>NW_028073411.1:7565380-8272702 GCF_014824575.4 Sturnira hondurensis
AAAAAAAATAGTAAGATTAGGAACATTTGATTATTTGATTGGATTATCCCATATACTGACTCCTTGTCAGAAAGTGGATATTTACTAGGCATTTTAGAATGTTTTATCCACAAGTTGAGCCAAATTATCTAGGTTAGGAAGTAACAGGCCATTAATCTGGGTACAGATTTTGGGGGGGGAGGGGAATTGCATGTAATTGTAATATACACAAATACATTTATACACACAAATATATAAAAAAAAAAGAAGATAGCCATGCAAATAAACACATGATAGTCTGGAACTGAAGGTTTTCTGGTGAAAGGGGGAGGCATGGTTTGAAAACCACTCTCAGATAGAATGTTTTTCTTCTTTCTTTGCCAAGAAATCTGCAGAAATGTTGCAGCCTGTGCTGGAAGGTTTGCAGCCCATAGAAGTTTCCACATCTCTCATTGGATACAATCAACTCAGTTAGTTGGAAATGCTTAAGTGTTTCACTAAAACCAATATTCAGATCAATAGGAAGTTGCCACATGTATACAGACTAGCAATTTTCAAATGATTACAATACATTAATATACATCCCACATTCTCCCAATTTGGCATATATGATTTAATATCTCCTTGTCGAATGACAACTGAACTCAGGGTCTCAAACACTCTTGAGAATAGCAACTGGACTTATACCATATATGTGCCACAATACTTCCTAAACAGCAATTTATTGGGTGCTAGATCAAAGTTTGCTGGAGCTCAAATGTGTCTCCCACCTTCAAGATGGGCCAATCTCTGCTTGAAGTTTCACGCATTGGTGTCCTAATTCAATCCTGCATGCATGCCCTGAGTATGCCTCAGAATACTACATCAGGGGAGGTAACTAACTGGTTTGTGTTTAAAAAGACAGTTGAAGCCGTTACAGAGAATATAAATTGTATTTTACAAAGTCAGGGAATTGATGACTCTGGGTTTAAGATGATAGGTGCCTGCGCTGTGTTTTCTCTCTTGTGTTTAACTAGATTAACAACGTAATTGCCAGGGAATTTACCTACAAGTCTCTGAGATACAAGGAACCCAAAGCACTATGAACTTCTCCTTTTAACTTCCATGAAAGTCCTCATCCACACCATTTGTCCTGGCTTCTAGAATAGATGAGAGGTCCCCAATGTGTTGGTGGCATGTCATGTCACTTTTAACACCCACCAAGTCACTCAGGGCAGAGATTGAGTCATGTGTAACCCAAGTCTCAATGGTGTTTGATAGCCTGACTGATTTTCATTCAACACATACTTCTGGTAGGTTAGTGCAGGGAATTTGGCCATCTGGAGGAAAGAGTGGAGGTTTGGGGCAGAGGAGTATTAAGACATAGTTTGTATTTTCAGTGAGTCGCACTAGCCAATGTCCTCACAGGGGAAGGACACGGTAGAAAAAGGGCAAATCAGTGTGGAGGCTTTGCCCTCAGCCAGGTAAAAAGTGTTGATGGCATAAACCAGGGTGGGAAAAGTGGTAGGTGCCTGTTTTGTACTTTGTAATAAGCCCGATAAGTTTCTGCTTCCAGCACAATGTGTAACAAATGTGTGATGCCGTATTCCTGTCTGCTTTATGCCTCCACGCTTTCCAAACTCTATACCTCCCAGTAGTTATTTAAGAAGACTTGTCTCCCTGTATTTACAAAATAGCCTCTGTATCCAAGCTGAAGGGTGGGGAATAAGGCGTATTACGTAGTTGCTGTGTTCAGCAGAATCGATCATTTGTTTCCTATGCAACTGAATGCATTTTGATTTAAATAGTTTTACTAGATTTTTTCACATAGGCAGAGAAAAAGAAGGGGATGAATATGGCCTGCAACTTCTGCTAACAAGAACATCAAAAACCTTGCAATATTTAGACAAAATAAGTGACTAAATGCAAAATGTGACAAGCTGCCTGTTAGCACTAGAGAAATGTGGCATTCGCTTTGTGCTCTTATCAATGGCTTTATCCCTAAGAGCTCATTTGTGAGTGCTAGAAATAATTGTGAAATTGCTTTTTTAAATATTAAAATGCTGCTTTGTGAGATGCTTTCTTTTGCACAAAAAACTCTTAATCTAGACACATCCTCAAAACTCCTTTTTTAAAAAATGGGCAGATACTATTATGCCCATATTAGCAGTGAGTTATCTTAGGCTCAAGGAAATCACATGGCCAAGGTCATGCTGTCCCAACACACCCCCATGGAAAGCTTGATGCTGGCAGGGCCTTGTGTCTGCTGTGCCCCGGCACCTAGTGCAGTGCTGGCCAAACAAATATTTGAAGAATATATGACTAGATGAAGTGAGAAATAATACTACAGAACCAAAAGTATAATAAAGGCATGACTTAAAACTAGACGGGGACTCACTTGATAAAGGTGCAGAAAATACATTCAATATATCCATAGTAATGAAAAATTAGAAACCATAACTAGTGTGTATGGTATTTTAAAAATGCAACTTTTTGGAAACTTTAGACTGTTTCTTCTATTACACACTTTCATAATGAATTTGCCCTTACTTATATTTCTTGACTTTTTAATTTCAGATATTACCTATCGTGTTCTCGGTGTAGAAAATAAGAATTGCACTCTCTCATGAGACTCCTTTGTGCTACACCCAAGTCCCCCACCACATCCTTACAATATTTCTGCATTCAAGGGCTTACATTATTACAACAATATAATATTGTTCACAGCTCTCTAAAAGTGTGTACAATGATTGCTTTCTTTTGTCATTTGAGCTAATAATGGAATTTTCTTTTCATTTTAGTTTCAAAATATTCTGTGCCTGTGTGATTTCCCAATCCCAATCTCAATCTCAAACTGTAATTCTCCTCTCAGGACCAATGGGCATATTCTAAAACCCCATAAATTCATTTCCCCCTTTGGGATGTCCCCCCTCCATGACCATGTCCTCTCATCCCAGTGTCAGCTGTTGGTCCCTAGGTCCCCTGCACACGTGTCCTCCTGGGTTCCTGTTGGAGTTCCCTTAGCCTCTGCCTTGGGTGGGAGCCTGGGGCCTCCTTCCTTGATAGTCCCTCCAATCAGTGGATTGCATATTCTACTACTTCCTAAGGAGAAAAGGTTATTTCATCTTAAGTTTTCCATTTTCAATAAAAAAAAAAGAGTTATCATTGCATGTGACCTGTAATTTGAGTTAGAATTATAAATTGGAGAATAGTCAGAATTTTAAGTTTTACTTTTTCAATCTCCCCGTATCTTTGTTCAAGGCTCCACTGTTATTCTTCCAATGGAAACTGTTTCTTTTTTCCCCTCTGGAAGCTGTTAGCGTTTCATCTTTTTCCAGGTGGTCTGAAACTCCAAATCCGGTGTCTTAGTGTGGGTTTCTTGCCTTTCGGTGTTTGCACCTTAGGGCGGCCTTTGCAGTTTGAAAACTTAACCCTTCAATTCTGGAGAATCCCTTTGCTTTATTTGTTTGAAACATGTTTCTCCACGATTGATTCTGCTTTTTTTCTTTCTGCAACTTCTATTAATCAGCTGTTGGGTCTTCTGAATTGATCTAGTAATTTTCTGATTGTTTCTCTATTATTGTCTAGCACTTTTCCATATTTCTTTATACGAGAATTTCTTACATTTATTTTCTCTCTTTCTTAATTCCTTTTTTGTGCCTGCTAAAACATTTTCTAATTTTACAAAGTTTCTTATTACTGTTTCTTTTTTCTTACGGCACTCCTTGGACTTGTGCATTTTTTAAAATTTTATCTGAAGCTATCAAATACGTTTTAAAATTTTAGCAATTGTTTCTCCCCGCACTGAATGTTTCCTCTGAATCCCTTTTATTGTTTGTTTTGGTGTCTGCCTTTTCATCCTGAGCCGTCCGTGAATATTTCAGAGTGAGACAATAACATGCTGTGCGCATCACCTGTGTGACTGAGCAGGACCACATTCATTAGTGGCTTTCACTATATGGACTTGCCGCTCAGTTAAAAATCCAGCCGTTTAATCAGAAGGTCCTGAAATATTCCCATCTGTGGGTTAGAGCTGATTTCCTATCATACATCACTTGGAAATTGGTATTAGCCTGTATGAAACAGAAATCCAACTTTAGTTGCCTCATTGTATAAGATTTTCTCCTTTTCTCCAAATAAAAAAGGCTAAAGTTCTGCTCAAATTGTATCTTTACCTACTTGCATGCTTAGCATATGGCTTTTATCACCCACATTTATCACTCATAGTTTCAACAAGTTTGCTCCAACTCCAACCTCATCCATGCTCCAGACAGAAAGGAGAGATTTTATTTCTTTTTTGTCTTATTTATTTAAATCATTTTTTTTAACTTTTTAAAATTGTTGTCCAAGTACAGTTGTCTCCATTTTCCCACCACCACTCCCCTGCACCCCAGCCATCCCCACTTCCCACCCTTGATCCTACCTCCCTTTGGTTTTGTCCATGTGTCCTTTACAGTCGTTCCTGAAAACTGTTCCCCCTTTCCCCCAATACCCCCTTCCACCTCCCCTCAGGATGGACAGTTTTGAAGGAGAAAAGGGTAGCACCCTTATTAAAATAAATCAATGAACAAATAAACGTGTCAGAAATCTATAGTGAACTTCTTGGACCAAAACTATTTCATTAAACCATTTCTAGGTGCAAGAGGGTATGGGAAGTTAAGGCTTACAGCTGGGTCACTGTGAACCTAAACAAAATCAGGCTAAGAGGGAGAAGGGAAGGTGGATATTGAATAGAAAAACTAGCAGTGCTCGCTACATAAAATAAAACAGATAAAATGCATCATCCAAGGTTGAGTTACAGAGATTCAAACCCAATGTACTGTGTGTGCTATTATTACCTTAGGATCAAATGACAAGTGAGGATTAGACTCCGGGGGGCTGAGCGCACAGTGTACTGTGCGGGTGATGTGTCACGGAGCTGTGCTCTTGAAAGTGTGTAATCCTATTGACAGCGTCGGCCCAATACATCGAATTGAAAAAGAGAATCTGAATTAAGGGACATCAGTGTATTCATGCGCCTGCTCTAATAGTAAGATTAGGAAGCGTTTATCCAGGAACATCTGTGAGCTGCTCTATCGTGCGCCCTAGCTCTCCATAGAGTTAACAAACTCTGCTATAACTAAACTGTAATTGCCTTAAGTGTGGTCATGGAAAGGTATTCATAATTGTAAAATTCGCTTCTAATGTATTTCCTGACAAAAAGTGTTTGATAAATATTTGAATACACACATCAAGATATGACATTGCTTATAGTTCATGACTAAATTGTTTATTGTGTAAATAATTGATGTTTTTACATTGAACATTTAATGAGGAAGGAAAAAATGAAGAAAGAAAAAAGGGGGGGAAGACAGAGAGACAAAGAGGGAAGGAAGAAGGGAGGGGGGAAGGAAGGAAGGAAGGAAGGAAGGGGGGGAGGAAGGACGGAAAAAAAGAAGGAAGGAAAAAAGGAAAGAAGGAAAATCTTGTCACTTGCAGCCAGTATGGTTTTATTTTAAAAAGAAAATCTCACATCCTCCTTGCCTTTTGAAGGGCTGTTAGAATCAAAGTTGAGGGAAATGCAGAAGAGTCAATGTAACTTTTTCCAGGGCTGTAATCTGTGGTGCCTGAGTACACAGGTGCTGAGTCTGCTCACAGGTAAGACCGTTTGTGCTACTTCCTAGCTCTGTGAGCTTTGGCAAGTTGCTTAATATTTTTATGTCTCAGTTTTCTCATCTGTAAAATGAAAGCAATAGTAATGTCTGGCTCATAAAATTGATATGATTAATAAAAGTTCTACATATATAAAACACCTTTGGTCAGTAAACATTTGATAAAAGTTAGCTGATTTAACGAATTTAGACAAAATGAATATTAAAATGCGATTTTTCCTAAAAAGAATTAAGCAACCACCATATTTTGCCGTGTATAATGTGCTCCCACGTATAATGCACACCCATGTTTTTGGCCCAAACTTTCAGGGAAAAAATCTTTAAAAAACTTTTAAAGTCAATTTTTATTTATTTATATTTAGATATTTGTTTTTTGTATTATAAAAAAAATTAGCACTTGTTTTTGAATATCCAAATATTCTTATTTCTTTCTAGAGTTATGCTTTTTAACAAATAGCATAAATAAAAGAAATAAAAACATTTGTATAGATACAGAATCAGTACTACCCATGCGTAATGCACATCCTTATTTTTCCCTCAAAAATTTGGGCGAAAACCTGTGCATTATACATGGCGAAATACAGTACATACAAAGCAGAATGATTCAAGTGGTCACCAGCTGTGACGGGAGTGGCAGTGGGGACTGTCTTCCCTCAGGCACTGTGCGTGTTCCCTGCATCTGCCACCACAGAGCGCCGCAGACTGGGTAGCTGACACAACAGACATTTACTGTCTCTCTCTTCTGGAGGCTGGGCATGTGAAATTAAGGTGTGTAAGAGGTTATCTGCTGCTGAGGAGGATCTGTTCCATGCCTCTCTCCTAGCTTCTGGTCACCTCGGACGTTCCTTGGCTTGTAGTTGGTGATCTCCCTGTGTCTTCACATCACGCTCGCTCTGCGTGTCTCTGTCTCTGTGTCCAAAGTCCCCTTCTTATAAAGACACCAGTCGTGTTGGTTTAGGGCTCACCTTAGGGAACGTACTTTACCCTGAGCTTCCGCAAACAATCTATTTCCAAATAAGGCCGCAATCACAAGTACTGAGAGTTAGGACTTCAACAGGTGCGGTGGACGTGGGAAGACAATTCAAATCGTGACAAGCATGACTTCGACGAGGACGTAGCTAACTTGTTTACCAGATCTATACGCCACCCAGCAGTCAGCTGGTGTCTCTGCGGCCTCATAGCCTTGGCTGCTCTTGGCTGATCATAGCCTTGATCAACTTAGGGCCCCAGGATGATGCCCGTGGACTCCGAGCGACTCTCGCCCTTTGGGCTCCTCTATACCAAGCTATCGTGCTCTGCGGTCTGAGATGTACCTCACTGACTCAGAGGTAGAACCCACTGGGATCCTCAGATGTGATCCACCGGCACAGGCACAAAAAAATCAGTGAGCAGTGCTGGCTCCATGGAGGCTTTTGGAGGGGAGGGAGAATTTTTAATATACACCATACAGTGACTTTTCCCAGGACTGCTGGGAGGATTGCCTGGGCCCCTGTGTTTCAGCTGGACCTGGCCTGCATCAGGATTATTGAGAATGGGAGTGGTGGTAACAACTTCCCCACTCTGAGTATGAACACTTGCATGATTTGAGTGTTTATTTGTTCATGCTTCTCTCCTAGGCTGAATTCTGTGAGTTTGGGTTCCCCGTATTATATTTTCATACATGTGCTTATCACTGCAGTCTAATATGGTCAGTTGCACTCACTATGGCCTCAGAAAAGTGTATGCTGAACAGAGATACCCAGCCGTGTGACCTCCTAGGATGCAGTATCTCCTGTGGAGCCCTGGACTGGAAGTCCGAAGACTTGGGTTATGATCACAGTTTTGCCATGAGTCAGCAGAAAAGTCCAAGGGGTCTGGAAAAACACATTCTTCCTCTCAGGATCTCAAATGTTCTCATTTCTACCATATGATCTCACCTTTAACAGGAATCTAAACAACAAAACAAACAAGCAAGCAAAATATGACCAATGACACTCAATTACGGAACAGGCTGACAGGGTCCAGAGAGGAGAGGGGAGAGAATCATAGGGGAAAAGGGGAGGGACTCACATGAATAAGTATAAAGGACACATGGACAATAATTAAGGTGGGGGTGGAAATGGGAGGGAGGTGGGGAGCACTGGGGGGGGGGGCAGGGCAGGGAATATAAAACAGAAAACTGTACTTGAATAAGAATTAAATAAAATAATAATAAAAATAAATAAATAAATAAATAAATAAATAATAAAGTGAGAATTCTGAATTATAAATCCATAGACACAAATGCAGATCTATGAGTCAGCATATCAAAATCAGTGTGTGCCTATTAAACATACCAGACGTTGGGCTTTGTTCTAGACCAACGGGACTGAATATTGACAGCAGGACCCATACTAGTTCTCTTTCCAGAATTGCCCCAGGTTTGATGGGACTCAGTGATGGATTTCTTTAAAATTTTGGAATTTTCTGTATCAAGATTGTCACATTTATTTTTTTTAATTCCTAAAGAAATCCTTTGTTAAAGGGAGGAGAAGAATTAAATGAACAACATTCATAGTGATTTTGAAGGAAGATCATCTTCCTCTTTTCTAGAAATCAAACAGAAATGGGACAATCCAGTACGCCACCTAGGCTGAGAGAGTATTTCAGGGGTCAACACATTTAAACTCTTGCTGCGATGTTGGAATATTTGCACTTTGGGCTCCTGAGTTCTACAGATGTTGGCAACTTATGCTTAGGGAGAATAGGTATATTTACCAAATTATTCACAGTATTTGAGGAAATACAATGATTTTCATTGGAATTGAAGACATCATGGTTCTGTGCTATTTTAAGCCAGCCCATTAGCAGCCTCTCATAATTGAATTTTTCAGTTGTAGTAACCTTTTAGATCTATGACCTTCTACATCGAAGTTGGAAGTGATTATTACAAGTGTTCTCAATTTTCTCTTAGCTCTGTTGGTCTTAAAGGATTCTAAATTAATTTGTTAAATGTCATATCCCAAAGGGAGAAATGAAGGTTCTTCTCTTTGTGATTAGATTCCTAAAGTCTTCCTTAAATTGTTGATTGTTAACTGAGAGGCACTTTCCAGAAAGCACACATCCTGAGAAAGCCTTCAAGGGCAGTTTTTCTTTCCTTGTTCCTGTTTGATTGGCTCTGTCTTTCGCACACAGGCATAATGCTTCACAACATATAGGAGGTTTCCACAAATATTTTCTAGTTTAATTTTCACAACACAAGGGCTTNCAGGACCCATACTAGTTCTCTTTCCAGAATTGCCCCAGGTTTGATGGGACTCAATGATTGATTTCTTTAAAATTTTGGAATTTTTTTGTATCAAGATTGTCACATTTATTTTTTCTTAATTCCTAAAGGAATCCTTTGTTAAAGGGAGGAGAAGAATTAAATGAACAATATTCATAGTGATTTTGAAGGAAGATCATCTTCCTCTTTTCTAGAAATCAAACAGAAATGGGATAATCCAGTATGCAACCTCGGCTGAGAGTATTTCAGGGTTCAACACATTTAAACTCTTGCCGCGATGTTGGAATATTTGTACTTTGGGCTCCTGAGTTCTGCAGATGTTGGCAACTTATGCTTAGGGAGAATAGGTATATTTACCAAATTATTCACAGTATTTGAGGAAATACAATGATTTTCATTGGAATTGAAGACATCGTGGTTCTGTGCTATTTTAAGCCAGCCCATTAGCAGCCTCTCATAATTGAATTTTTCAGTTGTAGTAACCTTTTAGATCTATGACCTTCTACATCGAAGTTGGAAGTGATTATTACAAGTGTTCTCAATTTTCTCTTAGCTCTGTTGGTCTTAAAGGATTCTAAATTAATTTGTTAAATGTCATATCCCAAAGGGAGAAATAAAGGTTCTTCTCTTTGTGATTAGATTCCTAAAGTCTTCCTTAAATTGTTGATTGTTAACTGAGAGGCACTTTCCAGAAAGCACACATCCTGAGAAAGCCTTCAAGGGCAGTTTTTCTTTCCTTGTTCCTGTTTGATTGGCTCTGTCTTTCGCACACAGGCATAATGCTTCACAACATATAGGAGGTTTCCACAAATATTTTCTAGTTTAATTTTCACAACACAAGGGCTTTATAGGGAATATATTAAATTTTTATTTTTAAAGAAAATATTAAATGTAAGCAGAAAGAAGGTAGGTGATTTTGCCAAGGTCACATGAGACTTGTAAGCAAAACCTCAGTCTGTGCATTTTATTCATCATGAGTATATTCTGCAGGAATGCATTGAATGCACTCTGGCCTGACATGTACCAGAAATGGTGCTGGACCCTCAGAATTCAGATAGGAACAAGAGAGCTCATGGGAAGCTCCGGTCTAACACACACACACATATATACATGCATACATATATACATGTATGCAAACATACATAGAGTATAGAAAATGCAATAATTGAACCATGTACAAGGTGCAGCTGCAGAATACAGAAAGAAATTATCCATTCCCAATGGAGTTTGACGATAGTAAGACAGAATCTCTAGCAGTTTCAGAATTCAGTATAGATAGAGTATAGGAGCCCTACAGTTTGGATAAGAATAGATGATACATTGTCTTAACTATGTTAAAATAGAGTTTATGTAAGAGCAAGGAAATGCCAATTATCCATATTACAGAATATGAAGAATATGATGATGCCATAAGGCATCCTTTCTCACTCTCCCAGTAAAAAGATATCTCTCAGAGTTTTGGCTTGCATGACTGCTTGGGTAGGAATGGCTTTCACTGTGATGGAACTGAGATGGGGTAATACAGGAAGGAAGTTGTCTTTCCACGGGAGATAATGCAGCAGCAACCTTTCCATTGTCCCATGCTGCCTCCACCCAGCAGACTTTTTATTAGTCACCACCACAGTGGAAAGGAGCTTCTCTAGAAGTACTGGACCTAGGAATGAACTGGTTTGGCCGGTACTTGGGGTGTAATGGGCAAACAGATGCACTCGGGGAATCATATGGAACATATTTATTCAATATTCTTTTTTAAAATTTTATTATTTATTTATCTTTAGAGGGGAAGGGAAGGAGAGAGGGAGAGAAATCTCAATGTATGGTTGCCTCTCGTGTGTCCCCTGCTGGGAACTGGCCTGCAACCCAGGCATGTGCCCTGACTGGGAATCAAACCATGATTGTGTGGTTTGCAGGCCCACGCTCAATCCACTGAGCTACACCAGCCAGGGCTATTCAATATTCTTCTCGACAGTTGATGTCCTGTTAATGATAAGAGTGACAAAAATAGCGGTAACTGTTTTGTCAGCAAAGCAGCACTTTAAGGATCTGCCTGTGTTGTCTTTGGCAATGACACAATGGAACGAGACACTGTATGTAATTGCCACATTATTCATAAAGCTATTGACACAGAATGCTTCATCTAAAAAAAAGTGATGCTGTTAGGGAAATATGGAAGTGAGATTTGCTTAGTTTTATGGCTGTGCTGGCGATAATTGATAATTGGCTTAAAGAAAAAATCAGAGGACCTTAGAATTCCATTAGCATATGTACCCTTCATCACCCCAATGGCACAAAATAAGAAGTCTGTTTAAAATATTTATATGTATATGTTGCCTAGTAAAATAATGACATTAAAGTGAAATACAAGCAGTATCATGGCTTATGGAGGTATGAGTTGTTGAGCGAATTATATAAAAATAGCCTGCCTTAATTCTTCTTTTCTTGGTTTAGCCTTTTTGAAAAAAGAGAAAGTACATTCATTTCTTTAATTGCACTATAAGATGAAGAAAATATTTAAATGACCAGAAAGGGATTTTAAAATTTATATTCCAGAGGTGGTAAAAGTGCTGATGAAGAGCTTCAGGCCTGGGTTTTGCTGCTCAGTGTCTTAGTCTGTGAAATGGGGTTAATAATAATTCCATCTAATAGGCTGCCTGATGATGTACTTGCACATGCAATGCTCAGCACGTCATTGTACAGAAATCACTCAGTGAATATAGCTATTGTACAATGTGGCGTTGTTTTGACATTTGAATAATAGCCAACTCCAATATAGTATTTATACTATGCCAGGTACTACCTTCAGTGCTTTTTGCAATGGGTGCTACTATTATCCTAGATTATAGAAGATGAAATAAAGGCACAGAAAGTTTTTTTTAAAAAATGTCCAAAGAAAGACGTGTAGCTGGGAGTGGAACCCAGCAGTCTGACTCTGTGACTGACCTCTATAACATAAATACTCCAAGATAAATTGCTGGTAGTGTAGGCACAATGAAGAATAATGCTATTTGACTAAGAAGAGGTACTGTTCATCTCCTACACTTTATTTTTTTATTGTTGTTCAGTTATCGTTGTCCCCATTTCTCCACCATTATTCTCCCTGCCTTACCCATCCCTTTCATTCCACATTCAATCCTCTCCCCGGTTGTCTTTGTCCATGGGTCCTTTATGCAAGTTCTTGGTCATTCTACAGTTTCAACATAATAATGATTCTTTAAAAAAAAACAGTAAATATGCACTATGTGTGGGGTACTGTTGGAGAAAGAATATATACTCCCTTTGTGGGTGCTCTTTTTAGGTTTACCTCTCTGCCTTGCTCTATCCTAAGGGCCTTTTGATTGCTAATTATTTGCTTTCCTGTTCCTGGTAAATTACTGCCAAACCACTTGAAAATTCCCTTCCTTTCCTGTTTTACCAGTAGCTTCGGTCCTATCTTCTTTCACTGTGAACCTTTTGGCAATCTGCTGCCTCATCTACGGAAAGATTGTACTTCTCACATTGACCCCAGGCCTGACAGGCTGCTCAGAGCACCATGCAGTGTGTATGAGGCCAAGACCACTGCCAGGCTTTTACCCCCTCCCCACCATGCTCCTGGTCAAAGACAGGAAGTCCCCCACTAGGCCTCTCCTTTGGGTTTCATCTATCCTTTGGACAACATTAGTATAGCTGCTTCCAAGAACTATTTATAAGCACTGGCACCCTGAGAATCATAAATAACACATGTTAAAAGTACAGATGAACACAAGTTACATGAGCAATGCTACATCCCCTAAAATTCTGTCTCCAAGCATGAATCAGTTGCTTTGAATGACTACCAACAGCTTTTGCTGTGTCTGGAGGGCAAGCTCAATATTTAAAAATAAGCAACTTTTCTTTACTATTGGATTGCCTTTATTCCATCTGAAAACATAAAACAAGAGTAAAATGGAAGCTCAGCATGATGTCTCAGACTCACCTGATCTATTAAAGCAAGAAGTAAGTGTTGTGCCATGAATCCTCTAGACTAAAGACTAGGTTTTCAGTGCCTGGCTATGACCTGACACCACTGCAGGAAAAAAATAAATAAATATCCTCTTGGTTAACAACCGTGTAGAAGAACTTCTATATGTGTCAGAATTTATATATTAAAATCAGAGGATTACATTAAAATACTGGTCCTCAAACCACATTTCTAAGAAGTACTAGTACTTCAAGTTGAACCAATATGCTTCTCTCTATCCCAAATTAAGTAATGCAGATATTTCCTCTTTTTTAGGAAAGAAAAATATGGATAGAGCTTTAACAATTTAAAGTTTTTTTCTATAATCTACTATTAAATTATATTTGTTGCTGGAAAATTCTGGAAGAAAATAATTTGAATGAGCAAATAGCAAACATCTATTACCAGGGAAACTAAGAAAGAATAGCAGATCATATTTTGATGGCTTTGGATTTCTTTATGTATATAGATAATTACTACATGTGAAATAGTCTTACTTTCTGTAATTTAAATTGACCTTGGTCCACTTGATAGAATTAAATCTACAGATATTTTCAACCGTTATACTCCCAATAGCATGGTTTTTAGATGTTGTATCATCTAAAGTCTTTTAAGCTGCTGTCCTCCCCTTAGCAAGAAATCACCGCTCAGGCCTGAGTAAAGTGTGCATAGTTCTAACACCCCAGTGCTTCCTGCAGGATGCTATTCCTTCTGAGATGAGAGTGGGCCCATTGGCTAGGTCCTCCTGTCTTTCTTAACCAAAGCAACACCACTTTCATTCTCTTTGTTTTAGCATTTTGGATTTCTATGTGGATGCTAATTTGATTTTTAAAAAATCCCTAGAAAAGGTTGAGAACCAGTGTCCTAGTGTTTAAGAACATTGTGAGCTGGAAAAGTCTGTGAGCCTACAATACTCTCTGGTGGCCAATCTGTTTGAATGGAGTATGAAAAGCTACCATCTACAATCTACCCCGATAGTCTTGATTTAATTATAAAGGTGATCTATACAATAAAATCAAAGGAGCCGTGCTCCGAAACAGAAGAGTAATAGGGAAAGCGAAGGTGCATTTGGTTCAGGATCTCTTGGGAAACTATTTCTTTTTAGGTCACATGCAAAACCAAGGACAATTCTGAGGATCATACAGCTGTTGGAGCTTGTGCCTCGGTTGAGCTCTGACTCCCAGGATCCCAGTTCTTTCCATTTAGTCTTCATTTTTTTTTTCCTTTCTCCTCTCCTGAGCCATCCTCCCTGAAAACTTCTTTTTTTTAAAGAGATTTTATTTATTTATCTTTAGAGGGGAAGGGAAGGAGAGAAGGAGAGAAATATCAATGTATGGTTGCCTCTCATGCATCTCCTGCTGGGAACTGGCCTGCAACCCACGCATGTGCCCTGACTGGGAATCGAACCATGATTGTGTGGTTTGCAGGCCTGCACTCAATCCACTGAACTACACCAGCCAGGGCCCTGCAAACTTCTAATATGGCAGGGTTCACCCGGACCACTCTGAAAAGGGAATGAGAATAGAGGAGGAAGTGAAGAACTTGCAGATGGATTTCTTAGATTTGCCCAGACAGAGGCAGTCCCAATGGCCCTGACTAGCAATATCTAGTCAATCACCGAATCCTGTCTATTAAATATCCCAATTATCTTTTGATCCAATACATCATCTCTGTTCCTTCCACCACTAGAAAGCCATGTTTCACTGGGATCATTAAGGCGAGTTTCTAAGATGTTTTCTCTGGGTAGCGGCTTTCTAGCCCATCTGTCTCACTATAGCTGAATTGTGGTCATACCACACTCCCCTATAAAACTCCAACTGGACTCGTTGGCAGGGTAACCTCTTGACCTACCTTCCTGTAAACTTAGCCTTCCACCTATACTAAACAAGTTGTCCCTAATCAAGAGAGGATCTACCTGTACTTGGACATTTGCAGACGCTTTTCCTCCTCCTGCCTGAAAGACACCCCTCACCACCTCTCCCCCAGTTTCCTGGGTAACATTCCTCATTTTAGTTTTAGCCAAGACTTTTGCCCAAGAAGACTTTCCTAATTGCCAATCTGAAGACTAGGGTCAATGATTCTTGGGTGTCCTCCCCAAAACCAAATCAAATATCCCAAGCCTGTGAGATATTTGAACTAGGACACCTAAAACTATCTGCATCACAGCTACAATCCTTAGTGCAGTGGACTTTAATCACCTACTTCTTGTTCAAACTCCCCAGCGAGACTGCAAAGCCCTTGAGGTCAGGGACTATTACATTTTGGACATTCTGTTCTCTTTCACCTATCCACCCCCACTGCTTGACACAAAATAGATATGAAGAAAGTATTGCTGAATGAGTCACTTCTTAGTTTAAATACCCTACAGGCTCAAAGACCACATGTGGAAGAATTCTTTCCCTGGGCTGAAGCAGAGGATGACAGATGTCTGTTCATGACCGCCTCTTTCAAGATGAAGTCAACCTCATTAATTAAGAATTCGGGTAATGATCTATGTCTCCCAAACTAATTTCTGTAGGGCATTAGTGGCTAATCAGTGAAAGAAGATGCATACTATTAGTGTTAAGTAAGAAAATATTAGAATGGAAAATGGCAGCCTTATACAAACTTTCCTAATCATTGAGAGCACTGTGTTTGATATTAAAGGTCTCTGTGTTTCACTTGGTCCCAAGAAAAGATCAGTAAACCCTGTTTATATGCAGTCAGAGACTTTGTTTTCAACTAAAAACATTATTATGCAAATAGTCATTTCAAAACACATGCTGAGACTTGAATATTTATTCAGTTAAAGAAAGCTCTGCTGTTGAAATTCCAGAAAATGTAAATGTAAAAGATTGATATGTGAAAAGCCCAGCTCATTAAAAGTGACCTTTTAAAATGTGTTTTTAAAACTTAGCTGTAGCATTGTTATGTTGTACACAGAATCTATGGTATAAAAATAAGTCTGGGAGCTATTTTTTTCTTTAAATCTACCTTTCCTATTCAGGGCCTGAGATTACGCAAACACGGGGGCTGCGACATTATCCTCATGAGAGAATTAAATGGCAGTTTAATGCACTTTTCAATGAAAAGCAAATTCAATTAAAAGTACACATAAAACAGTAGGAAACTGCCACTGTGAATATTATCTTAGTAGGTCCATTCAATAAGCAAAATTTTGAATCGGTCATATTTGGAAAAAAAATCTGAACTTGAGCCAGTATCCCTCATTTAGGCATTATTACCATATCAACCTATCTACAGTGGCGATAGCTGAACTTCATTGGTATTTTGTCTGTGTCTTCTCATCTACTTTCCTAAGTAGCCTGTGTTATGGTAGCTGTCCCCCCCATTTGATAGATTAGGGAACCGGGCCTCTGAGACTCGCCCAACATCTCACCAGTAGCAAGGGGCAGCGCTGGGATTCAAATCCCACCCTGGCTGACAGACGAAGAGTATCCAAGTCATCACCACTGCTTTGTACCCCTTTTGTTAGTGAGGAACTCTTATCGAATGGTCAGTCGGAGCTGTCCTTGGTGTTGGTTGGTTTCTTTTTTTCATTTTGTTTGTTTGCTTGGCATTCTATTTTTAAGTAATCATAATTTGTTACTTTAAAGTCAGATGCTGGGCCTCAATAAAAACATCATTCTATGAAAACTCAGGGATAATCTTGTGCAAAAAATAGTAATGATAAAACCACTGTCTTTATCATCTATGGCAAGCTCTGAGAAGTCGCCTGTTTATTTCCCTGAAAATTATAGCTAAGTTCAAATACACATGTGGCAAGAACTAACACGACAGGCATCATTCGTATAGATTCCTTGGCACCAGGAACTACCTGAGCTCTTATTCTGTCATTTAATATCCTTGTGATGTGAAATGAGTCAGTAAATCTCTGTAAATGGCTATAAAAAATAGAGATTTTTCTTCTGTGAAATGGGACAAACTATATCTGCCTCACTGGACGATTGAGAGGACTGAGTGAGGTAGAATACACAAAGCGTGAGCACGGTGGCAAAGGGCAATTGCTTGGGAAATGTTAGCAAATTATTATTATACTCTTACCGAACAGTCCAATAAATACCTTATTTGTGGATATTTTACACAGTTCCTTAGCCCTTTAAAATGTCATTGTATATTCAGTGTTCCAGGCTACATAAGACTTGATGGCTTATTCCATGTGTTCAAAGTCAAAAACAAGTGGTATATGTTAATTTGTCCTTCCACTTAACAAGTGGGTAAAGACTGCTGGCCCTTAATTTAGAGCATCGATTTCTAATCGTGAAGGTTATTTTTTATTGTGGTTCTATTTCTCTGCATCACAGGTCAATACTTGCACTCAGAATGAGCTACTACAAATTGGACCACTGCAAACAAAATCGGTGTATGTGTTATTATTTCCCAGAAAGCTCCATGCCCACACTAGCTCCTTATTTCGAGCTCTTGCCCTCTTGTCTGGCTCCCTCCTACAGTCCGGGAAGTAGTTTCCATGCTCCCAGCTGTGCTCAGTGAAATCCATCCTCCGCCTTGTGACCCAGTGATTTTTGGGGAGTGCAAATCTGATCGTGGAATTTCCCTTTCTTCCCATTCTTTACAGGTACTCTACTGATAACACAAGGTAAACATTTCTTTTCACCCCCACAAGGCCCTTCATGGCCTGGCTCCTGTTAACCCAGTGCCTTCAAGCTCACCAGTTCTCTCTTTTCACTCCTTCTACAAACACACTCAGATATGTAACGAGCAGCTTCTCATCTCGCCGCTTTGCCTGTTCTCTTCCTTCCACCCAGCTCCCTCTGCGTCTCCCCCTCACTTCTTTGGTTGGTGAAGTTCCAAATCACCTCTTGAGACTCATATCAAACATTACATTCCCGTGATCCAGTTCTGGTCCTTGTAGTCTCTCCCTGTAGAAGTGGGGTCCTTGTGCTGTTGCGAGAAAAGCGTTTGGGGGGACCCATAGGGAGGATGAGGCAAGATTTATGCGGGTGAAAATAGAAGGCTGGTCCCAGGTTCCCAATGTCTCATCTCCGTCCATCTTACTCTGAAAGAAGTCCAATCTTATCTTCCTCAGGCCCGGAAATAGGGACAGAGTCCAGACATTTTTGTGCCATTGGTTCAGTCCATGTGTCTGTTCCGATTTGGCTAGCTTAGTCTCTTTGTGGCTGGCACTGTGCTCAGGCCCACACAGTCTGCTGTGGGCCCCCCGTGGCTGCTAAGGCCACATGGCTGCTATGGAAAGAACATGCACATGACAGGGGCAAGCACATGTTACTAGGTGAGAAAGAGAGGGAAAAAAAGGCCTTCGTCTTTGTTAGGCTCAGGTTATCTTATCTCAGGCTTGGGAACCGCTAGGCACTTCTTCAAACTAAATAATCAACTTCCCAGCCTTTTGGGCTTGCACTGGGCCCAGCCCCTCACCAACCTATTTCCTAGGTCTCCCGTGTGGTGTCTCTTATCTAATCCTATCCTTTCCTTAGGCTAGACTGACAGGCCTTCACGGTCACCATTTTGGTTCCCACTGTGCATGCCTCATAGAAGCACCTCCCCCTGCACCATCTTCACTTCTACTGCACATGTGCTTACCTCCCCCCTTCCCCCCTCCCCCTCCTCTCCCTACAACCTAGTGCCAGAGGGCGGCTGCTCCCTGTGTGGGGGAAAGGAGGGGTGTGCATCCCCTATGTGGGGCAACACTGCTATCCCCTTGAGTGTGTGAAGCTGTGGCTTCCTGATTAAGCAGGCTTGTGCTCCCCAGTTGATTACGCTTAATAACGTCTGATTCCCTTTGCTTCCTTTCTTTATTAATAGTTGGCTATCTATGCTAACAACCCCAGATCGAGTTAGCGTTTCCTTTTCTGCGTGCCCGTGATATCTTCTGTCTATTTTATTCTAGCT
Source organism: Sturnira hondurensis (assembly GCF_014824575.4). NCBI lineage: Eukaryota > Metazoa > Chordata > Mammalia > Chiroptera > Phyllostomidae > Sturnira > Sturnira hondurensis. The sequence goes on from NW_028073411.1 coordinate 7,584,078, forward strand.
CTAATTTCTTTATTTATTGAACAAATGTCTATGGTGCCCATTATGTTTTAGGCACCGTTCTAAGCATTTTACCAACCATAACTCACTTAATATTCTGGACAACTCTGGGAGTTAGGAGTAGTATTTTCACTGTCATTCTACACGTGGAGAAACTCAGGCACAGAGAGACTGAGTAATGTAGTCAGTGAGAGGTACAGCCAGCACTTTCATGCAGCTGAAGCTCCTGAGCAGAACTGCTTAACTTGTACACTGTGTTCTTAGTCACTATGCGAACTGTCTCCATCCCTACACTGGTGTTGGGAGGATTGTTGCCAGTTCTCCTTTTGGTGTGGCTTTCTCCTGTCAGGTGCATACTTACTGTATGTGGACGTTGGATAAATGTAAGTTATTGAACATTAATAATTCAGTGCTCTCCCTAATCCTTCCTTTGGCTTTTCATGCCTCCAATTTGTCGTCTTCTTGGGCCACAAAATCAAAATTTGTTCTGTAGAATGCTGGGCATCAGAACGGCTCTTCCAAAAATCCCTGCCCACTCGCTAATCTCTAATCAAAGTGTCTCCACCATTGTTCTTGGGGCACAGAAAGCAAAGGAGTTCCCTTACCCTTAGCAGTTCTGTTATCTGTGGCAAAAATGAGGCATAATTTGGGGTCAGACAAGCAGAGGCTAGAGCGCTGACTGCCAAGAGGCAAACGTGGTGCTGGCATTTCCAACATCCAGGCCAGCGGGGGCTGAGTGGCTGCTCTCATAAGGCAGGGCGTTGCCGGATTTGATCATCTGCTTTGAAGGCCCAGAAGTTCACTCTTTCTGCTTGATTGATGCCCAAGAAGATGACTCAAGCTAAGCAAGCTTCACATGAAACAGAGGCAGCGTGATGAGAGTTCTGTAGCCAGACTTGGGCTCCAATAGAGCCTTCGCCATTGACAAGCTCGGTGACCTTGGGCTCTGAATCTTAGTTTCCTTCTCTCAAAAGCATGGATAATGCATTTTCCTCACAAAGATGTCTTCTAGAATGAAATAAAATATTGTATTTCTACCTTAGTACTACTTGGCACACAGTAAGCTGTCAAAGGATAATGGCAAGTTATAACAGTTGTCACATGGACAGAATACACATGTCCGCATGACCAAGACAGGTGGTCCTTATGGTCAAGCTCCCATGAAAACCTGGATCCCAATCAGGAGCTACTTGATGGATGCCATGGAAACCAGAGAAGGGGCAGGTAATTCAGCCTGGATGAAGAGGGACATTGGAAAAGGTCTTGTTATTTACTTTATCATGCATTAAGTAATTATAGATTAGACAACTATTATGGCCAAATACTCCATTAGGTGCCAGGGATAGTTAAAACAAGAACGAAAGATTCACTTCCTGCTCTCAATTTGTTCGAAGTCCTGATAATGTAGGCAATAAATAAGTGAACAAGCAACTCAATGTGTAATAATAGCTTTTGACACATGCTGGAAAAAAAATGTTGTGAATTGATGGAGAACAACTGGGTAAAAATTGGAGTATTCTCTTAGCTTGCTTTAACAGATCCTGAGATGAGATTGTGTGTCAATGTGATTTATTAGATGCTCCCAGAAAACAATGGGGAGGAAGGAAACTAGGACCAAGGAAGGAAGGGAGACACATGAATGTTCAATATCATCAAAGACCCTGAGGGCAGCCCTGGCCAAACCCTGTGGGAGAGCTGTGAGGGGACTGCAATTCAGCTGCAGAGCTGAGCCCATCATGAATCCAGGGAGCTGGAGCCTTTATACCCCTCATCCATCAGGCGTTGGTTAAAGCTGCACCCTGGGACAGAGGGGGATATAAATCGATAGGTACTTTCAACTCTGTGCAGTGTACAGTCAAAGCCATTCTGGCAGTCTGAAAGTCATCCTTGGGCAAAGAGACACAGATTCTGGCATTTGGAAGTGAAACGGCACTGGGAGTTCACGTTCACGAAGATAAAAGAGAGACCCGAGGTGATGTGGGCAGAGTGCTGACGGGATCTACTATGCGGGTGAGGGTCTCATCTGAAGGGATGACGTTGAAACCAAGATCTGAGAGATAAGAAGGATTCAGCCTTGTGAAGGACAGGGAGATGTTTTCCAGAAGAAACTGCATGGGAAGACATTGCGATAGGAAAGAGCATTATGCATTCAGTGAATTGCAAGGATCTATATATCAGTAACATCATGAGTGAGAGGGGCAGTGTAATCAGACTGAGGAGGTATGCAGCGTCCAAAAGTCTGATGGCCGTGCAAGGGAGTTAGGATCTGCCCATTAACTCTGCTGACCAGGTGTTCATGTAACTGCTTTAAGGGGACAAGAGGGGAGAAGCGGTTAATGCCACAGGTTTGGGAGTCTGACAGTTCTGAGTTCAAGTTCCAGTTTTATATCTAACTATGAGTGTCCTTTGGGAGATTATTGAAGTCTCTGAGCTATAGTTTGACCATATGTACCGTAAAGACAGTAGGAATATTACTACCCTCATGAGGTGGTTAAATGTTGTCGTCCATATTAAATTGTAGCCAAATGATGGGAATCCAGCAGGCACTCAGAATATGCTTGCAATTATTATTATCGTTATCAGCATCATTAACGTTTCTATACTCTAATTACAGTGAAATAATGCCCCTCTTTGGTTTTAATGTACATTTGTATAAAAACAGAACAATCGTGTCCAGGGCTTCCAGAACTAACCTGAGGCTTTTAAGCAAATACAGGAACGTTTCGTTATCATGTGTCTGATAGGCTGAAAGAATTCCAATAGGAAGAAAAATGTTATTTAGGTTTGAAATAAAGTAAGGCAGATAACCTTAGCAAGAAGAAATCTCAGAGTGAGAAAGAGGTTGCCAGGTTTATTTTTTTGTTTGTTTGTTTTGTTTTTTCACAGTTTTTTTTCTCGTTTTGCCTTATTCAAGTAAACCAATACTGAGGTCAAAACACAGGGACATTAAGTGGGCATTTGAAAATTTTCCAATGTGTACAATTAATTGAGAATAGTAAAGGCATCAAGAATTACAGAATACTCTATCAATTACTGTCTTGAAGAGGTAGAGAAACTTATAGTTAATAACTTCAGATAATAATTTATGTCTCCCTCCAAAAAAACCTCACTGGATGCTGGACAGTGGGTCTGGGCAGTGTTGCTGATGTGAAGAGCTCGTTAGCTGGGTTCTCCATCATTGTCCCTCTCTCTTTCTCTCTCTCTTTCTTCCTTGCTTAGGTGAGTCTTCATTCTCTCAGATCCTGCAATGACTATTTCAGGAATTATTCAGTCAGTGAATATTTGAGCACCTATTATATACTGGCTGATACCACAGTGTTATGAAGAAAACTCTAGATTGAAGCTTACTTATTCCATATTTACCAAAAATGCTTTTCTGTCTCAGTTCTACCTAAATTTCCATGTGATTACCAATGAATCACTTAATGGGACTTTGTCTAAATATGTTCATATGTGACATGAGGCTGGAACTTGCATCTCCACTCTCTCATAGCTGCTCCCAAGCTACAGTTATGTGACAGAGGAGAATGTGTTTTAAAACACTAGTATTACTTTTGGAAAGCTCTGTTGTTACCATTGTTATATCATTTATTTTTTAAATTATTTAAAAGAATAGAAAAACACTTGATTCTGTGAATAAACTAATTAAAGCAGCCGAGAAAAGCGATGAATGGAGGGAGGTTTGATGAGAAGCAAGAAAAAAACAAAGAGAATAGTTTCAGAGTTTGAATAGTCACCCAAACAGTCCGTTCACTGGTCCCCTCTTTCTGATGACTCCATCTAACAGCACTTTCGATCCGTGCCTCCCAGGCTTTAGTGTGCATGAGAATCTTGAGGAGTTGAGTCCTGAGTTTGTTAAAACACAGGTGACTGGACCCTCCACCAGGGTTTTTCATTTATTGGATTTGGAGTTGGGCTCGAAACTGTGTGTTTTTAATAAGTTTCAGATTAAGCTCATAACAGGGAGGCTGGGCAACCCACCTGGAGAAGTTAAGGGAGCCCTGCTCTTGCAGAGCTTGCAAAGTAAATAAAGAGACAAAGTTTGACTGAATGAAAAAAAAGAAAGAAAAGAAAAAGAAACTCTACCCCTGAGCTCCAGACACAGTATGAAAGTGTCTACTTGCTGAGGCGTATCAACTCTAACATGCCCAGAATGGAGCTGTTGCCTTCTGTCCGCCAGCCTGTTTAGCTTCCAGTCTTCCCCACCTCCATTAACACATTCTCAGCCCAAATGATCCAATGAAAAACTTAGCACCCATATCCAAGCCATTTGTTCTTTTATTTACCAAATGCTTACTCATTTAGCGTGTGCTGTATGCCAGGCACTGTATGTCAGACACTCTTTGAGATACTGGGGGACAAAGAAATGACCAAAATGAAGCCCAAGTACTCAAAAGACTTAATTTTTGTATGCAAAATAGAAAATACCAAGCAAATAAATGCATGTATAGTATATGCCCTATACTGTAATAGAACAGGAGCGTTTCACACCACCAGCATGGCCACCCTGATTTCAGCCATCCTCTCTTGCCTCATCTACTGAAATGGACTCATAACGAGTCCTCCTGCTTCCACTGTTCTCCAGCGGAATCAGCCATCCACAGTTTTCAGATGATCTTATAAAGTATGTATCAGATTATGATGTTCTCCTACCTAAAACCTTTGCATTTAATATGAAATCCATACTCCTTAATTAGCATGGCATACAGGACCTCTTGAAACTGCTTTACTTAATCTCTTTGCCATTCACAACCTCCTATAAATGTCCTTCTTCTCTGACAGACTAAATTCATTTAAACCTCAGGGCCTTCACACTTGAAGTACCACCTTTATGCAACATTCTTTCTGAAGAGCTGAGTTTCCTTGTCATCTTGTAAGTCTTAGGACAGTAATTTCTGACCCCACAGCTAACACACCTCACTGCCACAACTCTGTATTTCATTACTCGTTTCTTTCCTTCACACCATTTACTGTTCTACGAGACTACCTAGCTAAATAGATAACTATTGCCAGCAAAATGTAAGCTTCATGAGGGCACTGCCTTATTCAGACTTCTTCCTTATGTCTTAGGTGCAGAGATAAGTACCTAACATATCATACGCACTTGGTTAAAATAACAGAATAAATACATGACTGAATAAAGCACTATGATTAATGGTCCAGGTGTCTCTTCAAATCACCGTGAAGCTCTTCAGTGTCAGTGACCATATCTAGTTCCTCTTTGTGTCCCAATGTTTCACTCAGTGCTGTGCATACAGCTGGTGCCCAGCGAATGTCTGCTGAATGAATAAATACATAAAATAAGTATTTCCCTGTTTTATACGTCTGCTACAGCCTCCTAAATTAGTTATTAGTTCATCTATTTTAGAGGGAAAGCTTCCTGAGGGTTAAAAATGTTTGAGAAGCTTGCTTTAGTAGAAGCGAAGAACAACAAAACAAAGAAAAAAACAAAACAAAAGTTGATCATCCCAGAGGCCGAGGGAGCAGAGGTTTAAGAGGATTAAATGTCACGAAGCAGATGTGGAGGAGGAACTGAGCACTGACCCGTGGATTGTCCTGAAGACAGATGTTGATGAATTTGAAGAGAGCTGAGTCAGGAGGAGAGCGGAGTTCAGGCAGGAAGTGGCCATGAGAAAATAAAGAGAATGGGTATAAGAGATGTGTTTAAGAACACTGAGACAAAACTCTTCAAACTCAGTTTTTATTATGATTTGGAAATGGGGGGTGGAATTTAAATAAATTTAAACAAGGTGAGATTAGAGTTAGGGGGGAGGGAGAGTCCGGGATGGGGTTGAGTTTGGGAGTGAGAGCACTCGGGGCCGTGAGAAGAAGTGAGGAGTTCAGGAAGAGCGGCCTCTCCTTCCAAAGGGGTGGGAGAGATGGGCAGAGCCCGGTGCCAGGATGCAGTAGACAGGGATGAATTGTAGGAGCTCATCCAAGACTCACTTGGACTTGATAAGATGTGATGAGGCAAAAGCCATTGAAAATAGTGGCTCATTTGTTGATGTGTCAGGAATGAGAGAAGGTGATTATGTGGTGAGTGTGGATGACGTAAGGGTACAGAGCCTTCTAGATACCATATTAGAAGATGGAGAAAATGAGGTAATGAGAGGTCGGAACCTGGTAATTAAATGGAATTGGGTGAGTATCAAGGAAAAAAGTGTTAAAGAACTTTTGAGAAAAATAAAGTGTTACGGTTACTGGTTTCACCCATGTCTAAATATGTACTTCTGAGCAAATTATTTTCTTTCCACTTTGATTTCCTCTCCTGTCAATTGTCAAGGTTAAGAGAGAGAACATGTACCCAACACTTGCCAGAAGAGCTGGATGAAAGACAAAAGCTCAAAAAAAAAATAGATTGTTCAGAGTAAGGAAAGGTCCAAAGAAGTTCTTAGATATCATTTAAAAATTTAGTACATAGGAGTCACTTGGGAAAATGACTTTAAATGCATAACCTGGCCCCATCTTCCCAATGAGATTCTGAGCCTAAAGGTCTTCAGCAGGGCCTGGGAATATGAATTTGTAATAAGCCAACATTCTAGCTGATGCTCTTAAAGGGTGATCCATGAGTTTCACTGATAAGAGCCTTGAGACATGGAGTGGTGATGGATGGAGCTGCATGGTACGGAGACAGCACTGTACGGTTACAATTGTACTGGTATAATAGCCATTGCTGACCTTCTAGAACAGGGTTCTTAGCATGTACCTTGATAACTGTTTGTTCCTTCATGCATTCCCTCACTCATTCATTTACATTTCCAATGTTACCTACCCGCCAGTCCTACCTACTTCCGAAACATTTCCGTCACACGAAACCTGTACCCGTCAAGCCTTTGCTACACATCCCCATTCCTCCCCACTTCTGGCAACAGCCAAACTACATCCTGTCTCTGTGGATTCACGTACTCCGGATATTTTATGTCAATCAAATGACACAGTATGCGAAATGCTGTGCCTCATTTCTTCCACTTGGCACAATGTTTCGGGGGTCCGCCCACCGTCTGGCAGGCAGGAGTACTTCCCTCCTTCCTTTTGATATCTGACTAATATTTCAGGTGTACTTATAACCATTTGCTTAGTCACTCTTTTACTGACGGACATTCAGAGCATTTCCAGCATTTGGCCATTGTGAGTGGCGCTACCAAGAATATGGATGTGTGGAAACAGAACCTCTCTCCGCAGAGGCATGAGCCTCAGAGGATCTAACGTAATCCCTCCAGCTGAAATCACCCAGGTCCTTTTAATATGAGGCCCCTACTGAGAACCTCTGTTCAAGGTATTGATTGGAAGAAACAGTTGAATTTCGGTGTAATCTTAGCACTATTAACAGACACATTCCTTTCTGCAGACTGATAGACCATTCTTCCACAGGACTCAGTGGAAAAAGAGCTGGGATGGCAGAATAGGTTGGAGCGAACAATTGGCCTGAGTGAATTAGCTCAGTACTGGCTCAAGTGTAACCGTAGCACCTGAAGTCATCAATAACCTCCTGAATGTGGTCTACTTTTCTCTCCCCATGTGATTGCTTTCTGGCAATGCTACAGAGAGGGGTAAGAGGTAACACGTTTTATCCCTGATGGCTGAATAACACAGCTGAATGAGCCAAAAATGAGCCTCAGAGACCCCTCCCAGTGATCTGTAAAGGGGCATCAAGATTTATCAAGGCTGCCGGTGAATAATATCCAGGGGAAAAAAGAAAAGAAATTGCTGTGGCAATTATTTTAATGGAAAGGACCGTTCACTCTCAGACAGAGATATCACTGATGTCTCGGGAAGGTGTGAGCGTGTCCTTTGATGCGAGGCTTTGTACTTCTGTAAAAGCTTCTTCAGAGGAGTTCAAAGTGCTTTCTACACACGTGCCCCCCGTCCCTTTCAGCCCTTTGTGAGTTGGACAGCAAGTGTTCTTCTCATCTCGCAGATGATAGGAAAGCTGAAAGACCGCGAGGGTAAGTGGTGTGTTCAAGGCTTCTCTCCCCATCTTTCAGGATGGGACCCAAGGCTCCTGGCTCCCGGGGTCCTCACAGTTGGCCCTCTCACCTCCTTGCCCTTTCATCACAAGAGTAACATATAATAGTTACTAAAAAAAGTGTCTGCTACCTTGCAAGATGGGTATTTCCAGTTTAGAAACTGCCTGGACTGAGTTTTCTGTCAGGGCCGCAATGGCGTTACGGATTCATGGCATGGAGAAACTGTTCACATTCATTTTCATTGTTTTTGTTGGATTTTACACAGTTGTGTGAACACCGTCAGTATTCATCAGCTCTTCATAAAGTGCCATCTTTAGGTGGTGGGATGGAACCATACACCCTCATACAGGTTTCACGTCATTGTCATGAAAAGGGCACTATAAAGCAATCCTGGGCACATAGTCTACCTAAAAGATAACCAAAACATGATTATCTTTTAGCACAAGATGATGCATTTCTTTTCCTGGATGCAACTTTTAATTAATATTGTTGGTTTGGTTGAATAGTTCTCTAGTCATTAACTCTTAATTTAGCACCACAATGTGATGTGAGGCCCTCAGTGTCCTGAGCACAGTATGAACTTCAGAACATCAGAACCTCATAGCTGCTCTGTATTTACCATTTGTCTGTCTGTTAAATTATAAAAGTAATGACTGCAAGTAAAAAAAAAATCGAAACCGAGCTCATAGAAAAAGGATTTAAGATGAAAACTAAACATGTTCTTCTCTGTTATCACCTTCCCAAATTTTTCTGCATTATGCTACAATCTACCATATTCCAGCAATATAGCTTAGATAGCTTTTCTTTAATTCATTTCACTATACAAATCTCATTTTTTTATTACTTACAAAGTATAACATTGTTTGGTCACATAATAATTTATTTAATTAAATCTCTTAATGTGGAAATTTAAGTTGTCTCTAGTTCTTCAATAGTTAAAATACCTGTAACAAGCCCTGGCTGGTGTAGCTCAGTGGATTGAGCATGGGCCTGCGAACCACACAATCATGGTTCGATTCCCAGTCAGGGCACATGCCTGGGTTGCAGGCCAGTTCCCAGCAGGGGACTCACGAGAGGCAACCATACATTGATATTTCTCTCCTTCCCTCCCCCTCTAAAGATAAAGAAAATATTTTTTAAAAAATACCTGTAATGAATAAACAGACCTGTATATATATAACTTTATTAAGTGCTAAAATAGAGAAGGCAGTTGTATTCTCTGTATTTCTATAGAAATAAAGCGTTTCTATAACTCATAACTTATGTATATATATATTTGAAATATGTATATATTTATAACACATAGACATATCAGTATAATATATATTTATATATGTAATATATGACACATGTTCATATAGTTTACATATTCTAGATAGGTTGCAAGTTTTCCCTGAGGCAATTTGAAACAAAAATTACAGCTTTTCAAACCCCAACATGAAGTACCTGCTAGGTCAGAATTTCCTAGGGTGTATACTGAATATCATTTTTTGTTGTTTTAAAGTCTGAAAGTTTTTCTCTTGATACATTACATAAGTTACTGTCAAATTGTCCACCCTACACATTGCTCCTGGAAAAGCAGCAGCAAAATAGTAGGTTTCTGCTTCGTGGAACAGGCAGTTTTAGTGACTGGTTTGGGTGACTTATCACAAGGATTAGGCATCCGCTCAAGCAGAATGCCCATCTATGGCAGATGGAAGTCTCAGAGCTGAGTAAGAAAAGAACAGAACTGTATCTCTAGGGAAGAAGTTTTAAACTATGTAGAAGTTTCCAAATATGTAGAATTTCTCTTTCTAATTTTTATTCCAATTAACAGTGATTTTGTGCAAATATTAGTATTTTTAACAGCACTGGATTTTGAGCAAGAGTATAGTTGTCCAGATGCTTTATGAGCACCTAGAGTTTTGCAAAAAACCAATCCTGGAAAATAAAAATATAAGAAACAAATGGGATACTTTAGCCTTCCTGAATAGTTTACTGCTCTCTTTATACATTTAGAAAATGTGTTTCTTGGATAAGATCTCAACTTGAAAGGCTTGTGGGATATCAAGAAATCACTGCTCTAAACCCTTTCTTATTAAAAATACATAGACTCCCGCTTTGTCACAAGACAGTGCTCTTGGTTATCAAGAAGCTATTGTGCTTGCAGAGAATAATTAAGTCACTGGCTATGAGCTTATTGAATATTTTGGGGGAAAATTATTTCATAAAAAATATTGCAACAAGGCTGAACATCATCAATGTTACTGGCACATTCAGTTTTTCATTATCAAATGTTACTATCTTTGGGGGCACCATGCTGATTTAAAGAGTGATCAAATTTAAATAGAAATATTTGTGCCTAGTCTAAATGAACACTTTCAAATAATTCTGTCATATTAGTGCATCTAACTTGAAGAAAAAAATGTTGCAGGGTCGGGGAGGGGGTGGTGTATATTGGTACATAGAGGAAAATAACTCTCACCTGAGAAGAAATTCTAGATTATTTCATATTTTACTGTCAAGACTGAAGACATACATATTCAAGAATTTCTGGGTGCCTCTAGTTACCATGACCAAGGTTAAGCAGCCAGCTACTGTTGTTCTCTTCTGCTGTGCCCAGGTGTAGGTCTCCCAGTACACAAACAAGTTCATAGTTCAAGTTATTAGACAAGTAAATGTTGGACAAGTCATGTAATCTCCATATAGTTGAACTTTATCATCTATGAAATGGTTACAGTTGTAACAGTTACTACTTCACACATTGGCTAAGACGGTTAATTATTATTGGACGTGCATAGTATTTGGCACATTGTCTGATACATGGGAAGCATTCATTATCACTTTCAATAATTGGATGCATTTCTGGGGCCATTGTGGTTAGTTGTCCCTAAGAGAATTGTCCCTAGTCCCCATGTTTTGAAATCCTTTGAGAGCACAGAAAAAAAGGAAATGGAAGGGGAATAAGTATTACTGATGGGTAGCTATTCTGTTCTAAACATTCTGCTGGGTATATGAGATACAATAGTTCAATGAGTCTTTTCTCCAGTTTTACACGGTCAAGCAAACAAGGCTTACAATGGTTATTACAATGTTAGTACGGAATGCAGAGTATGGAGCAAGTATTGGAAACTTAGTCTGGCTGCAGTATTGGAAGGAAAGAGACTCAGTACTGACTTGCATACATACCGTTGACTTTATTTTCTCCCAGCCCATGGCATCTCCAACACCATCACTAATGCATAATGAAAGGGACTGTGATTTTGAACTTCAGCCCTTTCATTTCAAACTATAGGCTTTATCCCCGTCACTGTCTATTATCCAAGTCTGCTTTATTTAAATGTGCATATGAAGTTGGAGTGACACATAATATAGTATCATTGGCCCCAAAGGGATGAAAGTTTCCGCTTCCTTCATTCTGTGGGGTTGCTATTGATATAGAAGTCGTCAGAAAATCTTGCCAATTCTACTCAAGACTTAAAAGAAAATACGATTTTCTAGCCTAAAATGAAAATAAATTTGTGCAGTAGATTGTTCACTGTTATATAGAGAAAGTGGGTGGTACTAACTAAATTCTTTCACTAGCTGATTACTTGTGTTGGCATGACAGAAAAGCGTTGACTTTAACATTGATATATTCTGGTTCTAGACACGCTCAACCACTTCAAGAATGTGTGACTTTGGAGGGTTGTTTATCCCCTTTGAGCCTTAATTTTCCAGATCAGTTTGAACAATGACAGTCTCTATTCCATGGAATGAATATTTGGATAAATGAGATATGAAAAGCCCTTCTACTGGGCCTGGCCCACATGAAGCCTTTTAAAATGACGTGCGACATCAGATACTGTGGAGCACCCATTTCTAGAACTGGGCTTCCTTAACACCTATAGTGGCAGTTAATTAATCCCAGGATGTAAATTAGATACTCAGGCACTGCTCTGAAAAGAAAAAGACATGCGCTCACAAATATTACCATACAATTTGCTGAAAAGTGCAGCATTTAGAAATTCTCCAGTTACCAAGGCTTTGGGAAATCCAGTCAATCACTAGTGAATAACTAGGTATTCAGAGAAACCCATTAACTAGTCTAAGCAAAGATCCCTGGGGAACAGGGAAGATTTAAACACCCATCATTTTAAGGATAATCTTTGCATATTGCGTCTTTGCTAATTCACTGTTCTTAACTTATTCTTGCTCTGCTCCTGTGTGGCCAGCAGTCAAGAGCTTCAGGAAATTTCACAAAACCTACATTGATGGTGTCTTGGAAAAAAAAAAAAAAAAGATCTGATAGCACTGGTCTCACACCCACACTAGTGACTCTGAAGGTAGGCCTGAGTCTGGCGGCCGCCTTTAAATGGGGCGTGCAGTCTCTGGTGAGCACAGCCCTCACCACTCAGCACGCTGCCCGTGCCCTCATCCTGAGCAGGACTCGCCTGCTGTAGGAACTGCTCACCTTCTGTAGGCAGAACCACCTTCAATTTTATATGTACATTATCTTCCTGGAGACATCCTTCGGCCACAGCTTTCCTCCCCTTGTATACTGGGACTGACTTCTCGAAAATAGTGCCAGAATTACTCCTCCCTCTCTTAGCTTCCAGAAGTCCCTGCACTTCCATTCCAACATTTTTAACCCTGTGTGGTGTCCTTCAATTGCCCAAAGAGCCCTAATGAGCAAGAATCATGTTCCCGCTTCACAAAATTGTAACACCTTGCATGGTACTTAGTGTTAAATAGTCAGGCTGTGACTTGTATGGAATGACTAACTGAAGGGATAAGGAATATAACAGCATGTGGGTTGGTTTAGACATCGGACCTGTTGACGATTAGCTGCATGTCATCCACTCTCCTGGTCGTGCTGTGTACGTTACGTAGAGGTTGGATTAGATGAGCCACAAAGACTCTTCCAACTCTAAAATTCTTGGGTCAAGTGGAGTATCTAATCCCCCTTGTTTATTTTATTCCTATTTTAAGCTCAATTTTACTGACTTGGGGTAAGCTTCTAATATCGCCACAACCAGGATATTAGCAGTATAGTCCTTATCTCTTTGGATCTCTGCAAGAACTAATTAATAAATAATGTGGAAACTCTTAGATGAAATACAGAAAGAAATGGGAAATTAGTTATTACATTTCCATAACTGCATTTTAAATGGTAATAGTTGTGGGTCTACATTTCAGTTATGAACAGAACTTTAGCTATTAGCGTTTGTAAAAAAAAACTTAATTCTAATTTTACATTCCTTTTCCCCTGAAGAAGTAATTTTCTTTTTTATTATTTTTCAACTTTTATTATAAAATCCTCGACAACCCAGTGGGTCTGTTGCAGTAAATCTTTAGGCCCTGCATCCTTATTTCAAGAGAATAAAGGGTTTGCAATATGCTTCTCCTTCCCAGCCTCCAAGGGCTATCACAGTGCTGGGAAGGGGTAGGTGCTTCAAAGCTGCCTGCTGTTTGCCGGAAGAAAGAAAAGCAAAAATAGCATCAATAGTAAGTAGCCCATGGCAACTGTGTGGCCTAAACTGATGATGGATTTCCAGAGATTTCAGGGATCATGTCTTCAAAGGTTTTGTTTTATCACTCATGGGTATTTCACAGGATGCCTCACTTAACAAGTGCTCTAAAACTAAAAGTCCTCATTAACAAAATTAGGTTAGGGCTTGAAAGTGTTTGGAGGAGTGTGCGAGTATCTTTCATTTTGCATTAAGGAGGTGGTAGATGAGATCAAGGTTGCCAAGTAGTCCATTTTCTGGGGCTCCAGGAAAGAAGGGCCCAGGATATTCCAAAGCAGAGAACTTCCAGCAAAACAGGGCTATACATGTGTGCCACCTGTGTGGAGGGAAGGGGCTTCCAGGTGCTGAAATAGAATTGTGATATGTGGTTCACAAGAAAATTGTAACTGATGTTGTATTAATGTTGCCCATGGCCGCAAGGTTGGCCCCTTTGAGACAGGTTTGAGCTGATCATACAAAGCATCACTTTATAAAATTTTTATGGCCCTAGAAAAATCTGATATTAGTGCTGTGTTCTGTATCCAAACATCTTTGATACTTCTTTGTCACCTCTTTGCTTCTGCATCCTGATCTTGATTGGTTAGTATTAGTGTTCTATTGCTGTGTAACAGATGAATACGAACTCGGTGGCTTATACCAATGCATATCTGTTATCTTACAGTTTTTGTGGGTCAGGAGTCTGGGCACAGCTTGGAAGTATCCTTGGCTTAGATTCTCACAAGATGTTAGCCAAAAATGAGTTCTCATCAGGAGGTTAGATTGGGGATGCATATGTTTTACTACTCATCTAATTGTTGGACACATTCAATTGTGACTGTAGACTTGATGGAAGCTTTTTCTTCAAAGCCAGTTAGAGGGAAAGAGAAAGACTCTAACCTTGCAGACACCACATCCTTCTATAATGCAATCGTGCATATTGCATATTCTCTTGGTTAGAATCAAGTCACAGGTTGTGGGGATGGCTTTCCTCAAAAGTCCCCCTGTGTGCCACGGATGAGAGTAAACATGACTGAGACAAGATGTGATCTGCTTGGGGAGGAGAGGTGGCCAGTTTCCCAGAGGAAAAAGGCCTTGAGCTGTGGCCAGTTTCTCAGGGGAAAAAGGCATTGAAATCCTTCCTCTAAGGGCTTTTGTTGGGTTTTAATACCCAGGAATACAGGGAGGCAAGGATCAAACAGTAGATAACATTTCAAAGAAATCTGAGGGCTTAGTCTGAGTCAGAGTCTGTCAGGAAGAGAGTTTTAGAGTTTCCTGCTGGAACCCTTAACATATGAATGAAAGCACTCTTAGCAGAGCAGATTTCACAGGTTTATCAGCAAGTCTTTGTGATGCCAGATTTTTCCCCAGGACATGCTCTAGCAAGGTGAGGAGCTACACCCCTCGGCATCAGGTATTCAGGCTTAAGGGGATTAGAGCCAGGAAGCACTTGGGACTTGGGCTTTGTCAAAGCCAGGGCGGGCATGGGGGGAGAGTCCATTGCTCCCTCTTTGTCACAGCCTCCTGGAGTCCTTCCATGATGGTCTCTCAAGTGATCATGTCTGGCCTAGGTTGCCCCCCCCCACCCCCCACTGTGAGGGGTCTTACCCATCATTGACTTCTGACCATGCTTTGGGGGCAGGGAGGAAACTGAGGCAGCATTTGCTACCCAAGCCTTGTCTCCTGAGGCTACCATTCCAGAGGTCACTGATTCATCCTCAGCCACTGGGGGCGGAGTTACAATTCCTAAAACCAAGCAGAGGGGTCTACAACAGCAGGTCTCATCTGAACTCGGGGAAAAAAGTTACACAAAAACCATGACTTTCAGCCGGCGAGGACCACGAAAGGCCACCTGAAGCATCTATCTGCCCTGTGTTCTCTTTAGGTTGTCTCATTCTTGATGTGAACCCTGTTGCTTCTCTTGAATTTCTAGTTACAAATCTGACACATTCTACTTCTCCTACAAACCCTATTATTAGTTTCAGACATTATCTTGCCTTTAAAAACTTATCACGTATGATCTACAGGGATTTTGCATGTTTGTTCACTCAACACATGTCTATTAATCACCTACTATATGAAAGTTATATCAAAAATGGGATATGAAAAAGAATGAATCAAAGCAAAGACAAAAACAAAGTGAAGTCCTGCATTCACAGAGCTTATTCTCAAAACTGCATGAATTTGGGTTACCTTTCTGCTTACCCTAATTAGAAATGAATATAAACCAACGAGCCACGGTAATTCATCCAGTGCTCTAAGGTGTGTGCAATGGAGGGGGTGATACGTTCAGGGCCATGGGCGAAGGCCCAGAAGTGGAGCGAAACTTCAGAAAACCTGTCTATACTTTATTGCCTTGAAAGGGCAAGAGAATGCATTTATTTCCTCATTTCAACCTCACAGAAGCCTAATAATGTAGTCTTAGTGACCACATTTAATAAAAAAGAAAAAGGAAAAGAAAACAGAGGCCAATGAAGTAGTCACAGCTCAAATACCTTGTAAGTCACAAACATGTGGTTTAGGCTCAGATCCCCATCCTGCTAACATCAGTGCCCCAGACTGCTGTTCACTTGGAATACTGTGTATCCTTAATGGAGAAATAGCCTTTGTGTAATGGATTTGGGCAAATACCCATCTCTGCTGACTTTGATGCAATAGCCTTCAAGAATATTTTTGAATACATTTGAATTTCAGTAGGGCATAAACAATATTAAATTTGTCATTTTATTGGTAATGAGATGGAAGCTTTAATTGTTGTTTTTGAGGACTTAGCAATTTAAAGAATCAGGCCTTGGAGATGCCTCTCATTTAAATGTGCATTTTAATAAAGCATTTGTTCTAAAAGTTGAAAAATATCCGAATGGTTGCAACTAACCTCAAATTTAAGTGTTTTGAGATGCGTTAAAAGACATATTTTTAGAATCAGAACTCATCACACTGGCACAGAATGAACATGCTAAGTCTCAGTTTGAAAGAGAATTCAACTGGAAAGACATTTTCCTCTCGGTGGGATTAGTGTGTTTATATTCCGTATTATAAATAGAACAGATTCACAGTCAATTGTAAATGGCTTCTTCCAAAATTACTTCTTTCTGCTTGTGTAAATGTAGACTAACTGTCACTGTGATAGAAAATTATGGCTAGCGAACATTTATCTATCCAGCAAAAGCCAAAGTGGAGTGTTCAGATTATTGAATGATTTATAAGAAAGCTATTTTAGGGGTGGCTTTGGTCTTTAGTCATTGATAGCCTTGATTTGGTGGAAGCGGTGCAGGACGCTCACTCTCTTCCTCATGCCGTATGGACAGACACCTTCAGTCGTTGTAACAGCCTGTACAGTGGTGGCTGTCAATTATTATCCCCATTTCACAGACATCACAGAGGCAGAGTCTCAAAAGAGTACAGTATTTGCTCAGGGTCTAGCCTGAGCGTAGCATTTACAGATTATAGAGATTTTTCTTACACGAGATTGTTTTGTTAGTTGTTTCTTTTGTATATGTGATGTGTAATCTATACTCATCAGAGCAATTCACATTTCTTTGCCTTTTCAACAACCCTGATTGATGAGGGAGATAAGGAAGCCATTTCTATGCCCATAATGTAAAGGACCATCCTGTAGTCGCAGAGACTGGATGTTCTGCATTATGGTAGGAAGCCTAGAGGTAGGGCTTCCATGTGGTACCTAGGAGGTAACAACTGTGGAGCTTTAAACAAAACAAGACAATACAGAATACACAGAAAACTCCAGCCTATCTCAGAGAATGACAAACTTGACAGAGAATGACAAGGACGTTCTTCACAATATAAATTAAAGCCCCAAGGCCTCTCTGATTTATTTATGTCATTTCTTGATAGCCCATTAAACCCCACCTGGCTTATCCTCTGACCAGGGTTTGCTATAAACTCCATTCTATGTTTCTTTAGTCCATACCTTTTCACCCAGAGACTCAGCCACCAGCCTCTGACTTGAATCCCCACCTACATGTCAAAGGATGAACCTGTTGCCTCTTCAGGAAGTGCTCAGCTCAAAAGGAGGAGTTTTTACAAAACAGGACCTTTTCCTGACTATAAAAGTTAACTCATGTTGGCTTTCGAAAATTTTTAAAAATCTTTAGATAAGCATGAAAGAAAAGTCTTTTTTCAAAATACTGTATTTCACCACTTAATAGTGAAACTCTCAGGTTCATCCACGCTCAGTAACATTTCTGGGAATGCACACACAATTTAGATTGCACTGCACACACTGTATGTGAACTTCTTTTTTTTAACCAAGCCATATATCGTCAACACACTTGCATTCTTTCTTGTCATTAAATGATCTTCTACAACATCACTTGTAACAGCTGTGCAGAATATTATACATATCACCACCATATAAAGATATGTATTCATTTATCTAAACAATTTCTTATTTTGACCTATTATTTTCCAATTTTCAATACTATAAATAACAATGAAATGAACCTGTTGGATAAATATGTTACATCTCTTCTTATTTCCTTAGCCTAGACTTTGACAAGAAAAATCTCTGTATTAAAGCAAATGTGTGTAGTTAGGAGCACAGTGTCTCAACAATGTTCTAATGTTGGGCAATCACTAAGGTGATGTTCTTGCATTGTGAGGAATATTGGGAAAAGTATTTTGGAGGTAGCTACCCTGTCAGGAAGTGATTTTTTGTTCACTTTTTTTTTCACTCTCTTGCCTTTGATTCCCCAGTTGCTATCCTTTCCACGGTCCCTGTCCTCCAGTTTAATCTGCCATCACCTGCCAGACTTACACGGAAACCAGGAAGCCTTGCCTAATGGACTGTCCCCCATACCACACCTGGGGTTTCTCAGACAAATCAGCAGGGCATGAAATTAGAGGCTGGGAAGCAATAACAACCAAGAAAAGTAGATAAATGACATGTAGGAAATCCTGCTGGTGAAGAATTTTATTGTACCAAGTAATTTACTGCAAAGGGGCGTTTGCTCCATAAGATCTGTTGTCTCTTACAGATGGCCTGAATGTGTGAGTTATATAGGGATTCTGGTTCCTTTCACAGGAAGCTACTTTGAAGTAGGAGGGTTTGGTAGGACCAGGAATTAAATTAGATTGCCTACACTCTAAGGAACTTTGATGATCTATATGGACCAAATCCCATTTTTGTGTACTTGATTGTCTTTGTAACACTTGTATCTGAACTCATCTGTTCATGTGCTTTTCCTTATCTACTTCCTTGTTAGAAGGTAAACACCACGAGACAGGTACCTTGCCTGACTTGTTTCCTTTCTATCTCCAGCATCTAGCATAGCATACAGCATGGCTTTGATTTCAAATAATATTGTGGGGATTAAAAAAATGAAGAATTGCTATCATTCTCTGACTCTTTGAATGTTGACATTCTCAGTATATAATAAATGACATCCTGATGAATTGTTTTGTTTTGTGTACGGCATCAGGCATCTTCTCTGCACGGGTACCTCCCCGTAGTTGTATGGAGTGCTCCTGAAGGAAAAAAGGCCATAATGTAGAGAAAAATTTCCACCAGCCAACTTAGTGCATATTTTAGAGAGCAAATTGATTGACTATTTATTAAATATTTGTTCACTAACTGGAAGCTAATTAAAATTATGCCAATGTCTGGTTTTAGCACCAGATCTAACTTCCTGGATCTGGCATTCTCAGATAAGGCTTGCTGACATTTTGTCTATAAATTATGCTTATCTCAAGTCTGGTTAATGTACAAATTTAAATGAGGAGAAAACTATTTGAATGAGAGAAAAAGTCAGTGGAATCAATGATTTGTAAGTTAAGACTCAAATGTTACATTTCCCTCTTGATGGATTTAAGTGTTTGTAATATATTTAAATGGAGAAATAAATCAAATTTACCATATGAAAGGAATGTCGTTATGTCGATACAAATGTTCTGCCAATTGTACCTGCCCAGTTCTTTGTTAATGGAACTCATCTTTCTGAATTATGATGTTATAGTCACATTGCCATCTGTGTTATTTATGTATGCCTACTCTGGGTTGCTTCTTAAAAAATCGTTAATTAATGCAGAGCTTAGAGAGTAGAAAGAAAATGCTAAATCAAGACCATTAAGCTATGACAGAAAAAGCCATTTGTTTTCATTAAACATGACTTTAAGCTATGTACATTGGAGCCGAAGCATCTTTCCAGCCAAAGTGTTTCATTTTCCCCTTTCCTCTAGTCTCTGACGGCATCAAGACTGTAGCCAGATCCAACATTCTCCTGGGAACCATCCCTCCTCTCTACAGGCCCAGGACACTGCTATGCCCTGCATCTGAGCGCCTACCGTAGACTGTTAAACTGCTCTGTTTCCACAAATATTAATTGAGCACTGGCTATGTGCCAGTCACTGGGATGTTGTTAACCCCAAGACATCCCTGCCTTGGAGAACTTGTTTTCTAACAGGGGAGTCACTAACCAAATAAGCAAATAGAGCTATGGTACAATTTTGGGTAAATGAAGGTTGTGAAGAGAAATACAGCCGGGAGAGGGGTAAAGATCTCACTTGATCTTTGTCTGTCTCTGCTTTTATTTTTCACACCTGGTCAGCCCATACCTTCTTATCAGTGATATCAAGCTACGTAGCCACCCAATTTTCTGTTCCCTTTTCTCTTTCACTGCACACATCACTGGATCATCTTTAACCTCGTATGTTCTCTTAGGAAATTTCTAATCATCTTTCAAATCCCAGGTTTACTCTTACCTTTCTGGTGAACTCTCTCTATCTTCCCTACCCCTTTCACTCCCTCTCACATTCCACCAGAGCTATTCACTTTATTCTCTCCATCACCAAACCTCAAGCATTAGATAGCTAGATAGATAGATAGATAGATGTAGATATATCATATTTCATTTTAAGTAATTGTTTTCTTATTGATTTGGGAAATTTCTGTATTAGATTGAGAAGGCAAGAAATAACTCTGAACACAATGCTTTGCACAGGATATAGACTCCAACAATGATTTTGAATGAATATACGTGTGAAGGAACAAATGGATGAATGAGTGAAAGAAATTCTTCTACTCTACCGTCAACAATGAATTAAACCCCAGATCTAGAGCAGTGCCTAATACACAGTACATTCTCAATAATAATTTATTAAGTAAGTTATGTTTCATTCAAAAATAAACATAAAAATTATTGAATAATATTTCTTAAATATTCCAAATAATACTTAAATTTGGAAATTCTGCCTATAAGACACGTTCCCAGTAGCCAACTGTTATAATCATTCTACCCAATTTCTTTTATTAAATTCTTCCTTCTTTGTGTCTAATTTAGTCATTAATAAAGGACTATTTTATAGTTTAAAATGCTTTGTCTTAATTAAAACATTATATGTAAGTCCATTTTTGTATTTCAGCAGGTCCATTGCACTGATCCTACATGTGTATAGCACCTGATTCTTCAAAGTGTCACTCATACATCACACCACTAAATTTGAAGTCTTTGCTGGGTGTATGTCCTGATGCTTACCAAGAAAGGAGCAAACCAGTATCTCCAGTAGAGGACAGGAGAGGGTCTGAACACAGAGCCATTCATTCCAGTGAGCAATTTATCAGCAATGGTGCCTTAAGACACCTTTGTTAAATCAGAGCATCAGGCTAAAGAACAGGTCATTTCATTGCATGGAAAAAGTATCACCAGCCTACTCAGATTATTTACGTGTGCCCTGTCTATCAGCCAGCTTCCCTTCCCCTCTTCCTCTGACTGAATGTGTGCACTCACCTGGTCTTGACATTGACCACAATTTGGGAGGTCAGGCATCTGTGTCACAAGCTTGGGACGCAGGAGGTAAATAGACCTGAACTTCTACAACTTACTGATGTTGCTGTCATTACAAGCACCACATTACCCTCTCCCTCACCTCTGATGAATGGCTTTTCACCTTTGTCAAATGAAAAAAAAATGCTACGGTGGTATTTTCAAGAGTGAGCAGAGACATCTGCACTGAAGGGTCATCATCTCAAATATTCCTGCAAATACGGTTAGCCCACTGAGCAGACCAGCATCCGTGGATTATTACCAGAAAGGGGAGGAAGAATCTATTTTTCGCAAAGGGCCAGCTCAATATTAAAGCACAGTTCCAAGAAATACTGGAACCCTAAAACCTTCATCTTTGTCAAAGAATATGCACAAGTAAAATATCTACTATACATATTCACACATTAAATATTTTCTTTATACAAGCAATTTATTCTTGATGACTTAAGCAATATGAATCAGGAAATAGCAACCTGGGTAAAATTTAACAAGTGTACACTGAACCTGGAACTACTTTATATGAGGAAGATACTTCTGTACAAAGAGTTTAAAAGTTTTATACCTGAACAATTAATAAAACAAATGTAATAAAACAAATTTATTTAAACTCAAATGAGACTCACCACATTTTAGTTCATGAAAGCAATAAGAATAAATTTTTGTATACGTTTAAGAGAATCGGGCCATGCTTCCAACTTGTATAATTGAGTGGTCTAAGGACAGTAAATTTTACATAAATATTACTTGAAATAATTTTTCAAAAGCTTATTGGCATTAATTATATTAAGAGATGACACCATAGGTGAGACCATTCTTCTGTTTTTTCCCCTTAGTTTTCCAAAATGTCTATAGTGATTCCCTTTAAATTAGAAATATTCCCTTTAAATTAGAAAGACAAAAGAAACAATATTATATGAAAGGAATGGGTTGTGTGTTGTTCCTTAAGCTTGAGAAAATTTCCTCACTCGTCTCTGAAAATGAATGCTGAGCCTATTTCAAAAGTGTCTCCCATCCAAATGCATTTGAGTTTTTTTAAGACCAATGTTCTCATAGATGCTTCACTTCTTCATACTCAGTATTGTGCTACCATGAAAGTATGAAGTCAACACTCAAAAATTGGAAAATGCTTGGGATTATTTTAAACATCTAGCTTTGGGGGATTACACTATTTTAAATCTGAAGTTTGCTTATATTTTGGGTATGGGAAGAACACTGCCTATCCTGGAATCCAATTCTAGTCACTTCTGATGCTCTGAGACATCCATTCAGTCTATATTTAGAACAATCGACTCAGTAGAAAAAAGAAACAGGCCTCTTTCATCACTCTTTGATCTGATAGATGTATCCAAATGCTGGTCAGCTTTCCAGTGTATGTTGCCATGGGCAACAGTTCTAAGAACTGGATATGAATAAAGGAGAATGTAGAAAAGAAATACCATATGAATATTTATCTGTGTGGCCATGTCCATTTTTTTCATGTGGCTGTCTAGATTTAGATCTCCACATTTTATTTATCTATTTCTCTGAGCTCTTAACCATTCTCCGCTGGAATCCTGAAATGCATACCTAATCAGCCTCCTTCCCCTTTCCCCACCTCCTGGCTGGCCCTGTCTTTTAACTCACTGAGGCCAGAGAAGGCACCAAAATGATGCTCTCACCACATCCCTCCCTGTTCAAAAGGTCAGTAAAATACTACAACTATTTATTTATTAAGTGACAAGTATGCTGCTAGGGCCATGGATCTACCAGTTTGAAGGAGCTTTTGCCCTCAAGAAAACTCAAGGTGTTTTTATTTACAATCTATTAGGAAAAGCAGACGCGTAAATGATAAATTCTAAAACAGGACAGGATGGCACCAGTGACCACTGGTGTCTAAGGAGAAGGCTTTCATAGAACAGTGAAATGAACAATCAATTATTTAAAAGCCCAACCTCTAGCTAATTAGAGCACCACTGAGAGCCCTTGGTGTGTAGTTTCAATCCTAGATTTAGCCTGTTCTTTGAGTTCATGAGCTTTTATTCCTATCTTGGCCTTTTTCCCCAGTGGCTAAAGACGTTCTTCCGTTAAGACACTTTTTAAAGGTAAGTTTAAGAAAAGTCAAATCATACCAGTTTGTTAAATAAGGATGGGGGTATATTAACTGATGCCTACAACTGATGCCTATTAACTGATGCCAATAGGCTACAACTGATGCCTATTAACTGATGCCCTTTTGGGTTGCACCCAAAAGGTTTAGAGCTACGTCCAAACTTTTAGAAACTATCTAAAAGTGAAGCTTCAGGTGGGGCTTGATCCAGCAACTAAAATATCACATCCAAGTCCTGGTTTCCCTTTTATTTTCGATGTCTTCCATGTTGAGGACCCCTGGGTATCCTAGACCAATCTTCAAGTAGCATCTAAAGGGTAGTTCTGGACCCCAACTTCTTCTACTAACTTCAAAAAGAACTACTTATATTCTCTAGAAGTCTAATACAATTCCTGAACCTGATTCTCATTGCCCCGAGTTGAGCCACAGCCCCACTCATGAATCAATCATTGCTGAAGTATTATATTGATTGTCTTGTCCCAACTGGGGACCATCTCTAGCCTTGATGGTGGTGATGGTGGTGTCATCTCTAAATGCCTACCTAAAGAGGGAGAAGGGTGTGTACCTAAAGGGGAAACCAGTACTATGTTATCACAAGAAGGGTGAGTGAACTAGATGGCAAAGTGAATAAGATAAGAATGAATTAAGTAAAAAATCAAATACATAATTCATATTTTTTGAACATCTTTATTTTGGGACAATATTTTTATAATATTGACTTACACTGTAGAGCGTATCCCCATCTCAAACATTGTTCAAATTCAGAAAGTCTGTCTTCTATATTGTGTTTTCCCAGCAAAATCTGTCACGGTATTTTGAACAGAATAAGCACCCCCCAATTTTTTTTCTAAAAATTTTCACTCCACCATTTTACTTATTTTTTAGATTTATTTATTTATTTATCTTTTAGAGGGGAAGGGAAGGAGAGAGGGAGAAAAATATCAATGTATGGTTGCCTCTGCCGAGGACACACAATGTATCGTGTGTCCCCTGCTGGGAACTAGCCTGCAACCCAGGCATGTGCCCTGACTGGGAATCGAACCGCGATATTCTGGTTCGCAGGCCCATGCTCAATCCACTGAGCTACACCAGCCAGGGCCGTTTTACTTATTTTCTTTAAGTGATCAATGTTCTCTCTAATTGTAAAGCCAAAGTCTCTCCCATGTCTTCTCAGGACTTGGTTTCTATTTAGCTCATTTCTTTTCAGAACTGAATAATATTCCATTATCTGGATTTTCCATGTCAATTCATGTGCCTACCAAAGGACATCTTGCCTCTTCCAAGTTTGGGCAATTATAAATAAGACTGCTATAGAACTGTGTGGGTGGGTGTTTGTGTGCACATAAGTTTTAAACTCACTGGGGTAAATAACAAGGAAAGTGATCCTTGGGTCACATGATAAGAATATGTTTAATTTTATAAGAAACCACCCACCCAGCCTTTGAAGGCTGTCTTTCAAAGAGGCTGCACAGTTTTATATTCCCACCAACAATGAATGAGAATTCCTTGCTGCTCCATTCTTGTCAGCACTTGGTGTTCTCAATACAGCTACTGTGACCCTTGAACGACATGGCAATTAGGGCATCAACCCCCAACAAAACTGCAAATCCACATATGACTTTTGACTTGCCCCAAACTTAAACTACAGCGGTTCCTTGGTATCCAAGAGCAATTGGTTCTAGGACCCTCCTTGGATGCCAAAATCCACAGATACTCAAGTCTCTGATAGAATATGATGTAGAACAATGCACACACAGTTTTTGAAATTAAGTTATCAATGGAATAATATTTCTAGAATTTCTAAAAATATCGACAAGAGTTGCAGTTGCTGTCTCTGGCATCTGAACCCCTGATTTGAGTACAAGAAACACTCACCTCCTCTAGAGTATAGAGCAGAGATAACTATCACACACATATAAGAGACATTTTATTGAGATGTTATAAAATAGGACAAAAGCCCTAAATGCAGGTCCTTCTCCAGGTTTGTAGTGAGAGAAACACTTGACTGAGCCCACAGATTTTTATCTTGAATTCCAGGCAGACTAATCCATGAGCCTCAGGGTGTCTGTGAAGCCTCCGTAGTTATATGAGAAACTGCAGTGTGTGTGCCTTTTTCTAAGCAGTTAGGTTTCCTTCTCTTATTTCAAGTGACCATGCCCTGTTAAAGGCAAAGAACAAGTTCTTCCTTCATCATGGGTATAAAAGCTGAGGACCATTCCTTCATTCACTCACTCATTCGTACAAAACAGCATGCATGAAATGCCTTTTGTAGGCCAAGCATTATGCTAAGAGCAAAAATATGGTGGTGAAAAAGTTTAGAGCAAGTTCCCTATAACCACAGATTAAAGAATAGAGGGAATAAAAAGTAGAGATAACTGTATGTGGCATCATACTTTCTGGTACTAAAAATTCTGCCTTGAATCAACCACTTAGTTTTTCCATCTACACAAAGAGTTAGTAACCAGAAGCTACTCTGCATACAGTCAGTAACCATACAGGGATAACAGCAAGATAAATAGGGAGAACATATTGCGATATGAAGATACTAGCTGCATGCATGGTTGTTACGAAGTTATCTTCTTATTATGGTTTAATAATGACATATCAGAGCTCTCCCTGGGGTGATCTCTCACAATATCTCTTATAAACCGCAGCCGGAGAATGAATCTTTGTGAAGCTCTCAGCTCTGTGAACGAATTCCTCAGTAGTGTTGGTGTCATTGAACTCCAGAAATACCTACCATAGACTTAACCTTGGAATTGTAATGGTTAGCTCACATTTCTGTATCTTAATGTAGGGATGGCCAAAAAGTCTGTTTACTTTTTTCCATACAATGGCTCTAGTAGTGCTTAGTTGTCTTTAACTTCATTCGAAACAGTTTTGTTAGATTGTATTGTGACAGCTGTCATATGAGTGTACATTTAAAAAACTTGTCAAAATTGGTAAATTTTTGTGTAGCTGACCTAATTGTACATATTAGGTCAGCTAATTGTAATACTGTACAATTCTGGATAATTCCAAAGTCTACATTAATAAGCCTGTTTTTTTCCTTTAATTGGACTCTCCTTAGTCACACAAATTTCTAACAGCCTACTAAATAAACACCATTAGGCATACACCCTAGTAGATGGTATAAATCAAGGTTTCCCCAAACCTGGCTGACATTTTTCTCCTTTTCTCTGCATGCCCCCATGCCTTTGACCTTGCCCCAGGTCACCTTTTTTCTTTTTGCCCTGTTTGCATGGAGACCACCATGAAATCCCACTCCATCCATTGAAGTTCACTTCTTCAAAACATATTTGTTACCCTTTTGTTCCTCCTTGCAGTTCATACCCAATCACTTTCCAAGTCTGGCTCAATAATATCTCCTCACAAATGTGAATTTTAAATGTGCGTTTTAAGAGCTGGGTTCTAATTAGGTTATTGGACTACTAAAAGCTTTTTCTGTTTCAAAACATCTTCTCAAATCAAGGTCATGCTCCTTTGGTCCTTGGTGTGATGTGTCTGCACTTTGTGGCCCCCAGCTTGCCTTTTCACATGTGCCTCCCGCCACTTCCCAGGCTAAGCCCTTGCCCAGGGCACTGTGGAGACGCTGGAGTTGTTCTCAGTTGTCTCACTTTTGTGCCCTTGGCAACGATGTGACTGATAAAGCAATAGCAGCCATGATAATTGCTACTGAGTATTCATTTTGCCACTGGGCTAAGTACTTTGCAATTATGAATGGCAGGCTGCTGAACACAGCACTAAGAATTTGGACTTTGGCCCTGGCTGGTGTGGCTCAGTGGGTTGAGTGCCAGCCTGTGAACCAAAGGGTCACCAGTTTGATTCCCAGTCAGGGCACATGCCTAGGTTGCAGGCCAGGTCCCCAGTAGGGGGCATGAGAGAGGCAGCCATACAATGATGTTTCTCTCTCCCTCCCTTCCCCTCTCTCTAAAAATAAATAAATAAGATCTTAAAAAAATGAGTTTGAGCTTTGAATGCCAACTCTGCAACCTATTTACCTGAGAGACTTGGTCAGTTGCTTAACTTCTCTATCTCAGTTTCCTGGTTTATTCAATAAAATACAACACCACCTACCTCATAAGTTGTGCTGAGGAGTGGGTACGCTAATGCCATTCATGCCCTGCCCGTGTACAGTAATCACTCGGTGAATGCGAATTGTTAGTAGCATTATTAAAATTCATAACAGATATTCAGAGTAGTTATTATTATCTCTATTTCTATGTGAGACTTACCGGAAGGATGGATACTGCATATTCCTCTGTTAAGTTGTCTTATTCCCACTTCAGCATGTCAGAAATGCTTGCAGGTTCCTTGCACATTCTCCATGAATCTTTTAATTGATTTTTCCCTGTGCAAATATCATTATTATTTGTTTATACCTAATCCAGGATATTCTTCACATAATAGGAATATTTGTTATATGTTGCATCTTTCTAAATTGGATAGTGTGTCATTCCTTTGGGAGAGCAGGTACAAGGATAGAAAGAAGCAAGGCTTGGTGTAAAAACACCCAGTTTTGAAATCTGATCTTTCTGCCTCTCAGCTGTGTGACACTGAGCAAGTTGCCTAGCCTCTCTGGTCCTTAGTTTTCTTATCTCTAAAATGGGAACAGTGATGGCTTCCAGTGTGTTCCTGAAAATTAAATAAGCTGGGAAAGGAATAGCAACTAGCACAGTGCCTGGCACGGAGGCAGGGTCTCGTTCAGAATGAATTACCCTCTTACATTCTTTTCAAGAGAACAAATTTGTCCAGCTTTGTACTCTTCATAGCAGTTATCACACTGTCTTACAAATACTTGGTGCTTGGAATGTATCAAATTAAATTAAATTATTGTTACATCCAGAGATACCAAACAGCAAGATAAATAGGGAGAACATATTGCAATATGAAGATACTAGCTGCATGCATGGTTGTTACGAAGTTATCTTCTTATTATGGTTTAATAATGACATATCAGAGCTCTCCCTGGGGTGATCTCTCACAATATCTCTTATAAACCGCAGCCGGAGAATGAATCTTTGTGAAGCTCTCAGCTCTGTGAACGAATTCCTCACTAGTGTTGGTGTCATTGAACTCCAGAAATACCTACCATAGACTTAACCTTGGAATTGTAATGGTTAGCTCACATTTCTGTATTTTAATGTAGGGATGGCCAAAAAATCTGTTTACTTTTTTCCATACAATGGCTCTAGTAGTGCTTAGTTGTCTTTAAGTTCATTCGAAACAGTTTTGTTAGATTGTATTGTGACAGATGTCATATGAGTGTACATTTAAAAAACTTGTCAAAATTGGTGAATTTTTGCGTAGCCATTTTAATATTGAAGATGGAAAAATACACAACATTTCTGGCACATTATGCTTTATTGTTCCAGGAAAGGTAAACGTGACTGAAACACACACTACACACAAAGATTTGTGCAGTGTATGGAGAAGGTGCCGTGACGGATTGAACATGTCAGAAGAGGTTTGCCAAGTTTCTCTGTACTGTCAACATTCTGGCCAATAATTCTTTGCTGCGGGGCTATCTCATGCAGGTTTAGCAGCACCCCTGGCCTCTACCCACTAGAAGCTAATATCAGGAGTATGCTATTGGCTTCTCAAATATAGCATACTCAAAATATTGAAATCAATTAAATTATTGGTAAAAATGAAAAAAACGTGTCTTTTATTTTATGGGAAAAACTAAATGGACTTTTATGGAAAAAACTAAATGGACTTTTAGAATCTCGGTGGCTCCCTCTGGATGCGTCTTCCGGACCCCCCTGGATCGGGGGGCATGTCAGCACTCTACCACGGGGAGCAAAAGCACCCCTACCCTGCCGTGATCCCCCCCATAGCTGAAGCAGCTGGCAAACCATGGTTTTACTGCTTCTGACCTCAACAGAAACCCAAGCCACCGTAAATGTAATTCTCTGTGGTTATGCTTTTCTCTTCTTTTTGGCCAGCATAGTACTAAATTGTGATCCCCTCAAGGAGAGCCCCCCCCCCCCATTTGTCTTCCATCTCTAGTTCCTGACATGGCACCTAGCCTGTGAGAAGGAGCCAGGCACCAGGCTTCGGGCCTTAAAGAACTGAGGAGATAGAAGATCATGATAAAGTGTAATCATGCCCTTGGCATGCAAGGAGTTCCAGGTGGGTGAGGAGACAGGGCCTGTCATGTAGGAAAGGAGTCCAGGAGGGCTTTCTGAGGAAGTGATGTGTGCACTGTTTTAACAGATAAGGGGGAAAACAATGTTCCTGTCAAAGTAACTCTCCTTTATTTGGCATCAGTGAATGTGTCAGTGAAATCTCAGAGAAACATATATCACAAGATTGGCTTTTGAGCTTAATCACGAAAAGGCTCCAGCTTTTCATTATAGCAAAGCCACACCACTTGCTAGTTGATGTTCATTTCTTGAAAAAAAATATACACCAATGGAGTGGTGATATCTTCGAAACTATGCTTTAGGAATCAGATCCTTTTTAATTACTCTACAAAGCTCCATTGTGTCAAGCTCATTCTTGAAATGATCAAGTAGTCTTGTCGAAGAGCCCGAAGCTCATGTCAGAATGGAGAGGATACATGCTGTTGTCCCCCAGTTGATTTGCGTGTGTGAGTAATTAGACACAGCGGCTGGCAGTGTGCACCTGGGGCATGAGACGCAGTTATGGTGCTGCCGAGACGGGCTGCCAGCGCCCACGGTGTGGGTACCACTGTGTGTTTTTCTCACTGGCATTTGGTTGCCAGTGCTCTTGGGACTCATAACAGAAGGTTACAAGATAAATACTATAAATCTTTCCAAAAAGTTCACCCAGGGGCTTTGCTAAAAATTGGCCATGGAACCCTAGAAAGACTATGTAAGTGAATCACCTCTTCCTGCCTGTCTATCTCCAGAGATCAGCCACAGACTGTGGGAAGGACTGATAATAAACAAGAAAACAGCATGAGAAAAGCAACAGGCAAAGACTGTAGAAGAATGGGACTGAGGGTGGTTTTCCATTTCTGCAGTAGATTTTGTATATGCACCAACATATTTCAAAAGGGTTATAGAGTAGTCCAGTGTTAAACTAATGGGCATACATTTGTATATACAGGTATGGAGGGATGTCTCAGCTCTAAAATATGGAGATAAAATGCTGTATCTTTTTTATATATGGATGGAAAGATGAGCTATATTCATGCAACACAAGTCATCAAACTTGTAGAAGCTATAGTAATCATTTAACCAAAAATCATTACTCTTTATCCTGGGGTATAGAAAAGAGAAAATTACATAAGATGAAAATGCTTGCTCGCAAGGTTGTCAGTACAGTGAAGGTGATTGGCAAGTAACCCGTGAGTTTCCAGCATGAACAGCACAGCAAGAGAAGCAGAGGTCAGGGCGGAGTTAGACCAGGGAAGGCAGGGGTGCAGGTGGGACTTCTGAGCTGGGGTCTGTGATTGTGAATGGGTTATACACTCTGCATTTTCCCAGGTCCGTGAAAAGAATAAGTTAGCGTTTGAAATTATTATTATATTCTTATCCAGTAAACACTTGTGACCAGCCAGGTACAGTGCTAAATGTTTGACATATTTTCTCCTCATGGCTACAAGGTGAGGGCACATGAATAGTCTCATTTTACAGATGGCAAAAGTGAGGCGCAAAGAGAAGTGAAATCAGGGAGGGAAATGGGGACAACTGTGATTGAACAACAATAAAAATGAATAAAAAAGAAGAGAGAGGAGAAACCAAGCGTACTCAATCATAAGTTATAAGGTCAGAGTTCAAACCCATATCTTCATAAATTCAACGCCTGGATTGTAAGGCACCCTGTGCAGGGACATTAGCGCGTCCCAGAGGACGAAGATGTAAGCTGGATCAGGCAAAGCCTTTTGGGAAGAGTGGAGCGAGGACTCCTGAGAAACAGAGGCAGGGCAGAAAGGCAGAGGACAACGGTAGGGCACTTTGCCAGGAGAGCTGAACACGTCTAATAAGGTGTGGTTTGCTCTCGATGCACTCGGTCCCTCTGATCTTCTGATGGTTTAGAATCACGGTGACTCCGTCTGGATGCGTCTTCCGGACTCCCCTGGATCGGGGGGCATGTCAGCACTCTACCACGGGGAGCAAAAGCACCCCTACCCTGCCGTGATCCCCTCCATAGCTGAAGCAGCTGGCAAACCATGGTTTTACTGCTTCTGACCTCAACAGAAACCCAAGCCACCGTAAATGTAATTCTCTGTGGTTAGGCTTTTCTCTTCTTATGCCAGTGTTTCTTAACCCTCTTTCATTATTGTATTCCCAGGAAGCCATTTTAGATTTTTTTTCTAGTCAACACCCCTTAAATTCTAACACCCCAGATAGGTCGCATGTCCATATACATATTCTATGCAAATCTGTGCTTTATAGACAAAAAGTAAGATTTTTCATCATGAACTAATTTTCACCCCCTTGGAACGGATTCAGCCCCTGATGATGGTGGATGCCCCCTGCTGTGCTTTGCCCCCCCCCCCCACCTCGTTTTCATTCTGTTGTAATAGGAAAATAGACCATTTGGAATCTGAGTAGCTCCCAAGACAGTTACCTAACCTGCCTATATACAGATTTATTCTATGGACGATGGTGATGAGAATATGTACCTAGGGAAGTTTTACTAACAGATAAATGAGATAACCCAGAAGCAAAGACAACAGGAACTTAGAAAGTGTGACTTTCTCCTGTTTTTGTGGCACAGCAACTTTCACGCTCAGCCTTTCTACTGCATTTCTCAGCTGCTGGTTTGCTCTCTTTTCCAAGGACAGAAGCAAGGAAGCAGAGTAACCAAAGAAAGGATTTAATACATGGGTGACCAATCATTCCATATACACAGGAATAAGAAATGAAGACTTTATATAACAATAAATATGGGGACGGTAATAATGTACATTTTGAGATTGGGAAATATTGTACATTATTTCATCAATGTACAGTATTTTCACACTTGTATTCTACAAGATTACTTGTTGAAGTGAGTAGAAATGCAATTATGAGGAAGGATGCACCAAAAAATAGAATAATCTTCTGGAGGGTGGGCCCCTTGAAGTACAGGCTTCCCCTGCTAGGTGAGTGTTCTAGGAACCCATCTGTACCAGTGCACCAGCTGGCATTGTTGTGAGAGGCTGTGTTTGCCTTCAGTGACATTTTTTGGAAGCTTTCATCATGTTTGCCCATTTTGTGATGGGTGATTTACAAGTGCACCTGCCCACACTGCGCTGAATGTTTAACAGTTTTGACCAAAAATGGTGTGACTCCCGTGCCCCACCCTCCCTATTCACCCAGTAAAACCCTGAGCAACACTTTTCCCCTGGATGAAAAAGTCCTCAAAGGAAAACATTTTGCCCATGTGGAGGAGGTGAAATAAAAACCAGAAGCACTAAAAGGCATCACAATCAACATGCTCAAAAACCATTTTTAAACAGTGAAAAAAAAGTCTTGATAGGTGTATTGTATCAGAGAGGACTTTGAAGGTGACTGAAGTTTAAAGATGTGAGAATAAATGCACAATTTTTATCAATAAATCCCAAGGTTTTGGGGGGGTTCATCCTCATATCACCCTCATTGAGAGTAAAACATGTCAGACATCATGTGGCGAACCCAAGGCACATAGTAAGAGATGGTGTGGCTGGATCTCCAATCTAGTTTCTCTGATTCTAAATGAGTTAAACTCCCTTGTTGCTTATTATTATTTAAAATCCTCACTTTTCAAGTATAAAAATCTAATAAATTGTCAAAAGTTCTTTCAAATCTATAACTAGGCTTCATTTTGCTCCCTTTTTAATAATTGTCCTTTGGTAAATGTTACATTTTATATTGGTGGTCCCTATCCTTAACTTTCACTGAAATCTCATTAGTTTTTCTAATAATATTTGAAATTCAGCATACTTTCGAATCTAAGAAAGGACTGGAGAAAATAGTATCTCCTTTTCATGGGCATGTTAAGGTGGGAAGATTGAAAACTATAGTCCTTTTGGCAGGTACTTGGAAGGAATACGGACAGAAACTTTCTATAATGATGCAAAGTTTTACCCAATAAGATGCAATAATGATCAAACTGATTTGGTTTTTTTGTTGTTGTTTTTATCACCTAAGTTATTAGATAAACTCTACCTCTAGCCATTCACTGTGAATGCATTTAAAAATAATTTGCGTCTGACAGACAATGATAATTGGAATGTAACTGGTAATTATTTTACCTGAAGTGTCTCCTATGCCTGGGTCTGTGCAAATAATAGACTTCTGGCTCTCTCTCAGCGGCATTCAGAGCTTGGTTTTAATCTGCATTGCAACACTCTAGACTATTTCGATGGTAGAAAAG
Organism: Sturnira hondurensis; assembly: GCF_014824575.4. Classification (NCBI taxonomy): domain Eukaryota; kingdom Metazoa; phylum Chordata; class Mammalia; order Chiroptera; family Phyllostomidae; genus Sturnira; species Sturnira hondurensis. Next base: position 7,617,688 of record NW_028073411.1, read on the forward strand.
CTTGCCAAGGAAGAATGCAGATCAGAATACTAAATCCCCAAAGCACGGCCCCTCCTTTCATATTGGACTAGGCAGTTTAATAAGAGCAGCAGCGAAGAACAAAACTGCTCAGATGTGTTTAGAGCAGTAAAGAATAGAGGAAACAATTCTCAATGAGCCCACAATCTTTACTAGGCAGCTAGTCAACTTAAGATAACTTTCCCATTATTCTCATAATAAAGTCTTTGGGGGCACTCCAATATAAGTGTCTTTATTAATAGCTCTCCTGCCATCCATTTTTAGGCACTATTCCATATTGTCACCGATGTGTCGATCTCCCAAAGCAATATATCTGAGAGTTTTAAATTGCCATTTGACAGGAAATTGTCAGAGGAAAAGCTCATTTCAACTAATTACGAACATGAGCATGAACGATGCTGATGCTGTGTATAGATAAAACATAACATAGATTAAATTAATTATTAAAATTTATTTAATTAGAAGACTCTTGTACTTAAAATTTGATCGATAGGTGATGGAATCGTGTGTATTTGCTAGAGGATTATATTTTACTCATTATCACAAACTGAAATATAGTGAAATTTTAGCAAATATTACTGCATTTTCAACACTAAATGAGACATTAATAGGAATGTGAAAGAACTACACAGGTTACTTCCCTGACTTTCAAAAGCTTACAGTCCTATTGGAGAGCTAAAGTGCATATATATATATATACACACACACACACACACATACATACATATACACACAAATGTATCTCTCTCTATATATACACATATATACATATATACACACCTATACATATATACATACATATATATGTAGAGAGAGACAATAATAAAATAAATCTGATTACATTACAAAGTATATGGTGAAGATTGGCATTACTGAAGGCTAATTAAAAAGCACTAATTCAATATGCAGAGTAATTGCAGGAGGCTTTAGGAAGAAATCCCCCCAAAAGAACAGAAGAAGAACAGAAGACAAGGGTGGTCATGGACCAGAAACGATAAGAACCAAAGCACCAGGCCAGATGCTGAGCCAAGCATGGCCATGGAACAGAAAGGCTGGGAAGGTCGATTCTTGCTGGGAGCCCAGGGAAATGTGGTGGATGCAAAAGTTAGAGAACCAGATTATGCAGGATGATTTTATAACTGTTTTGGAAAGGATCTGTTGGTATTGGGGACATCGCCATACTCACCCACAAACTGCACTGGCTCATCCAATGTGTCTTAGAGAGAGCAGTCTGGTGGCCATGGGTCTGTGGTTAAGCATCTCAAGAAGGAAGGAAGACTATTAGAAAACTATGGAATAATCTAGGAATGGGGAGAAGAGGTCTAGGCACATGGGATGGGGACACAGTAAGAATAAAGGAGGGTGCATCTCATTAACTGCTTTTCCTAGTTGATCCATTACAGTCCATAGAAAGTAAATACATTTTTTAAAACTGCTAATAATTACCCAATTGAAATAGGCTCTTTCTCTGAAGATTCCCTATCATGTAGTTATTTAAGAGGTAAACTACTTTAGGAAAATGTCACACTAGTGATTTCATATGGAATGAGGCTGAATCGTGGGTGACACCAGAGATATTAACAAAGGAGTGTATAGTTTGTGATGCCACCATTGCCAAGGGAGTCGAGTTGGCCCAGTCTAGAAATTTGTCACGAGGGAATTTGCTGTCTGGGGTGTTAGCTAGCTCAAGACTGCTTTATGTTCTGTGGTTTGTGTATGTGTATGTATCCATTTATTGTTAGTACACAAATGCACGTTTATGGTGGAAAAGTTCACAAAGTTTTGAAAAAGAAAATAAAGGATAAAGTCTGTGATCCCACCACCTCTAGATAAGTATTGTTAACATTTCAGAGTATTTTTTTTCTCTTAGATCCGTGTATATATTTACTTGTTATAAGAAACATTTCTAGCCCTGGCTGCTGTAGCTCAGCGGATTGAGTGTGGACCTGGGAACCAGACAATCACGATTTGATTCCCAGTCCGGGCACATGCCTGGGCTGCAGGCCAGTTCCCCGGCAGGGGGTGCACAAGAAGCAACCACACATTAATATTCCTCTTCCTCTCTCTTTCCCTTCCCCTCTAAAGATAAACAAAATCTTTTTTTTTCTAAAGACACATTTCTGAGACTAATCTCTCTTCTGCCATCTCTCTTTTTCCTGGCTATCTTTTAACTCCTTTTTCTCTAACTCCATTTTCTCTTTTTGTCTCTTTTAGTTTTAAATCCACTTACTCAAGTACAAATACATCATAACTTATAAAAATAGAATCAAATTTTTTCTAGCCCCACAATATGGAAACACAGAAAATCTTTCTACTTACTGTACAGTTCAAGAGACCTTTATGGACACAGCCAGCGACTGACCACCTGGCTAACCAGGAATATGTCTGATTCTCAGAGTCTTAGGAAAGCAGTTGTTTTCGGAAAAGTTGTCACTCAAGTTGCACTGGGCAGTCTAGAACCATGACATGGGAAGGAGCTCTGAAATCATTAAAGGCACAGGACTCGCCACTGGACAGCCCTGAGTGTGAGTTCTGGCTCCGCTTCACTTGCCGGCTGTGGTGTGAACTTGACCATATCGCTTACCTTCTCTGTGGATCAGTGCTCTCTTTGGTAAAATGTGAATAAAAATATTCATCACACAGGGTTTTTTTCTGAAGAGTGGATCAGGTAATCTATTTTTTAAAAGCCTACCACACGTCATCTCTCAATTCTGTCTGAAATGATTCAAGGTTGATGCCCCTTAAAGCAATAAACAACTGAGCTTCAGAGAAAAGGACAGACTTGTTTAAGGTCATGTAAGGCACTAGTGGTAAAAAGCAGATTTAAACATGGCTTGATTCTCAGGCCAGCACTCCTCCTATTTATACCAAGAAGCCATTCCCTTCCCAGTGAATGGAGAGAATGTGCAAGTAAACATTCAGAAAACCTAGCCCTGGCTGGTGTAGCTCAGTGGATTGAGCACGGCCTGCGAACCACAGGATTGCAGTTCGATTCCCAGTCAGGACACATGCCTGGGTTGCAGGCCAGTTCCCAGTGGGGGACACATGAGAGGCAAACGCACATTGATATTTCTCTCCCTCTCTCCTTCCCTTCCCCTTTCTCTGAAAATAAATAAAATATTTTTAAAAAACATTCAGAAAACCTGTAATTCCCCCAAAATCAATGAATTGTGGAGCTCTAAATTTCAACCAGGACATTTCTCTACCCAACCATTTAAAGCAAAACAAACCAAAAACAAACCAAAAAAAACTTTCAAAATAGTCTGTTTGACAATTAGGAAGGGTCACAGCCACTTAGTATGACTAATTTGGACTTGAACCTTTTAGTTACTGCAGCCTCCAGAAATAATTTATTATCCTGACATTATGTAAAAGAAGTAAGAACAAACCAAATATTCAAACTGGCATTTTAAAATATGTGGATCAAAGAGTCCCCATTCTTTACTTTGTATCAAGATGAACCTGTTTGCTACCTGCCTCAGAGTGCAGCTTATCTAGACGCAACAGGAGGCAAAGGCTATCTTTAACACAATGGAAAAGGGCAAATGAATGCTAACATTTAATTAAACCCCCCGGGAAAGAGAGGCGAAGGGCAGAATGGTGTTGCTGGTGCCTCAGGGAGGCAGGCTGGGTGAGCACGAACAGGCAAAATCTGCCTGCAGACAGTAGAATCGGCTGCTCTCTTGAGGTTACCAACTTATACTACAGTTGACTATCTTCAGAAGAAAGCCTATGAGAGAAAGCAGCCCTTCACTGCAGTGGGTAAATGTAAGGATTTTGGAGTCAGATGGAGCTGGATTTGAGAAGTGCCTCACAGAGTGGTTACAAGCAAGGTCTGGGAGGGAGCGAGACCACCTGTCCTCAAACACCAGCTCCAGCCACCAGCTGTGTGACTCAGGCTAGCCACTGCCTCTCCGTCCCTCTCTTCCCTCTTCCCTAAAGGGGTGATAATACCTAGGCACACAGAAGTTAGGAAGATTAAACAAAAGAGTACCTATTTGTGAAACACGTGGTAAGCATTAAATATGAAGTATTTGCTTAATATAGCCCTGTGTCCTAGTCCTACCACTTCCTGGCTTTACTCCCAATAGGTTTCGTAACCTTTGTAGGCCTCAGACTTCTCATCTGGGAAATGAATCTATTCATGGTGCCCAGCTTACAGAGTTGTGTGTGCACGACACCTGGCATACAGCAGTCAAAGAATTATTATCTTTTTAAAAATATATTTTATTGATTAAGCTTTTATTCTCTCCCCTTTATTCCCCTCCGCCCTGCACCCCCTCCCACCCACATTCCCCCATCTCCCTTAGTTGATGTCCATGGGTTGTGCATATAAGTTCTTTAGCTTCTCCATTTCCTATACTATGTTTAACCGCCCTCTGTCTATTTTCTACCTACCATTTATGCTACTTATTCCCTGTACCTTTTCCCCCATTCTCCCCCTTTCCCCTTCCTGCTGATAACCCTCCATATGATCTCCATTTCTGTGAATCTGTTTCTCTTCTCGTTTTTTGCTTAGTTTGTTTTTGTTCCTGTTTTAGATTCAGTTGTTGATAGTTGTGAGTTATCATTTCACTGTTCATATTTTTGATCATCCTCTTTTTCTTATAGAAGTCCCTTTAACATTCAATATAGTAAGGACTTGGAGATGATGAACGCCTTTAACTTGACCTTATCTGGGAAGCACTTTATCTGCCCTTCCATTCTAAATGAAATCTCTGCTGGATAGAGCAATCTTGGATGGAGGTCCTTACCTTTCATGACCTCAGTACTTCTTTCCAGCCCCTTCTTGCCTGAAAGGTTTATTTTGAGAAATCAGCTGATAATCTTATAGTAACTCCTTTGTAGGTAGCTGTTTCCTTTTCTCTTGCTGCTTTTAAGATTCTCTCCTTATCCTTAATTTTGGATAATGTAATTATAATGTGCCTTAGTGTGTGCTTCCTTGGGTCCAACTTCTTTGAGACTCTGTGTTTCCTGGACCCCTGGAAGTCTACTTCTCTTGCCAGATTGAGGAAATTTTCTTGGTTTTTCCTTTACCACCCAGATCAGAAGCTCTAAATCAGACACTCTGTCATGTTTCTCTTTGGGTCCCCCCTAGCGTTGTCTGCATTTATGTTTGTAAAAGGAGCAAAAACCTGCAGAGACGCAGATAAAATATGTTATGTACATGTAACAGAGACACTGTCATGACCTTACTGAGAACATGCCCTCGGAAAAGAACCACGTGGACGTCCACTAAAACACACAAGATCTGCATGGAATTGCACTCGGAGAACCATAGAACAATGAGGCAGACGTGGCAGTCACCCAACACTGTAGCGTTCTTTTCTGCATCCTGGACCGACGGTCACCCACTCCTCTAACCCACAGCTTCCCCTAACCCACAGCTAAATCTTTCATGGAGTAAGTATATTTCCTTTTCTTTTACAGTCCAGCCGAGCTTTTAAAAATAGCTCCTTGGTAAAAGTGAAAAGTCTCACTTATTGTACTTATTCTTGAGCCTGTCTCCATTAGGGAGTGGCAAGCCCTTTGAGAGAAAAGATAAGGGACCACCAACTGGCTCATAGTTACATGTCCCTGCTACCTGTGGGATATTACGGTGCCCCTAGCAGTTGCTCAGTAAGTGGTTATGGAGTGAGTTCAATGATTGGGGATCTCGTATGATGTTTCCCTTTCAGAGGATGTGGCTTAAGTGAAACATCTTCTACATCTCATCTTTCCTTCGGTTTACAGGTACCTTGCCACATGTAAAACCTTGAAATTTAAAGGGATCCATTTTCATCTCATGGTTCAAGAGTTAAATTTAGGGGTTTTTTTTTTAGCACTTGACATTTTGATCTTATGGATTATTAGACCTTAAGAAGAGTCAGAATTTCCTAGTTACTTTACATATCGGGAATCCCAAACCAATCATTAGCACAGCTGGGTCCCCTGCCTCTTATTCCCGCTTCATCTCCCCTGCGCTGCTCTGCAAACACTCATGATGTACAAAGCTCCTTTAACCTACAAAAGAAGCTGTGGCTTTTTGATCCTTAAATCTATGCTGTAGAAAGAACAAACACTATGCTAGTATGTTTCAGAGACAAAAGAAGGTTCAGAGAGAGGGCCAAGGACATTCTTTATCAGGGAATTAGCCTGGCAGAGAACCCAGGTCTTCAGATTCAATTCAGCTTTCATCCTCCCATTAGACCATCCTGAGAGATGGAGATAATCTTAAAAATGGAGAGAATCCGAAATAAAGATATAGCCAAAGTGGGTGCTGATGGTCAAAGTCGAAAGGATTGCCTACTCGCCCCCTTCACTGAACCTCGACTGGACTGTTCTAAGGACAGGGACAGCTGAGCCCTGCAGTAGAAACCAACCCAGGGATAAGCAGAAAGCCAATGTCCCCCCTTTTTTAATTTAGGAGGAAAATACTATTTCTCTCTACCCAGGGACCACCTTGGGATGGAACAAGGAAAAAGAGAAGCAGCTCTCTCTGGGAGTTGAAATCGAGATAACGTTCCTTGCCAAAAAGAAAGAGAAAACTGAGATATATTTTGTTAGCAAATTTAAATCAACAGACCAGCCCTCATTTTCTGTGTTATCTTCATAGCACTTGCATTATTAAAATATATGAAAATGATTTAACAAATTCAGAAGAAATATGCATGAGGTTGACTCCTGGGCATGATGTCTGACATCAGGTTCTTAGGAGGATGCACACTGGCTTACCTTGCTTCCCCGCTGCAGAGCCTGCTCCCCGCTGGGCGAGCGCCAGCAGGGGTGTGAACAGGACAGTCCCCTGCCTTTCAGGGGCGGGAACTTCAGGGCTGGCATGTGGGTTCCGCAAGCTGGAGATGTGCATCGGCCCAGGTAGAAGGGAATCACAGCATTCTTAATGAGGCATTGGGAAGTGGCTGCTCTCAGTTGGAATCAAAGTAGAGTAAGCTGAAGTTGTCATGTAGATGGTGAATAATTAGCAATTCTGGGAAATACAGTCAGAACTATGAACATGGCACTTTTCTTTGATGCCTGGAGTGATGCCAGTGCTCCTCTTTCCTGTCAGTCATCCAGTCAATAAACACCTTCTGAAGAAACACCTGCGCATCGTGATTTTGAGGGGTTTATTCTGAGTCTTCTTCCAGCCATTCCTCTCCCCACAAGGTCAAGGAGCTCTGAGCACTTGGAGCCCACACTCTGTCTTCTAGTCCCCATTCTGGGAACCCAGGAACCCAGAATATCTTACTCAAGTGGCTCAAGTCTGCTTCCAGGGCCTGCCTGAGCCACCTTCCTGCGTGCAACGACTGAATGAAGGATTGCACCAAACTACATGCAGCTCTATGCTGGAAGACTGGCCGAGGACTGATTGTTTGTTGAAGGTGCGAAGAGAGCTTTGACTGAAGACTGAAAGTGTCCATGTGCGTGTACACAAGGCTGCATGCTGTGCAGGAATGACTAGGGGTGAGAAGAAAGAACAGGCCGACAGCCAAGTGCTTCCAGAAATTCTTGTCCTAGCCCATAAAAATGAGAAGTGAGTCCAGCAGTCTTTTTAGATTTTGCCCCTTCATTTTCTATTTAGTGAAGCAACAACCAGGCACCTCCCTGGTCCATTTCAGGACTTAGAAGTAGATGCAGAGGAATTCATTAAAGATCTGGGAGCAAAACTGAATATGATGGAAAAGGCAATGTAAGCAAGTGGGAGGAATGAGACAGACCTGAGCTCCAGGCCTGGCCTGCTACTTCTCAGATCGGGGGCCTCGTGCAGTTGAACCTCTCTGAATCATGTCTATAAAACGAGGCTTAAAATTGTACTGACCTTATAGAATCACAGTGGAGGGTATAGATGAGAGTACTAGAAACTTCACCCACACAGTAGGCATATTATGAAGGTAGTTATTTGATAGGTGTGAAGGGTAATGAGGAAGTAGGCCTTACGACATTGAAAAGACCTAGCAGGAAGTTGGGACTATTGACCTCAGGAAGGCCGAGATTAATTGGAAGGTGACTTCTATTGAATGTCATACAGGACAGATATTTCCTTTTTGGGAAGACTGATTTGTCTAATTTCTTAACATAAGTAAAAACCATTGTACTCTTTTTTTAAAGGCTATAATAAATGGGCAGTAGAAGCTCGCAATTTACGGTGTTGTGCAATGGTGTAATTAATGAAAATGTGTGAGCACTTAGGAGTCCTGAGGGCACCACTTCGGCTTCTTCTCCAACATTTAACCATGTTTTCAGTCCCCCTGGGGTTTTTTTTTTTTTTTGTATCTTTCTCTCTCATTGTTCTTCTCTTGTTGACCTTTTAACCTGAGTGGTTTCAAAGCATGTCAGCCGCTGGACCGCAGCAATTAAAGGGACTGAGTGAACTTTACATTACATTAGTGTCTCCATTTAAAACACATAGGACAGTAATAGACATTGCTAGAAGGGAGGGCTTCGCGAAGCTCACGTTGGAGACTGTTACATGACTGCATCTACAATCTCATGCAACCCTCAAAATACATTCTCTAGTAAAATGATGTCACATAATAGAAGTTTTCAGGTAGAAGAATATGAAGAAAACTCAGGTTTGGAAAGAAAAGCTTCAGCCCATTGCATCTCAATCCCTCCCTCAGTCACTGGGTGGGCTCAGACAGTCACTTAACCACTCTCTGACTCAGTTTACTCTTTTGTGAAGTGGACGAGGTACCCCCTATTTTGTAGATGAGTTGTGAAGGTTAAACTTTTTTAAACGTTTATAAAGCACTAACCGTCATATCTGACACAGTGAGAAAGCTCTCATTAATGGTTGCCTCAAATAAATAAACATCCGTGTATCTCCTAACTGTACCCCAATTCCAGGTGCCTGTAGCCTCCTGATTAAGTTGCTTCTCGGCTTTTGCAGTATCAGCTGTAGACAGGAGGGCATGCTGGCGACTGTTTGGGTTAAAACTCTCAGAGGCGGGTTCCTTCCGACAGCATTAACTGCAGGCAAGGTTTGGGGGGCAGCTGGGGAATCACGCCAACCTGGAGTTCTTTTGAGTAGTCAAAGTAATGTGATTGGAAACTTTTAGAATAGCAAATGTCTGGTTTATGTAGCAATGCGAGCTTTGTATCCTCACCTGGGCTTTCTGAAAATATTTTACAGAGTTTCACATATCTTCATTAATACTTCTTTCAAAAATGTTTTGTAAGACTATCTTGACCCCTTAAATGAAATTATTGAAGTTGTGACTCCCCACTCTAAGATTTGAGGCAATATTGTGTTTTTAAATTTCTTTTTCTTTTTAAGGTTTTCAGGTGAGGACATCCAGAGTTCTTTTTTTTTTTTTAAGATAATTTTTTTAAAAGATTTTATTTATTTATTTATTTATCTTTAGAGGGGAAGGAGAGGGAGAGAAACATCAATGTATGGTTGCCTTTCATGCATCCCCTGCTGGGAGTTGGCCTGCAGGGAACCAGCCTGCAACCCAGGCATGTACCCTGACTGGGAATTGAACCGCGAGCCTCTGGTTCGCAGGCCCGCGCTCAATCCACTGAGCTACACCAGCCAGGGCTTTAAATTTCTTTATGTATTATTGACACTCAAAGTATATTTGTGCTCTTAATTGATTTCAAAGTTAAGATAGTCTTAGAGCTGTAAATAAGTAACTGAAAAAATATTCAGAAAAATATAGATTGTTTATGTAGGTTTTTGTCTCTAACTGATAAGATAGGCACAGTTCAGTGTTACTTTATGGATTATTTATTAAGCATTTAATATGTGCCAGGCATCTGGCTTGGTGCTGTACTGGCTCTTCCTATGATTACTCTTAAATATATAAGAACAATAAATAGAGTTCAGTTGCATGTTAACAGCAACTAAGCATCAGAACTAAATTCGATGCCACTTATTAACTTTGAGGCCTTGGTTCTAAATTCCCTAAATCTCAAATTGCAAAGAGATCTGTGATTTTGAGAGATTTTTCAATCTCAAAAGGTTGTGAGGTTTCAAAGACCTAAAATATATGAAAATTCATCACATTGCATTGGAATCAAAATATATTTTGAATGATGAAGGTATTTATGTAACACGACAAAACATTATCCCATGGGCACTCGAAAGTCAATACTGATACCTGCTAGTGTGAGACAGACTGCATCCCTAGAACCAGCAATTCCGCTTCTAGGTACAGGCCCAAGATAAGAGATGTCTGCTATGTAGACACCTATCATAGCATGCACAAGGATGTCCGTAACAGCTTATCACACTGACCAGTAATGGAAGCAACCCAGGTACCCACAACAATAAAATGGGTATATTGTAATGTGGTTATGCAGTAGAACACAACACAGCAAAATAAATACCACCAGACAACACGGTCTACTGCTAGACCATGAATTTATCTCACATATATAATGAAGAAAAAATAAAAATCCCCATTGTGTCTGATTGATTCCATTTATAAGTTCAAAAGCAGGCAACACTAATCTTTGGCGATATGTCAGAGGGGTAGCTATGCCTGGTCCAGACAGGTACTAACTGGGAAGGAATATGAAGAATTTGTGTGATGGTTAAAAATGTTCTGTATCTTGCAGTGGGATGGTCGCTATGTATGTGTGTGTGTCTATATACAAATCAACCAAGGCGTACCTGTAAGATTTGTGTATTTTACGTATTTTCTACTTCAAGACTAAGTTGAATAGAGAAACAACACAGTATCTATTTCTCTGAATATGAGCACTGTGTAAAACTGGAACTACATCTTGGCTTTGCTTAACTATTTGCATAGAGTTAGGGCCCAGTGGAAAATAAATATACAGTCTCCTTGTTCACATATCATTAAGAAGTATCTGATGTCAACAGCAGTGTGGGAGCATCCTGAGCACTGGACCCTGTGTGACAATACAGGTCACACACCCACAAGGCCGGTCCAGCACAGATACCTCAGAGGGTTATCCTCAGAAGTGATAAAGGCTCATCAAGGCTGGGTGTCTACATGGTATCAATTGGATGTTGAAAGTCCCCGCTTCTGCCAGAAAAGAACAATTGTGAGTTAAAGAGGTCAGGTCCTGTTTGGGTGGACGACCAAGGTGCGTGATTGAAAAGGAAACAGGATAAATACTTATTATGGGAAAACACATGAATACTGAGATTTAATAAGTTTACTTAATTAAAGAGGAAATATTTATGTGAGAGTTATGAATAAAAAATGTGTTCTGTTGAAATGAAACAAGCAGTTCTCTCCATGCCAAGGAGGACACATAGAAATGGTGCCTTGGTCATAAGCTGGCATAGGATAGCACAAGGACTAGTGATACCTTCTGCATCACTGACTGAGAACTTTTAATACTATATTCATATTACTTTAATCATTAAATATACCAAAACCCTTTGAGAAATCCATGCCTCCAGAGTGAAGTGTTTGACGCATGAGAGTGAGATGAGGAGAGCATGAGAACAAAGTGTGGGGAACACAAAGGGAAGCCGGGAGGCTTGGGGATGCTCCACTGACTTCGTTTCCTTGCAGGCGTGATGCTTACTCCCAGCAAAGTAAGAGTCAGCCAGCAGGTGTGGTCAGGACGTCTCTGCCTTTCCAAGACAGAGTTCCTGGGAGTAGAATGAGGGTTCAGCACGCTGGAGAATGAGAATTTTCTACCTGGGCAGAAAAATATTCGCAACCTCCTTAATGAGGCATTGCAACCTGGCTGCTCCCACTTGGAGTCATAGTGAAGACATTTATCTTGTGGATGGTGAGTAACTATCAGCCTTGAGGAATAAAGCAAAATGGAATACAATGACTTTGTTATTGGTTCTTGGGTTTCTTGAATGGCAGTTTGTGTTCCCATTTGTATATCACTGCCTCTGTTTCCTACTAAAAGCTCATCTATGAGAAACTTTTGAAGATGCAGTGGCATAAAGCAAGCCCTCCATTCATGTTCAATGACTCTGAGCTGCTGAGGTTCATAAATGAATGTAAGCCTTGAGACTTTCTGTGAAACTTCTGTTTTTCAATGGGTAGCTATATTGCCTGCAAGTCTCCATTCAGCAAATATTTGTAATATGAACTTTTCAAAGCTTCAGAATGCCGCTGACCTAAATGAGGCTTTATTTGCATGAATACTTGACTTTATCCCAACCTCTGTTGCATTGGCAATCACCTCCCTTGGTTACGTCTGAGTGTCCTGGGGCTGTTCCATACATTTCTGCCATGGTCTCCTGGTAGGTGACCACAGCTTCTGAAGCCACTTTGAAACCCGAAATCTGTGCCTTGTCATTGCCTCCGTGGAAGGGGACAACTGTGGCAATGAAGAGCGTCTGGATAAGTGCTAAAGAGGAGAGCTATGTGAGGCCAAGGAGAATAGAGAAGAAATGTGCCTAATCATAAAGGGACACGTGCTGAGGCCTGAAGGATATGGTGGGAACTAACAAGGCACCATCAGAACAGCAGGAGCAAAACCCGCTGGTGGGAGGGAGCGTGGTATGGATGGGGAGTGTGCTATAGAAAACAGGCCCGCTATCGCAATAACAAAACTCTGAAGTATCAGTGCCTCCACACAGCCTCTTTATTCCTGGCTTCCATAGTCCAAAATTGCAATAGGGGGCGCTGCGTCGCTGCATCCCAGTCATTTAAATACCCTGGCTGACTGAGGTTCCACCAACTTCAGTGCTTGGCTTTCAGCCTCAGTCTGTGCATTGACAACCCAGCTGTGGAAGGACAAGAAAAAGAACATGGGGACGGTGTGTGGAGTTTTCATGAGTCAGGCCTGGAAAAAAACATAGGTTACTCTTTCACTCCTATTTCAGTCACCCGGTCTCAGCAGCAGGGCCACAAAGGATGGACAAACCTATGGAGGAATTAAGATTTTAAGAAACTAATTCGAAGTTCAGAAATACTTAAAGATCATAACTGAGACCCTTAGGGCTTGACATTGTTTCTCATTTGTGGTTGAGTTGAGATAGAGGCTCATTCCTTTACTCATGTATTCACACTTTATTCCTTTATTCTTTGAATATGTACCAGGTCCCTACATTAGGCTAGGCCAATAATCAATAAACCATATTGTTATGCAGCACTTAATAGGGTGGAGAATGTTATAGATGGAGCTATCAGGAGACATAAACCAACTTTTTGCATTTCACATTTTGGCAATCACTTAAGGAGAAAAATGTGTTTGCTCATTGGTGCTTAAATTCTTATCAAGATAGAACAGCTAGAATTAGGGCTAATCTTTTAAAGTAGGGAATTTATATTCTTCTTGGGGGGGGAACACATTGAACTAAAATTTGTAGAAGTATCTTTGGTGCAATTCCAGTGTTCAATTATTCCAGTTTCCTCTGTGCTGCTAGCTTTCCCCAACCAAGTCACTCGGGTTATTGAACACAAACCCCCCTCCTTCCTCCCTGAAAGGCTCACAAGTTTGAGGTGCTTTATTATGAGCCAAGGAAGATGTGAAGAAACATGTAATGACTTCGACATTCCCCTCATGTAGTTTTAAAATGAATTTTTTAATTGCAAGATGTGATCAATACTGAGCGATGACTAAAAGATGCACAGATGCAGCAAATCCCCCAGCGCAGGGGAATGTATGATGTTTCCTCGTTTTTGACTATTTGGAACCAGGCGGCTGATCAAACCTGTTTCTGAGTGTGAGCCGGACGCTGCTTAAACCCCGTGTCCATGAGCAAATAAATCCATTCGCTCACATCGCATCAACATTTGGACAATTGCCCTGTGATCTTTACTTTCTCTGTGGCTCAGCTGTGACACATAAAGAAAGCTTTAAAAAGAGTGTGAATAATTAAAGCAACAAGCAATTAACTAATTGATCACAAAAAGTAGCTTACACAACACCAAGAGCGTAATTGCTACTGCTCTGTAGGGCAGCTGAGGCTGTGATGATCTGTGGGTGTCTTCGTTTTAACTCTTCTCTAGCCAACAACCAGACTAAACCATTTTGCAGACAAATTTCCGCTGGTCCTTGGAACACCGACCTTCTTCTTTCAGTTCCTGCCTCTCGCCCTCATCCCTTTCCTTGCTCCCTCTACCTGGACCTGCTCCTTCCCGACTCCTCCCAGGCCAGCTAGCAGGTTACCCATTACCTCTTAGGGACACTCTTCCCTTACCATCTCTTTGGCCTTTCGAAGAATCCATTCAGACCCTTCTTCTAAGCTGTCACAGCCTCCCTCTCTGCCTCTCACACAATTAGGGCCAGCTAAATAATTTGAATGACCCCGTGAAGAATAAAATGTGAGCCTCTGAGTTGAAAAACGAAGAATGCCCAAGATGGCATGTCAGCATATTAAACCAAACCCTCTGAGTGGGGAGCTCTGCCCACAGCACTGTCTCACCATTGCTGTTGGGCTCACTTCTGAAGCTGAAGCTGCACAGAGTGAGAAGCTCATGTAACTTGCCCTCCGTGTTAGCCTGGTCCCCAAGGCCTCTGGGGTGGTGTGAAAATGGCAGTCTGCAATTTCAGTTCCAAAAGAGGGAGGGGGGAGAGAGGAGCTCACCAACACGGGGATGGAGATGTGGAAGGGTGACTATTGTGACCACACCCCCACCCTCTCTGTAACCCATTCTTCTGGAGTCCCACTGGCCCTGCTGGCCCTGCACTTTTTCTCTGTCTCGGGGCCTTCACGTGTGCTTTGCTTTGCTCCAGCAGAGCCCCGTGGTTCTGTAAATCTTTTAGGTCTTTTCTCAAAGGTTCCTTCCTCATAAAGGGCCTTCCACTGTGGGCTCCCCCAACAGGCACTCTCCATGCCCTTCGTTTACCTTCTTGCCCTAACTGCTATTTAAATTTATACTCATTGGGTGTCTATTTCCTGTCTCCTATTTCTAAAACGGAAGCCCCACCAGGGCAAGACCTGTGTCTCTCTTGCTTTCTGCTGTATCTCCAGATGGGAAAAAGAAAAAACTATAGCGCTTAGTACCTACCTAAGGCACCCATTGAATATATAAATAAAAAGTGAATGGGTAGTTCCAAAGCTGCTTCTTGCCTAATCTTATTTCTTTGGCAAAAAAATAAATAAAATTAAAATTGATTTTCTGTCCTCCAATGCCAGGGGTCTAAAAACTCCAACCCAAAGGCTGGATCCAGCCCACCTGTGTTGGTAACTGAAGGTGTACTAGGACACAGCTATGCCCATTCACTTCTGTCCTATCTGTGCCCCCTTCTGTGAAATGATGGCAGAGCTGGGTAGTTGCGATGGAGACCACATGGTCTGCAAAGACTCTTGCTCTTTGAATTTCAAATAAAAATTTGCCGGCCTCTGGGAGAGAGCAGGTACCACCTGAAAATGTATGAACAAATGACCTGTCCAATAAAATCAGTTCAGAGTCACCCATACCAACAAAACAAACAAACATACAGAACAACTGCAAAAAATATTTCATTTTCTTTTCGAATCAATAATTCTCCCATTTATCTTCCTTTATGTGAAGAATGGCTCCGTGTGAGTCTGTTCAGTAAATATGATACATCAACAGCATGCCATAGCTATTACTTAGGAATGGAAAGAGCAGAAAAGAGGAAAGAAAACAATAAAAGAGAGGCAGCGAGGCAGGAAAAGGCAGCTGTGTGAAGAGTCAGACAGGAGGCAAGAGAAAGGGGACGCCAAGAAGAGGAGGGAGGGAAACAGTCTGTTCCTCACAATGGGGAACGTACAGTTACCCCGTGACCCAGTAATTCCACTCGGTATATGATCAAACAAATTGAAAGCAGGGGCGCGGACGGAGGCCTGTACACCAGCGTTCACAGCCACATTCTCCACAGTAGCCCAAAGGGGCAGGGGGTGGGAAACAAGCATCCTGCAACAGATAACTGGATAAACGATGTGAGGTATCCACCCATAAAGAAGTATCTATCATTTGGCCATAAAGAGGAGTGAACTTCTGATACTACAACATGCATGAACTTGGAAAACATTGTGCAAAATGAAATAAGCATTTTAAAAAAGACAATAATGTACACTTCCACTCATGAGCTCGAGAAGTCAAATCCACAGACCCAGAGTAGAACACTGGTTAGTTACCGGGGATTAAGGAGGGGAGGGGTTATTACTAAATTAGTAGCGTTATTTGGGATGATGGCGAGTTTCTGGAAGTAGTGATGGCGGTTACAGAACATTGTGAATGTACTTAATGCCACTGAGTCGCGCACTTAAAATAGTTAAAATGGTCAATTTTATGTCACATATATTTTACCACGATAATTTTTTCTTTAAAGAAGAAAACCAGAGATGGACAATAGAAATACTAGGTTCTTAGGAGTCCCTAAGGCCACTCGAAGAAAATGTGCAGGGCCTGAGCTGACAGCTTATTGGGAAACAGAGGGGCCCCTCCTTGTGGAAGGTAGAACTAGAGGGAAAGAAACTGGGTATTCAGCTGGGGCGTTTTCTAAGCAAAGTGTTGAGGGAGCAGCTTGGTTCCTGCTAAGTGTGCATCATAAAATGCACGATGAGAGAAATGAATTGAAGACAATTGTTAAGCCAAAAGGAACCAGAACTTACAGATGCGGAAAATCCGTAGCCTGTCCACGTTACAAAAAAAATCAAATAATTTGTTCAGGAAACAACACTCCAAGGGTGTGGCGACTGTTTGATCAGGGGAGGAGTGTGGGTGCGGAGCGCAGAACTAATCAGCCGAGTCAGCTGCACCAGCGGGAGACCACCGGTTTGAACTGAGGGGGAAGGAGGCGGGCCTGAGGAAGGGACCTGGGGAATGTATGCTGTTCTTCAAGAAAAGGGAAGAAGGACCCTGAGGCATTTCAGAGATTGCCAGGGTGATGACTAGGTTTTGACAGCTCAGATGGGCTCCAACAGAAGCCACAGGGGTAGGGCCACTCAGACCCCCTGCGGCACAATCCCCACCAGGCAAGGTGCCATTACTCTAAACTGTGCAGGTGACTTGGCCACCCCAGAGGGTCGGGAAAGTAGAGTGTTGAACCAAAAAGCGTTGTTTTCCAGCCTTTAGACCACGTGGATTTGCCTTACTGGGTTTTGGACGTACCTGGGACTTGTCCCTCCTTTCTTCTTTCTGATGTCCCCCATCTGCAGGGGGAATCTCTCGGTCCTATGACTGTTCTGTTACTGTGTTTTGGAGTAACCAAATAACCACATAACTTGGTTGGTTTTGGAAGCCTGCAGTTAAGATTGGCTAAGATTTGCTGAACCTGGAGATTCAACCATTTCCGATTTGGATGATATTTAAATGAGACTTTAGAGTCAATGTTGGAGCACATTAAGATTTTAGGGCTGTTGGAATGGAATGAGTGTATCTGGCATGTGAGAAGGACATGTGTCTGGAAGCAGAATAGGGGGCGTATAATCATTTAAGCCACAGCTTTCTATCAGAATGCTACGTACTGAATGTTTGTGTCCCTCCAAAATGTTTGTACCCTCATCCAAATACAAATGTTGGAGCCACAGTGTGCTAGTAAGGAGAGGTGGAACTTCAGGAAGAGGGAGCAGCCCCCGTGATGAGATTAGTGTCTCTTTGAGAGGAGGAAGAGAGCTAGCTTTTTCTCCCTCTTTGCGAAGTGAGCATACGAGGAGAAAACAACCATCTATAAACCAGGCAAAGGGCCTTCACCAGGAACTCAGTCACACTGGCATCTTGATTTTGGGCTTCCCAACTCCAGAACTATGGGAAATAAATGTCTATGGCACTCGGTGTTTGTTGTTTTGTTATCGCAGCCTGGGCAGACTACAGCAAGAGTGAAGTGGAGACTGATTGAAGATGTGAGCTGTCATTCATAGTGGGTGTAATTCGGCTCTGTGTCAATTTTGTCTTCTCATCATTTTGTTATGATTTTAAGTTCGTATTAACAGAGCATAAAAGTATGTAATGTTCTGTGCCTTATTTTATGCTTACTAGTTACTATCTCAGTTTCTTCAATGTAAAAACAAATGCAGAGTTTATTATCTTAGAATGTTTCTAAAACAGAATATGATTTATAATTAATCCATATACTTGATGGCAATGTTTTTCTCAGGGGAGAAAAAAGTTGAGATTAAACTGATGATGTGCCCCCAAATTGATGTTGTCATACAATTAAAGCTGTATAACATTTCAATGAAACTATTTAGCTATAAGAAAATGCTGGCACTACCCACTGGTGAAATAGCCTACAGTTAAATTCCTCTCTTGAACTGTAATAAATTTTCCCTCTGAGTATAATTGGATGACTGCTTATAAGTTATATGTCTAGAGAAAAAGATTCAAAATCAATTCATGTCCTTAAAAATAATATAAAACAATGTGAACTGAATGACCATTAGGGAGAGTTATGAACTAAGATCTCTAGACAGAAGCATAAAAATAAATCATGTGTTGAGGTCACGTCATTCTAGTGAGGAAAATAATCATAATAATGACACAAATGAGGATTTCAAACCATTCATTGTATGCCTACTATGTGCCAGGCAATGGGACTCTGTTTTACGCATACCCTGATATTCAAGGAAGAGAGTATAATGGCTCTGAAACATCAGGAATAAAAATTATTTCTTTTAAAATATTTTAAGCCATGTTATTTGAGATTAACCCTGCCACTCTTAAATTAATTTCATCCATCATTTAAGAGCTTAAACTGACCTCTGGAAAACCCTGTCTCATCCGTGAGAGATTGTTCATCTTCTGAGAGTGGCACAGCTGTGTTTCATGATTGGGTGCACTGGCCATGGTAAATGTGGGTCCCTGGTCTTCCTTTCCTAGTTAACTAGCCTTCTGTCATTGCACACGGGACCATCTTTCAGTGCTAAAGAACATCTCCCTGCCGTGCCAGGAAGGGATTACGTGGCACCAGTAAAACAAACTGACTTGTAGCAGAAGCTGTTGGATGGCTTCCTTGTAGCCCATAAAGCTTCAGAAGACCAACGTCCACCTTCCATCGTCAAGCTCTATGCAACTGATAATGTACAAATTCCCTTCAGGCTCCAGATATGGCAGTGTTAAGATTCCAGACTCATATTCCTTTAAAATATGAGGTCCACCCTACCACACATTTTAATGCTCCAATAAACTTGACATCTTCTTCCTCTGCTATCCAATATGCAAAGCTCTCACGTGAGAAGGTGACTCTGAATGGCAGATAAGCAATGCGTTAGTTGCTGTCCCATGTCTGTGCATGCTGCCGAATCTGTCTTTGTTTAGGGTACCTCTGTGCTTATTGCAAACAATTCTCTTTTAGGACATGTAGATTCTTATTGTTATAAAGGACAAAGAAATTGAGTAGGTAGAGGGATTGCTTCGGAAAAATGATCCTAGCAGATTGAATCTTGGGGAAATGCTATTATTTTTGAAAGGCACAATTCTCTGATCTACCAGGATTTGCCCTTTTTTTCCCTACCCAGGGAAGGATTACTGCTGACAAATGGTAACTCCTTTTCAAAATACGTGCTCTTTTCTTTCAGGTTTTCTTGTGAAATCTTTGAAATTCACAAAAAAATACGAGGGAAGCTACCAGAGTAGCTGTGCCACCTAAATGTAATTATACATTTAATTTGCATGCAACTTGGTAGGTGGAGGAATATGTAAATACATTCTTACCCTCTGTTGGCCACTAGAGTTTCTTTAGTCTAATGTATAATTTTTTTAGGAATGGCAAATAAAGTGCAGTCCCTCTGGTTTTACTTATAAAGCCTGTTTAGGATATTGGTTGCTAACTTTTCTTTATGGTTGCTGTTCACCTTTCCTGGTTTATCATTGAATTGCCAGCACCTGAACATAGCAGTCGCCTCCCCACCCTCAACTCCCTCCAAAATGAAATGAGAAGAAATTACATGCAGTTCAGAATGGTAAGAGGAGAGTTACACACACTGCTTTCTTGTTGGCCAAGAATGTCTTTCTATGTACCTAAAATTAGGCTGTATAGTTCTGCGAAAGAGAGATCAGACTTCCTATTTTCTGCTTATTTCAAAGTTAGGGCAGGAGGTCTGTACTCAACTGGCGTGCCCCAAGATTGTTCAGTAAATAGTACTTATTGAAAAAAACAATAAGTATGTAACTTGTTAAAACTACTAAGAAAAGCCAAAGACCTTCCCCTTTTGTGTCCTCTTACTGGGAGAATCGCAGTGTTATAATGAACCAAATTAGTATTCAGAAGGTGAAATGGTCAAAATCATGACCCAGCACAGGAATTTAAAAATTGCTTTTGCCACTCTCTTCTCATATTTCTTTCCTTCTTTTTTTATTGTTGTTCAGTTACAGCTGCCCCACCTTTTCCCCTGTTGCTATCCCCTGACCCACCTTCCCACCCCACCCTCGGCTCCCACAGTCAATCCCCACTCATTGCGCATGAGTTCTCTGTCCCTGTTCTTTGACTTGCCCCACCCCTTTTTTCCCTTGTTATCTTCCTTGTCCCTCTCCTCTGATCACTGTCAGTTTGTCCCCAGTTCCCATGCCTTTGGTTCTATTTTGCTCATTTGTTTGTTTTGTTGATTAGAGTCCACTTTCATGTGAGGTGATATGGTATTTGTCTCTCATGCCTGGCTTATTTCACTTAGTGTAATGCTCTCCTGTTTCATCCATGCTGTTGCAAATGGTAGGAATTCATTTTTCTTAAGAATAGTGTTCCCTCACAAAGATCACATTATTTTTTTCTTTTCCATATTTAACTATAGAAATGGACTTGAACTACAAATTTTAGTTCCACTTGGAACATCAGTGGTTTTATGGTAAACTTGTTTGAATTCCCATTGCTGTAGCTAAGGGCATAAATTGCAAAAAACATGCAAATTTCAAAATTAAAAAAGGAGACAGTAAATCCTTGAATTGAATGGCTTACTTGATTTCTGGCATTTGAATAAAGATTTTGTAAACCTGAATAATTACTAAAAGCATAACTTCTATGAACATAATTTTGTTTTCTCTTGTGTGGTAAAAAAAAAAAAAATTAACCAAAGAGAATGAAACAGTTGAATTAACTGAATTTCAGAAGGGGCGTTTTCACTTCATATGGCAAGTGTTGGTGTGTTCTGCTGTCCTATGTACCTATCAGAGGCCAACCTCACCTTAAAGAGAGCACCGAGTAGTGTATTGTCACGGGGCTTCTGAAACAGAAGTAGGTTTGCAAACAGTTTTGATGAGAAGCCTTTTTATATTGGTGATGGGCAAAAACTACTGCTAGCGGCAGCATCATTTTGTCCTTAGAAACAGTAACCGATAGCAGGACAGAGTCTTAGACATAAACTTTCAGCAGTATTGTGTTTCCCTGACATTATATTCAATGCTGCGAGATGTTTTCTGTTGGAATTTCCAAGGAACCAGGAAGCTGGATGTAGACTTCCAACAGGCCACGCCGCAGCTGTGGAGCTGGGGGCACACGCGTGAAGGGGTTTCCGTGCGCCAGGCCTGGTCCTCATCATCACGTGAAATGACTAACTGTGCATGGTTTCACTGTGTAATCATCGTAATACTGATGGCAATGTTTATTGAAGCACTTGGTATGGATCAAGTACAACCCTGTATGTTTGATATGCGTTATTCTTTTATTCTTTACACTAGTTCTACATCATGAGTATTATTCTCATTTTATGGAAGAGGTAACTAAATGGGAAACTTAATTTTGTCCAAGTACGCAGAATGTCGAGTTTTACCGAGACTCAAATCCAGGCCTTTCAAGTCTAACACTCTCCTGGCTGCCCCTCCAAACTTCTTCTGAGGGTCTGCCGTGAGACCAGCTCCTATCGTTAACTTGCAAAGAAGTCGTGAACACACAGGACTCCTGCCCTTGGAAACACTGACCTTTAGCTGGTGAGTTAGACCTTTCACAAATGTGTTAGTAGTTAACCCTTTATCGTGATGGCAACTCTATGCAGGAAAATTCCTGGATGCTATTGTGGACAGGGGGGTGGCATTCCAAACAAGACAAAAGTCCCATGATAATGCAGACGGATGAGAGAGTTCCATACTTCAGGAACATTTTGTGTTTAGCATAATGTGAAAAATCATCAATTCAAAATATTCTTTTCACAGTGCAAGTTTAACTTGCTGAGGACTGAACTGAATTTCTTAGTGACTTTTGATAGATAATATTGTCATGTCTTAATAAACAAAGTAATGACAAAACAGAGAAGCAAGCATAATATAACCAGGGACACTGAAATAAAGAATAAACTGACAGTAACCAGAGGGGTGGGTGGAGATAACAGGAGAAAGAAAGGGGAGGGTCATCAAGGAACATGTATAAAGGACCCACGGTCAAAGCCAAAGGGGGAAGAATTGAGGGC
This sequence comes from Sturnira hondurensis, assembly GCF_014824575.4. NCBI lineage: Eukaryota > Metazoa > Chordata > Mammalia > Chiroptera > Phyllostomidae > Sturnira > Sturnira hondurensis. Next base: position 7,639,883 of record NW_028073411.1, read on the forward strand.
GGGGCGGGTTGGAGGGGAAGTGGTGATGGGAACATAGAGACAACTATACTCGAAAAACAATAAAAATTGTTACATAAAAAAAGAAACAAAATAATGTAAGAAATTTTAAGTATATTATTATCACCTTTAACATATTTTTATACCAATGGAGGAGAGAGAAGGAACCGTACTTTGATCCAATGTTTTATTTGATTCGCATGCTTATTTGGAACTCTGGCACATTGTTGCTTCCTGTTGAAGAGATAGTGGGTTAAGTAAATAAAAGCAGGATATGGGGAGTCAAGAGGTTTTTGCTTTGAAGATTTGCTTTTTCCTGCTGCGTTATGCTCTGATCCAACGCAAGCCGTCCCCTTTTATAAAAGGGCATCTGTAGGCAATTGCAATTGGAATTCTTTGGAGCGATGTTGTCCCCACTTGGAACTCATGGTTAAGATAAACACTTAACAAAACTGTTAAAAATGACGAGCCTTTTTCCCACCTGCAGAATTCCTCTCTCCTGGCTGCCATCGCCATGCCAGGTGCTACGTGGTCTGTGAAGGTTTTCTCGTTGTCCTGTCACCCCAACCTGATAAACTAGGAACTGGTGCCTATTACTGTTGCTACTGTGAGACCCATTTGACAGATGGGAACTCAAATTCAGAAAAGTTGAGTGCATTTCCCAAAGTCAAAGGCTAGTCAAGTACATTGTCAGGTTCCAGGGCTGTTGGGCTACAGAGCCTGTGTTCCTTCTATGCTCACTGGGAGGTTATTCTGTGTTTGCTGTCTTTGTGTGTCGGGACAATCAGAACAGGAGCAGTGTGTTGTCAGGATGTATTAAGCATAGACAGTGCACAATCTGCAGGCATAGCTAACAACTTGCAGAGAGAAGGAAATGCTAGAGAACGAATAAGGAAGATCAAGTCTAACGCCAGAGCCATCAGGTCGCTGGGAAAGGCTGACTTGTAGGCAGTGTGTGGCTGACAAATGATTCCCCTCTGTTCTTTTGATTCAACAAAACCCTATTAAATTTTTCATCATTTCCTCTGTGACTAGCACAGGATAAACATACATATGTAACAAAAACAAAAATGAATTTCAAAGCAGTAAGTGGAAGCCATCTCTGCAAGAATGAATGAGCAGGGCTCATGCCTAGGGGTTACACCCTTTGTAACTTGTCATAGTCTCTGAAATGTTCCTTTAGCCTTACTAAATACCAGTCAGCTGATGACATATCTAGTACCTCAGCCACCGGAAAGTGCTTTTGCTTTCACTGTCTGCACTCACACACAGTTAGCTTCCTTGGAATTTTACATCGGCTTAATTCAGAATGAGATACTGGAGTATACATAGCAAATAGCTGTTTTTAAAAATACCATGTTATGATATTGAGGATTGTCAGAAATGGACCATATACCCATATAAATGATAGCTCTGATTTTTATAGGCTTAAGCTGAAGTATACCTTAGAGTTTAACAAAATAAGTAACTACTTATTGCCATATTGCCCAGAAGAGAATGAAATGAAAAAATATCCACATTGCCTTAAGCCAAACATATGGAGTCTACAAAAATAATAAAGAACCCCTACCATAAAATATGATGTTTGGTGTCTGTGTTTTTTATCAAGAACTTAAGTTGGGCTATTGAAAAAAATAGGGTTGAGAAAGGCAAGAAGGAAAATTGTATGTTTTATTTTTAGGCATAAAGTAGTGAGAATTTGAATATTATCCAAGTCTTCTTTAACCATTGGACTTTTAAGTAAGGTGAGAAATTTGAACCAAGTGAGAGATGCTTGGGAAGATACTATGTACTATTCAGAAGAGTAATTTTGTCAGCCTCATCTCTCCCTTATCCCACTTCGACTTTGGGTCATGACACACTTCCCCAGAATAAGAGGACTTCACAGATAGCCTGGTGTGTGCAGTGGTTCAGCGGCCACAACAGGAGATCTGCTGGCCAATATTTGTAGGTGTCATTCGGTGGGTTTCAGCGCAGGGATGTAGGCTAAGAGAGGTATATGTGTCTCTCATAAAATAACTGATGCCTTATCGCAATTTGGTTGCAGTCACTGAGGTAATAATGGAAGTATGGAGTAGAAAAGTCGTTAAGGAGTAGGAGAAGAGCAAAGAGAAAGAGGAGATAAATATTTTTAAAGACTATTGAGGACATATACTTGCATAAGTGGACATGTGAGTAGGAAAGCAAACATAAGTGGACAGTCATCCACCTGGAAATAAGAAATCAAGGAAAGAAGGTCTTGGAAACGTAGGCAAGAGAAGAAGTCCACGTTTGAAAGCATCCCTGGAAGCTGTGCTTGGCTAGTAAGAGGGTCTGGAGATGAAGACCACAGTGAGAGAGCTCGCGCTCCGCCGGTGGAAATCACTCTTTCTGTTGGCGCTTCCCACACCATTCCGCTGGCATTGCTGATGGCTAGTGTGGGCCCATCTGCTGTTGTGGAAACAGATGTAAGGGGAGTAAAGCTCTTCTCAAATAAAGGAAATAAACCGAAACTAGTTTGCTGCAAAGGGTTAATTGAAATGGTCCGTGAGGGTGAGAATGATGGCGATGAGTTGCCTTTCACTCAGAGACTTGACAGGTTTTGCTTTCATATTTGCAAAAACTGGTAAGGCATGCCTTTCTCTCCCCAAGTCACAGATGAGTAAACTGAGGCAGGCATGTAGCTATGGATCAGGGAAGGAAAGTAGAAGAAAAGCTCCTGGCAGAATGCCAGGTAAATGTTGAAACCTTCCCTGGATCCGGCCCTGAAATCTGTGTGACTTACTGAGAAAAACAAAAGCTTCCTTAAAACTGAAATCTAAGTCACAGGAAGGTGAGGTTTTCTTCCAAGTCTGAGCACAATTTGACTTTTAGAGAAAGCCCAACTTTGTTTTAAAAGGCAAACCAAAAGTGGTGTGTATTCTGACTTATACAATGTTTATGTTTGTAGAAATTGTACAGAAAAAAAAACATTTTTCTCTTAGCTGTTGGCAACCATATGTGTAATAAGGTTCCATCCTCCCATTTGGATGTGCTTACCTAGTACCACCTGGTGGCAGCTAAAAATATTTCAGGAAAGGAGAAGACAACATTCCCAATTTCTCCAGTTCATACTTCAGTCTCCGGAGGGAGATGGGGCCACACATGTGAGGTGGTTTGACTCAGTAAAGAGCTGGCACTGAAGTCTCTTGTCATGTTGCCAATGCCAAGAACCACCCCATTGTTTATGAGGAATGCACTTTCAGACAAGTTTTCTTTAGTCATAATTGATCGTGTTTATTTCTTCATTCTCTTTCTCCCTGACCCTAAACACTGCTGCGTAAGACGGCCAGCTAGCAGTAGGAATGTCAGTGATGAAAGCAGAGAACAACCTAAGTGGAACATACAAAGGTGTCAACCCAGCACCTTGGCCTCATTAATATCAGGTTACTGCTAATTGTGCTAACAACACTGTCAGTCTCTCCCCTACCATTATGTAATCATGACTTTCTTTTTATCGCTGACTGAAATTGCTTTTTTAGATCTAGTCCCCTGAAAATTTCTTATCTTCCCCTAGGCACTTTCCTATAAAACATTTATTCAACCAATATTAAGTATTCCACAGTTGCCAAACACAATGGTAGTACTAGAGATTTAATATTGAACTAAGGGCCAAATTCCTACTTTCAGAGTTTTAATAGAGGAGACTGCTACTATATAGTTGTTACATATCAGTGCTATTCTGTGCCAGGCTCTGTTCTAAATGATTTATTGATTTAACTTTTTTCATGACAACTCAATGATGTAGATACTATTTTTATCCCAATTTTGTTAATAAAGAACTTTAAGCACAGGTAAGCAAGTAACTCATCCATGTTCACCAAAACAATAAGTGATAGAGATGAGATTCAAACCCAAGCTGATTCCAGAATCTATTCTTATCCATTGCTTTCTACTGCCTTTCAATAAACAAGAAGGCAAACAATAGACAGAACATTAACAAACAGTTTTATAGTAATCCACAAAAACAAATAATTACTTAAGAATTTATAATAATTATAAAATAACGTACAATTACAATTGAGCGATAAGGAAAATCAAATGTAATAATGGCTATTCTCTATAGAGAGAATAGCCTGGGAAGAGAGAAATAAGGAGTCTAAGAAGGGGCCCTAAAGGAAGGACTTGGAAGGCTATGCACCCTTGTCCCTTGGCTTTGACATAGCCTGCATCCTCATTCTGTCTGCAAGAAGGCTCCTAATCTCTTGGCTGCCTTACTTTCCCTGCTCCACCTAAGCCTGGAACAATGCTGGAGGTGGGTGGGGCCTTGTGCTAGAAAGGGTGGGTTCCCTAGGGTGATCAGGCCTAAGACAGAAAGCATAAAATCCTATGAAACCTACTTTGCTAATACCTTCAATTTAAATGATAAGGGTCCAAGCAGGAAGTGAGTTTGTTCCCCAAAGTTTTATGGCCCTTTAATTATCTGACCCTGACTCAGAATAAGCTCTCAGAGTTCTTTGAGTGTTATCTATTGTTTAATAATTTCTGCATGACAATGATTGATGACCTTTACACATACACCCTGTATTCCTGTGCAAAATAACCCAATAAAAGCTTGTTAAGGCAAGGATTGAGGCCTCTCCTCTTGAGAGAGTGGCTGAGGTTCTCTGAGGCACTCTCTTTTTAAGAGAGACACTGTGTCATCCCTTTTCCTCCAAAGGGACTCAGTAGTTCCTGTGAATTTGTCTCGTCTCATCCATAATGCCGCGGACCCCAGGAGCTGGGATCCGTGTCAGACAAGGATGTGGACGAGATGAAGTTGGAAAGGTAGTAAGGGCCTGATCCTGCAACCCTTAAAAATAGGTAAGGAGCAAGAAATTGTGTGGTCTGACTAGGCCAGTCCCTCTGAAGAGAGAGGCCCATTCTCACTTCAATGAGAAATCCCTGGGTGGCTCTGATCCCTCTCCTCCTCCAGATTGCTTCTGCTGAAACAGTGGCCCTACTCACAGCTTCTATAGTATTTCTCACAATAGTTCACTAGGTGCATAGGAGGTCTGCATCTAATATGCTGATTGTCCACGGCTGGCCGTCTCACCGAAAGGCCAAAGGCCTGCTTTCTCTTTGATAATTCTTTTCCAGACATTCTTTTTTCTAATTGTTCTGAATGTCCACTTACAGCATCCAGTGTCAGTCGAGGTCTAGCTATAATACCTCTTCCAACTAAGGGCCGCAGTAGAGGCACTCCAAAAGTGCTGAAAACAAATGAAATCATGTTTTATTGCTGGGAACTGGAGACTGTTTGGCATTTAGTAAAGCAAATGTTTGACCCAAGGGCACTATTTTACCAGTGTTAGTCATGAATCTCTTCTATGTTTGTTTTATTCAGTTTCAAGATGGTACTATCTGATGAATAGTGTTCCTGCACTGAGTGTTAAAGGCCCAGAGGGAAGAATTGTGGGATCTGTAGTAATGGCATCTGAAGAACACAGTGAGTCCAGAAGAAAAGCTGCCTTGTTGTGCTAAGGAGGCAGGGAATGGGCCTCTTCAAATGCACGCTGTCTCTGAACTTGGCCTTCCACAGATGCCTACCACGTGACTTAAGCTCACCTATTAGATGGAAAACCTCCTAAACAGCAATGTTTCATAGCTTTTTATCACAATAGCAAGCATGACACCTTATAATTTATAAGGTGAATATGGTTCTCATGGGTGGTTGGATGGGTGGAGGGGGGATGGGTGGATGGATGGGTGGATAAAGAATCCAAAGGTCTTGAGAGTCAGAGTGCAGTCTAGGTAATGCTTCCTCCTGCAAGGGAATCATGATGATGGTCAAATCAGATGAATTGATTTGACATATGATCAAGAACTGAAATATCACTGATAATCAGTCTTAAGAAAAGCTTCAGCTTTCATGTCTAGAGAATAGTTGATTTCTATCTCTCCTGTTTGCAAGTGTGGAGCCAGGCAAGTCAAGGACATTTAATCAAAGGACATGAATTGAGGACAAACTTGTCGACCTATCGTGATCCTCTCTTAGACTGAGTAACTCTCAGTCTTGGTTCAGATGTCCCTATCACATCCCTCAAGAATACATTCCTGACCCCCAAGGCAAGATCAGGGCCCATCCCTGTTGCCTCTACTGCACAAGAATATGCTGTGATTTCTCTGTGAATGTCACATTGTTTCAAGCTACATCCTCAGTGTTTGAAATCTAGCATACACGAAAATTAGCAAAAATGTTGCCTCTTAAGTAGGAGAAGTCACTCTCTGCCTGAAGTTCAAACTTAAGATGGATTCTCCTCTTCCAATATAAGCATATAAATATGAGATATTATGCTTGTAATCAGGAGATTAGGATATTACTATATAATCACCACATAAAGATATGAGAGATGGCCAGATAGATAGACAGAGAGAGCCTGAATTTTAAATAGTGGCTATATGTGAAGATCTAATACAGCCATTCTTTAATATATTTGCCTAGAAGTATTCAGAGGGAGAAAGGACATTACAACTTACCAACATTAGCTTTTTTTTCTCTTTGTTGAGTCTACATAATAAAATTTAAAAAATTGTCATTTGAATATATCTGTAAAACAGGGCCTATGAGATACACTTATAAATTAATATAAATTAATTTATATTCATTATATATACACATATGATTTCTGTTTTTCTCTTGTGTTCTCTTTCCAATGACACTTCTTTTTTTTCCTTAGCTATGCATGAACTTGAAATACAGTCCACATCATCTACCTCTGCTTCTTTCCAGTCCATTTCATCTTCAACTGTATGTGGGTTTGGTTTTCTTAGTTTTTTATTTCTTTACAAGTTTTTCACTAATAAATACATATATTACTTGTTCCTCAGAAAAAGTTATTTTAATATTTCTAAGTAGAACTTTTTTAAATTTAATATTTATTTTATTTTTTTCAGTCTAAGTAGAACTCTAAGCATACAGATATTTATACTATTTGTTATCATTGGAAATCAATCTTCTTTTCTTATTTATAAGCAATGTAAATGAAAAACTGCTATTGGGATTCTAGTCATAAGCTCTGGAACTGGAAGTCTGATTCATGTGATTCATCAGGAATTACTTCAGCAGCATCTTAAGTGTTTGTTTATGGACTTTGGAAAGATGCAATAGTCAGATTTATGAGAGTTTGGGTAATTGTGTTTTTAGGTACTTCTTTTAAAATGGCATCACCGTAAACATTTCAGTTGACTTGGTGTCTGAGTAATTAGATGAAACAGAAAGAGTAGTTGGTTTCTTAATAGTCTGTTACAAGCCCTTGATGGGAAACATATTTATTGACTGCATAGTCTCTTCAGCCACCATGGTCATGAGTGAATGGTGGAACTTCAGTGACCTGCTCCTTGCTCTGCATGACCCATAATGGGGGCTCTAAGAACAGGCATTAGATTGAAGAGTAAATGAGAAGGAAGAAGTGGAAGTAGTTGATGCAGGCTGCATTTTAAGGAGATGAATAAGTGAGAGAAATAAGTGAGCTCACTTGGTTGGAGTGTTGTCCTGTAACTGAAAGGCTGTTGGTTCGCTTCCCCATCAGGGCAACACCTACGTTGTGGGCTTGATCCCTGCAGGGGCACATACAGGAGGCAAACAGTGCTTCTCTCTTGGATCAGTGTTTCTTTCTCTCCCCTCCTCTCTCCCTCCCCCTCTTTGTTGAAAAGCAATGGAAAATTCCTCAGGAGAAGATTAAAAACCATTTTTAAAAAATGAAGTGCAGCTTGGAAAATGACGTAAGGACAGCAAAAGCGTTTATAAAGACCATTGTTTGCTATTATAAAAGCTACATAAGTTGATTTTACAGTATTTCTCATAAGCCAGAAAAATATTCTAATCTTTTTTCAACATAAATGCCCACATGCATACACATCCACTCATGCACACACAATTGCATGGTTTTTACAACAAATTTGAGCTATTTACCTGTAACTAGAACTTTTCCATGTCTTTTTATTAGTTTTTCAAAAGATTCTTGCCCATTTGGACATTTTCCAATGTTTGCTACTGTATTTTCACAATGGCTATCCTTGAGCAAAACTCTTTGGACACTATTTATTATTTCTTTATGATAAATTTAAGGAGAGGATAATTTGTGGTTTGAATATAGCTAAAACTGCATTCAAGTTTAAATGAACAGAAAGTCAGAAGTTTCACCAGAAGAGCAGAGAGCAAATAATGGAGCAAGGTCTGGTGGAAGGTCAATGCAGTGGGTGCACCTTCACCTGAGAAATAAGTTTTTTAAAATGATCTGGCATCTACTGATACTTCCTCTAAGATGAAAAGGAAGAAAGAAACACAATAGAAAATATAGACATTTGGTGTTGGAAGAGGGAATACTAGAGGGTGTCCTTGTCTGATAAGCTCTCTCCTGAATGACACAGGAAATATGTTCATCTGATGAGAAATGGACGTTAGGAATGTGGTTGAAGACTTGAGGAGGTTAAGTTTTAGGATAATTCATTTTTAGAGGAGAAAGTAAGCAAAGTGGCATAAATACTAACTTACACTTTTTAATTCCTAATCACATACCAAGAATGAGTGTCAGGATATTAGTTGTATTATTTCAGGTAATTTTTTCACCAACTCTGAAAAATAAGAAGACATATAAGGAAAGTAAGCTCATAGAACTGGAGTAGTTATCAAGGGCACATGGTTGCTATACCTGAAAATAATTCTAGACTCAGGAATTTGCGTCCCTTTTGTGAACTGCAGTAGCAACAGTGGCAGTGACATCAGGTGACGTCGAGTGACACCTGTAATCGCCATGCTCAAATCTGAAAAACACTGCTCTGGACAAAAAAACAGACACAATCAAATATTCACCCCTATTAATATTTATGTTTTTCAACTAAGAAATGCATATGAATAAACTTGCTCTGACTTTCAAGCATATTGTCTAACTTGCAGTTGCATACGTAATCAAAATTATGCTTTGAAACTGCCTCGCATCCTTGCAGCCCCCAGACTAACTGCTTTCATAAAGAGGAAGGACCTCATTTCTAAGACAGATAATTAAAATATGTTGTAATGAAGATGGAAATGGTAGTGTCTTATGCTAAGTAAGTCCACAAGGATTTGTAGCTGAAGTAGGTTGAGGCTTTAATAGTAAAAAGATGTTTTTGATAAACCTGCCTGAGGCATGGTAAAAGGTCTTGTTCAAGCTGAGGTTAACAGTTGAATGATGAATTTAATTTCAAAAAGTATAATAGCTTGGGAAATGTAAGGATATTATTGGAAACTCAGTTTGAAGTTTTCTTTTTTGATGTGCTATAATTTTAATGCAGACATAGTTTTCTAATATTCACTCATGCATTGAATAGCCATGCTTTAACCCCAAATATATATATAGGATGCCTGCAAGGTAGAGGATCATAAAGAGGAAATACAAAGATTAACATAAGCTTCCCTGCCCTCGGACCCACATAATCACCAGTTCCCCACAATGTCTGGTCTAATACAAACACTGTGCACCTAGTTTGCACTTAAAGCACTCTTATTGAACTGGAACTCCCCCCAAACCCAATTATCCATCCTGCTTTTTGAAATGTAGGATTCAAAGAGTGCTGAGGAACAGCAAATGCCTTCCACCAGTTTGTATTTTCCATGAGATGAAGGTCCGCTTAATTTCTTCGCCTCACAGAAACAATGTCCGCATGTAGTCGGTACTCAATAACTTGAATAAACAAGCCCAGGACACCAGTCATGCTGGCCCAGGGATCCGAAATGCCCACCATTGAAGTCAATTTTTCTGTGGGTTTAGAAGTTATCTCCAAAGCAGATACTGTTAAAACGTAAATATGTATTACCTGAGGGGTGTCTACTCATTGGATGCCTGCTTTCCAACCACGTGACTCGATCCAAAGATGAGATGGTTGCAATTGTGAAAGCAGACCCTGGGTGAAGGAGAGAGGTGCTGGATTTAGTCTGATACCCTAGGAGGGGGTTAAAACTTAAAGTGTTGGGACTAGAGGAGTTCATAAAAATGGCAAAATGTAGCGATTTTATTTTTTTCAGCTGCAACAGTACCTCTTTTGAATAAGTTGAGAACAAGACCCCAATTTATTTCACTTATTTAAGCATACATGATCTTGAAGCCCCTGTTTAGATTCCTCTTGGCCCCCTTGCCCATGGAGGAGTATAAGGGATCTTCCAGATCCAGCTGTGAAGCCAGAAATCGAGTCCAGATTCCTCACTTTTCAAATGGGCAAATCAGACCCTAGGAGTTAGATTACCTTTGTAGGACAATGACCTTGTCAGGATAAGAATTTAGGCTACCCTGTTGCTCTTAAGTCCCATTCAAGTCCATAGGAAAGGAGTACAAGTGATCTGACACAAATCCCAGCTTTGATGTGTCTGATTGTTTTACTGACTTTGGGTCAATGTTGAAAACTTGCACTGGACAAGCCAGACAGTGAAGGAAAGCTTTATTCAAGATGGGTGCAAAAAGGGGTCAAGACTATTGCAGTGGAGGAGAGACCCTACTAAAAAAGAGGTGGGAGAATTGTTGAGTGTTGGGGTAAACTAACAGGGGAACTCAGGGGCAGGGTGGTTGGGCCATGCTCTGAGGCCATCTGTGTTTGGTGATTGTGGCTTATTCAAGGAAGGCGTCCACTCTCCCACAGAAACGTGAGCTGGGGCTCCTGTCTTTGTTGATGACCACATTTCAATGGGGAGGTAATCAGAAGGTATTTCTGGGCTTTAGAAGATTTACATCTCAAAGGGTCAGAAAAAGAATTTATTCAAGTTTTCTAAAATAAATGCTCTAAGAAATGGGAAATCAGGAGTCTACTGTCAAGAAGAAACTTGTCTAAAGTTTAGTCAAGATGAGGGAATATTCAGTGTCCTCATTCGTAAAAAGAAGGTAACAAAACATATCTTGAGAAAGTTTTTGAAATTACATGGGTTAATATCACTAATGCATTTTTATACAAAGAACTTAATATCACAGAAATATCAAATACAGAGGCCCTACTACCTGCTTCGGTAAAAAAGAGTAAGTGAAATAAAGGGTAAAACTAATAAACCCTCACATATCACAAGTCACTAATAAATGTTAAGTACTTACGTTATTTCTAATCCCCTACAAATTTATCATCTTTCTAATTTTGTTGGGAAACAATCTGAATCTCAAAAATGTTAAGTCTTTTGTTCAAAGTCACATACCAGCAAGGGCAGAGCCGTGATTCAACCATAGGATTGTCTAACCTTCAAATCTTGTTTTTCCTCCCCCTAAAATACCAAGCTTTTTCTCAAAAACTGTATCAGGCCTAAGACCAGAAAAGACACAACTATATAGTTATTCTGTTCAAGAGACTGAGAGGTCAACTTTTTTGTTATTTTGTTCCCAAGTTTTTTTGGATTGTGGGCGTTAAAATGAGAGGTGAAAATTGAGTGGACCCATTGAGTGGACAATGAAGCCATTCAACTACCTGCCAACTAAGAGCTCTAAGGGCGCAATTTGACATTTTCTGGGACAGGCCATGTGAGCACTTAAGGACATTAGTGCTCCATTAGATAGAAGGCAGGTGACCTTTTCCTTCCTTGCCTTTTCTATACTTGGCATTAGCAGGAAAGGTGTAGAATGTGCAGAGACAAGAAAAGCTCTCTGTTGTAAGCAAGAGCATTTTACCTCCTTGGGCTCAGCTGGGTAAGGAGTGTTCTATGAGAAGCCACGGACGAAATAAAAGCTTTTCTTCTTTGTTTAGATGGCAGCATGTGACTTTTTCTCCCCTGCTGGGTATCAATTCAAGGGAAGTCCGTTCATAGATTCTGCTGGAAATGTGATTTAGGAGGTGAACTCACCTAGTGCAAACTGACCTAGGTCAGCAGCTATCTGCAGAGTGCTGGGCTTACTGCCACAGGCTCGGGTTTTAAGCTACTTTCACTGAGAAGCTGTGACTATGGACAAAGCAGTTTTTCTTCTCTGAGCCTCAGTTTCCTACTGTATAAAAAGGACATAAACTAAATCACTCCTAAATTTGGTTCCTTGCAGTCTTGTAACTAGGATTCTAGGGAACTGTCCAAATGATATTTTGTCCCCAGGGGTCTTGGGCGATCACCCAACCAGAAGAGAGCCTTCCTTCTCTGTACTCCCATGCTGCTGACTGTTGCACCTCTCAGATGCCCTGTCCTCTTCTTTGTGGGAGAGGCAGCCTGGTGTGGTGGCAGAACACCCAGGGACACGCAGATCTGTACCTGTATGGCCAGTCTGCTGCTGACCACCTGTGTGATGAGGAATAAATGATCCAACCTCTGAGCCTCAGTCTCCTCATCTATAAAATGAAAGTACAGCAGATGTTTTCCAAAGGTTTTTTTTCTCTCTAGTATTTTGTAAAATATCTATCCTATAATTGGGGAATTTCCTGTCTCATGAATCTTCCTCTTGACATTTAAGCTATAAACTCACTTTTCTATCCTGCCTTGCTGGTAGGGCTCAGATGTCTGATCCAACCCTCTACCAATCAGATGCATCATCATAAGACTTGATGCGAAGGTGAGGAAAACAGGTGCCCTTGAGAATCCACTTTCTGACAAGGGTAGAGGGATGGTCGCTCAGGTTCCAAGGAGCTAACTGTCAGGGATTTAGGTGTCAAGCATTAGCTATGACCATCAGCTAGAAAGTTGTGCACCAGCAGTTTGGGGGTGTGACTTGGCATTGTACATGACCAAGGCTCATCCAAGAATAATTCTCTGCCTCTCTCAGAAATTCTCAGAGCTACTGAATATTTTTCAGTGAACTCATTTTTGTCCAAACTCAGTACAGTTATATCTGTGGAATCGCTGACTGTTACATGTGAGTAAGCATATGTATCATGTAAAGACAGTTTGAGGATGAAATAAGCTTAATAATGCACTGAGTCCAATATGTGGAACAGACCTGGGGGTTTTACAATTTGTGTTTTACTGTATTGGCGCATTCAATCGCCTCAGATAAATGGAGAGCTCCGTAAGACCAATATGCATGTTGTCCCAAAACACCACATTGAATGCTTAGAGGACATCAAAGAAATATTCATAGGCCCTGGATGGCATGGCTCAGTGAATTTGAGTGCCAACCTGCCAACTGAAAGGTCACCAGTTCAGTTCCCAGTCAGGACACGTGTCTGGGTTGCAGGCCAGGTCCCCAGTTAGGGTCTTGCAAGAGGCAACCAATTGATATTTCTCTCCCTTGCTTTCTCCTTCCATTCCCCATGTCTAAAAACAAACTGAAATATTTTTTAAAGAAACATACATTGTTATTTTTCCTTTAAGGACATTGCATCTCAGCAGGAGAGGCAATAAAACATGAGCTCATGCGTTAGATTACCTGCCTTCCAATCCCATCTTTGGAAGCCCTTGGCTATCCCACTAATTCTGTAATGCATAGCAATCCTCTACCTCTGTTATTTTTCCCTTTAAAATCATGGGTTTTTTTCTTACCTTATATGGCTTATGTGAATATTAAATGAGTTAATTCAGTTGAGGCGGTCAGAATAGAGCACACAGAAAACGATCTCCAGATGTTGGCTCTTAGGAAAGCTCAGTAACTATGCTAAAAGATATTAGACTAAGTGATGAGAGTTTACACAGCACAAGTTCCCAGTTGCCCAGTTGACACATGCTCTTGCAAAAATGTCAGCTAGCACTGTCTTGGAAACTTGTGAGAGGTCGCATAAACTGAGTACTTACTGAGAGCCAGGTGCTCTAATCCCCTTGTACACACATTTTTTCCCAGGAAAGGTGGAGCTAATGATGACCATTTCTATTCTACAGATAAGCAATTGTTTGGTGACTTGGTCAAGGACCCCAAACTAGAAAGAAGGGCCAGCACTTGAATCCAGGCTTTCCGACCCTACATCCATATTCTTAATCCCTGCTCTGCGGTTCTGTGGGCATTCTGGATTCTTTCCATCAAGTGATTCTGAGTAAAGCTGGATCTCCCCAACCCTTCTCAAAATGCACTTAGCGTTTGTGTGTTACACAGAAAAATGGCAGAGCCAATTATTTTAGAAAGTCTAATGGAAGCTGCCAGGACAAAGACTCATGCTTGCGTATAGTTACCTAAAAGCAGGGCAGCCTTAGTTCCCTGTCTCTAACGAAGACAAGAAATTGTCAGTATGTTTTCATTTTGCAGTATCTGCTTTTACTGAGTTTACGCAATTCCCCATTTGTCTAAGAGCTTGTTAACAGCTGTTTTAGGAAAACATTGTTGACAATTCCCTAATGGATGGGACTCATTTTCTCCTTTATCCCAGTGATTAAGATAAAACTCACTGCATCCTGGGTGCAATTGGATTTGGCCATTTACCCACCTGAAAGCCTAATTAGAGGCTGGCAAAAAGAATCAATAGAGAAAATGGAAGCTTTTGTGTAGATTTATTTGTAACTCAAACCTGAACCAGTCAATACTTCAGTCATTGATGGCAATTGAATTGAAAATTGAATACAAGTTAAAGCCATGGAAACCAAAATAGTTGGCATATCAAGCTAGTTCCTAAATCTTAACCCATTTTCCACTTAAAAATTAAATCTACTGTTGAATAAATACAGTGGTTGGAAATATAGGAGACATCTGACACAGGAAATTAAAGTAGAGTTATGGATAGAATAGCAAACCAAACTTCTATGTTAGTGAAAGGGGAAATTTACCTTTTGCATATAAAATCTATTTCAGCTGACATATAAGCAATAGATGTGTTATCGTAAATTGCCCCCAGGGTTAAAGGATTCTCAGTCAGTACCATCCCATCACCAAACATGTCTGGGATAAAGGCAATGATTAAAAGAGAATGAGATAGGGTTGCTCTAGAACTCGAGTCTAGACCTCTCATCCGTCCTTCCACCCCTCCTGCCTCCCTCCCTCTCTTCCTTCATCCTTCCTTCCTGTCTCCTTCTGTCCTTCCTTTTTCCTTCATTCCTTTTTTTCCTTTCCCCAAAAGAAAAATGATCTAATCAAGCAAATGGACAAATGAATCCCTTTAGGAACACCCTTTAATAAAAAAAAATCATTTGCTACAGGGAAGGCAAAGAAGATTAAAAACTGTACCAATTTTTAACGATAATAGCTACAGAGTGACAAGACAATGATTTTGTGAGGACAGTGAGGTGGCTTCAACAAAGCACCAGCAGTCTTTTCCAGGACCATGAATCACTGCATAATTTCCATCCCAGTAATTTCCTCTTTGCAAAAGAAAATACAAGAATGCAATTGACAGTAAGAACTAGAAGCAACGGTTCATCATCTTTGTGACCCTCAGTCTCTGTGTTAATCTTAAAAAACAGTATTTAGAAGTGGTAAGTGGGCAGGACTTTCATTTTACATTCTGCATTCTTAGGGATAATTTGAACTTTTTTTAGGCATGAAAAAATATGTAATTTTGTAAAGATGCATTAGATAAAAGCTAGTGACTGACTAGTCATTAATGCTTAGAATGTCAATGTTGAAGAAAAATTGGCAAATAAGCTTTTAGCATATAATCTATTTACTTCTACATGACAATAAATTAATTTTTAACACTGGTGAGCTGGGGGACATTGTTTTTGCATACCAGAGTTATCTAGCTCTTATTCAAATGGTTGCATGAATGATGGGAAACAAAGACTTAATGGATCTGTAATGTATTTTGAATCAGGAAAAATTCTAAATATTTTTACATTTTGAAATTAAGGTATATTGACACATAATAAACTATACATCTTTAACCTGTCTGATGTGCTATATGCATCATTTTGTATGTATGAAATAATTCCAATCAAAATAGTGAGCTATATATCTGTTGTACTCAGAAGTTTTTCATGTCTCTTTGTAGTATCTCCTTCCTGGCTCTCCCTACCACTCTATCTCAGGCAACTATTGGTCTGTTTTCTCTCTGTGTTTTTTAATTTTTAGATAAATGAGATCAGAAAGTATATATTCTTTTATCTGAGTTGTTACATTCTGTAAAGGTATTTTGAGATTTTTTATTGGGGTGTTATCAATAGATCATTTCTTTTTAATGATGAGTGGTATTCCATTGTATAAATATACAACAGTTTATTTATTCATGTCTTATTACATATTTGGGTTGTTCCAGTTTGGGGCTATTATGAATAATGCTACTGTGATAATTTGTGTACAAACCTTTATAGCCTATATATTTGTTTTTTTTTCTTTTCCTCTTGAGGAAATTTCTAAGACTGAGATGGGAAAAATCATACAATAGGTATATATTTTTAACTTTTTAAGAAACATATAAATTGATTTCCAAAGACTGTTGTATCACCTTACATTTCCACTAGAAGCTCTTGAGAATATTAATTAATTTATCTGCTCACCATCACTTGGTAGGATCAGTTTTTTAATTTTAGCCAGTTGCTAGAAGTGTAATGGTATCTCATTATAGTGTAAAGTTGAATTTTTTAATGCACAATGGTATTTAGCATCATATATGTTCTTACATGCCACCTGTACATCTCTTTTAGTGAAGCATTTGCTTAAATCTTTTGCCCCTTCTTTAAATAGGTTGGTTGTTTCCTTATGGAGTTTTTAGAGTTCTTTCCATATTGTCAGCACAAGCATGCCCCCCACACACTTTCCATATAGGCTTTGTCTTTTCTTCTGTCAATGTCTTTCAAAGGACAGAAGTTTTAAAGATTTTATTTATTTATTTTTAGAGAGAGGGGAAGGGAGAGAGAAAGGGAGGGTGAGAAACATTGATGTGCCAGAGAAACACAGATGAGTTGCCTCTCGCATGCCCCCTACCAGGGACCTGGCTGCAACCCAGACATGTGCCCTGACTGAAAACAGAACCATCGATCTTTTGCTTTGCGGGATAATGCCCAGTCCACTGAGCCACATCAGTAAGAGCCAAAGAACAGAAGTTTTAAATGTGATAAAGCCCAACTTAATTTTACTCTTTAATGGAGTATGCTTTTATCCTCGTATATAGAAAGTCTTTACCTAATCTAAGATCATTAAGAATGTGTGCCTGTTTTCTTCTAGATATTTTATAGTTTTGGATTTTACATTAAAAGGTGTAAATCACCTTTGGAAGGTGATTAGGTCTAGAAGAGGTCATGAGGATGGGACCCTGGTAATGGAATCAGTGCCTTTATAAGAAGAGACTTGAGCCCTGGCTGGTGTGGCTTAATACACTGAGTGCTAGCCTGTGACTAAGAGGATCACTGGTTCGAGTCCCAGTCAGGGCACATGCCTGGGTTGCAGACCAAGTCCCCAGCAGTGGGTAGGCTAGAGGCAACCACACAGTGATGTTTCTGTCCCTCTCTTTCTCCCTTCCTTTCCCCTCTCTCTAAATATAAATAAATAAAATCTTTTAAAACTTTAGAAGAAAAAAGAAGAGACTTGAGAGAACTTGCTTTCTTCTTCTCTTTTCCATGTGAAGACACAGCTACATGACAGAATCTATAAGCCAGGAAGAGAGCTCTCACCAGGAACCAACCATGCTTTTTCACCCTGACCTTGGACTTTCTAGCTAAATTCCTTTTCTTCAAGCCACCCAGTTTATGGTATTTTTGTTACGGCAGCCTGAGTAGACTAAGACATAGAGAGCTAATGGCCAGATGTGATCATGGGAGCCTGTAGAAGGCATTAGTTATAGTCCTAAATTAAATAAAATAGTCATAATTCTTTTATATAGATTGAATTAGAGTGTGATCAATGATATTGGTGCCGCTAGGACTTATAATTAAAACCAACCTGATATAATAAGAAATTGTATAGTCTTTGAGGAAGAAAGATTTCCATTGCAATTGTTCTGACAAAGGTACTTTAAGATACATTATGAGTCTTAAGTTTATAGTTCTTGTGACATTAAAAAAGAGACTTCGATATTACAGAAAAGCTCTTAATTTTTTCATGAGTAAAATTTAGATTGAAACATAACTCAGTGATGACAAGATATGGAATTAGTATAAGATATGTTGTGGGAGCAGGGATGTAAATTTTTTATTTATTAGCTACTGTGTCGATTAATAACAAGTAATGGCTAGCTGGGGACTTGCCTTTTCAAAGTACCAGAGTCAACAGATTGCCTTTCTCTCAAACTCCTTTATTAACTGTTTATTAAGACCGACAGCCTCTAAAAATAAGACTGCTTTTTTACCAGGGCAACATTACAAAATATGGGGCTTATCAATTTCTGAATTGATTCAATGGAGCTTTTGACAATTTTCTCATTGAATGGATAAATACACACATGTTTATACTCACCAATTGCCTTAGCATAATAGCCATGTTATTCCTGGCTCCCTTTATAATTGTATCCCCCCAATGCACACATTGACTCATATACTGCAAGATAAAGGTAATGTCTTTTACGGAGCTCTCAGGACCTGGTATGGGTTCCCATCTTGGGACCAGGCTAATTGATACCATAGTCAGGAGAGCTTTTCCAAAACAGCAAAGCCGAGGGTGGGTTTGCAAGGGACCCAACATAAATGCTTCCCTAACTGGCCTCCTGGGTTTCACTCTGACTTCCCTCTAAGCCTTCCTGTAAAGTATATCAAGAACACAAACAGAGTCAAACACTACACTGCTTAACAGCCCCATCATTTTAAAATTGATCCCAAGCTGCCCCAAATTCTACATGTCCTAGGTGCCACGTGAAGCTCTCACTTCTGGGAATCCAGAGGACTGGCTCCATCCAACTCCTGCTCACTGCCTCTGAAAAGCCCCAGACCTGCTCCAAGGATTCTGCAGGTTCCAGCGTGCCCTCTCAGTCCTACACCCTCCCTCGACGCAGTTACTTGTCACTCTGTCTATTGGTTCTGACAGCCAGTTCTATCTGTCCATCTCTGCCCTGATGCCACAACAGGAAGGGAACGTTCTTTGATTTCTATACATAAAACAAACAAAAAAAACCACTAAAAATGTATATGTGTCTTCTGTCTTGATGGAAGGATGATGGTGAATATCGTGGGTGGGGGTGATAAAAGGACTTTTTCAACACAGCCAAACAAACAAATCAAAGTCCGTCTTCTCAGAATCTTTTCGTGCCCCCCTCATGTTTGTATCCCTGCTCTTTTCTCCTTCCTGTTCCTTCTCACTTTCTCTCGTGTCCTTAAGCCATAAAACCCTGTTTATTTTCAATGCAGAGATGCTTTCTCTTTTCCTGATTTCACTGCTTGCTACCAGGTAAACAAAGCTTGTTTCCTTCCTAACGGAGATTCTGGAGCCAAGGACTAACCAAATGTAGATGATTTTCTTCACCACTCTAAAAACTCTTTTCTTGTCTTTCTTTATACCAGCAATATCCTTTTTCTAAACTTCACCATCTTTGTTTCACCCAAAATTAACCTGGGATTCCTGGAATGGTCCAGGGCTCTCTCACCCACAGAATTTTGAAACTGTTGGTACCTCTCCTTGGAATCTCTTTCACTTGTGAGTCTTCTCTGTTCCTCTGGATAATGGCTCTTCATTTTTCAGGTTTTAGCTTAGAATTTATCTCCCTGGTTCCTTAAGACTGAGGTGGAATTATGTGTTTCTATAGCTGCCACTTAGAGCATATTCAAATACTGGGTCCAGCACAAATAACGCTCCTTTCTTATTACAAAATATTTTAGTACAAAGTCATAAGCATGTAATCCTGTAACACAACAATATCACACTGAAGAACACCATATGATATTTTAGGTGAAATTTCAAATTAAAAGTATAAATTGTTACACCCATGTTATTATCCTACCAACCACACTGAAGCAGACCTTACTGTTGCCGGGCCCTGTATGTGGTCTTTCCAGTTACTCGGGTGGGACTCTCTGACCACTTTTCTCCTCCTTGAAAACAGCAAGGTTCACATGTCTAATCTCCACCCCCTAGGACAAAGTGTGCACGTAAGAGTATTTCAATAAGTAGTAAAATACATAAATTCATGAAGGAAGAAAGAACCCGAAATTCAGAGTGTTGCTAGATTATTTAATCTGAGAACACAAAACCCTTTCTAACTCACTGCCAACGTCTTTGATCAAACTAGACTTTTCTCTTTGCATAATCATTTTAGATTTTTATTGCATTTCAAGTTTCTAGCACATTTCAAATGCAGGGAGTGAGACATAATCAATTATGATTTTAGTTTGCGCACTTGCGTAATTCCTTTTAAGCAAAGTATTTTGGTTCAAATAAAGCCACTGGAAAGATAGTTCTAAGCCAACAATTCATCTTTAGTGCAGCATCTTCAAAACCAATTTAATTCACATTTTCTTTTACTGTTTTCAAATGTGACATGTTAGAAGCAGTGCAATTTTCTGTTCCGCAAAGTTTGAGTATCTATCAAAACAGATAGATCATTCACATTGCCACTCAGAGATAAATAAAATAATTTAACAAATTGAACGGTGCTGGCTTTCCCAGTCGGGAAAAATGGCCTTTTATTTGCTCTAATTTTTCACCTCACTTGGCCTTTCTTAATGCTGTTTACTTCAGCTGCTTCTTTTTTTCTTTCTGGAGCATCACATTTTGAGTTTAGTTTAGTTCTCTTTTAAGAACAATGTTTTGAACTGAAAAAAAGAAAAAAAAAAGAATTACATCTCAACAGCAGAAGATTATTTGTTTATATGTAACTATGTTAAAATTAGTAAAATAATGAACATTTGGTGAAAATATTATATGGCAGAATGGTATAAGCACGCCTTGATATTAGATCAAACAAAACCATCATCATTGAATATTTGAAGGTTCTGCAGGTTGGTGAAAAGAATGACATCATTTCTTTACCCAAATACGGCCTCGGTAGTGTCCACACTCCGTACTTCTACATTATTAACTCGGTTAGTCACCTTCCTGTCCAACATCCCCGTGGTTGTTGACTCAGCCATGCACTGTTTTCACTCTCTGAAGGTTGTTATTTTGGAATAGATTGTTCTTTTATAATAAGTAATGTTGAAGAGCATGGGGTTTCTTAGCCTAAAGGTAGACAATACAATATAACAAATATAAACACTGTCACGGATTTAAGCTACGGAGCAAAAGAAATAAAGGTAAGTAATTAGCCAACAGTTTCCCAATTTTCATTCAATGAAGAGATTAACTGAGTAGTATTTAGTCTATGATTTGGAAGGAAAAGTTGCCAATAATTTGTTTGGGCATAAGGCTACTTAAAATGTCAGAATATATGGAGGTATTACTCAATTTTCCTTATCATCTTTTTTTAATGGCCTAACCTATAACCTTAAAAATAATTCTTGCCACAAATCTATTTTTGAAACAAATAAGGAATAGTTACATGTTTTAAAAACGTTGATAATAAAGCAAGATAAATTCTGTGTTAGGAGCTGAAGAACCTTGGGGAAGTCCAGAAACTGACCAGTTTAGCAATATCAGTTACTTTGTGTCAGTTGGGGACAGAGTTGGGAAGAGATGGAATGCACACACCGGGTAATTTAAAAAGGGTTTATTTAATAAAGGAACTACTGACAATGGGCAAATCTATGCCTCATACAGATAGAAAATTTTATAACTTTTATAGAAACACCGTTTATAAACATTGTAACTGTTTATAAATGAACATAAAATATAAGTATTTTATTTAACTTATTAATTAATAGGGCAACCGGTAGAAAGTTACAACTGGATCAAAAGAGAATTTAAAGTACCACCTGTATATGAGCAGATAAGGGATGCTGAAATAAATTTAAAAATAGACTCAAAACTGACTTTTTCTTTAGAGTAGAGGGAGATTATATTTATGATAGATAAGATTTATTGGTATGTCTGTAGACAGAAACCATTTGTATTATCATCAGTTATCTATGATTTATAGAACTGTACAATAGTTCAAGGCAAATAAAAGGCACAGAATAAAACCCAGAGTTAGGCCCTCAGTGTTCTAGTTTTCTGTTGCTGTGGAACAAATTACCACAAACTTCGTGGCTTAAAATACAGCCACTCATTTGCTCCAAGTTGCGTCAGTTGGACGTCCAGAGTGGTTTAGCTCATGTGAGTAATCTCCATATTTTAAGGTCAATGGATTTAAGATTTTAATTACAGCTGCATAATGTCATCATAGTAATTCCTAAATCACTGTTTGACTGAAAAACCGGAAAACCAGAATCTTGGTTGGGGGATGGGGATGAACTGGTCATCATAGTAATTCCTAAATCACTGTTTGACTGAAAAACCGGAAAACCAGAATCTTGGTTGGGGGATGGGGATGAACTTCAGGATTTTCCCCACCACCTACCATTCGGATTTTTCCCACCACCAATGTGTGGTTGGGCCATTTCAAAGTCTTCATAACTCCTTCTTACAAATCAGGATAAGGAACTTGCTCTGGAGCAGAGACGGCAGACTGAGGCTCCGCAGTGAGGGTGCTCGCTGGCTCTGCGGGCTCGTGCGAGGAAGGACATTTGTTTCCCTTGACCTTTCAGTGCCTTTATGTTCATCTTGAAAAACAAATTTGAACTCAGGATGTGACAAGTATTTCTATGTTGTTTTTGGAGTGAGCAATCTGGTGTCTTTTACCCAACCACGTTCCCTAATCTTGAAATGTGGGTTTGTCTTCTGTACACTATAACGACACAATTGGGATCGGAAAAGGCTGCCTTTTTTTTTTTTTGGTACACCTCTCAAATTCACCACAGAGAAGCTCCTAGGATGCAGTCACCCTACCTCTTTCTCCAGGAAGAAAGAAGCAACTGACCCGTTTCTTCCATCATTTTCTTAACTGTAAAGAAATTATTTTGCAAGCTGAAGAAGGGTGATGTTTAATTTAAAAGAGGTGCTTAGACGGTGACATTTGTGAATTCTTTATCTTTTGTTCCCAACAAGAAGACTATATAAATAGCAAGTATGGTTACTATCAGTTTTTTTTCAAATGTCTTCCAGTTTTAGCTACTATGATTATCACAGCTGAGACTGCAGCTGCAAATTCCACGTATGTGTTCCAATTGGAAATGAAGTAGATTTTATATATAAAATGTATATATTCTCTATAACTTATATTTAAAAATTATGTATAGTTTATATAATATATATCATATATCACACTCACATATATTATATATATCCTGGCTTCTCCTGTGACCTTGGTTACCTGGATAAACACAAAGGTCCAATTTTGCAATGAAATCTTTGATGTGATAAAGAAGCATAAAGATAAAATATCACAAAATTATTTTCATATGTGAATAAACTATCACACTCTCTATATAAATACACATTTTTACATGTGCGAATCCACATTTTTGGGTGAGGTTTTTTTTTCTCCTAGAGGATGAAGCCATTCTTTCTCAGAAGTCTTTTCACAGTTGGTATTTTAAGATGTTTGTTGTTGTTGTTCTAAGAAAGATGCTAATTGTGAAGATGCTAATCCTATGAGTTCATGAAAGGTTGGTAAGAGGAGACAAAAGGTTTGAGTCCAGTCGTGGAACCCTATTCACCTTCCCAGAAGGAGAGGCTGCTATATCACAAATCAGTTCATTCTTTTTTATGGAGTCTTATCTTGCAAAGGGGAAAATGAGAAAACTTCCCATATAACTCCTTCTTCCTAAGAATAGGAACCCAAAACTGCCTTATTGTTTCACCTGACTTTATAGCATTT
Source organism: Sturnira hondurensis (assembly GCF_014824575.4). Classification (NCBI taxonomy): domain Eukaryota; kingdom Metazoa; phylum Chordata; class Mammalia; order Chiroptera; family Phyllostomidae; genus Sturnira; species Sturnira hondurensis. The sequence goes on from NW_028073411.1 coordinate 7,663,382, forward strand.
TACATTCTATAGCTCTGTCTTTTGTAAAAGCATAAATAACTTTTTCCTATGACACACTCTTCCCCCCCCCAAAAAAAAAGAATAAATTGCTCTCCGTAGTTTAAATTTTAGGAGCCATTCCTTTGTGTTTTAGCTAGGTATGAACAACAATAGTAAGGACATACAAGGGCTTCCTCCTCATTCACAGTTTTAGTCTCCATTTACAGCACCAATTTTTAATACCCAAATATTTGTATGTCACCCATAATATTCACAGTGTAATCCTTTAATCCTCAAGTCATTACATAGCATTAGGATTGTTATCACTTTCTACATAGCTGTGAATATTCCTCCAGAGGCCACACCTCTCATTTGTGTCCATTGCTGCTCAAAAAGCGTGACAAGGGAAAGGGATGATGGTGAGCAATCGGGCTCAGAGACAGACAAGCAGGGAACCTCGCACTGCTAACCTCCAATATTTCCTGCTTAGGTACAGAGAACACACCTGGGAGGCAGCAGGGCCCCAGGAACATTGGTTGAAAATGGCATTTCTGAAGCCGTCTGTGGTAGATGGAGATAATCTTTCCTATAGAATCTCCAAAATGGGGTAGTTAGAACCAAAACACCCAGGAGTATACTCCTCAAGCCAGGAGTATAAAAGTCCTAGAATTTCTATGTGTAATTAACCCCTTCCATGTTGGGATAATCATTAGTGTTTAATTATTCCTAAAGCTAACCAATTTATCACCACACTTTTGGATGCCCCTGTGATCCAACCTTCTTTTCATTGAAGATCAAACGACCTGATCAAATAACACAGAAGCTCATTTAGTCTCCAGAAGACACTCCTATCAAAACATTCTAATCTCCATCTGCCCTTGGCCTATGGTAAAGCAGCCAGCTATAACTAAGAGATCAATTTTGAAGGGTCGCATTTTAACTTCAAAACTTAATTGCATTTCACACTCTAATCTGATACTTTAAATCTAAAAAAAAAAGTGCTTTAAATGCCTGGTACTTCAGTAAAACTGGCTCTTTAGGAGATATTTATTCTGTGCCTTTAACTTGGTGAAGTTCCAAAAGACACCGAGCCCAGTATGAGAGGCATAGGATATTAGACAGTGCATGAACTCTGGAGGGTGACAGTTTGTCCAACTAATTTATGAATGAAACAGTTAACCTTTCTACACTTCCATTTTCTTCACTTTCAAAATGGTACCTTAGCTTGGGGTCTAGGAAGTGGGCCCTGAGAGATGTTTCACGTGCACAAGATTTATTATGGATACTCCTGGGATGGACATCCGTGCAAGGAGAGGAGGGGGTGAGTGGGCAGAGGGAGATGTTGAACAGTGGTGTGGTCCCCGTGGAAAACTCAGACCATCCGTGGGGTGCGGAAGCCACAGTGCCTGTTAGAGACTTGCCCAGGCTGGGGACAGCTGGAAGGCTAGTATGTCATTGGACATAAGTCACCCTGGGAAAGGTAGACCACAGACAAGGTGTCTGTCTACCACTGGAGCCATCCTTGAAGGAGCTGGCAGCTGAGGGTGATTTGCTGACAGCACTCTTAGCAGAAGCCCTTTGCTGAGGGGACATCTGGGCAGTGCATCCTAATTCACAGTGTTTCTGGTGACAATTTTACCTAGGTGGTACTCACAAAAAAATTGTTGGTTTTCTTCTCGTTTTACCTGAAGTACTTCTGACTGATACAGTGACACTGAAAGTAATATAATTTTATTTACTTTTCTTATATAGCCTTTCTTGTTTTTTGTTATTTTCATTTTCCTCTTTTTCAGAACACAAAACAAGTAATTGAAACAAGTTATGAGTTTGTTATGGACTGAATTGTATCCCCTTCAAAGCTCATATGTTGAAGCATAGACACTCCAAATAAAACTACTTGGAGATAAGTTCTTTAAAGAGATGATTAAATTAAAATGAAGCTGTTAGAGTAGGTTGTAATCCAATTCAACTAGTATCCTTATAAGAAGAGATTATTTGGACACAGAAAGAGACACCAGGGATGGGAGCCCCCAGAGGAGGACTGTGTGGTGGCCATCTGCACACCAGAGAGAGAGGCCTTGAAAGAAAGGAACTTTGCTGAATTTAACCTGGAACTTCTAGTCTTAGAACTGTAATAAAATAAATTCCTATTGTTTAAGCCACCCAGGCTGCGTTCTGTCATATGGCCACCCTAGCAAATTAATGCGAAGTTTATACCAACTCATGATTCAGTTTTCAGTTGCCTAATTTTTGCTCCAGAGACAACCCATAAAGAAATCAAAGTCATGGTGTGATGTGGGACACTAAAGCAGACTCTAAAACAAGTGCAAGCTGCAAGCCCAAATCCCCGAATACCTTGTTAGTGTTAGAAAGGGTTATACTCGTTTCCTATGGCTGCTGTAACAAATCGCCGCAAACTTAATTTTGCCTGAAGTACTTCCTGTTGTTTTAATGGCCTGTTACTGTGTGGTCGTTCTGGAGGTCAGAAGTCCAAAATGAGTTTCACAGCGTGTTGGTATGCCTGGGCTCCTTTCCAGGGGGGTCCGGGAGAGAATCGGTTTTGTTTTGTGTTGTGTTGTTCTCGTCATTTCCATCTTCTTGAGGACACCCACGCTCTTTGACTCATACCTCCTTCCTTCTTCACAACCAGCAAGGTCAGGTCGAGTCTTTCTCACGCTCCATCACAGCCAGCCACTCTTCGGCCTCCTTGTTTCACTTATGACCCCTGTGAATGCGTCAGACCCACCAGATAATTCAGGAAAATCTTCCCATCGACGACCTGTAACTTAAGCACAGGTGCAGGCCCTTTCGCCATGGAAGGAAACATATGCACAGGTCCTGGGAATTAGGACTTGGACTTCTTTGGAGGGCAATATTCCACCTACCACACACTTATAAAACAACTGTGAGACAACCAAAGAAGTTTCTTTACCTCTATACTAGGGAAGGGTTCAGGATTTGCGCTTTTAGGATGTCAGTCATTCCCGGGGCAAATAAAAATGAGGACAGTCTCTCTAGGCAGAAAAACCACAGTATTTGTGTTTGGAGAAATAAAAGAATATAAGCTTTGGCATTCAAATTAAGATACAGACACAATAAAAGAAGATGGGAGAATTGGTTAGAATTAGGGCATTTGAACTGTGTTTCAAGAAAGTGAGGTTATTTAAACATTTGAATGAATCTTGGGAAAGTGGTGGTGGGAAAACGGAGACAACTGTACTTGAACAACAACAAAAAATGAATAAATATTTTAATGGGATTTATAGAAAGTAGGAGTGAGAAGAAATTGAAAATAAAGAGAAGGCAAGCTGCAGAAACAGTACCAGCCACATCATGGAGAGATGACCGAGTATATTCATTCTGATACCGTCCTTGAAATGCAAAGAATATAGTGAGGCATATGCTCACCAAAAGTTTCCATTAGACTCAAAGTTGAAGCTCCAAGGATATAGGAAAAAAACACTTATTTTAGGAAGCTAAAATTTTTATTAAACATCATTTCTAAACATGCTCATCTGAAAACATAAAGTTTTCAATTACTATAGGAAGTTTTCTTATTACTAAATTTTCCACTACTTTCCCCATTAGAATGCCAGTAATCTAATCATAATTATCCTTTATCAAGTTCTTAGGTGCCAACATATTAGTAAGTGCGGAGTTAGGAATAGTTATATCTGGTAAACTGATGAACAGAGGCCCTGACAAATTAAAACATTACTTTAAATTTCATGGAGGCAAATCTGAGATATTTCTCTGAAAATAACTTTCTAGTAAGATTACAAGAAACTAAAATAGTTTGCCAGTGTATAAAAGTGCACAATCAAAAGAAGCCTGCTTTCTTCCACTCCATATAGGCTATTTTCCCATTTGAAATACATAGAAAAGAAAGCAAACAAATGGAGGAAAGGGGAGAGCCAGAACCCCTTCTTGAAGAATAAGAAAGCTTGAAGAATCAGCTGTTGTCATTTGAGAGATGCCACTGACCGGCATTCGAGCACGTAGACTTATTCACCCTCTCTGGGATGTCATTCGCTGCCTTTCCGAGTGAAGGTACAGTGATTTGTGGTATGTAGGGCAGCTCCCCTAGTGAACCAGTGAGTAGTCCGTCACCTACCAAAATTCTAAGAGGACTCTCAGCTCTTCCTGCACTTGAAAACTGACCATGAGAGTTGATTCTTTACCATGTTCTACCCTGATCCTTATGGTTGAAATAGTCCACCAAGATGGCAGGACAGAAAAAAGGGACATTAGCCAGTTGTAATCACTAGCTTAGTTGGGACAATCAAAGGAAGGAACACAGATGTCAGTTCTGAGAAAGTGCTACTTGAAGTTCACAGAGAGCAGTCTTTGGAGGCAGGTCTGGGTGCAGTACAAGCATCCTGAGGTTGTAAGATAGTGTGATAGGGGGCATTTTCTTGGAGGAAGAAGGATACACAAACAAAGGGAGAGGTTCTCAAAAAGAAGAGACAGCGATCACGGAAGACCCATTTTGCCATATTAATAGTGTGACCTAAACTGATCCTTACCCTTGAGGGTTATCAGGACTCAGGGATCTGATGAAACCCTATTCTCCTCTACAAAATGTATCTGAATGAGGCCCTCCAGCGTCTGTACTGAACTTGATGCGTTGGTGTGGACTAAAAGAAGATTTGTTAGCATATCTCAGATATATAGGTCTTTGAACTGCATCCCTGCAAAACTGTAATCAATCTCAGCTCCCAAAGTGTTCTCTGGTAGAGAAATGGAAGAGCAGAAGGGAACTGTATGGGCCATTCTTGTTAGGACTCATCTCTAGCAGTAGGGTAGTTTCCCCTCAGCACATCATAACTTCTAGTTTATAGACCAGTGACAACCGAATCCCCATTTCCTGCACCAATAAACAGGGGACAGTAGTCAAATCACATCTCAGTGTGGTACTGTTTGAAAAGAAGAATGCATTGTTGGGTCTGTGTACTTGGCTGCTGCCATTGTTCTTTCCCAGAATTATTCTTTGCTAATTCTCCCCAAAGATTCCCAGCTTCCTCCAGTGGTTGTTTGTTCTTCAGGCAAGTCATTAGGTGGGGAACAGAAGGTCAGAAAACAAAGCACTTTGTACCATAGGCCACTGAACAGTTGTAAATAAAATTAAAACACAGAAATGTGTTGGGACCTTAGGGTAAGGCAAGTATCCAGAAACATTTTCAAGGCTCAGGAAATTCAAGACATTATTTTAAATCACACAGTTAGTGTCAGCGTGAGGGCTGTGCTCTAAAAGCAACCGGTTCCATGTTATCTATAGAGTGTATTCTAAGCCTGTAAAACAATAGCTTTGTTTTGAAAAATATAATAATTTAAAGTGAATTTTCAATAAAAAATGCACAAATACACATGATTAAATATAACCTTTTAAGATTCAGAACACATTTTAAGATTTTGCAGGGTATCCAGGTAACAATCACAAATAGGACTTGTCCGTGTTCCTACAAAAATGCAAGTGTAAGTCTACTTACCCAAGGTGTCTACAATAGTCAAACTGATAGAAACAAGGAGTAATGGTGGGTGTTGTAGGCTGAGCAGAGTGGACGGTGGAGAGCTGCTGTTCAGGGGGTACAGGTTCAATGACACAGGGAGAATAGCTGCTCTGTGATACTGTGCCTATAGTAAAGAGTACTGTGTTGTGCACTTAACGTTTATGAAGAGGGTAGCTCTCGTGTTAAGTGTTCTTACCACACACACAAAAAGTTGGTGATTAATTGCATGGCTTTGCTTTAGATCCTCATTAAAGTTAGTTTTTCTGTGTAAGAATATCTATCATAGCCTGTGAAACCATTTGGACGAAGGCAATTTTCTAGCACCAGAAAATAGCATTTTGAAATCACTGCATCTTTCCTCTTTGACCCATTCCACATCTCTGCTAATCTTAATTGAAGAAAATAGAGTGTGCCTTTGACCAGCAGAGAGCAGCAATGATATACTTTATAAGAGTAACTCTGTTGAACTTGACCATCTTTTCTAAAATGCCCATGTCATCGGAGCTACACTGGCTCTGTTTTGAGTGAGCCCAGTCTTTGGGGGATCCTCTGAAATCAGCAGGTGATGCTGCTGCTGCTAGCCTGGGCCTCTATCCCAATTTATGGCTTACTGGTCCATGGATTGTGTTGGTGCCTGCTGGCAGCTTTGCCTCTTGGTGCTGCCAGCAGGGCCCAGGTGTCTGGGTCAAGAAGTGCCACTCCATCTGGTGGTGTTTGCCCTCATTGCCTAGCCGTGTTCAAGATGAGGGGTTATGGTGTTTTGTGGAGCTTGTACGGTGCTCTGTGTTGACCTACAATATGGCCTTCTTGTGTAAAAGGCTGTTGAGGATCTTTGAGGTTAATGGAAGGGATTACACTGACAGAGAAACAGACAGGGGACATAAGCTTGGGGGATCTCTAGGAAGAGATATCTCTAGAAGAGATAAAGCAGAAACCTAGAGAAAAGGGAAGGAAGGATCTGTGAGTAGAAGTCAAAGAAGAGAGAATTTCAAAAGCATATGTCCAGTTTTCAAATCACCTTGTGATGGTGAAAATGAATGAGAAAAGTTGTGGACTTTGGACATAGATGGTTTGTGGGGACCTCAGAACAACTTAGTCTCATTTTCAGGACTCAAGCTAGATTACATGAGGTTGGAGAGAGGTGGTAAGAAAATATTGTACAGAAGAAAGTTGGTGACAAAGCACTTGGGAACAAGGAAAGACAGTTTTCCGTCCAATGCAGGGGGCAAGTAGCAAGGTATGAATAATGACACAGAGAGACTTTGAAGTGGAACAGAAATGAATGACCTCAATCTGCTCAATAAAGCAGAAGGCCTTGGCTTTCTGGCATATGTGTGTTGGTTTTTTTGCGGGATTGATGGATTGAGAGCAGAAAGTAAAAAATGAAATACAACTTTATGAAAAAGAATGCTGTAAAGTTCCATAAGTTTAGCTGAGATCACATAACATGAGTTTGCAGTGGAAACAGAAGAAATCATAGAATATTATCTTAATTACCTGAGACTGCCAGTATTCAGAAGATGGTAAGGAGTAAAATTGATTGAGTGGTATTGATTTAGGATGGTGGAAGATGAGGGGGGTTAATAAACCTGGGGAAAGGATGGCTGCATCGCCTGACTTTGGAGTCAGGGCAAAACAGAAGACAAAAAAACGTCAGGGCATGATGATAAATGGGAACAGGAGTTTGAGAAAATGAGAGTCCTGTAGGACTCCACAGGAACTGGGGATGTGGAAGGACCGAAGACACTCTCTGCATATTCCAGTTGACTCCCCAGTCTGCCTTGACTTTTTTTTTTAAGTTCTTGTCATGAAGAAGATAATCAATATGTATTTGCTAAATAAGTTATTAATTATCATTAAACCTAGACCATTTCAAAAATAAAGCATTAAAGTTGCATATGCTAGGAAATAAGCTCCTGTTGTCGTAAACAGGAAAAACCTAGAGGCATATAAAATAGGACTATCTTACATATACGTCTCTCCGCCCTGTTCTCAGCCCTCACACAGAGAAGCCTTAGAACCATGTCATAATCTCCAGTGAGACAATGAATGAATTCTCTCCCCTAAGAAAAGATTTTTTGCATTTTTCCAAAACTCATCACCATTTCCCACATCAGCCACACTCTTCAACTACCATCCAATCTAGGGACTCTATCTGAGGAGTCAGATCTGGAAGACAGATTTTTTTTCAAATGTTACCTAAGTGTTCCTGAGGTTTAGATGGGAATTATGTTATATAAAGTACTTGTTAAGTTGTTTATACCAAAGTATTTTTTAACATTTTTATTGATCCATAATGTGTGTACAGAAAAGGACACATAGTTTCCATAACTGATGAATTTTCACAAACCAGGCACATGTGTGTGACCTCTGAGCAGACCAGGAAGGCAACCAACATTCCAGAGTCCGGCCTCGAGTCCCCTTCCAATATCACTGTGCCCTCCCTCTAGGGGCTTCACTGCCCTGGTTTCTAACCGCAGAGGGGACTTACTTGGTTTCAGTTCTCTGTGCAAGTGTGTAACGTATAGTATGAGCTCTTTCATTGTTTGCTTCATTTACTCAAAATTGTCCTTTTCCTCATCCAACCACACTGTCGCATGTTTGTAGGGTTCTTCTTGTGGCACGGTATTTTATGTGTGACTACGCCATATTTTACTATTGGTAGTCTTTTGGGTTTGGTTGGATTTGTGGCTGTTAAAAATATGCTGTTATGAACAACCTACTATGTGCCTTTTGGCAAACATGAATGTGCATTCTCTTGGATACATAAATAGAGTGTAATTACTGGGTCATATATAACATATGCATATATTCAGCTTTATATAGTATAGTGCTTTAAAACTACTTACCGTCAATATATACAGGGTGGGACAAAAGTAGGCTTACAGTTGTTTGTACGGAAAATAATACAAGAATTAACAAAAATACAAGGAAAAACGGCATTTCACATGCCAACAACTGTAAATCCACTTTCGCCCCTCCCTGTGTACTACAAGTCTGTAAACAGCAGAACCAGGACAAGTAGCCAGAGCTATTAGCCCCACTCTAAGAACCCTTTTATCACTATTCATTCTTTCATATGTTTTTACGCTGCTCCAACATGAACAGTCCTAGGCACTACGGATGCAAACAATGACTTCCATCTCTGATTTCAAGGAATTTACAGTAGAGTGGAATATGTTGAGGATCAGGATGGACCATGGAGAAATTCTTTATAACACAGGAGCGAGACGAGCATTTCCCAGTGGAGAAGCCACTTGGACGTGGTGCTTCTGAACTGCATTTTGGAGAATGGCTAGGAGTTGCACGCATGATAAAGGAAAGGCAGAAGATTTTAGCTGCTGTGGTGGCTCAGAGGCAAAAAAGCTTAGTACGGTGATTCTGAAATCCAGCTACCCCTTAGAATTACCCAGAAAATTTTAGAAATATGATACTCGATGTCCTCCTCAGAACAGTTATTTAAGACCAATTAATGCAGGCAAGGCCTGGGTGTCTGTAATTTTTACAATCTTAGGAGATGATTCTAGGGCAGGGTCATGACTGAGAATCACTGGTCTGGTGGCTTTAAACCCCCCAAGCTGTTCGGCATGGTTTGTGCACAGTATAGGAGGGAGGGAAGAGTAACAATAAGAAGTCCTGGGACAGAAGGATAACAGACAGACCACCCAAGGCTTCCACCCTGGTCAAAAGGTTTTGTCAGAAAAAGAAACAATCACCTGTGACATTTTTCTGTAATACAGACACCATGCTGTTAAGTTAAGGAGTGGCATTTAAGATGTCTCCCAGGCAGTGATGAATAAAAAAACATCATTTACATTCACACTGGTTTAATTAGCATTTCTGCTTCAACACCTGTTACATTATCTCACAGTTTTGATACAGTTGTCCCAAGAACATCAGCTTATACCAAACAAACACGTTTTAAATAGCAAACTTAGAGAATTTGTTCCTAAATAGTTTACATTTATCACGGCCCCAGGCCATGTCTATCTATACCGCGAAGTGAAAAAAATTCCCCCGGAGTTGTGAACTTCTCTAAATTCACTGCTATTGCCAAGGTCAACAAGGGCCAGTTGTTCACTCCTGCAGCGGTGGGGAAGTTGGAGGCAGTGGCTGCTGTGCACACGAGGGAACCCAGAGTGAAAATAGGTGAAGTCTACACCTGAATTAGATCCCCTGGATGAAAAGCAGAGGAGTGCTGAGGAAGACCGTGGTCTCTGTGGCTGAAGCAGGTCAGAATTCCTGCTTCCTGAAATCCCAGCTGTGGCCATTGCTAGTGACATGACCCTGCAGACAGTCCTTTGATCCTTCTGAGCCAACCTTTTCCTACCTGTAAATGGGAAGGGAACAAATGTTTTATTGAGTGTGAACTCTGTCCCAAGCATAGCACCTGTGCTTTGAACAAGTACAACCTTATTTGATACCCCAACGACTGAATTCTGTGAAGTGGTTTTCATTAATAGACCTGTTTTTCATGTCAAGAAAAAGGAAGCTTAGAACGGAAGTGACGAACTCGGAACCCTGATCTTTTACTTATCACACAGCTTTCACTTCTTCACACAAAACATATCAAGAAATAGCATTTTCTCTGTTTCTGGGTGGCAACAAGATAGACAAGGAGGAGCACACAATCATAGAACACCTTACCGATCATGACATAAACAAAAGATGGGCTATACCGGTTTGAGCGTGTTGTAAGTGAGAATCTTGTAACTACGTGAGAATGCAAGTAATTATGCCTTCTATTGTTCCACAAAGTATTTATCGAACACCTGCTCTACACCAGGTCCTCCTCCAGGCACTGTGTGTGAGAGGGGGTTGGTGAATAAAACAGGCAACTCTTCACATTCAGTACCTTTCAGTCTGCTACTGAGGCAAAACATTTTAGGAAGTAGCAGCCCTCACTTTCAATGCTCACAGCCTCCTATATGGCTTGGAAGAGAGAAAAAAGAAAACTGATACAGATGACCTTTTCGGTTGAATGGCATTTGTTTATTTAAACAAAACGGTTAACAGGAATAGAACCCTTGTGTCACGTTTTGAAGGGTCACCTACTTCCAAAGAAAAGGCTCCTTTGTTTTTTGCTTTGACAAAGTTTTTTCCTTAAGGGGAACTGGTCTTAAAAGCTGCAGGTTTCTTTTCTCTCCAGTCCATGTGACTGTCCCCAAGCACATAGTTCCCCTGTGACATTCCCTCTACATCTCGCTGAAGGCTGGTCTGTGCTTTCCCATGTTTTTTGGTTCTAGCTCCTCCTTGCCATTCTCTACAGATGATTAAACAAGCCAATGTGATTTATTCTAATACCACAGGTTATTAAGTCAAGCACTGGAAGGCCAGTGTTAAACAGAAACAGATGAGGAATTCTTTTAATAAACGTAAATAGTTCTGCAAGGCTCATGTGATGGTATCCAAAAGGGCAGAGGCTTCCGTTTCAGGACATCTTCAATATATACTCTTTTACATAGAGATTGAGGCAGATAAGGAATGTGTTGCCCCTGAAGCTCGGATTGACTTTTATTCGCTTTTGTAAACTTTTGATTGTGCAGGACAGTGTGTTTCACAGAAGGTGATTGATCAAGGAGGGGCTACAAAAATGGAGAGGGAAACTATGGCATTTCATAGGAATAAAGCAAAAGGAGAGCACCACTGATTTAGTCACTCAAGAGTGTGACTTACTACCAAGAATCCCTCTACATTGACACATTGGAGAGCTCTGACATTCAGCATCTCTGTTTGCTCGTTTTGTTGAGCCAATAGACATAGGTTGAGCAGCTACTATGTCCTGAGTGATATCCTAGTTTGGGGATACTGCAAGTCAACCGGAGAGACAAAGTCAAGCAACCACGACGGTTATATTCTATTGGGCATCTGCCAGGGTGGAGAAGGCTTGGGGAGGTAGTTGGAGGGTCAGGTAGGATGGCAGTGTAGAGACAAACAAGTGAACAAATTAATGAATCAGATAGTGTTAGATAGGAAGAAATGCTATGAAGAAAAAATCATGAGAGACAGTCAACTAGGACTTCATCTTTATACTTGTGTTGCTGCAAAAGCAGTGCTTGAGAGAAGAAATTGGAGGCAAGTGACTTATTCAGGAGTTGATCTCAGTGAGTGTGATGAGAGACAAGGGAAGTGAGATGTTAGAAGAGAAAAACCAGTTGAGAGCAAAGACACCGTTTGACTGGTTGTGGGATACAGAGAATCACTGTCCTGTATGGGGACTGTCAGCCTGGGAACTCAGGACAGGCTGGGATGAGCCCAGCATCTGCAGATATCAGGTTGAGGGAAGACCCCTTGGAGGGCATTCTCTTGAGTTGATACCTAAACGATGAGGACAACTTGGGCTAATAAAGATCCAGATGCCTAATGTTTCATGTAGAAAAAATAGCAAGTGGACAGGCCTGCAGGTGAAAACCAGCCCAGCCTATTCCAGGAACAGAAAGAATAGTTCTGGGCCTGATCACAGACAGCCTTCAAGGTCAGGGTGAAGGTGTAGAATTTGATATTCATGCCTGACTTGTGCAGTAATCCCACGTGAAACCCTAGATAGTAGTCTTCTTCCTACTTTAATGGCTTGCCTTGGCAGCAAATAAACCTTTTTAAGAAATAAACCTTGGTTTCTCCATGTGTAAAATGGGAATGCGGACTCAATCTCTTTCAGACACACACTCCTTTCTCTTCACTAAATTGGAAGGACCACAGGGGCAGGAGCTTATCTGCTAGCTTCTTTTCCTCTTGCACAAAGTTGGTGCTTAATAAACATTCATTGACCCTATGTTGGATTTTCGGTCTCCCAAGGGCTCTGGGCTTTGGAGTCAAAAATATGATGGCTCAAATATGCATTCTGCCTGTTTCAGCTGTGTTCCCTAAGACACAACATTTTATTTCTCAGAACCTCAGTTTCCCTCTATGTTCAGTAGGGATTTTTTCTTTGTACTGATGCCCACTATCAAGAATTACCAGGATTATGAGAGGTGGTGTATGTCAAACCACCCAGCACAACACCCCACACTGACCTAAGTTAGTACCATCTCATCTTTGGCTCTATAAGGCCAGCAAGCCCTTACCCCATGGCCATAATGATCTCCAGGACACGCTTTGACTATTGTCCTGGGCTTCCAAAGATTGAGTTTTGTTTGTATAATATAACAGACTATATTTATTTTAATTATTAGAGTCTTTGATGTCATATTTACACTTGGTAAAAGATCATGGAAAACTGAAGCTAAACTGGATTGGAAAGGCTACAGGCTCCGTCTGCTCAAGACAAGTGCAGGGTGGCTATAAACTCAGGAGCCTGAGTCATGAGCCAAAGCCCCATATTCATTTCTGGTTCTTTACATCTGAACCCTGATGATGCAAAAGGAATTGTTGAAGGTAAGGCCACAGCCAGACTGTAATCCCTGACATTGCTCTAGGAAGTCCCCCACTTTTACCCAAGAAAAAATAGAAAATTAGCTTTTGAAAGATGCTATAATTACTGTGCTCCTTCTGAAATCCCCCCTCAGAATGTCTATGCTAAAAAATATAAGGGGGAATGTGACCTCATACTTAACTGTTAATGATAAAGGGTTAGAATGGACAGCCCTTGGTTGGGGGGTGGGAGATGTGGTTGTTTTGTAACCCAGTTGCAGAGAAAGTCAGAGTCCTAAAGCCCTGCTCTCTTCTTTGAGCTTAAATCACCTCTGTAATCTACCATATTTCAGTGGTTTGTAAATTCTGGTTGCCTACAACCTTGGTGACAGGGTCACCCAGGAACTTGAAAATGACATTTTTCAGGACCCCATCCCAGACTGACTGAATTAGGTTTTCTGAGGGTGGGTCCACAATGTCTTTTTCAACAGGACCTCCTGGAGGTTCTTGTGCACATTTAAGTTGGAAAACCACTGCTTTATTCATCCGGCAAGGAGTGAGGGAGGGGGTTTCTCTGGAGCGAAGGGTGGATCCAGGGGCATATTTCAGGACTGCATAGCCCACCAGCTCCAGGTGGGGCAGACTTCTCTGGGGACACCTGTATGCCCCTTCCCTTAGGTACTTTATATATCTATAAACTACTTTACTGCACTGTCCCAAACCCATACCATTTTCTGTAAGGCTTGGACTTCGAAGTCAAAATGAAGGTTCAAGATAAAAATAAGGTTCAGCTGGGGGAAAATAAACTTAAGTTGGCTACTCAGATGTTTGGAGGAGAGAACAATATGCTCTGATAAAGGGAAAGTCCCAGACTGGACTTGTGGGGGAGAGAACATTTTGAACAGGCAAGAAGAAAAGAATTTTTATATATATCCTAAAAAAGTTCAGCCATTATCAATATAATGAGAACAGTTTGCATGCCATCAGTGTAACCTGGAAGCCAAAGAAAGTGAACTGGCTGAGCATGCACGAACAATGATGACTTCACTGTACTAGTCAGCAGGTCGGTAGATGCTGTTGAGTGAGCATGTGTACTGTGTGGCCATTGCATTTTAAATGACTAAGTGAGTAGAGCAACAAATCTGCATTGAATTTTGTGTTAACCTAGAACATTGTTCCATGGAAACTATTTGGATGATTCAGAAGGCTACAGCTATGGGCAACTAGTGATTGGCAGCTTCCTCATGACAACATGCCCACTCATGTAGCATGTCTTATACAGAATTTTTTGGCAAAACATCAAATTACCTAGGTGACTCAGCTCCCTTACAACCCAGATTTGATGCCCTGTGACTTCTGGCTTTTTCCAAAACTAAAATCATCTTTGAAAGGGAGAGATTGCAGACCATTGGTGAAATTCAGGAAAATATGATGGGCAGCTGATGGCAATTGGGAGAACTGTGTGAGGTCCCAAGGTGCCTACTTGGAAGGGGACTGAGGTGTCATTTTCCTATGTACAATGTTGCTTGCTTGCATCTTACAGCTTCTTCAATAAATGTCTCCATTTTTCATATTGCATGGCAGACACCTTCTGGGCAGACCTCATGTGTGTCTAAGGCCCTAGCCCTTGGCACCGATACCTTATTGAAATTAACACATAAGATAAACTAAAGATAATGCAGAAGTCAATACACTGATCACACCCCACTTTTTGCTGGTTGAACCAGCTCAAGTGGGTGGGAAAATCCTGCAGTACACCCCCAAGTCATTTCACACCAATAGACGTTGGTTCACTTACAGCGTTCTAGATGTGTATCCAAAGTTCCTGTGGGTTTCTACAATTATTACATGTGTGTCTGAGTAAAAAGGAAGAGCATTGTAGCCAAACACAGAAATTATTTCTTATTAAGGCTGAATATTTATTTTTTAAAAAAAAACATAAAACAATGTCTTTTCGTAGTACTAAACCTACATTTCTTGAACAGTAATTGGATCCTTCATTCACTGTCCCTCTTTACCTTTAAAACTAATACCTGTAAGATTTTTTTCTCCTTTCTGGAAGAATGCATCAAAATTAACACAATGTCATTAGCAGATTTGGTTAGAATTTAGAAACTGAGAGGCAAATAAAATTAAAATTGGTCTAAATTAATGAGTAAAAGGTGCTAGAGTTGTGGGTGCTCGTTAATGAAGCGTTGTTATTCAATGTGTCAGCATGGACAACTGAAGCTTTGTTGTTTTAGAAACATAGAGGAGAAAAGATAGACACCCAAGAGAGCAGAACGGGAAGGTGTTGAGTGGGGTGTGAACTTCCAGGGAGGGGTGCATAAACAACCATTTCTGGGATCACTCCCACCTTCTGGAGACCAAGGCCTCCAGGGGGTGGGTGCTTGTCCTGTTTCTAGACTTTGGCAAATCTGTGCATGGGAGCCTTGGATGCCCACGTCCAGTCACTAGAGCCTTTCTGTCTAAGTTTGTTCGGGCTCTGGGACAACAGAACCACAAACGGCATGGCTTATATATAACACAGTTCTGGAGGCCAGAAGTTCTTTGTAAGCCACATAGCCTGTGATATGCTATTACAGCAGCCCAAATGGACTAAGACAACGGTCAACTTTTATACTTGACACAATTGGTGAGGAAGATAATACATACAAAGTATTAAAACGAAAAAAATATCCCTCAGGCTTGGATGATGAGATCATCATTAGATGATGATGAGATTTACTGTTAAATGTGGTCTGGCCGCAGTGTTTATTGTACAGTCAGTCTCTCAGCTCTGTGAGGAATGGGTAACACTAGTCGAATAAGGCCGTAGTTCTCCAAGTTTGGCATGACTAGATTGAACCACATGCATTAAGAAAGAGAAGACAGATGACAGACACACACACACACGCACACACACGCACACACACACACACACCAGTTAAAAGTTCACAACTCTCCTTTCCTGTCTGCGTGCCCCACTCCAAGGTTCTCAGCTCTTTGGGAATTTCTCTTAGTCATTTTGTACTGTCAGGTGAGCAAGTAACACATTGCAAATTGGTGCTTAATTAGTATTTATAGTTTTTTCTAGATTCTTTTGTTTATGTCTTTGGGTTGACTGTGACTAATAGAAAGATTTGTCTTCAGAGGAGAAGATAAGGCTGCGGGCCACTCTGAGAGCTAATTGCCCAAAGCACTCTGGCAGGAACAACACATTAAGGATAATAGGGTCGGGGAATTGGGGCACATAAAACAAAGAAATGGACCAAGGACCCGTGCGGGCAGCTTGAGTCAGTGTGATGTGCTCTGTGGTTCCCCAACGCAGTCCCTGTCCTCACGGAGATGGGATTTAGACTGAGTTGGTCATTTACGGAATCCGGTTGCCGTCTCTCTGGGAGACTGCATTAGGTCTTTGGCAAGTGGTCTGGTCAGGATAAATCAATTTTGACAAAACTGTTTTCATTATTTGCTCTGAGTGGCCAATTAAAGATTATTGTTATTTTTATTTAAGTGAAACTGTCTGCACCTATTTATTTAAAAAAAAAAGAAAATGAAAAGTTAATGCATTCCTGCATCGAATTGTTCATTAACTCGTTTATTACCTAACAGCCAATAACGTCGTCTGCAGGGCAGAGGTTATTAAGCTTGGCTGCGTATTAGAACTCCCATGCCCTGGCCACATCTCATAGTAATAAATTAGAAATATTTGGGCAGGGACCCAGGGTATTAAAAACTCCTCAGGTGATTCCAATGTCCAGCCAAAGTTCAAAGTTGCTGATGTAGAATTAGGCTTTCTTGTTTCAATTCCAGAAAGTCTACTCATTAACTAACAAGTTACTTAACCTGTCTGAACCTCAGTTTCCTCATCTGTAAGATGGTGACGGGAATTGCATCTACTTCAGAGGGGTTTAGGGGGATTAAGAGAGATAATACGTGAAAACACTGGTATAGTTTCTGATACATGGTAAGTTGTATATTAGCTTTATTGTTATTTCAAATACTATTCTTTCTGTTATCATTAGCCCTATGGAAATACAGCAAAAATAAAATATAAAATGCTTAACTAATTATAATACTGGGAGGAATTACATTTTATGAAACTGAAAATAAAGTGATAGCGCTGTGTGGAAAAAAGATTTGCCATAGGCATCATTGAAGGAACAATTTAGTTGGGGTTCAGGTCTTTTCTATGAATAATCTGATGTAAGAAGAAGAAAATATGTTAATAACTTAGCTGAAACCCTCATTTTAAAAATGTAAAAGTAACTACTGGTTTTGTTTTACTTATTTTTCTCCATTTTTTATTCTTGGTGGGGTGAGCATGAGTGAGGCAGATGAGGAGGACAGATTTAAATGTTGGTTCATATTGCACTTTTGGAAAATCTCAGAGGGTAAAATCAAAATTGGTTAAGTCCATGATGTGTCTACCTGCCTGAGGAAAGAGATGGAAGCTGTTGCACAGACCAAGGTCTGTCATGTCTAGTTCCTTTATTGGGGATTTTGCCTACAGCCCCTGCTTAGGGAGTCGTATTTGGCAGTGGCAGTTTCTGCACAGGTAGTTTGATTCTGTCTGTATATCTTCACACCCAGACATCTGTTTGACTAGGATAGGGAACTTTATCTGTGGGAAGCCAATCCATTGCTGGAAAACGGTCTGCTGCGTGGGCTACTGCGAAAGTGTTGACCCACCAGCAATAACTTTTCAGTTAGAACCAATCACATGCCTACCTTGGGAATGGCAAACTGGAGAGACAATGAGGTGAGAACTTGTAGCAAAAATGGAAAGATGGATGGAGGGAGCCATGACGTTGCAGAAAATAAGTGAAATCAGAAGCCTTAACACAGAGAAAGAACATCCAGAGGAAAGTGATGTGGTCAATTATTAGTGTCGGAAGCCATCGAACATGAGACAGGAAAGTTACAGTCATTATAAAGATGTAAGATCAGTGATTTCTACTCATCAAAAAACAGAGTAAACATCTGGTGCCTAAAGCTTCCCTTTTCAATCTATACAGTTCCAGAACTGGGTCCTTCGCTCTGCAAAGTCGACAGCTGTTCCAATGCCACCTGAAGTCTCACTTATCTTCATGCTTTCTCAACTGCCATTTCTCCTCCCCACATGACAGGAGACAGCAGCCAGGAGTCCCTGCTCCCTTGAATAAATGAGTGAATGAATGAACCTAAGAAAACTAGAATAAAGAAAATCTTTCCCAAGTGGAATTTTACAAGTTCCATGGATTCTAAGGGAGTGAGTGCATGCTTTGATCAGAAGATCAAAGTTCTAACCAAGGTTACTGGGACCTGAAGTTTGAACAGTTTGAATGGGCCTCTTTAAGAAAAGGAGTCTAAATAATCTTCTTTGCTATACGTGAACTTGTAGAATTAACTGGTGCCCGAGTAAACAGGGAAACCTAAAGCTCCAGCTCCTCCACCTTCATGGTGAATCTGCTATGACATGGAGGGGGAAAGAACACAACGGGAAAGTGAAGTATTTCCAAACATCATCTTGTGCACTGTTTGCCTCGGCCTGACTCAGGCAGAAACGTTGGAAATTCTTGTTACTTATCGACAGTGGTGCTAAAGGGATTTGTGACTTTAGCAATTGGGTTGCTCTTCCTTCAGAGAATCTTGGCCACGTATGTGTCCTTAAAAAGTGTATCTGTGAATGTTATTATTGGAAATCAAGCAATTGTGTATCTTTCTGAAGTCCTAATACATAGTATTTCATTCCAATGATATACAATATTGATCGTCAAATAATTCTGTTCACTCACCATTGATAACACAGAATATCGTTACTAAGGTTTGTTTTTCTTTTTGGGACCCACTTCTTCCCAAAGGCTGAACATCTAATTTACTATTATTGATCTACCTTTCAGTATAGTATAGTGCAGAAATCTTTTGGATTAGATATTTTCATTTTTACTTGGTTTAGTTTTAGAATTAAATTCCTACCGAAGCTGAATTGTCAAACATTTGGATAACTATTGAAGAGATAATCTGTTTACTTCACCCTGCTATTCGCAGGTGACTAAATCCAATATAAAATTTCTAGAATATTCACGTGTAATATTTCATTATGTTTACAATTAGTTCTCTTTTTTTCATTTAAACAATAGGAATTAATTCAGAGTCTTCTATGACTTCGATATTCTGCTTTGAGGTAAAAAGATACATTATATATCCATAATCCCTGGTTTCAATGTGTATTTTTTAAAATAAAATATAAATGCAGCCTACATGAAACCAACTATGATTATCTATAGGAGCCACAGTACGGATACTAACTCTGACTGCAACTGCATTAAGTTGTGTATGGTTAGACACAGGAGCTGGAGGTTAAGATGAAGATGGCAGCAGAGGGAGTGTGGGACAGAGAGACAGGAAGCCACTTGAGAAGAAACAATGGGAAGAAGGGCGACAGAAGCCCACTGGCCACGGCAGAGGCTTTAAGGGAAATGGCCCAGCAGTGTGGGGGACCTGTGTGGAGGACGGGAGAAAACAAAGATGAAATGGACAAGAAGCAGCCCGACTGATGTAAATCTCAAGGAATTTTTTTTGTTACCATAGTATAGGACATAAAGTCAGTGAGATTTCTTGAGTGTGGAAATGACTTTACTGTGCTACCAAAGGTTTAATAGCACTGTATTTACAGTCAAACAGATTCGTGTTTGGTTAATGTCTGTGCGACTTACTGGTTGTGTAACTTTGGAGTGCAACTTTCCTTAAACTTCCTAAACCTGGCTTTCTTCAGCTATAAATAAATGGTGGTATTAATGGTTCTATGTTTCATAGCATTATTATGAATTTTTAATGAAGTAATGACTATAAACATGCCCCAGTACTGGCATCTGGGGTCAGAGTAAACACTCAATGTATAATAACTTCTGTCATGATTTCCATAGTTATAATCCAGTATGGTTAGTGTTACAGTGTTGATCATTACCCGAATGGGAGAACAGCAAAGATTTTAGTTTTTGTTTCAAAATATATGGAGTTTAAGACAAAAATGAAGCATGTAATAAGATATTACCAGTAGAAACAATATATGTATTTTTAGGTCACATTATTTTATTTAGGTCCCCGGATAACACAGAATAGTTTGTGATAGTATAGATTTGGACGCACTGTTTGTACACAGTAAAGAGAAATAAAGAATTTAAACAATTAGCAGATTAACTTCTGTCTCAATTTGCTCCTTTGCTTGCAACCTAAAAACACTGATAAGTTGTGATTGCTTAAAATGAGCCATTTGGACAAGTGCATTCACTCGGGGGTTAGTAGAATCCATACTGGGGGACCAGGGAGGAGGCTCCATTTGGATATGAGCACTTCTGTCCGATTACTTTATCATATTCTGAATCTGAGAGGTGGTAGAAAGGGCGCTGATAAGATTGAAGTGAGGACAGGAAACAGGCTACAGATGGGTCAGGACTATGTCAAACTTTCTGGCTTTTCCATTTTCAGTTTGTTCCATGTGACCAACTGAAAAAAAAGGCGGGGGAAGGAAAATCTAAATTCTAGGTTCAGATCAAAATGTACTGACTTTGATTCTTTGATGAAGAAAGGGACTGGTTATGACGTATAAAAGTTAAATTGACTGTCCCCTAGTTCTTGGTAGAGTTCAGAAGCTGAATATTTGCCTTGTGTATTTGTTTTTGTTCCTTCTTTGCAAAAAAAAAAAAAAAGAACCTCAGTCACTAATTTTTTTGATGTTCCCTGTTCAAATATTGATCACCCACATCTCTTACACATGCTTGAATGCAATGCCAGAATGGTTGCATAGTGAAGCTGTGTAATTGTTTTCAGTGCTTCAACAAGACATGGGAACAAGCTCTTCCCCAGCAGCAGAGCAAACTGCGATGCTAGAATCCTTTAGCCCAGATCAGGTCCCAGAGAGGCTAACGGAAGTGTTTCTTCCATACTCTTCTGCCGAGAATGTCTCCCCTCCCCCCCAAAGAGATAGAGACAATTTCTTCTTTATATACATTTCATTCTTCACTTGAAGCAGATGAGGAAATAATTTTCCCTGCTGTTTGCCCCACTGAATTACAGCCCTCTGTCTGGGTGAGATCCAACTTGGTGACATTTTCTTTGTCATTGCTGCTGAAGAATCTGTTTCTTTGGAGTCCTACCTAGCATTGTGTTGTGCCACCTGCAAAACTTCCTGTCCTCTTGTGTGGTCAGCAAACCTCAGTTCCCCCTCCATTTGCAGCTTTACTGTACAGTATCAGATATTTCCCTGGAGTTTGGACTCCATGGAATAGGCATCGTCAAACATATCAAAATTCTTATTTTTATGTTTTAAGTATTTGCAGTATTTACAAGTAGAGACAGCATTCTTCCCGAGAGTTTATAGTCTGGGGAAAAAACAGAAAACAAACAATCAGATCTCAAAAATGCTAGCTAATAGACCTCAGAAAGATAAACAAATGCTTGATTTCCAATAACAATAGTAACAGATATACCTTTTAAGAACACATACGTGGCCAAGATTCTCTGAAGGAAGACCAACCCAATTGCTAAAGTCACAAGTCCCTTTAGCACCACCGTCGATAAGTAACAAGAATTTCCAATGTTTCTGCCAGAGTCAGGCTGAGGCAAACTGCACAAGATGATGTTTGGAAATACTTCACTTTCCCTTTGTGTTCTTTCCCCCTCCATGTCATACCAGATTCACCATGAAGCTAGAGAGCAGCTGGAACCAATGGCCATTTGGTTGTCAGTGGAATGAGACCCTGTTTTTTTTCCCTTTATGGCTGTTAAAGGAAAAGGAAAGAAGAGAAGAAAAGCATCCCTACCACTCCCCAGGGGTCAGAGGAGTATGGGAACAAGTTTCCTTCTGGTTCTCTAGTCAGTCCTGCTAGTAAGGTCGCTTCAGGTCTATGTTCTCAGCTTCCTCCCCACCCCGCACAGCCGCTGGCCTCCATGGGACATGCAGGAACCTTTCTACAGCTCCTCAGCCCCTGGTGGGCATAGTTAAACCCACTGTCAGAATGCTTTTTGAATGGCATCTAATTCCTCTGGTGTCTCAGAACCGGAGGAGCTGCCAACCTCACCTGCACCAGACGTGCTGAAGCCCAGGAGTGCCTGCTCCATGGGTTTTCTTGGAAGTGGCAGTTGCATATATATCTGTCCCCTCCTATATCTCATTTCCTAAACCTGTCTGGGAATTATATTGTCTCCCTTACTTGCCCACCTTTGAATTCAGTCCTGTGGCATCTTGGCCTTGTCTGAAAATGGGAGAAAATGCAAGTAAACATTTCCCTAATCATATATTCTGCTAGATCTTTTGTCTATGTCAGGAGCCTATACTATTTGAAACACAAAGCCAAGGATCAAATCTTTTATTCTCTCTTTTTCCTATGCTTTCTCTTCTTCATTTGCTGAAAGAGGAGAAACATTTATGAGTAATAAAATATCAGAAATGAAAACCAGAATTAATTGAAAAAATAAAAATATTATTCCGTTATAGTAGTTAATAATACATTAACAAACAAGAGCAGTTTGTTAATTTTGATGATTAAGAATCATTGTAACATAAGAAGATCATCAGACTGGAAGAGGCAATTGAGCTAATATTTCAACTGATTCCTATGTCCATGATGTGCATTGTGTAAAGAAATTAAAATATGGTAACAATTGCTTTTAACCTTAAAAATACTCTTGCAAGTCACCCAATTATTATTTCCAGTTTAGAAATGACAAAGT
Source organism: Sturnira hondurensis (assembly GCF_014824575.4). Classification (NCBI taxonomy): domain Eukaryota; kingdom Metazoa; phylum Chordata; class Mammalia; order Chiroptera; family Phyllostomidae; genus Sturnira; species Sturnira hondurensis. The sequence continues at coordinate 7,685,917 of NW_028073411.1, forward strand.
TGAGGCTCAAAACAGGAAGCACTTAGCATGTTGTCCACAAGTAAAATGTGTTTGATACAGAATTAAACTTCAGATCCGTCAATCTGCTTTCACGGTCTGAGCTCATTTCCTGGTGACATACTCAATGAACAAATGACTAAGTTGCATTCGTTGTGTCCAAACCAACTGGGAAAGTTATATTTGGACCAGTAGCAAAGAATTCTTGACAGTGGCATTGAGTTTCATTTGTGAACTAGTATTTATTGGGCATTTTTATGTGCATAACATTGTGTCAGGTAACGAGAAGGCAGCCAGGTAGTTGTAAGACACTGTCCCTACCATGAGGGAACTCAGAAAGCAGTGACAGAGAGAGCACGGAAAGAGTGTGTGGGAAGCACTACAGCGGGTCCAAGGGAAGCACAGAGAAATTGATCCTAAGATCTGTCTGGGGGAAGCAGAGAAGTCTTTGCAGAGGAGTTCGCTGTTGAATTCTCTTGAGTCATTCTGTGTGCTGAGAGGGAAGAGAGTGTGTGAAGTCGAAGGTCTCTGCATTGCCCTAGAGTTTCTAGAATGCATTTAATGATATTCATTGTATCAATAAATATACTTAATTATATTCTGAGTGTCTTGTAAGCATTTTTAGTTTTCTAACATTTACATCATATTTTAATTCAATTTTGGTATCTCCAATGAAGCAGGAGTCATGAAAAACAAGTTTACATGGTTCCTAAGTGTCCTATGTAAATTATTAATGAAAAGACAAGAAAATCACTCCTCCCAAAGGGAGCTGCTGTGTAGTAATATGTTTTTATTACTACATATTGAAAGTGGTGAAAGTGTTCCTGGAAAATTTTTAGTTCAGTGTTTCTCAAACTTTGGTCAGTAGGAACCTCTTTTTAAAGGACAAATTTCTCTGAAATGTCAAATATGAAATTACAGTTATTAATATTTTATTTAAATTTCTACAAAGAGAAAACATAAAAATCTTTATGTTTAAAGATTGTAAACAACCTCAAAGCCTGAAAGTCTCACTCATACATGCAATCTAAGAAAAAATACAAGGCAGAAAAATCTAAAATAACTGGCAATAATATGACAAAAGATTGTGGTGCTGTCAAGAGAAGGTACACATTTGACCCACTTACTATCATAGATAGGTCATGTGTAACTTAGTGCCTTTAGCATTCTTCTCCTCCCAAACTCCAGCAAACCCTTCTATGGTACAATGAGCTGTGATGGAGTTTGGCTTTCCTTGTTGTGGGTGCATCATTTATATAGTCTGGTTCTTTCTCTCCTTAGGAGTCCCAGCAAGTGAAATGGCACCACCGAAGTAGTCATATAGATTGAAATCAAATGGCTATCCTCTGGTCATCCTGAGGACGCAGACTGTGGCTGTATTTGTTTTGGGGAACAAGCATCAAAAAGAAAGCCTCAAATCTGAGATTTTAATTAAAACAAAGCAACAACCAATAAACTCCCAAAGGCCTAAATTCTAACCTAATTACTTCACTTTGGAGATGGAGGTAAAATGATGGATAAAGGATTAAATATTTGACCTCAAAGTTCATAGTTAATAGTAGAAGTAGAACTACATGTAGAAGGATTCATTAGGTTTCAGAATGCTCAGTGTCATCCTTAAATGGTGAACTTGTGTATTTTAAGTCACAAAATATGGATGTAAATAATAACATCTGTTTTTCTTATACCCTTTTTTAAAAATTTTTAAGTCATTGCTTACTTTTTTAAGATAGTATTTTCAGGAAAGCAAGCCATGAGTTTTGAAAAGCAGCTGAGATCGAAAAAAGGGAAGATCAGAGGAAAATAGCAGACAGGGCAGGAGGAAAAAGACCGTATTTCAAGATGCTCCACAAATTTTGGCTGCATTGAAATTTGGGGCAGAATACATCTGACAAATATCTCCTCTGTCCCCAGATCTCATTGAATGTGGAAAAAACAGGTATAATTAAAAGAAATCTTTGCAGTTACACTGTCCACAATCTACTAAGGATAAGTCAGCAACCAATTTACTTGGAGATACACACACACACACACACAGGGTCCAGCAGAGGTAATGCCCACTTGAGTGTGCTTGGTAGGGCAATAATATGAGTGCAATCATTTATAGTTTTAATTTGAACATTTCACCTACAATGTCAGATGGTGTGTTTGAGTGTGATACTGTTATGTTTCAGAATTACAGGCTTATGCTTTTGTAATACAGAAGGGGCGTTATTTGTGCTGGACTCTGTGTGTGTGCGTGTGTGTGTGTGTGTGTGTGTGTGTATTCTCATGTAACTTTCACTAAAACCCTACTGGAGACATAAATACATTTTAGCTTCATGAATAAAGAAACCAAATCTCAGTGAACTTTTGTAATTTGCCCAAGATCATAAAGCTAGCCAGTGAAAAACCTGCTATTTACATCCAAGTTCCCTTGATTCCAAATCATGGTTTTTGTCTCCTCATGTTACAGTCTATCTACTCCTGTTGGATAACATTTTAATAATCCTACCAGTAAAACAGACACAGCAGTTCTGCCTTCTCCACAGGGATATGTTCCCAAACCCCAGCGGATGCCTGAAACTACGGATAGTACTGAGTCCTCTATCTACTGCGTGTTTTTCTCTATACACATACCTGTGATAAAGTTTATTTATAAACTAGGCACAGTAAGACAGTAACAATGATAACTAGTTATGAAATAGAACGATTTTAACAAAACACTATAATAAAGGTTATGTGACTATAGACACACATTTCAGGGGATCTCTTGGCTGAAGTCATCTCGTTGGCTCAGTGCTTCCTGGCCGAACTCGTGCCATCCATCAGACCGCGTTTTCTGTTTGTTTCTTCCACTCACAAGCTAAATGCCCTTTCATCTTAGGTAAGGACTTCTCACACACTGCGGCTGTAATCTTTGCTGTTGGAGACACAACAGCAAAAGTAGCATTACTTTCTTTTTCCTTCACAGTTTCGCATAGAGGAGATTTGTGTTTACTGTAAAGCCTAGCAGCCTCAGCATACTTTCTGTTTTCTTTACTGAGTGAAGGATTTTCACCTTTTCTCTCAAAGGAAGCACTTTATTATTATTATTATTTTTGACAAACCCAACATGCTGGCCTCACAACCCTTCAGCTCTGGGGCCATTACTGAGCAAAATAAGGGTGACTGGGCACAAGCACAGGGATCCCTGGACAGTGGCTCTGATAAGCAAGGCCACTAAGTGACTAGTGGGTTGTGACGTCTACTTTGAGGAGAAGCTGGACAAAGGGATGGTTTGCCACTCGGGCAGGATAAAGCCGGATGCATGAGATTTCATCACGCTACTCAGAATGGTGCACGACTTAAATCTTATGAACTGTTCATTGAATTGTTTATTTTTGGAATTTTCCCTCTAATAATTTTGAACTATGGTGACTAAAACTGTGGACAGTGACCCTGCAAATATGGGGGAACTACTATGTTCAAATGCTACATGCAAAAATGAATAGACATATATTGGATAAGAATAAACAATAAGAGAAAATAGTTTTACTATTTGTTTTTGTTTTTTTCCTACTAAATTGACGAAGACACTGGCTTGCAGTGCCCATAGCATCATGGATGAGATATGAGACAAATTCACAAGGACTGCCGAGTCCTGTGGAGAAAAAGGGACCATATGGCTACTTCCTCAAGGGGGGAGCACCTCAGAGCAGCTTGGCCACCCTCTCAAGGGGAGAGCGCACTAACCCTTGCCTAGACAAGCTTTTATTTGGTTTAATTTGCACAGGAATACAGGTACAGCGCATTAATCTTTATCAGGCGTAAGGATCAAACAGTAGATAGCATACAAAGAACCATTAGGGCTTCTTCTGAGTCAGGGTCTATCAGCTAAAAGGCTACAAAATTTTGGGAAACAAACTCACTTCTTGCTCGGACCTTTATCATTTAACTAGGAGCATTCTTAGCAAAGCAGGCTTCACAGGATTTTACATATCCTTTCTCAGGCCTGATCACCTGGGCATCTAGCCCTTTCCAGCACAGGGCTACAATGCCCTCTGTCATTGTTTCAGGCTTAAGTCAGGCAGAGGAGGCAAATAGCCAAGGAATTTTCAGAGACTTCTCATGGACTCTGGGGAGTCAGGCTTCGTCAAAGCCAAGGGGCAAGGGTTCATCCCTGCCTTTCTCCATAGCCCCCCAAGTCTTTCCCTAGGGCCTCTATGTGATCATGCCTGTCTTGATCATATCTGTCTTAGGTCGTTCCCCACTTGGGGAATCTTACCCGTCATTGGCTAACTGATCAAGCATTGGGGGCCAGTTATGAAAAAAGGAGCAGAAGCAGTGCTCCTGTCAGGGAGATAAGCTTTGTCTCCTTAGTGGCTTATGGTCCAAAGGTCGCTCACTCAGCCTTAGCCATGGGGGGCTACAGCTCCTGAAACCAGGCACGGTGGTTCCCAGCACTAAATAGTCTGTGCATTGACTGACATTTTTCAGTGTGGATGTCTCAAAATGAGTATATTGTAAAAAGGTAACAAAATGAGACTAGAAACAGAAATTGGAAACTACAGGGAAAGTCCCTGTGTCAGAAGGGCTTTTCTGTGGCTGAAAATAATTGGGGAGAACGGTCATGTTTTCTGAGCCAACGAAGGCAACCTTGCTTACAGCTGCTATTGTTGCCAAAGAAAGTGCTCTAGGTCTGAAGATTTTACTAGGCTTTTGTTCATATATAAAATCACAGTCAAAAATGGAACTAATGACTTGAGAAAATTTCATGTAGCACTTAAATTGATTTGCTATTGATTTGTAAATCAGATTCTCATGAGTTATACTACACTAAACCTTCAAATTTATGTTCTCAATCCAGAACCACACACTGAGATGCATGCTAGACCCCTCTGAGTCAGTGGGGTGAAGTCCTCCTAAATTCAGTGTGTTCCAGATGGACTTCATCATCTCCCACCCCCGACCCCATACTGCTTTTTCTCCAAGTTTTCTCTCACAGTCCATGCCCCATTTTTTTTTGAGTTTTAATGTATCATGGATATTTAATATTGCAATTTATAGTTAATACAATAGTCCTTTCATACCTCTATTCATCAAATATTGATTGGGCATCTACTACGTGCCAGTCAGCAGAGATGATCGGAATTTCTGCCTCAACAAATACAACACATAAAGTAATGACATCCATTTGTAAACTTCTTCCTAACATTTTACAAATGTTAGACATACTAGTTTAAAAAACCCAAACACTAAACAACTTCCCTCCTGGAGAAATTTTTCTAATTCCTATTCATAAGGGTGTGCCAAGACAATGGATGGCATAATGAGTCTCGGGTGCGTTCTTGTGATGTTGGTGCACTTGGGCCTCCCGAATTTGGCTTCTTTATTTGTGCCCTTGTCTCTCTCCCTCCCCTAGCCTTCAATACACCTTCTTCTATCAAACATTTTTCTAAAAGGAACTAACTTCAGTCACTCAAAGATCAGAATGAACTTAAAACATCATTCTGTGTTGAAGAGCACCTCTCTCTGATCTGAGGTATATAGAGATTATATATGTTACATAATTGTGGTAATGTTAGTTTCATAGCTATTTATACCATTTGTTTTAACAGCTTTGCTGCCATATAATTTATGAACCATAAAATTAATATGTTTAAGTGTTTATTCAATGGATTTTTTCATATTTACCTGGTTATTAGTATAAACCAGTAATAAAACGTTTTTAGTTGTGACCTATCTCTGCACCTCCCTACCTCTAAGCAACAACTAATCTGCATTCTGTGTTTATATATTCACCCTTATTTTGGACATTTCATATCAATGGAATCTTATGTATCTGGCTTGCTTCACTGAGTATAAGGTTTTTTAAGATTCACCCATGTGGTAGCATGTATTAAGATATTGCTCTTTTTAATTGTTAAATAGTGGTTCCTTGTATGGGGGTACCACCTTCTGTTCATCTATTCACCCGCTAGGCATCTGGGTTGCTTCCATGTTGGGGCTGTTATGAATACAGTTGCTATGAACATTTGCATGCAAGTCTTAGTGTGAGCATATCGTTTCTTTTCCTTTGGGAAGATGCCTAGGAGGGGAATTGTGGAGTCCTACAGTCATATGCTGTCTATGTTTAACTTTTTAAGACATGCTATTTGTCTTCTTGATAGAACCGTTTGCTGTTTTGTTTTCATTTTGAGGCATTCGGTGGTTCACGGCTAAATGGAAATTGTCAAAAGCTTTGTGGAAGATGTGCCCCTTTGTCCCATTGTTCGGTCGGCTCTGAATTGGCCGCACACTCCCAGGACTGAAGGATGTGCAGACAGAGCCCCTTTCCTCTGAGAGAGAAAGGGAGGGCTGGATTCGCATTCACTCCTGCCTCTGCCGCAGCTGGATCAGGTCCCACAGCTCTTTCTTGTGCTGCACGGGGTGAACATGCTAAGAGGCTTCATTAAGCAAGGAGAAATTGAACCTTCTTCTGAAAATTAAAATTATTTAAATGAGATGAAAGCATACCAAGAGAGAACCAAATATATATTTAGAAATGCATAGACTTGATATCTAAATTATAAAATATAAGGAAATATACACTCAAAAGAACTATTTTCAAATTAATTCTCAAGGAACCAGCTGTAATGTTTTTGTTTTTGATCATTATACTTGTGGGTTTCTATAATTTAGTTATTGTATTTGGTGTACAAATGAGGAGATACGGGATAAAGACAACATATAGTGGCAAAGTCTGGAAAAGCTGAAGGAGCCTAGGATGAGTATAGACAGTTAAACAGCCTGTTACCTGCATAGTGAGCATTAGGGTCCTTTTAGAAGAAAAAAAAGTGTGACTCTTAATACAATATTAACCAGAAAAGGTAAACATCTGTGTGATAGTCAAATCTCTCCAGAGAGTCCATGGGTTTTTAATTTTATTTCAGTCAAACACAAGGATAAGCCATGCGGCACACTCAGATTCGTAAGCACACTCGATAGGATATTGTAGTGTATACATTATGCATTAGGATTTGTCCAATTTCCTTTTGCTGGCTTCTTGGGAATTTTTGTTTTAGCATCTGTGCTGAATTTCCTTGGCCGTGGCATGCAGCAGGGCATTAGAGCTAGGCAGCAGTGAATGTGCAGAGAAGTTTTCACAAATAACACCTGCAGCAGCTGCCTCTTCATAGCCCCTGCAGACAGCATCATATGTATTAAAGTGACATATACTTAAATGAGATAAAATCACATAAGGGGATACACAAAAAATGCAAAACTAAAATTTCTCTTGAGTGTTGAGAGCCATGGGGGAAATGGAGAAAACATTAATTATCAAACTAGAATATTTTTCTTACATACTAACAAAGCATGGGGTATATATTTACAGCTATAGTTTGTACTCTAGTTATTGCAAAGCAACATGGTTAATTATATTTTATTTAATTGCTATTTTAACTGAACTAACTTCATTGAATTTTACTTAATTGATATTTGTTTTTAAAACACCAGGTTTTTCTTTAATGTTGGATTACGTGCACACTTATCCTGAGTGATAAAGACAAGATAGGGTCAAAAAAAAGGTCGAGTGAGGTGACTAACTTTTCCGTCTTTTATTAATTTCAAAAAAATAAGGTAGCATTCACTGAAATTGAAAACAGGCTGGCAGTGACCAGGGGGAAGAGGGGAGGGAATTTCAGGGGAAAAGGGGAAGGGTTTACAGGAACAAGTGGACAAGAGGGGGTTGGAAACAGAAGGGAGGTGGGGAGGGCTGGGAGCTATGGGCTGGGATGGGGGTAAAAGACAGAAAACTGTACTCGCATAACAATTAAAATACAATTTTAAAAATATATAAATAAATAAAATAAGGTAGCATTAACTTTTATTTTTATTTTTTTTATTTTTGCGAAAGAAGCCATATTTTAACCATATGTTTCTGCAGTGAAACCCTCTTTGCTTCTCCTTGCCTGGGAAAGCTCAAATCCCAAAGATTTCCCAAATGGGCCTTGTCATAACACTCCCTGTGGGTCTACTCACTGACTAGACATTGGTGAGTGGTCACACACGCACACACACCGTTCCCTAAGCTGCTGGTGTCTGGTCCCCATCTTAGTTAATATACCTACCATCCTCCCTATTATGTGCATTTAAAAAATTAGCCTATTTTTAATCTTTCCCTTGCCCTCCCTCATGCCCCACCTCCAGTTAATGTCTGAATTTTAGCCCTCTTATTGTTCTGTTTTGTGCAATTGCTGGTCCTTTCTCATCTTATTGCTCCAGCAAGAGGAACGTGATCAAGTGATGATAAGGACAAGGACTCTTGGTTCCTAATCCGAGATCCGGCACTTCTAGTTGTGTAAGCTCTGGCAAGTTTCTCATCCTCTGTGCCTCAGTTTCCTCATCCGTGTTTTGAGTAAGTAGATGCTGGCTGTTGGCAGGAAGTTGAAGCTCTTCTCCACATGAACCTCCCTGTAAGGCTGCTTGAGTTTTCTCCCAGTATGGCAGCTGGCTTCCCCCAGAGCATGTGATCCAAGAAAGTACAAGGCAGAAGCCACGGGATCTTTTACAACGTGGTCTCGGAGGTCAGATAACTTCATTTCTGTAATAACCTATTGAGGATACAGGACAGTGTAAGACCTTTCGCACAAGGTGTGAATGCCAGCAGGAGGTAGGGCTCACTGAGGCCATCATGGGGGCCAGCTACGATTCCTATTAATATTGATTTTGCCCTAAGTCCAGATTTCTTCTTCTCTTCTCTTGTGTTATGCTCCCCACTGAGCTTCCCCTTATGTCTCTCACATCCCCACCAATGTGCCAGCCACACCAGAATATATCCTTAGAAATTTTTACATTCCTCTTATACAGTTCAGATACTACCTTTTTGCATATCAGATGCTAATATCTTCTTTGGTCATATATTTCTGCTTTAGATAATAATTTTCTTTGTATGAGTAAGTTTTAACCTTTTGTACTCAAATCTGTTAGCATTTTTGTTGTGATTTCTTTTATCATGCAAAAAAGTTACTATACCTGGCTGGTGTAGCTCAGTGGATTGAGCACAGGTCTGTGAACCAGAGGAATGTGGTTCGATTCCCAGTCAGGGCATATGTCTGGGTTGCAGGCCAGTTCCCAGCAGGGGATGCACGAGAGGCACTGTACATTAGTATTTCTCTCCCTTTCTCCTTCCCTTCCCCTCTAAAAATAAATAAATAAAATCTTTTAAAAAGTTACTATATTTCTCCAAAAACCTCATAATATTAGCTCTATTTTGGACTAGAATGTTATTTATTATTTTTAAATGAAGTGTTAAATCATTTGGAATTTGTTTTGCCATCTGTACTGAGGTGTAGCTCTAAATTTATATAAAATGCTTTTCTTTTAATTTTTGTGATATCTTATTTTTATTTCATACCTTATACTGGTCTTTATTCACCAACTTTTATAAGTAGAACATTATTTTGTAAATAGAGCATTACTTATCCTTTATAAAAACTTTGTTGTTTATTTATGATTTGGCCATACTAACTCTGTGCCTCTGAGACATAAAATCTAGGTTTATAAACATTCATTTGATTGACTTTGATCCCCAAAACTGAGTTCTCAGAGGCTTTTGTTTGTTTGTTTTTCTATCTTCTCTCACTGCGATCACAGATCTTGAAGTCAAAGGAGCCGATACACTGATGTTTTGGTTGAGATGACATTTCTTGCTTGTAATCCCAGGCACAGTGATAACTGTTTGTTCAATTGCTTCTGTAATTTTGGAGGGCGCTTTGCATTCAGCTTATATTGCCCTTCAAATCAGGCAAAAAATCAGAGTAAAAGCTTTCATTATTGGAATACAAGCTAAGTCACATTCTGACTGTAATTAAGGACTATTAGCAAGGTAACTCATTTTCCTGCACACTGGAAGCCAGTTATGTCCGGATTCGGAGGCACCGTAACACCAACCACTAATGATGTGCCGTGAACTGCACTTTGATGGAGTGTCATGGACAGCACAGAATTTTTTTAAAACAATGTTACCTGCTTAATTTTAAAACTTTTATTGGAGAAAGCCTCAAAGGGAATCTTCCCAGTGGGAAGCAAGTGATTTGTGCAGGGATATACGTTTGTGAATGTGTACCTATAGCCTTTTTTGTTATTTATCTTTCCTTACAACACTGTCTCAAAACTTTTATGCCTTTGAGGTGTTTCCTCATGGCAAGGTGCTTCTGTGCCTTTGAATAATGTGTTCTAACCTCTCCCGTATACTTCTGCATACAAGTTCTTTTCTGATGACTTCAGATGTCATTGTCACATTATGTGTAGTCATTTGCGCCATTGTTTCTAGACTAGATTGCAAGTTGGTGCTTAGTTGGGTTTTTCCAGGCACCTGGCTAGTTATTCCTCTAGTCTACTGGCTCTTTTTCTAGTTCTATCATGAAACCACGCCCCCTGCACTACATAGTCCTTTCATCTGGGACCTGGAGTGATTCGGGGAGGCAGAGGGAACCTCTGCAGAGGGAACCAGGGCTCGCTGCTCGTTGGTCCTCTTTCCTTCTGCTGACAGGCATTGCAAGAAATCTCTGCATGTGGATGAGGATGATGGTAGGAGGGGAGGAATCACAACAGAAATTGATGACTGGTACCGATGCCTGTGATTCCAGATACTCAAGTTCATTCTTCAGCCATAACATACATTTGCAAAACAAAGTAGATAGGGAAAAAAATACTGACTTCTCAAGGTTTGGAACTTATAATGGATTGTGTAGGCAACTTCCAAATGGCGTATTTTTAGGTGGGTAGATAATTAAGTAGATGACTATGGTTTTTAGAGGGACCCCTGCCAAGGTCTATGGAGACATGAGTCCTTGAATTCTCCGTCTTCAGGAGAGCAGACGGAGCTCAGCCTGCTTTGGAGATGGTAGTGACTACAACCTGTGGTTTCTATGAGGATTAAACAAGTTGATTTGTGGAAGGTACCTTTACGCAAGGGTGTCTAAACTTTTGGCATCTCTGGGCCACACTGGAAGAAGGAGAGTTGTCTTGGGCCACACAGTAAATACACAAACACTAACAAAAACTGATGAGCAAGAAAAAGGTTTGAAGTGAATTTATGATTTTGTGTTGGGCCACATTCATAGCCCTCCTGGGCCACATGCAGCCCGTGGGCTAGAGTTGGAAACCCCTCAAGAGTACCTGATATATAACAAATGCTCAATAAATGGCCATTACTTATAATTTAAATTAAATTATTCCATAGATATTCGATACACGGGATTGAGTAAACTGGAATAAACAGGAAGCTGGGGATAGTAGGTACCACAAAGTTTTCACGGCTGAACAGACCTGCTTCTGAATTCTGGCCTTGTTGTTTACTAACTCCATGACTTGGATCATTACTCATACTGTCTGAATCTCAGGTTCTTCAACAATGTAATGGGGACAACAGTGGCTCCTCCTCATGTTATGAGGCTTAAATGAGGTTTATGTAAAGTGTGCACCCACCTGTAGAATGGAAGGCGTGGTACCTGCAAGCACTCTGTAGAGGGAGTTCCTTGTTACAGGTTTTAGATGACCTGAATTCAAGGCCCTGCCTTTCCATTCACTAACTATGAGACCTTCCTGAAACAACTTTATTCTCTCAATCTTCAGTGTTTTGTTTTGTTTTTCCTGAAAAAAAATGAAGCAAGATGAAATTGCTACTGAACAGCATATGGGGTCCTGCTGCCCACCGCCACCCTCTAGGCAAAATTCCAGAAGCAAAATTTTGGTGATAAAGGAAAGGAGTCTATTCAAAAGCTACACAATTTTGTAACCAAAACTCTTTAACTCTTTCGTTACAGTTTTAATTACTTAAGCTTAGAAATTAAAGCTAGTATCTTCAACATATAAGTTCTCCTATCATTCCCCCTGTTAGTTTTTAATAATCTAATTTCTACAGGGTTTGTTTACAGACTAAAGCAGTATAAGATTAAAAAAAGCTACACAATTTTAGAAGAAAGGCAGGCTTCTGCCTCAGAGCTCGTCCCCTCTAAAACGGCCAGAGAAGGACAACCCTACCACCCTCTGCCAGGCCCACCCAATCCCAGGCTGCACCTAGAATTTCTTCTCCCATCCAGAATCCATCCAGTGCAGGGATGGATTTGGGAAATCCATTTGGGAAATCTTTGGGAAACGCAGGCAGCTGCAGGAAAATCATCCAAGCACCCTGAGGAAAAGAGCCCTTCTTTTATTTTACATCTTCTGGCCCACCCTTCTGTGAGCTCTGGGGACACTCAGCTTCGCAGCAAGTTCTGTCTTAGACTGTTTACCATTGCCTGGGGCAACCTCCTCCTAGGGCCCCTTCCTACTCCACCCCAGTGGTCTGATCAGATCTCTCTGTATCAAAGTGGTATTCAATATTTGTGCAGATGCGTACTCTACCACTTGTATCATTTCATTAGCACTTATCTTTTCAAAAGTAGTCATTTGTTGAGTCTTCTGTATTTGAACTCTTAGAGGCATTCATGGTTGCACATCTAGAGCCTAGAACAGTGCCTGACATATAAAATGTGCTCAGTAAATGGTAAGTAAAGGAATGCACGCTAAGGCGGAAACATGTTTCCCTAAGAGTGATGTATTAACAACATCCAAGGACAGAGAAACGGTGACTGCCCTCATTTCACACACGTGACGCCCAGGCATTAGAAAATTGGGGAAAAAAGTTCCCAAGGGTATTAAGGACAAATAGCATTTTTCTCTGCATGAAATTAGTCCTAACACAATTACATGTGACAAAATCAAATGTACTTTTCCTGCCATTGAAGCGTGAGATGTAATTGGCACTGGCTCCATGAAAATTGGTCTGTCTTTGCTCTATATTTTTTGTAAATTTAGCAGAGTAGTATTTTCTTATTAGTCAGTTATCCAATTTTTTTTCAAACAGCATTGAAAAAAAACACATTTTTTTGTTTTTGAACCTTGTAATCCACATTTTATTCCAAACATGATTACTTTTCAAAATGAAACACAACAAATCTAAGACCTATAAATGCAAAAATTTATTCTGAGGTTTTTAAAAATAGCTTTATTGAAAAAATTATTGTCATAAAACTATTTATGATGAAAAATAATTTGAACATAGCTGGTAGAAAAATTAAACCTTTGTTTTTTAAGGTAGAAGGTCCTAGATATATCTGAACTAGCTCGTGTCATGTGCATTGCCCTTAAAAAATCTCTTTGCAAGCTAGTTTATCTGTCACCTACCTGACCTTCAGGGTTGCATGTTGCTTCTTTTATCAGCTTTCACATGCCTTTGACTGTGTGCATCAGGTCCTCTGTTGTCCATGGCTCAGCAATACGTGTAAAGTTTCATCGCCTCATTCATTCACTAAATAGCCATCGAGCACTTCGATTCGTGTCATGCTCTGGTATATGATGCCAACTGACATCATCTTGGCAGCTACCCTGATGGAGCTCAGAGTGCACTGAGACAGACATCGTATACATAGGCAAGGAAGTTAATATACTGGCAGTTTAAAGTGAGTGACATGAAGCAAGGGGACAAGGTGTGCATCTGAAAAAAAACCATAGCTGGGACCAGTGTTGCGGGGCTGCTGGTCTGAATGGCAAGATCAGAGAACATCTTTCTGGAAGAAGGGGGTTTATCCTAAAATCTGCAAGCTGAANATCGCCTCATTCATTCACTAAATAACCATCGAGCACTTCGATTCGTGTCATGCTCTGGTAGATGATGCCAACTGACATCATCTTGACAGCTACCCTGATGGAGCTCAGAGTGCACTGAGACAGACATCGTATACATAGGCAAGGAAGTAAATATACTGGCAGTTTAAAGTGAGTGACATGAAGCAAGAGGACAAGGTGTGCATCTGAAAAAAAACCATAGCTGGGACCAGTGTTGCGGGGCTGCTGGTCTGAATGGCAAGATCAGAGAACATCTTTCTGGAAGAAGGGGGTTTATCCTAAAATCTGCAAGCTGATGAGTTGAAGGAAGATTTCGGTGAGGACAGTGAGTTGCAGACTATTTCAGGTAAATGAGAGACTATAGCTGAAGAACAGAAAGTTAAAGGGGATGTGTGTATGAGGAGATTTAGCAGGGATGATGTCATTCATGAGTTTGGGTGATGTGATCACATTCACCTCTGGGCATGTCATTCTGGGCGAAATGTGGAAAAGGGACGGGGCATTCAAGAGTACAAGGGAAGACACAAGTTGGGAGACTACAGCTACAACAGTCCTGAAAGAGGTGGTGGCCCCATGCGCCAAGGAAGGAGGGGGGAGTACAGAGAGAAGGGAGCAAACTGACACGTGTACGGGTCCATGCTGCCTGGTGGCCTTCCCCATTTTTGTACTTCTTGACATCCGAAAACTAAATGTGTCTTTAGTAAATGGCATTTTATGATTTATTTTCATTCGTTTTTTTTTAGTTGTACTATATTGTAGTGTCATACATTAAGCTGAGGTGGTCTTAGATTCAATGAAATATAATAACGTGCCAAAATTTTATAAAGGATCATGGCCTTAATCACCACCCTTAATGTAGGTTTATTTTTAACTGAGGTATCTGAAGTGACAGTAGGATGTGACGTCATACTAGGAAAATAATTCGTTTCCAAGTATTTATTCATCTCATAAATATTCATTGTATTCAACGCACTCAGGGGTCCCTGGAGATAGGATGGTAAGAGAATAGAAAACAAAAATACCTATCTCTTGGAGCTGCAAGCATGACTACGAAAATGGACTTTGTGTGTATAATAGAGGCTGTTGAGTTCTGTGAAAAAGTGCAGCTTGCTATGGCAGGGAGAAAAATCCATGCCTGACCCCGTCTGGTAGAAAAGGAATGTCTTGAAGAAGTGATAGCAAATCTGAGCCCTGAAATATGAGGAGTCAGTATGGAGAAGGAGAAAAAAGAAGTCATTCCAGGCCCATTTCCTGACACATGTGAGTCATGAAAAGGTCAGTAGCTACAACACAGGTCAGGGATGAGAGAATGATGAAGGACGAGGCTGGGAGATAGGCAGGACCATCTACCCCCGGGTCTTATCTCAGGGACAATGAGAAGGGTAGAAAATGTTTATACGGTAGCCTTCTTTTCATTAAGCTCTGTAATCGCAGTAGGCAGAAAGCATTTGGAGGGTGAATGGAAGGCGAGAATAGATGCCTAAAAGGCAGAAAGGTGATCGTATTAATCCTGAGAATGGAAAAATTAATGGACAGAATAAAGAGATATGTAGGCACAAAGCCCGCAGGATTTGGCCTACATATCTCAAATCAGAATCTGGCCATCCTGATTTGACCAAGCTTATTCTGATTTTAGCAAAGAGGGGAAAAAAAAAGTTTTGTATCCCAGGAAGTCCTTTGGTTCCAGGCAAATCACGATGTTTGGTCATCCCAGATGGGAGAGCAAGAAATATAAGACTCCCTTTTTGTTACTGTTTGTTGTTGTTTCACAGGGAGGGGTTTTTCTTGGACAACGAGGTAGACTATGATACCATTTGCTTCATAGGAGCCCTGAAAGAGGCCAATTTTTGAGGGGCAGTGTCATGTGGATTGTAGTTGCCAGTGAAACAATGAGATGCACATTTAGACAAAGCATTCTGGAACTCAATAGCAAGATTGGTGCAGTGGTAGACACTTAAGACTTGTGAATTTAAGTGGCCAGTAAAGCCATAATTTCAAAAAAATAAAATAAACCAGAGAGATTATATTGAGTAAGAAGAGAAATATGAGCCCTGGTGGTTTTAAGTTTATATATCTAGTATGAAAGAACAAGAAAAAGGCATTGAGGAAGAATGGCCAGAGAGAGAGGAAGAATAAAAGGAAACCAAGACATGGTGGCCATTTCAAAGGAACGCTGAATTGTGGTAAATAGTACTGACACACAAAAATGATGATAACTAAAATTTGTTGAATGTGAGACATGTTAGCAAGAGTAATGCCTGTAGATTGATTGAAATATAAACATAGGTGGTTTGAGACTGTGTTGTGAAGTGATTGAGGGGTGAGGAGACAGCAAGTAAAGCTGTTTTGAAACCTTTAACAGTAACAAAGATAGCGAGGCTGTCCCCTAAAAGAGAATAGGGTACATTTTCTGTGCCTGAAAGGGACTTGAAACGACAGAGACAGAGAGCTCGAAGGAACTGGAGAGAGGGAACATGGGGCCTTAAAAAAGAAAGAAGAGAGGATCTAAAGAATGATGGAGGCATTTCTGTTGGCTGGGAGAAGGACCTCCTTCCTGGCTGTAATCTGAGAAACAGGAAAAAAGAAAGGTGCAGGGATGTACCTCAGGGTGATGTTGTATGAAAACGTGTGCTGCACCGGAAGCACTTCATTCCGTATTCATGTTAAATTATTCTCCAAAAAGAGTACAATAAGCAGCCCACTGAATTACTATGTGCCATATATTCATGACTGCCTCTATTATGACTATATGAACAAGTATTAATATTATCAATAACACTAATTGTAAACAACTTTACTGTAAGCCGGATGCCTGCTGGGCATTCATAGTGTAGAGATGACACTGTCACTGCCATTGAGGACTTGTGGTGTAGTGATACAGACAGCTGCAGTGCCATCGGACAGGAGGCGGGACTAGAGTGCGGTGGAAGTAGAGAGCAGGGAACAACCTCCTAAAAGTCAGATGAACTGGGATATGGGTTTAGCCAAAAGAATAAGACTAAAATAACTTGGACTTTACATTACAGAATCATTATGCACCTCTATGTTAGATGGGTAGAAAGAACAGGATGACTCTGTTCCGTGAGGTCATGCAGGGATCTAGGTGTTTGTACCTTCGTTGCTTCGTTATATCTACATGATGGAGCTGGTTCGCTCCTGACACATCCATGTTCCAGTGCACAGGAAGGGAGCAGAGTGCGTGGAGGTCATGATCTGGATGGCAAACACATTGTTTAGGCTCAAATCCTACATGCCCAGCCAACTCTCTAGTATCACGGGAGATGCAAAAAAATCTGTTGGGGACAAACCAACCATCTGTCACAGGCGGTGACTTTGATTTAAATCTTTGAGAATATAAGGAGTTTTCAGGGAAAGAGATTTCTGAGATAAGAGACCAATATATATATAAAAGCAAAGGTAGTATTTTAAATTGTTAGCAAACATTATGGTACAGAGTTTAGAGTAGACTCATCCGGACCATCTCTACTAGCAGCAGCAGGGCTGGGGGACCATGCTGCACGAGCTCCGATGCAGCTGGCAGTCCCAGGGTTTCGCTTCATCGCTCAGCGTGTGCCTTTTGGATTCCGCCTGCAGGGAATATCACTGGCGCTCCCCCAGCAGGACTACAAGTACAAAGTTAACCAATGCTGGAAGGATAAAAACTTTATCTTTCATGGATCCTTCTTGGAGTATTCTGTAACCATCTCAGGGGTTTTAGCATATTTCATCTCCTTACTCCTCAGCAGCCACCTTGGCAAAACGCGTTTATGTTGGCTTCTCTCCATTGCTGTATCACTCTCCTGCTTCCTGAGATCACCTTCTCAATAAACTAATTGTATCCAATTCCATATCTCAAACTCTGCCTGTTGGGCACCCAGAGCTGGCTGATCAAAGCAGATGCCCTGATCCATCAGAATAGATGTCTGGGGGATGGCCCTCATCTGTGTGTCTCTACTAACCATCAACTCTGTGTAAAACCACAGAGCCAGGAAATTGTGAGGTGACTTCAGAAATCTATGAAAAGCGTGTATGACAACAAAGTAGACTTTATTATAAGGGGAAACAGAAGAGCCTGTAGAAGTCGATAGAGTTCAACTTAATATACAGAATATATAGATTTAATATGATATTATATATTTATAAATATAGTTATCATATAATATAGATAGAATATGTTTAGTTATACATAATCTATATTTAATCGTGGGGTTGCCAAGGAGCCAATAAGGAAAATTTTTGTCTTGATGTTCTTTATGCATGTATGCATTTTGTTAGAGGAGGTAATGCTTGAATTGAGTTTCCAGAAAGTTTGTGTTCAGAATAAATTCCAGAGAACATTTCTTACAGGAAGAGGCTCTCAGAAGAGGCTATTTTGGACATCCAAATGGGAAACTAGAACCCCAATAGGGGAGGACACTGGAGCCATAGCACTGGCAATGAAAAGAAAGGAATCAATATTCTAGAGAAAAGGGATGGATTGAAATGAGGTTCAAAATATTTGACAGCAGGCTCTGCCAGGCACTGATGAGCGGGAATGGACGTTGACTGAAAAAGGCCCACTATGACAGAACGGGGGCATTCTGGCTGATTAGCATCCTGGGTGGGAAGAACTAACTCCAAGAACCGTCCACACTACTCCCAGATCTACGAACACTGTTGACTTTAAAGCTGGTGCTGAGAATGGAATCCTAGCCTTGTGTAATGCCATTTAGATTTCTGTATTGCTTTGTCGTTCCCATTTCTTTCACATTTTAAGAATTTTTTTGACAAATCTATTTTAACACATTTAAAAATGTGTGACTTCACCTTTGATGACCAAGCCATGATTGACACTGTACCCTGTGAGTTCTCCACGTTCCCTGTTATATTTCTGAACTACCTGTTCTGGTCTGTGAGTCACAAACACTGGCTAGGTCTGACAGGCTGATAGACCTAAAGCGCATGTCAGGGCAGGTGTTAGCACGTCAGTGAGAATTCAGGCAAGAATTAATACTTTTCTTAGGATAAATGAAATTTTTTCCTGAAATATTTCAGGTCTACTCAAGCCACTGTATAGTCCGATTGATTTACTCAACAAACATCAATTAAGCACAGCCCGTAGTCCAGCGATCAAATTATCCTGGGAGACAAGAAGGTAGAAAAAGACAGATTTTGTGGCCTTCAGAAATTTTACAGCCTTACACATGGGTAAAATGTCCCTATATTTCCTAAAGTTCATTCTATCTTATTTTATAATACTACTGGGTTGGCCAAAAAGTTCATTTTTTTTTTCTGTAAGATGGCTCTTATAGAGCTTAGTTGTCTTTAAATTCCTCTGAAATAATTTTATTAGATTATATTATGACAGCTGGCATACCAGCATGCATTTTAAAAAAAACTTTCAAAATTGCTGAATTTTTGTGTAGCCATTTTAATATTGAAGATGGTGGAAGATTTTTGGCATATCATGCTTTATTATTTCACAAAAGGTGAAAACAACTGAAATGCAAAAAGCTATTTGTGCAGTGTGTGGAGAAGGTGCTGTGACAGATCGATCGTGTCAAAAGTGGTTTGTGAAGTTTCCTGCTGGAGATTTCTCAGTGAATGACGTTTCAAGGTCAAGTCCACCAGTTGAAGTTGATGGTGGTCAAATTAAGATACTAACTGAGAACAGCCCTGGCTGGCGTAGCTCAGTGGATTGAGCGCGGGCCTGCGAACCAGACAATCGCGGTTCGATTCCCAGTCAGGGCACATGCCTGGGTTGCAAACCAGTTCCTTGCAGGCTAACTACCAGCAGGGGATGCACAAAAGGCAACCATACATTGATGTTTCTCTCCCTCTCTCCTTCCCCTCTAAAAATAAATAAATAAATAAAATCTTAAAAAAAAAAAAGCAGAGCCAGAATTCAATCCAAGTGGTCAGACTCCATAATCAAGCCACTATCATTATTAAAAAAAAAAAAAAAAAGATACTAACTGAGAACAATCAACATTCTATCACATAGGAGATAGCCAAAATACTCGGAATGTGAAAGTCAATGAAGTCATTGGTGGAAATAAAAAATGTGTCTTTTATTTTATGGGAAATACCTAAATAAATGGACTTTTTGGCCATCCCAATATAGTTCCTATTATTTCAGAGCAAGAAGTAAGCAAGCAGTGATTTTACATTGCAATTTCCCCCACCACCAATTTCAGAATTAAAAAGCGGGGAGTTACATTAGTTTTCATGCTGTCATAACAAATTACCACAAACTTGTTGCCTCGAAACAAAGAAATTTATTCTCTCGCAGTTACAGAGCTCAGAAGTCTAAAATCAAAGGGACAGTGGGACCACACTGCCTTCAGAGGCTCCAGGCACAATCCATTCCTTTTGCCTCTTGCGGCTTCTGCTGGCTGCAGGCAGGTCTCGGCTTGTTCCTACCTAACTCCTGGCTCTGCCTTTGTGGTTCTGTTACTTCCTTCTTTTCTGTGTCTGTCTCTCTCTGGAATGAGAAACCCGGAGGGGACAGAGACCTCCCTCTCTCTGAAGAAATGCGTTTGGTTCCATTTAAGGCCCATCTGGATACCTCACAGCAAGCCTCTTCTCTCAAGATCCTTAACTTAGTCTCACAAAGACCCATTTTCTGAATAAGGGAACAGTCACGGCTTCTTGGGTTAGGACATGGTCAAATCTCCTCAGGGTCCATACTCTATCTACTAAAAGAGTAAAGGCTAACTGTTCTTTTGGAGGATTAATAAAAGAGAAAGAGAGACACAGAGACAGAGCATATGAAGATGAATCGTTCTTAAGGGTAAAAAGTCTGATAGGGCTAAGAAGAGTCTTCACCTACAGACAATACCTATCCTTGTCTAAGAAAGAAACAAAGAGAGAAGGAAGAAACAAATGGAGGACAAAAGCAAGACCAATATGATGCAGATGAAAACCACAGACCCTGAAAACAATGAGACCTGCATTTAAATCCCACTTAAATGACGTAGTAGCTATGCTATTCTATAAGTATCTTTCATCTGACAATAATAATGCCTAAAATGCAGTTATTTTAGCACTTACATGAGATTTTATATGTAAAACATTATAGATAAAATTATAAGCATATTTTTGTTCTGGGGAGAGCAGGTTCAGAGCCATCCTCCCTAGTTCTAGTTGAATTACTAATATTCATCTAATTGAAATTCTAATGACTATTACTAATATTAACCCATTGCTAATCATTCCTTTATTTCTGATAATGACCTCCTGGGACTTTTTTTTTCCTGTAAGACTTTATTACTTCTGCCTTTTGCCCCAGACGGTGTAAACTCCAGTGGTATCCAAGAGAAGAGGAAGTGGGACTACCTGTAAGGAAAACGTTTGTGCTGGTTCTAAAATAGAGCAAGTGGCTGGGTTACACTATTCCAGAGGCTCAGCTTGTCATAACTCATGATAACCCAAATGATCTCTTAATGGGGCTGCTCTTTGAGGGATATATCATTGTAAAGTATGGTGCAAAGGGTATATAACAAAGTCTGACTAGAAATCCTCTGGAGTGTTTTAGCTCCTAGTTGCTTTCCTGGCCTAAGTGCCCCTAATGACAAATGCAAGTGTTTTTTGGCTAATGCATCTTCAAAATGGGAGTTGTCAGCTCTTAGGGGGGTCTCACAGGCCTTGATCAGCTATCAACTGCTGTTTTCCTTTAAATACTTAAAAAAACAGCACGAGCAAAAAAACACTACTGTTATTTCTAACACAGCGTGAGAGAAATTTTTTAACCGCACCCACACCAAAGACCAAACCAATCTGAGAAAATCAGTTTCTGCGTTAGCAGATCAATTTACGACCACTAAAGAGTAGACTGCTCGTGCATGAAAGCATCTGCCATCTGCCTTTTCAAAGAGAATTACTTTTTCGGTGTGAAATTAGTGACATCAGAAGGGTAGAGTTATCTCCTCACTTGACATAGTGCTTTGAACAGTTTGCAAGCTGAACACATGAATCCTTCATTAAAGTATGCTATTTTCTTCAACATCTTAATGCATGAGCCGCTGAGTTTTTCTGGATTTACATTTAAAAAATTCCCTAATTATCTTCTGAAAAGTCAGAGCTGTTCAGTAGAGTTCATTGATCTTCTCCCAGTACAGCATGTGGATGATGTTAGTAAAGACTTGTTTTTGTATCATGTAATTAAATTACAAATGCTCTACTGAAATTTCAAAGTAATGACAGAAAAAGCAGAACCATGTGAACTGGCATTCTTAGGACAGCCACTAAATAAGAGTTTGCATTTTTATTGAAGATTTAATGTTCCTTTTTATCAGTCAATAACTTTTCCTTCCACAGTTTTAACAAAAATCAGGGGTGTTTAGAGAGTAATTTCGAAAAATACTACTGTGGTTCATGGCAATTGACCTTATCGGATTTCCTTTTTCTGCTGTACCAGGATATAAAAATCCCAGGACAAGTATCGATGTTTCAAGATTAATTGTAGATGTAGCAAGAAAATTAGCATAATTAGCTAGGATAATATTTTTAGAACTTAAAATATTGATTCCTGTGGTAATTACATTTGTGCTTTCTCACTTGGTTTCTGAAGCACTCATCGGCTGACCATTATCATCAGAAAACACCAGGAAGTCAACTTGATAACCATACATTGCAGTCTTAATGTGGAGGTTCTAGAAGTCCAGACATCCAGGCATGAGAACTCCAGTGGAGGTGTTGCACGGTGCCAAAATCAGTCCCCTCAGTGTGTCATGCTTTCTAATCAAAGAGATAACCTTCAGACTAGACTGTATAAAACAGAGGTTGTGGACTAATAGTTTTTTAAAAAACATACTTGATCTGACAGATCATTTAAATTGGGGTTGAAAATGAAAAAAAAAGTCTGAATCCCACCAATACTTGCAGAGGATATTTTCTATGAATTTAGTGACACTCTTCAGGCTTTGATTAATATTTTCTAACGTTGTTGCTTGGTTGAATGGTCAGTGATTTAGTTCGTTTCCTGAAATTGGCACAAGTGGAAAACACCATTGGCAGCTCAAAATATATTTATTGAGCGCCTACGGTATACAAAATACTGGCCCAGAAACTATGGGAATGACAAGACTGAAATAAAAAAATAATGTAAACTACACAAATAAGCCACTTACTAATAACTTTACAGGCTCTTATATCTTAGGATATACCATTTAATATGGATGAAAGGGATTAAATAAATATTAAAGTGCTAAGCGCAGTCAAAAATGTAAAAATAATCCTTTGTGGATTTAGAGAATAGAAATCTTACCATCCACAGAAGGAGGGGAGAAAGTAATCATTTTTATGGATAAGGTAACACTGAACTGGTTTATGAACTGAGACCTGGATGTCTTTAGAGGACTATTATCTGTGTAACACATAGAACGTGAGTTTAAGTTCAGTGGGAAGAAAGACAAGGATCTATTAAAGGAAGGAAAATTTGACTTGGCAAAAATGAAAATGGGGCAGTTCACGAATTACCAAAGAGGTGTTCAATAAATTAGTATCTCTAAATTTCTCTAAAACTATCTTTAAAGGAAAGATAATTATTTCTTCCACCTGATTTTAAATACGTAAACATAACTAATAAGTAGGAATTTAAATTTAGAACACTCCAATTACAAAACGTGTGAATTTTGGCTTTGAGGTACTTATCTGAATGCTAGAAGATAAAGGACTCCATAGTAAAAAACTTGTACTTGAAATATTTTTATGAACTGATAAAGGGACCCTTGTGATAGTAAGCTATTTTTTTAGGTGGCTTCCAGATCCTCTGGCGTATAGATAAGAAGTCTACACTAGGTGGTTTCCAAGGTCCCAGTGGTAACTTCCTCAAAGATATTTACTTTTTAATAACTTGAGATAAAAGAACTCTATAGAATTTTCCAAGAATCAGAAACTTTCTAACTAAAGCCTCTTATCTTAGCCCTGTCTGTAACCAATCCAAGGGCGAAACAGGTTAAAGCTTTATCACAAATTCAGCCTTCAGATCACCTCGATTTATTTTGAGCCAATGGAAGCCAGATGGTTGATTCCAATCCAGGTAAATAGTAAGGAAACCCAAATACTCAGTAGGTGGTGATAACTCTCTGAAACTCAAAATGTATATGAGCTATGTAGAATGGCCCTTGAACTCACCATTATTGTTTACCTTGTCATTAAAATATCTCAGTAGCTGCCAAAACCCAACTATATTGAGAGACTTTCATCACTGGGATAATTCATGTAGGCATCTTTGGTCTCCTTGTTCACTGCACTTCTATAATACCGTAGAGTTAGAGGTTTGTAATAAGCCTAGAAAAGGCAGTCAATAAATTATTCTTTGAGTACCTATCATGCGCCCACGTTTTATAAATGCTGAAGGTGAAACAGAAAAGCATGAGAGCTGGTGCCTTGCTGAGCAGTTATAATATAGCACGGGAGAGAAGACGTTCATGGCACAAATAGAAAACAATGCAAGGCAATATATAATTAAGTGCCTAATTTTGTGACATAGGCTGTTATAAGAGCAATAAGTTTTCAGAAGGATAAGAGTCGAGTGGGCTGGAATCATCCGAAAAAACCCACGGAGGAGGTGAGAATATTGGTAGGAAACTGAAAAATGCGTAGGAGAGAATGAAGGGAACACTGGGTGTGGGTTATATTTACGAGACTGGCCTGATAGGAATAGATGTCCTGTGTCAGCATGAAATGGGAAATAAAATTCACTCTCTCCTTTCTTTATGTTGTATCTCTAAACAACAATAGATAGTAAATCTAAGTTTAAAAGTTTCCAGAAAAATAATCTCATAACCAATTTCCTTGCTTTATGTAATTACTTGCAATGCTTTATTGTGACCTATATATGTAATGCCACAGCCTTACAAATAATCTTTTAAATTTATTTGACATACAATATTATGTTTGCATAGCCTACAGCTGTGATTGCTAATATTTTTCTCTTGAAAACTGTTTTTTTTAGCTCTCCATTTTGCTGGGAAAAGAGAATACTCAGAACTGAGTAATAATAATGGAGCTGACAATAACATTTTATATTTATAAATAGCTTAATAATTTATGTGTAACAATGTTCTTCAAAACAAAATATTGGCTGGCTAAAGAAATCTGGGAAGTGAGTGCCCAGGGCAGAGTGGACACTGTTGCAAGCACGAAGGAATGCATATTTTGAGTTAATTAACGGACAGATGCTCAATGTATTTAGGATTAAAATATTGGCAGTGTGGTTTTTAAATCAAAGTTGCTTCTTTCACTTAGCATAATGTTCTTCAGTCCATCCATACTTTGTAGTCCATCACTGTGTTGAACAAACTGAACTAACAAGTAAAATAGAGACAGATTCATAGATAGAGAGCAAGATGACAACTAAGGGGAGTGGAGGTCAGGGGGTGGAGGTGTAGAGTGAAAAGGAGAAAGGACTCATGGACATGGATGGCAGTGTGGTGGTGGGGAGGCTATAAGGGGCCTGAATGGTAATGGAGAAAATGAAATAAGAAAAGAAAAAGAAAGAAATTTTTACAAACATCACAACATTCTAAAGAATGATGCCAACTCACATTTTCACATTACATTCTTTCTGAGGGCATTGGGATTACCTGTTTAACAAATCATTTTTGTATTTATGTTGATTTTTTTTCAAAGTGCTCTCACCTACACTACCTCCTTTTCATCTCACAGTAGCTTGTGTGGGTCTGACAGCGATGTGACCTTCCTTGTCTTTAGGTCCCCGTGTCAGTGCCTGAGTATTGCCCAACAAGTAGTGGTTATAACAACACCCAATGAAAATGACTCAGGACTTATTTGAAGTTCCCTGCATCTCAGTTTCCCATGGATTGTATTACTCTGTTTTCCTAACAACTTCGGGAAAAATACTTAGGTGATCCCATTTTATAGCTGAGACAGATATAGTGTAAGGCAAACTACTTACCTAATCCACAGAACTGTGAGTTAACAGAAAAATCTAAGACATGCACCCTAGTCTACCAATATATATGCTATAATTAATCAATATAACCTACTCTTGTAGCATTTTTTGATGGGGAGGGATATAAAAATGCCAAAGCACTATTTTTATTGGTCATTGATCACAAAGCATTCCTTTTGAATCCTTCAATGAAAAGTCTAGAAGCCGGTTGTCATTGAAATATATTTGAGGAACCTTTCTTTTTTCAAAGCGGAGGCATAAATCATTAACTAAAAGCTGTAATTCCTGTCAATGTATTTAATTGCAAGTTGGAAGTGTTTGTATTCAAGTGTGCAAAGCAGTAAAGTGATAGTAAATTCCCCCGATGACAGGCTGTCAGCATGAAATTGTTGGTCTAGCAAGAGGAGAAAACAATGACTATTTTAGTGACAGTGCCTGAAACAGAATGTGAAAAATTATGGAGCTTGAGCATCAGTTATGTCCAAGCTTCCATCACATCACAGTTTCGAACACTGAGATGTTAGTGTAAATCCTTAACCTTGGGGACATTGAAACACAACTGTGTTGCCTTGACACTGGCACTTGGATGCAGGCATTTAGTTCGTGTGAAGGTTAAAATTATTCCACATTGCCGTAGACTCAAGAGCCATTTGATCAAGAGCATCACACATGAAAAATGAGATTTTAGACTTCCTTTCCCTAAAACTGTTATGTATTTTAGAAGTTCTTTCAAAATGGTTGAACTCTTTCTTGTTTTCCCTGTTTTCAATATTTCTAGACTTTATTTTCCAGCATCAGGAATTCTTCCTTAAAATTGTGGGTTTGGGGGAAGAGTAAGTCTGAACAATGCCATGTACTTTATTTGACAAGTCTATCAATACTCAACCAAGAGTAGAATTTTCCCTATAAATCTTCCCTTCTGAGAATCATCGTGGCCCACTGATATTTACTTCAGTTTGTGATTTAAGTCAATGTGACTATCTGGCAACTTTGGTCCTCTCGTCCCTCAATGTGTATTTAATGGTGCTATTACCTTTAGAATTTATTCTTTTTTGACTGGCAGGATATAAGCAACTTAAATTTGGGAAAATAAACCAGTCTTAGGTCCTTGTTCCATGTCTCCCTAAGAATTGTAACATGTTATAATCTGAGATTGGCATCTTTTGCTTGGTGGTATTTATCACAACCTCTCTAACATAGTGTAAACGACACAGATGAAGATGCTCAGTGTGTATTGGTTGAAAGAATAGGGGCGCAAAGGTGAATGACAGGCAAAGAAAAATAGTATAAGACTAGCATGGCCTGCTCCCCTAGTTCCCAGTGCCAAAGAGCAGGGCTTGTTTACTGATTCCAGAATTTAAAATATTTAACCTCTCTTGTGGAATGGATAATGCATTTGTCTGCTAAAGCTGCCATAACAAAGTTCCACAAACAGGTGACTTACGCAACGGACATTTATTGTCGCACAGTTCTGGAGGCTCTAGGTGCCGAATCAAGGTGTCCATGGGGTTGGCTCTTTCTGAGCACGGTGAGGGAGAATCAGTTCATGCCTCTCTCCGAGCTTCTGATAACCTCGGGCATGACTTACACATGGTGTTCTCCCTCTCTCTTCAAGGCACGTTCTCTCTATGCTTGCCTGACTCTGTGACCAAGTATCTAATATCTTCTTTTTATAAGGACACCATTCATATTGGATTAGGGGCCCAGAAACTTGTCACATGACCTTTTATATGCAAGAGGCACAAGTAATGTAGTTCTTGGCTGGACAGCCACTAACTACCTCACACTACTCTGCAGTACACAGGGGAGTACAAGTGTTTGGTAGAAGCCTAATTGTCTCCGAGGCAGA
Organism: Sturnira hondurensis; assembly: GCF_014824575.4. NCBI lineage: Eukaryota > Metazoa > Chordata > Mammalia > Chiroptera > Phyllostomidae > Sturnira > Sturnira hondurensis. Next base: position 7,713,276 of record NW_028073411.1, read on the forward strand.
CTTTCCCTTTAACTCAGCGATGCTGTGACTTGTTGATCTGGTTGGAACTGTTTCTTAGTGTCTAGTCAGACAGACAGCCATGATTTCTCTAAAACTAAAACAGTGAGTTGTGTCCTTAGTTTTGTGTAGAGAAAGAATTCTGGGTTGAGCCAGAAGACATTACTACTGAAAAATCTTCCGTAGTCAAATAATATATATTTGACTAAATATTAAATTAATATTAATATTAATATTAAATGAATATTTAATATATATTATGCATCTAACTATTTTAACCCTGTTATCAATCAGCTCAAATCTATGGGTGAACTAATTATTAGAGTAGTTATCCAAAGCCTCTGGAAATAAATTTAGCCAATGTTAGTCTTCATTAATGTAAAATTTTTATAAGGACCTATAATACTGAACAGAATACTCAGATACTGGAAATTTTGAGATATAACTATAAAAAATAAAATAATGTTTGTAGTATCTGATGACTTCATCTTAGATCTTTATGATTATAGATTGTCCCTATGAAACAAAATTGATCAGGACATAAAAAAATTGATCTGGCATGTGTATATTAAAATATATTTATTGTAATCATGTACTTTATTTATATTTTTTATCTTGCATTGCAAGATAATGAAGCATAAATGTAAGGGTGTTGGGGGGTTCTTTTTTATTTTTTTTCTTCCAAGGGCCAGGTTTCAGTCAACTATCTGTCCCAGTATCTAGCACAGGGCTTGGTATTATATAAATTCTCAGTTAAATGATATTGCATATATAAAAGCATGAATGAATAAAATGGGCAAAGCCTCAAATAAATGAATAATTGGCATTCATTTTACTAGGTAAACATACTTTAGTAAGTTTTTATTTTCCAGTTAGTTCTCCAGTCCTTGGGAATGTACTTCTAATATCATAATTTATAATTTCCTTTCTCCCCTACCTCATAAATGCACTCTCATTAAGAACTCAAGGTCAAGATCCATGATTATGGCCTCATCCCTGAAGTCCCTTTGCCCAAGACTTAGGACCCCCACTGCCCTCTTCCTCTTGTATGGCCCTGGGCTCTCTTCCCCAGGTGATCCTAGGACTGATGTCAGTGATTCCTACTTCAGACCTTGGTCCAAGAAAACCCTAAGTACTGAGTATCTTTAGGCAGCAAGACAGTTAAGGTTTGTAAGTTTGTGGGTATGAAAAAGGAGGAAAGTGCTAGCTAGATTCCTGAGGGGGAGTTTTAATGGTTGAAGCAACCCAAGGAGATTGGGTTCCCCATGTATTTACTATACAGGTATTAGAAATTGGTGCTTGTGGAAGAGGGAGGGCAGAAGCAGAATCACTCAGAGGAAGAAGTCTAAGTATTGCAGAACGACCGAGTCTCAACCAACCCATAGGGAGTCTAAGGTGTCAGACTTACCCCAGACTGACCCAGAGAGTTGGGACTTTATACCCACCACATCCAGCCTTTGGGCAAGGCAGTTCTCTGCAGCTGAATCAAACCCTGACTCTGCTAACAGCCAGAGGCCCTCCTATGACAGTGCTGGGGTGCAAGTTCCCTCCCAGAAGGAGGATCTGGACAGAGGGACTGTGTCCATCACATAGATCAAAAATAGAATAAAATAAATCAGTTCCCTGACTCATCTATTCTCAGTTCAAGCATGCACATCCATGAATCCTTAATATATTCCACAATGGTAGTCAAAATATCAAAAAATACCTGCTGCCTTCTGGCTCCAGCCATCAGAACCAATACCCATCATAACAAGTCCAATTGGCCCTACCAACGTGAACTGCCTGATATTAGCAATCATGTGATACAGTGTTCCCTTGGCAACTGTGAGGATAAATTTCTTCAAATACCCAGTGTTAGGAAAGAGTTTATTATGGACAAAACAAACAAACAAACAAAAAACGTTTAGCTAACTGAGCTTATCAAACAATTGCTAAAGCCGATATATGGCTACACTTTATGAGGGCTTGGGAAATGCCAAGCATTGTGCTCAGCCCTTCAATGATCTCATTTAATATCTTAGTGCCATGAGGCAGGTACCATTATTTTTCCATTTACAGATGAGTGAATAAACTAAGTTTAGAAGGAGCAAGTTATATGCTCATGGAAAAGATAATATCCTGGAGAACAGGCTTAGAAACCCATATTTGTCCAATCCTGGAGCTTGATGCCCATGTACTTTCTGAGCATGCGTGGGTGGATCAGCCCTAGTGTCCATCACTTGAAAAAGATGGAGTTGGGGACAACGATGATACATTTCCTTCTTCTTTACCTGGGCCTCTTCGCCCTCTGTTATTCTGGGTACCAATGATTAGATTCATCATATAGTGTCCCAAAAGATGTTTCCATTGGCCACCAAGAGTTTGCATCTTCTCTCTTGATGATTTTGCTAAGCCCTAATTAGTTAACAAGACTAAAGGCAGAGGATCTAGGTAGATTTTCTTTAAAAACGAAAACGAAAACCTCAGGTCATTAAATTATGCCCTGAGCTATATGCCTACCAAACACTGACAATCTTTATGCAATCTTTTATCTCTTTTCCATTATTTAGCTTACCTTGTCAATGTCTCTGAATATAAAATATTATCACAATAGGTTTAAATATGCAATGCCTGGAACTCTTTAATTTTTTCTTGTTTCGAAGTTAATGTGACACTTCTAAAATATGCTGTTGAATGAGATACAGATCACCACCATCCTACAATAATTAGAGCCTCAGTTTCTGATGTCTTTGTACACTTTAGCTGTTATCATTGCAATTCTCATTCAGTGCTTTCCAAACAATGTATTAAAATACATTAGTAAGTCAAGAGAATTTTGCTGTTAAATACAACCAAAAGAGCTAATAAAACAGATAATTCTCACTTCCAAGATAACCACTGTGCTTTGAATTATTTTTGAACCATTTAAAAAGTTGAAGTTCATTTCAACCTTGAAGCAAAAGTCTCTTTCAAGTCAAGATACTATTGTTCGACTCTCACAGAGTATGATTAAGAGAAACAATGATCCACCCTTTTTTATGAAAAGTGGATTTAAGTCCATATTCATTCTTTAGGAAAAAATATGAGGAAATCAAATAAGGCTTAAAAGTATTATGTTAAGGATCTCTGGAAAAATAATTGTCACTGCTACACTTTAAGCTAACAAAGCCTTTTTTCATCAGTGATGAACTATGAAGGGTATTGAAAATGTTTCTTCAAGTAAATGCAAAAAGGGGATTGAAAATCCACCTCAAAGCAGAACTGTGCTTCTTTTGAACCACTAAGGGAATTCTACGTGGAAGACAGCAATGCAGACAGATACTATACAAAGTATTGCTGGTCCATAAGAGGCTGCCCACACAGATACCCAATGGCAACAGCAGCAGCACCCTGTGAAATGCAGGGGTATACCCTTAGTAATTTATGACTAATTATATTGCATGTGAAAATACATAGCCATACAATAAGTATTTTTAAGTATCTACCGTGTATAAGCCACTCTCTAGTTACTGTGTGTTTTAACTTGCACTGCTACAACAAAATATCACAGACTGGCTGGTGTGAACCACAGACATTTATTTCTCACAGTTCTAAAGCGCAAAATTTTGAGATCGGGGTGCTCATGTGGTTGCACTCTGATGTGAGGCCTTTTCTTGTCTCCAGGTACCTGTGATTTTGTTGTATTTTCATGAGAGAGAAAGAGAGGGAGAGGGAGAGAGAGAGGGAGAGAGAGAGGAGAGAGAAGCTCTATGGTCTCTTCTTGTAAGGGCACTAATTCCATCATGAGGGTCCCAGCCTCATCTGAACCTAACTACATCCCAAAGGTCCCACATCCTAACATCATCACATTGGCGACTAGGGCTTCAATGTAGGCATTTGGGGGAGACACAAGCATTTGATTCATAACAGTATGTCCATACAAAAGCCTTTTGAGGGATTTGGCTCTCTCTCTACAGTTTATAACACCCCTCTGATGAATGGATGTGTATTAGGTGTGCAGTTACAGTGATCTTCAAAGTGGCAGGAAGAGTATCATTTCCTGGTTTAATCTTTGGTGCCATGTACAATAATCCAGAGTGTAAAGTAGGTATTGTAGAGTGATGGATGTGTGCAAAAGTGGGTGATGAAGAGAGATGAGACTGACACCTGACACTTTCAAAAGCTACAGTAACATCAAAAAGAATATCTTATGTACAAAAGCATGACACTTTGCAAGTATGTGGTAGAGACGATATATTTAATGATTCTAGAAGAAAAGGGCATCTTCATGGAGGTAGATAACCTGGGCTTGATAGAGAAAAGAAATAGGACAGTGAAGAGAATTTACTGAGAAAATTTTATAAGAATAAGAAATAAGCAGGAAATTTCAGATGAGATTGGGCACGTTCAGGGTACTATGGTTGTAGACACAAGCAGGAAATTTCAATGTGTTTGCTGGGGATACTGAACAGCCCAAATTTGCTACAAAATGGTGGAATAAAATAATTGAGGGGATTAAGCCATACACTAAACCCTGCAAATGTAGTCCCCTAAACTCCACATAAGCCAAAGTGTGTTGTATTTTTGCCCTATACTCTTTAAATGTTTTTAATTTGTTGTTAATGCATACACCTCAGAAAATTTTCCACAAAAATTCAGATTCTCAGCTTTCCATAAAATTTTTGTGATTGAACATTACTCTCAGCTCCAACCAGTCAGATCAGAGGAAATGAGGGAAACAGCGGCTGAGCTGGCCCTCCTCCTGTTCACTCCCCATCCCGCCGGCTCTGTGTTTCTCTCTGTCAACTAACAGCATTTCGGTTGTTTAGGGTTCTCTATCTCAGCCCTACACTTCTACAACATGCTGTTGCATGAGATACAGATTGCCCAACAAATTCTCGATTTAAAAATTTGTTCATGGGTATTGTCAAAGAAGATATAAAGGTTAACCTGAATGAGCAAGGTTTAACTCCAAGCACTCATAAAACAGTGAAATTTATTTAAAACTAAAGGATCATTCGAAGGGAGGAAATACCGTGACTAGGATGGGAACAGGGCAAATAGAGCAGAGAAAATTGGGGTAAGAGATATGGAGGAATTAGAATCTGAATGATATTCACTCTAATTTTAAATTCCCACGTATTGAAGTTGTAGCTATATCCAGGAATATCCAAGACCCAAAGTCCTAGTAATTCTATGCCGCCAATCTAAACGCCCCAAGTGCTTTTCAGAGTCAGTCTTCCCTGCAGGCCAACCCAATTTCTATCTGAAACTTGACTCTCTCATGGCCTAAATCTTGCTGCCTATTATGAAGTAGTGGTATTAATATCAATTTGCAAGGCTTTGAGAGCCAAATTATGTAGTCTCAATTTCCCATGCATTTTTTACAACATGCTGCACACTCTCACGTTTTAGTAGAAGCTCAATATTTCATAAGTTAAAGATCATGCAGAGTTCAAAATACTGGTTAAAGAAACTCAGTGAGCCTGGCTGGTGTAGCTCAGTAGATTGAGCACAGGTCTGAGAACTAAATACCATGGTTCGATTCCCAGTCAAGGCACATGCCTGGGTTGCAGGCCAGTTCCCAGCAGGGGACACACAAGAGGCAACCATACATCGATATTTCTCTCCCTCTCTCCTTCCCTTCCCCTCTAAAGATAAATAAATAAAACCTTTTCAAAAGTTATCACTAAGCTTAAAAAAAAGAAGCTGAGTGAGCTTAGTGAGGACCTTAAGAGCATAAAAAAAAATACAGTCAGGAATGAAGAATATGCTAATTGAAATAAAGAACAATTTACAGGGAAACAGCAATAGAGTAGATAAAGCTGAGAATCAAATCAATTATTTGGAACATAAGGAAAAAAAATCAGACAACAAGAAGGAAGGAAAGTCTGAGAAAAGCAAGGATAATGTACACAGCTTATTGGACAACTGTGAGCCATCCAACATTCACTTTGTAGGGGTGCCAGAAGGAGAAGAGAAACGGCAAGAAATTAGAACTCTATCTGAAAAAATAATGAATGAAAATGTCCCTAATTTGGTAAATTGCCTTCCTGCAATTTACTAGACATGCAAGAGCAGGAAGCACAAAGAGTCCCAAACAAGATGGATACAACGAGGCCCATGGCAAGACACATATAATTAAAATGCCAAAGGCTGAAGATAAAGAGATGGGAGGGGGGTGTGGGAGAATGGGTGAGAGGTGAGGGGGTTAAGAAGTACAAATAGGTACTTACGGAATATCCATGGCGATGTGAAGTACAGTACAGAAAAGGGAGTAGCCTAAGAACTTGAACACATGACCCATGGACATGAACAAGGATGGGGGCATTGCCTGAGGGAGTGGAGAATGCTGGGTGGAGGGGGGCAAAGGGGGGAAATCAGGACAACTGTGATAGCATAATCAATAAAATATAACTGAAAAAATTTAAGTTTGGGGGTCCAAATTTTTTAAAACACAAAGATGACCTGTTTTGTTCTTACTGCTAGTTTGAGAATGGTCAAACATTTTCCATTATGTATAAAATAAAAGAGAAGGAAAATATTTGTATTATTATAGATAACAACATCTATACCTATAATTTTTTATTCAAAGCAATGCACTCTTTCTACAATCTGATTTATCTATTAAATCCTTTAATGACAAGTACGTGGTCACATAAATAAGAGATTCTTAATGACTATTTTCAGGTAAAGACAATGAAGGTTTGCCAATCAGGAAAACAAATGGCCCTCAAAATTCAAATAACTGAAAGATACAACAGATACTGCTGCAGAAAATATTTTTTCCCATTTACTATTGAGCTTGGCATTTACCTTGGTATTTAGCAACCTTATCTATCACAATTTAAAACATATTCTCTTTAAAACTATGAAATGACTTGCAAAAAACCTATCCTAGAAAAGGACATAGATGTGAAATTAAGTGAAAGAAAAATGACACTTTTTGTTCTGGGTGTTCAAATAAAGCAAGGTCCAAGGTCGGTGCCCCACCACAGAACACGCGTGAATAAAACATGAGCTGTCCTTTTTGGGTAGCTTCTAGTTTTGCAGAGGAACAGATGGATGGGGATGATCACCATTCAGAGGGGGGAATACAGAATCCCCGATGCACCCCAGAGCAGGGTGGAGGAAGAGATGTTCTAGAAAGGAAACTCAGGAGATGTTTTCAAAATTGATGCCATTTGAGCAGGTCTTAGAGAATGAATTGAGTTTGGGCGCAACTCTGTTCCCTGGGCTGCTTCAAGGGAACTAAATTACAGAAACCAGAAGAGGCCCGTGAAAGCCAATCAGTCTAAGACAGTCTTGCTTGGATGCTTGCTTCTGCTCTACAGCTGTTCGATTTACCCAGGAACTTTGCCGAATTGGAATGTCTTGAGATAATTTTGTTACATGTGAATCTGAATGATCAACCACAGAAAAGCATGTTATTGCTATGATCACTTTGAGCTCTGAATCAGTGTTTCCTTGTTTGGATCAGCTGCCGTGTCTGTATGAACGCCATAATGTCATGTTTTGTAAAGGCGTTATACAAGTCTGCAAGTAAGCGTGTTTCATTCATTTGTACGACGCTATCTTTTCCGCGAACCTTACAGGAAGTACATGATTTTTCCTTGACTGCTCTCTCTTTGTTTCAGTCCTTTCCTATGAGGAATTCACTTTGACTTAACATTCCCAAATTCTAGTTAAATATGTTCGTTGCTCGCATATTAGATACCTTTTTACATCGTTTTTGCTTTGTGCACAGAGACATTATTTGGGGGTAGGAAGAAAACTTTCTCCTCATTTTCATTTGGATTTAAATTAAATTGATTATAACTATCTGCTGCAAATGTTTTTTTAATACGTAAGAAGGATTCTAAAATCATACTGCCATAATCTGTTGTATTGCCAAGAAAGTTCTATTATGATTGTGTAGTAGCCTCAAATGGTTTGAAAAGTTAAGAAGATGGAGGACACCCCTCACATATTTATTTATATCCAGCTTTATGTACCATAGCCAATTCATTTTTACAGATTTACTCTTATGGAAAATATGTTAGTATGTGCTGCTTACCTCAACTGGGTAACCGCAGCCTGGACATAAAGCACACAGAGTGCCTCTCCCTAAGGGCTTTACCACTAATAGGAACGGAAATGCCTTTAAAGAAATAAATGTTTCTTTTTTTATTTAAAATGAACATTTTAAGTAAATGTTTATACATTTTAAGACACCTACCAGAGACAGTAGGAGTATCCAAGTCCCTACTGTCCCCACAGGATGCTGAATCCGTGGGGATGGAGAGAGGAGTCTTGAGATGAATGGGGTTCAGTAACGAGGCCACAGGATGCTGAATCCGTGGGGATGGAGAGAGGAGTCTTGAGATGAATGGGGTTCAGTAACGAGGCGTCCACCCGAGTAAATTTTAATGAATAATAGCGAATGTGAATGATTGGCTTTTTAATGTGTTTTCAATCCATGGGAATGGATTAAAAAAGCATCCTTCTAGGAGCATCACTCTGATTCGCTTGTGTTTTAAACTGTTTCCTTGGGTAGAAGAGAGGAATGGGGAATGATGAGGGTTCGCTGAGAATGTGCAAGTGGAGTGGGTTATATGGTCAGCGTACTTGTCCTGCGGAGCACAGCAAATGAAGGAAAAAAACACAGTCATCCCTCCATATCTACAGGTTCTGTAGCCAAGGATTCAACCAACTATGGATCAAAAACACTTGAAAACAGTGTTACATTGCTGCTGACACACATTATGTAGTTAAAACTTCCATGATCGTGTCTGCGCTGGGCCTGCACACTTTTCTCTTGTCCTTATTTCCTAAACAATACCGTAAAACAACTCTTACATAGCATTTTTGTTGTGTTAGGTGTTACAAGTTATTTAGAGCTGAGTTAAGTATATGGGGGGATGTGTGTAGGTGCTTTTACAACTAGATAATGTGACAGTCCTCAGAGTGTGCCTTTTTGTCAGGTTTGTCCTTAGGGCCCCTACTCTGACAGTGGCCAGGCACTGTGGGCCTCATCTTAACACAGGCTCTGGGAGCTTCACTAAATGAGTCAGTAACGCTCTCCCTCAAACACCTTTTCTTTTCAAGCAGAGTATTGCCTGACTTGACTTGAAGTCTAAGTTCTACCTGCTTCTTCTCTCACCCTCAATTTGAAGCCTAAACAGAAGTGTCAAAGCATAAAGAAGTAACATTTTTTACACAGTCAGGAGAAAAAGTGGGCAGGGATTACGGATCCATATTTTATGCTATGTTTCAGCAGAATAGCAAGGACTCAGGAGATTCCGGTGATTCAGCCCTCCTCCCCGCTGGAGTGTGGGGCTTCGTCCCTTTGATCTACTAGGTTGACTTTGGATCTTTTAAATATGCCCAGTCCCCTCCTGTTCCTACTTGTCCTCATTCCTGGGCAAGAGTAGTAGTATTTTCCTACTAGAAATAGTGAGAATGCTGTGTCATATCGCTCTTTTCATTTGCATTGCACTCAAAATAGGCTAGTTTCAAGAGGGCTTGTCTGGCTGCCTTTTACTTTCAGTCAGCACAGGTAATCCCGACAAATACATTGAACATTTTCTGTCATTGTGACAGCCCCATCAAACATCTAGTCAACCATATCAAATTAAAATGTTTCATTCTTTCCTCTATTTAAATGCCTACCACTTCACTGTCATTGGGGGGAAATCTAGCAACAAAGGAAATAGCAGTCTAGCTTTATGAAATCACTCAGATAATCATTCATTTTTAGAGTATTTCATTACTCATTTAACGGCGTGCCTGGTATGTGGGAAGTGTTTTATAACTACCAGATATTATTTCTACTTGAAAGGCAAATTGTGTTTTTAATTTTTCTCTATTTCACATTTTCCCCTTCAGGTTTCTCTGTTAATTTTTCCATGATTCTATTTACCTGACAATTAAAATGTTTACTTGAAAAAATATGTACTTGAGCACTATGGCTTTGTTATAACTATATTATCTAAGAGTTGGTCTTATATGTGCCCTTCATCCAAACTTTTGTATAATCTATACTCAGTAGGATCAAGTGTAGAATAGCATAGAAAACCAAGTGTTGAAAACCAAGTTTTGGCTGTTACTTCTTTGATTGCTTGAGAGCTTATTATACTTGTGGAATTGGAGCTTTGGTCAATAAGTTAAAGCTAGTGAAGAGCAGAAGAAAAGAAATATTTTGAGACAAAGCAGATCATAGAGATTAGGAGTCATTTAAAATGTTCTGGATTTTTTCTACCCCAAGTGTGATCCATGGACCAGCAGCATCCCCATCATCTGGGAGCTTGGTAGAAATGCAGAATCTTAAGCCCCACCCCAGACCTACTGACTCAGCCCGCATTTAATCAAGATCACACATGGGCCCTGGCTGGTGCGGTTCAGTGAATTGAGCTCCAACCTGCGAACCAAAGGCTTGTTGGTTCAGTTCTGGTTGGGGTATATGCCTGGGTTGTGGGCCAGGTCGGGTCTCCAGTGGGGGCGCTGGAGAGGTAACCACACTTTGATGTTTCTCTCCCTCTCCTTCTCCCTTTACCCTTTCTCTAAAAATAAATTTTTAAAATCTTTTAAAAAAAGATCAATCATGGCATTTGCATACCCATTAACATTTGAGAACCACTGTGCTAGGACATACAAGCATCAACCATGAAGTTCAAAACCCTTCAGTAGAGAAAGCAAGTACTGCGCAATGATGGACCATTCAAGGACAAAGTCCTCACAGAGTTGGGGGAACTTTAACCCAGCTCTGTGGCTCCCCTAAAGTCACATGGTTGTAAGTGGTGGAAGTAGGTTGTAAATACAGGTTTGGATTCACTGTTGACTTTTTCCCTGTATCACATTGAAAGAAGAATTTTTTCAGTAATCTCTGAGATCAGAATTATCTTTCTCTGCTTTTGAAATTTAGATAGTGAAGCTACCATGTTTAAACAGTCTGCCTTAAACTGTTTAAACATTATTATTTCTGGTTCTCAAACAATGCCTCTTCAATGATGACAATTTCAAAGATTCCTTTTTAAAAAATTTCCAATCCCGCCCTGGCTGGTGTAGCTCAGTGGATTGAGCACAAGCCTGCGAACCAAACACTCGCGGTTCGATTCCCAGTCAGGGCACATGCCTGGGTTGCAGGACAGGTTCCAGCAGGGGACACATGAGAGACGCAACCATACATTGATGTTTCTCTCCTCTCCTTCCCTTTCCATCTAAAGATAAATAAATAAAATCTTAAAAAAAAATCCAATCCCTTCTTTTCCTCCTTTATAAATACAGTAGACCTTCATTCTTCAAAGAAGTTGCATTTTCAAATCTAGGTACTCACTAAAATTTATTTAAAACTCCAGAATCATATCCAGGGCATTTCCGCAGCCATGGCGGACATCCACAGAGCAGCAAAAAAGTGCCCAATGCGCATGTTCCCAGCCGAGGTTGAACCAGGGGGCGCTCCGCCTCCTCCATTCAGCTCTCACGCTGTGAACGAGTGTCTTTTTCACCATCTGTTTAGTACCATGTTTTTCCCGTTTCTATCTTTTTGTTTGATTTCACTCTTTAAGATGGTCTCCATACACAGCGCTCAAGTTCTGCTTAGTTTCCCTGTACCTAAGAGAGGTTGGAGAGGTACAAGATAAGTTTCCTTCAGGTATGTTATACTCTTGGTTAGAAATTCAATGTTAATGAATCAACAATATGCATTCAGTAAGGTGACTTTAAACAGAAATAGACATACGAGAAGGTCATGTAGTGACTAGCTGATAAAAATCTTGTGACTAGAGGCACTCAGGAACCGAACCCTGAATTTCCTCAGGAGCAATGGTTCAGTCTTCACTAATTCAGTGTTTGCAACAACTTCATAGAACTAAAGTACTGCAGATAATGAGAATTCTGTCACAGGCCAAGATAACTTTTTTTTTTCATGACAATTTGGTTCTGTCCTAGAACTTAGAAACACCTGCAGTCACTGCTTGCTAAATAATCTCCACGATGTAACAGAAATGAGCAAGACACTGCGTGCTCCTCCAATTAGGCTGAGAAAGCCTGGGCCGGAGCTGAATCAATTTGTGGACGGTGAACTCTCTATTGTTATAATGCATCACATCATTTAGAACTGATTTCACCTCTGAAGGATAAGCCTCTCCCGGACCCCTTTCTGTCACCAGGATATTTATCACTGACCTTTTCCATTTTCAATTTAAACCAAACAAACGTGTAGCCTTATGGGGTCCCGTTCTGACCCTCCTTTTAGAAGCACTGGGAAACACAGAACACCGTCAAGGCTCTTCTCATCTCCCAGGCGGGAAGGTTGAGGCCTGGAGCAGCCAGTAGAGTGCCCTGAGGGGTTGCTGGAGCAGCAGGAAGGAGGAGCTCAGAGGAAGGACTGTTCTCTCCGTTGACGCTGGAGTCCCGTGCTTGCAGACGCTCTCTCTTGAGACATTGGGTGTTCCTGTAATAGGAGGCAGACTGTTTGTTCTGCCCCGTGGTTCATTAGTGGCCACTTTCCCTGGACACTTAAGGAGAACAGGGTCACAACTGGCTGTTTTCTAGAAAGGATTAGAACAGTTAAAAAAAGGAATATTGATTTAGGGCTTCATGACTTAGGGGCTCTGGGTTTCTTTGTTGGCTTTGGAAGGCAAATTTGCTATCACAAGACTGCAGCTGCTCCCCCTCCAGAAGGGACAATTGCCATGTGTTCACGGTGCATCTCGATCTCTAACTACCGCAGCATCGTGTGAATTTCTTAGACCTAAACTGAAGTGGTATCTTCACAATATAACCATATTCTTCTTAATTACAATGCTACTTTAGGCAGAATATATGTGAAAACCATTTTTTTGTGTGTGAGCACATATTAAAATTTGATTTTTTCCTGCTTAAAAGAACATGCAATCTGCACTTCAGCTTAGCCTCGGTGACCAATATTACAAGTTACTAAGGACCAATGAATGAGATCGCAGGTCCCTGAAGACACACAGGATGACAAGTGTGTGTGTGGATGGAAACAACTAGAGAGGCCTTGTCCAGAAACATATGGAGTTCTTTTTCAAGGAGAAAAAGAATTACTTTCCCTTTCACCTGTATTTTGGTTCACTTTCCTCATGTGCTAAGACAAGTGCATTTTAACTCGAAGTAGAACTCAATTTTGAAGAACATAAAAATCACCTTATAAAACCAGACCAATCAACGCTCTACAATCTTTTCTCAGCTTATTTCCTTTAACCTTTAACCCCACACTCTTTTGCAGAAGGCATTTCTGGTCATGTAGGTGAATACCTGCTGATAGAAAAGAGGGTCAATACTGTTTGTCGCATGGGGAGGATTTCAGATAATGTATATAAATGAACACCTCACACATTCCAGATACATTGTTGACTCCGTGAAATTGTATAGTTTCTTTGGATTTCTCACTGGGCCTGTATATTTCATAAATAACTGACCTATGAGCTAGAATTATCAGTCATTATGCTCGCTATCTCTATTTCCTTGCTCGATGAAATATTCTTTCAGAGGCTGCTCAGGCAGTCTCAGACTTAAAAATTTAACATCACATTTTAAAAAACTAACCACGTGGAGAGCAGCATTTTCCTTTCCCCACGAGGCTGCATGTTTTTTCCAGGCTGGTGCTGGGACACGGAGGACAAAGCTGTCTCCCCAGGAACTCACAGTGTGTTACAGAAAGTAGACAAGTAAATAAATAAAAGCAAGGTATCATTGTATCATTTTATTTTCTTAATAGCAGTTATAACAACCTGCAATTATCCAGGGCAATCTGCCTGTCCTCCTAGGAAGTAAATGCTTTGAGGGCAGAGATCTGGCACAGAGCAGCAGGTACCCGACAAGGATGAGTTTAATAAGTATAGTATAGCATGAGATACGAGGTCTGTACAGGGAACTCTGGGGTCCTTCTGTGAGTAAGTCTCTCTAGGGCTACAAGATTTTTCTGCTACTCTCTCTTGAAGCTTATTTATGCAGGTGGACCTGTCCTATGACTATCATTTCAAGTTTCTCTCAGTCTTGTATGCTTGTCCTGCCTAGAGGAGTATTGCAATAAAAAGATGATGGTTATATTGTGACTGTGTTGTGTAGACTGTCTGAATGCAGACATGGCGATGATGACCTAGAGAATTTGCCATGGCCTCCCTGTGATGCAGTCTGTCCCATTTTGGGCCCTAGAGCCCGAGGGTACATCATAAATGAGCTGGGACACTGAAGTCCACCTGAAGACACATGGCTTTAAACCTCAGCTCACTCACTTAGTGAAGGGAGTGAGTTGTCAGTCTCTCAGACTCTCAGACTCATCTGTAAAGTGGGGAGTTAGCAGTACTCTCCTCACAAAGCCGATGCTCATAAAATGCTTAGCACCGAATGTGCATGAGTTGAATCTGCATCATGCAACTAATGTTTAGAGATTTGCATCCTGTTTTCCTGTTTCTGCAAGTTGTGTTCTTTATACGTCATGGTAGGATTGCGACTTTAGAACCATCCCCACCCCCGACATCACTGCTATCTGACATTGGGGTGAGGGAGTTGAAGCCTTTCCACAGAAGGTAAAGTGGGTGTGTTTGTGTGTCTGACCTGGAAGCTTCAGGAAAGTGGGAGAAGGAGGCCTGTCTAGAAATTGTACCCTCATGATATGGTTGTCAGTGTTTCTTGTTTGAGTCCTAAACAGCCCTGAAGCTGTGGCATCTCTGAGTCCCCCCAGTCACTGAAGGCAGTAAAGAAAAAAAGCAAAAGATAATGAAATCTTTGGGGTAAATTTAGTGACAATCAAAGAGGAATGTTTCATTGTGGAAAGCATTTCTTTTGTTTGCTTTCAGGGCTGCTTTATAAAACTAAATTGTGGCAGAAACACTGTGGACGTTATTAATGAGAAAGATCAAGCTAAGTGTAACTATAATTCTAACCATTCAGAGTCATTAATTTGAACTAATTTGCAGTGAACAATCCAAGCTGAAGGTTTGCTGGACCTTCATCATTTTCTGCCAAGGTTTTAACTTCCTTGGTAGGCAGCAAGGGGGACTTGACTGATCTAGTGCAACGATTTTTCTCTAACAAAGACTGTATCATAGTGAATCAAGCGACTTCTAACGAAAGTATTTTATTTTTTAAAATAGATATAAAATGATTCATGTAGCAGGTTTTAGGGCTTGTTGTCACTCCTAACAGATGTGCATAATACTTTTTTTCGGCAAACATAGACTGCAAACCTATGCTTATCTTTTAGTTCTCGAGCGATGTCTTCTTGGTAAGAAATGAGCGTTACACCAGGCCAGGTTTCTAGAAGCTATGTGTCTTCAAATGCACTTATTCCCCAAGTGGCATTTATGCATCTGATACCCCTTGCCTAGGCTGAGTGTAAAATATAATAAAAGAGTATGACTGGGATTCAATAGGCACATCCCTCTACCAGCTAATAGCTCTGCGATGCTAGGCAGGTTAATTAAAGTCTCTGAGCCCTGATTCCTTCCTAGAATTATTGGACTGATTAATTATACAGTGTAGATAAAAGGTATAGCACATATAATGCAGCCCATGCAAGAGGCATAGTGCATATAGCATAATATATGCAATAGAAGTAGTATGTGTAATGGAGTATAGGCAAAAGACACAGCACAGCATGCCCGAAGCTGACAATATGACAAGGATCCCTAGGAAAGTGACTTATTAAAGAAGTGCTTCCAGGAGAAGGAGCAAGGGCACAGGGGAAAGAAGACTGGAAAGGGGAAAGAACCCAGGCCAGGGTATGATTTCAGGCAAAGTCCCAGCCTCAGCCTGATTCTGTAGAGAGGAGCTGTGTTGTGCAAACTGTGCTTCAAAATATGCCAAGACTTAAAGTGAGAGAGCAGGACCTCCTCCCTCCCTCACTAATCAGTTTGGCTACAGGACACAGTGGAACTATAAGCTCTCTTGCCATTCTCTGGTTCTGTGGACACAGGGGCCCAGCAACCCAAGGGCCACCGTCCCAAGCTGAGTCTCAAATGCAGGCCATTAGGTGAAGCAAAAGCTTACTGAAGCAGTGAGGGACACTAGAAGCCAGTAACAGAGACCTATGGGGATCTAGGCAGACCACTGAAGGTATTCACTACAATAATACATGATGAAGTCTCCATAAATATAAGTTCCCATTCTTTTCCTAAGCAGTCAGTATTTCCATCATTCATAGTAGCCTCTTACTTAGTGAAGTCTTGAGGTCGGAAGTTGTATACTTTTGGCCTTTCCAATGGCTGCACATGGCCATCAGAGAATTTGCTGGGCACACAGGAAGATGAACATGAGTCATGACTTATGAAACTAAGATCCTTGTGCATTTCTGGTTTGCTGTAAATCTCAGAGCCACACAGGAATGGTAGACAAAGATTGTTGTCACTTGTTGGTATTTACTACTGAGCACACAGCAATTTCAACCATGGTGCTTGCTTCATTTGTCTGATTAGTAAGATGTCATATTCCAATATGAAAATTTTTCTGATACATATTACAATTAGCTTTGGCAATTGCAGGCAAGGTAAAGGATTTGGGGTGTTGGAAGCTATCAGTCCTGACAAATCCATCAGAGAGGCAACTGTTCTTCAGTGTACTCAAGATGAGAACACAAACCAATTAGCAACTTAAGAAATACAGCTTGATGCTCTCACACAAAGCCTTGCAACTGAGAAATTTTCAGCAACTGCCAGCCAGACTCATGTCCATTAAAAGCAAATGTAATCAATGAAAATTTTTTTTAGAAACCAAATGTAATCAAGAGCCAGGGATGAGAGAAGAGAATTGCTTTTGGCCATTGCCATGCTGTCTTACAGATCATGCTGGTCTGTAACATCCTGTTTGCGAATTTCCCATAGGTTTCCACCTTCAGGGTCTGCAAATTGATGGTGAGAAGGAACTGTCTGCTGATCCACACCCTGGAGGGTACGGATGGGGCATGACAGCTCGGCGGGGGCGGGGCGGGGGGGCTCTCTAAATGTGATCCTGGTCTGAAAGTGCCATGTTACCTAACTCCAATAGCTGTAACTGAGGCAAAAGGAAATGTTTCCCCAAGCTGTGTTTACTGAGCTGAGTTTTCAGGAGTGACATTTACTTTGAAAGCATTCAGTAACTCTTTTGTCTGGCATATAATCTCCACAAGCGCTTTGGATAACAGATGGAGCCTACGCTGTGCCTTGAAAATTAATGTGGCCCTTCACTGGTGACTGACAGAAGGAAACCACCACTGTGACAAAATATTTCTCAGCTTGTTCCTAGCCACCCAGGACTTTGGGAAGCCCCCCGGGCCACCCTGTTCAGGAAGACAGGAGAAAAGACAGGGTCGCATGTCCCGTAATCTGAGGGCATTAGCCATCTTGGCAAGGTTCAAGTCCATTCTAATGTTCCTCCCTCTGCGTTTGAAAGTGGAAAAAGAACAGTAACAGCCTCTGGAGCCCAGAGAGAATATCCTCAGCACAGCTTGTGTTATCAAAGAGGCAAACTGCGTCCTTCGGGACCGCGGAAGCCTCCAGGCTGATTTGTTTTAAATTCTGATAGGTAAACAAACACCAGTGAAGCTTTGGAGTGGGGTGTGATTCTGATCCCTTCTGTTCCATGCCAGGGCCCCAGGGCTCAGGAAAGGGATGCTTTTACTGGTGTGGGCTGCATTCTAGTAACAGGCCGGGAGACTCCTCTCGCCTGTCTCACCTGCCAGCTGGTTTGGTCTTCTGTGGAAAACATAAACTTCTTTTTTCACTGCAGCCTTGTTTGCAAATATTTGAAATAGTAATTACTGGGAGAGCCAAAGACAATTATATTTGCTTATCATGTAATTATGTGTTTATGACACTTGCTGTACAAAGCGCATTTCTTTTTATTGTGACATAAATTCACTAGCTTTTACCAGAGAAACCATATGTAGTTCCCTTCAGAGCCCGAAAAGTACAAATCAATTGTCTTCTCCTGTTAGCAGTTTCCACGTAAGCAGAGAGCGTGCCTACTTATTGCTTTAAAGTTTGCCACGAGAAAGTTCTTCCAAGTTACTACACAAATTCATATTGACCTACTATTTAAATCAGAAGGTGTGGGCTTCAACATTTTTCCTTTTATAGAAGGATTCGATCTAGAATGTCTAGAATAATGATCTCAATCATTTATTCATTCAGTACATTTTTATTGACTACCTGCATACCTGATATATATTTAATGCGGTATCTTTAGGTTATCGCTTCTCTGGCTCTATCCTTATTTAGGAGAATCTCAGCTATAAAAATGGGGAAAAATCTGGAAGTCCAACAAGGTAATGGCACAGAATATGGCCCTAGGGCCAACATGCAATGAGCCAGCGGACATTTGCTAAAGGTTCCCTTTGTTCCCAAAGGGCTGAGTTCTCAATAAACACAGCTCTGCTTGACTTTTATTTATTAATGATGGTCAATACCCTAAACCTGATGCCTATTCCTGGTGGTTTGAAAACCTGTGGGGAATTTTTTACTCTTCTATTGAAAGTCAGCTCTAAAATTGACTGAGAATAAACAGACTTCCTGCTTGGGATGTGGAAATTGGCAGGTACTGGGAGGCAGTTGGAAAGGGCAGAATTCTCACGTAGAATGTGTCAGAGCCTACTTGTGGGAAATTTTCAATCTGAGAGAAGAAATTGAAAGCCCTGTTGCCCAGTAGTTTAAACTTTATTTTATTTATTCAAAAAACTGTTAGTAGCAGAAAACTTTCTTCAAAGGGAAGCATCCTAAATACCCAACATGTAAAACAGGTAAAAACCAGAGCTTCTCCAGTTCAAGGAGTCCAGATGGCTTGCTTCCGTCCCATACTATCAGATGGGACTATTTGGTCAAACTCTCCCCTAAGGCACCATCTCTAGGTCACATCATTGGTGACTTGTTATTCAACTACCACTTGCTTATATTTCGTGACAAGGAACCCCTTGCTTCACAAGGTAGCTATTTAATCTTTCCACAGCTGTAAGATATGTATGCAGGTTTCCTGCATTATCATTCATTACAAATCACCACCAGTACAGGAGAGATTTTCAGTATGAATGGGATCAGAAAGAATGTGACACTGTACTTCTTCATTGTCAGCTCAGAAAACCCACTAAAGGTTTGAGCATGAGGCAACAGTTTCTTTTTAATTTAATTTTTGATCGAGTAGAGTGGTCTCCATTTTACTGCCACCACTCCCCCCAGCCCAGCCACCGGGTCCCACATCAACCACCTTGGTTTTGTCCATGTGTGCTTTAGAGTTGTTCCTAAAAATCTTTTCCCCCCCATTATCCTCTCCCACCTCCCCTCTGGTTACAATTTCTTTTTTAAAATCTTCTGGGTTCCCTGAAACAGGCTTAGTGACTTTTCCATGGAGAGTCTACAAAGAAATGTATCCCTTGAACAAAATCAACTGTGCAAGATTCAACCTCAAGTAAATGTTTGTTCTGAGTCATAAGTCCTTTGAGACTTATGTGTTAGAGGAGTTATAATGAAAATGCCAATTACAGACGCTTAGCAAGCAAACCTGTTCAGAAACTTCATTCAAAAGGCGAGTTCATCCCAAATGCAATATTTATATGTCCTCCCGCTCTCTGGGTGACAGCGCCCCTGAAGACTGACTCACCTCTGCCTCTGAGCGCGGCACAGACACAAACACCAAACGCGCCCTGTTGAGCAGAAGCCACTGCTATGGGCTCAGATGAGAAAGGCACAGAACCTTTCTTGTTTCTTTGTTTCTTTGAGGAGTGGTGTGACAAAGGTCTCCACATTTTTCAGAAGGCCAGTAAGACAAAATAACGGTACTGGGTGGAACGTTCCTGCCATCTCTCATCTGCCGTGTCTTGACATAAGCACCTTCCAGAATTGTTTTCTGTGCCGTGCTGAGAATGTTCAGTGGCTCTGCCACCTGTTTTTGTAAATAGTTTTATTGGAACGCAGCCACAATCATCCATCCAGGTATTGTCTTTCACAGCTTTCAAAGTACAATGGCAGAACCAAGCAATGGAGCACACACCTGACAGACCACCGTGCCTAAAATATTTCCTACCCGATGTTTACCGATACAGTTTGCCAACCACTGTATGCTGTGCTTACCACCCCAGGTCAAGTCTCTGTCCATCACTGTGTATCCCCACTATACGC
Source organism: Sturnira hondurensis (assembly GCF_014824575.4). NCBI lineage: Eukaryota > Metazoa > Chordata > Mammalia > Chiroptera > Phyllostomidae > Sturnira > Sturnira hondurensis. The sequence continues at coordinate 7,733,324 of NW_028073411.1, forward strand.
TTTTCTGCCTCCACCCTCCCCCCCACAACCCGCTCCAATGGAAATCCTCACACTGTGGTCCATGTCCATGAGACTTTCCTTCTTTTCTTTTCTTTTTTGCTCAATCCCTCCACCCTCTCCACCCAGCCCCACAACTCCCTCTCCACTGTCAGCCTGCTCTCTTAGTCTGTCTCTATTTTGCTTGAAAGACAGGTACCATATGATTTCACTCATATGTGGAATCTATGAACAGAATGACCTGTGCTTGCTTGTATAGTGGTGTAATGAGAATTCAGCAGAAGACAAAGGGCAGTGACAGAATGGGCTGGAGGGACTAGACTACAAGTAACTCAGGTTTGTACGGCATCTGCTCTTCTGGGACCCTAAACCTGTAGGCCAAGGCTTTTTGTTTGCCATTCGAGGAAACTGTAAGCCGAGAGCAGGGAGCAGGTGAGAGGCAGAGACACTGGGAAATTGTCCAGTAAAAAGGAACTTTTTTGTGCGTGTCGCAGCACAAAGAACCACCTTTGAATGCTTTACATCAAAACATAGTCACAAACTTGAATTTTAGAAACCGTAACTATATAACAGTATGTTCATTTTTTCTACCAGAATTTACAGAATAGAGGCAAAAATAGCAGTAATAGAGGAATAGAAATTAATTTCAGGCCTTGACACTCACTATAATTTATAAATTATTTTCATCTCTCTAAACATCAACTAATCATCTATAAAATGGGTGTTATAATAATAGAAACTACTGTTTGTGTGAATTCAGATATAATAAATTACAGATGTGTGATACAGAGTGAGAATTGCATAAATCTCCATGAAGAATTAGCAAGTAAATATCTTGGCTCGGGTTCCCCCAACCCACAACTGATGCAACCATGTGCCAAGGCAGGCATGTAGGTGCAAGGAGTCTGTGATCCCAGGAAGCCGTTTGAAGGAGAGGGGACAGGGGACAAGAGGAGCTGGAAGTGAACAAAGGAGTATGGGCACATGTAGAACCTGCCTTCACATTGTCACAATGGGACAATTCATGCCTCTTTGGGGCACTGGGTCACTTATATGCCATTACCTTCCTGGTAGGCACTTCACTGGGCTCTGGGGACAGCCTGAGGTAGGGACCTGGGCAGCTGCAGTATAAATGGGACTATCTTAGATGAGTTCCAGAGAAGATCAAGGGAAAGTGGCTGAGACATGAACTGTGTTTGCTACAACAAACAAACAAAGAATACTGTAGTCTCTTTTGTTTCAGTTCCACAAATTCTAATCAACAGATGTTTCAATCTAGAAGCGACTATTAACTGTATGCTTTATTGAGCTTCTGAAGATGCTGTCACATCAAAGTCTTGTACCTTATTATGAATGTTATTACAGGTGATAATAATAATGATAAAACATCTACTTTATTGTGTTTGTGTGTGTACATGAACCAAATCCTTAGTTAATATCCTGGAGCAGATAGATAGAAGGCTAATAATTTAGTAACAAACTTTGTTGCACAGAGCGTTTGAAGATATTCTTTGAAATACACCTGGAGGTCCATAGAATTGGTTTGAAGCCTGTTTTAGAAGAGATTTACAAAATATTCAGATTCCTCTGCTAGAAAATTGTACACGTAGATGTCCCATAAAGAGAGAATGTGTAACACTGTTTCATCATGGACACCGAGGATTAAAAAAAAAAATCTTACATTGAAGGGAAAGAGATAGATCGGTTCTTTATTTCCCTGGACACTTTGTTTTATTAGAGAGACACGCCAAGCTGTGATTGCAGTTGTGTTCTCAAGCTATCTTTTCTGCTGCAAATCATTCCAGGCTGGTTTTGATTAGGACAAGTGTTCCCAAACTTCCTGACTCAGCATCATTTCAAGATGACAATGTTCCCTGGAACCATCACCTTCACTTGCCTGTGGAAAGAAAAAAAAATAGTGAAAAGGGATATATAGTGTTCTGGTTCTGTGTCAGAGGAACATAATTTAGTGGTTAACTCATGCCTCTCTATAGCATGCAGGTGCGGTTGCTGCAGAAATATGTTTACTATGTGGATCCGCCTTCGGGTCACTAAATAACTTAGAGTACTTGGGGCCTCACGTGGGGTAAGACCTCAGTTCCCAACTCTGACACAATGTTCTTTTGCGACATCCCATCCTCTATGTCTGCATCAGTGACACTGTTTTGTGGTGGTTGGTTTACATATCAGTATTCCCCCCTGATTTGTGAGCCTCTGTGTTATTGAGTTGCTTATGTCTGGTATCTAGCAGTTACACGATTTATACTAGAAGGTACTAAGTGTTTTGCCAAATAAATTATGCCAGGAAGGAAGGAAGGAAGGAAGGAAGGAAGGAAGGAAGGAAGGAAGGAAGGAAGGAAGAAAGGAAGAAAGCAGATATCTCCTGCCACCTCACACCTGCCCCTCTGAAAAGCATATTTACTTTTCTTTCCTTGATTATACCTGGAGTAGGGACATGATCCTTCAAGGAGGCTCTTGTGGCTCCAATGGAGTAGAGATAGTATTTGGAGCTCAAAGGGATAAGTGGAGGCCAGATTACACCACACCTTGGGGACAGTTTTAAGGGTTTTGGCTGAGTGAATGAANAAGGAAGGAAGGAAGGAAGCAGATATCTCCTGCCACCTCACACCTGCCCCTCTGAAAAGCATATTTACTTTTCTTTCCTTGATTATACCTGGAGTAGGGACATGATCCTTCAAGGAGGCTCTTGTGGCTCCAATGGAGTAGAGATAGTATTTGGAGCTCAAAGGGATAAGTGGAGGCCAGATTACACCACACCTTGGGGACAGTTTTAAGGGTTTTGGCTGAGTGAATGAAATTGTGGACTATTGCACTGTCTTATGACTTCCATTCTAACAGGCTCACTCTGCTGCTTTGAGAATAGAGTAGGGGAGCAAGGATGGGAGCAAACAGACTGTTAGGAAGCTGTTGCAGGGATCTGGGCTAGAGGAGACAGCATCTCTGATCAGGGTGGGAGCAAAGGAGGTGGTGAGAAGCGGTGGGACTCTGGGTATGTGCTGAAGATGGAGGCATCAGGGTTCCTGATAGAGGTCTCCAGTGCTGGTGACTGGTGAGACTGGAAGAATGGTCGTTTTGTTAATGGAAATGAGGAAGCTAAGGACAGAGCTGGCTGGGGGAGGTCAAGAATTCAGTTTAGCACATATTGATTGTGAGGTTTCTAGTAGACATTCAAGTGGCGATGCAGCGTTGGCAATTACTTACACATTTGAGGTTTGAGAGGCTTGGGCTAGAAATATAAATTGTGAGTTGTTGAAATATACAAATTATTTAAAACTGCAAAGTTGGATAATGTCAAAAAGGAGTAAGTGCATATAAATAGGAGGACTGAGCTCTGCGACACTCCAACAAAATTAGAATAGTAGTCCATTCCTTCTTGAATTCAAGTTGTTTCCACCTTTTTCTTCAAAGAAAAAGCTAGGGCTTCCCCCCCCCCCCATTTTTACGCACAATTAAAACAGATGCAGTTAAAACAAGAGATCAGCAGAAGAAGTAGCGCTGAAATGATTTAGTGACAAATTCATGAAGATGATAGCTCAGAATGGTCCACCTAAAATAGTATCCCTCTCAGAGGAGACAGCGACCTCCCTGAAAGGGATCCTGTGTGAAAGAGCAGCAAACCATCCTAGCCAACTTTGAATGAATGTGATCACATCAAACACAAGCATTTGTAAAAGTCTACCCTGGAGCCCAACACTCTCCCAGTAAAATAGGCCTTCGCCATTCTATCCTCATTACTGGACACCATTTTGATGCCTGTTATGGTCCACAAGCCAGTGAGCCCTGTATTAACTAGGTAATATAATAAATTACTGCCCACATGACCTCAGTTAGGCTTACTTAACTCTTTAAAGTCCTTGCCTCCAAATAGAGTCAGCTGCAAAATCTCCTTTGCTGTGTAAGGTAACATAGAGGATTTTGTGTTCAAGATATAGACATTTATGGGGCAGCATTATTCTGCCTAGAACAACTTCTAAATTTATAGTTTCCACTTGTAACTCTATTCTGAGGACCAAACCCATATATTTAAATGTCTATTTATTTTTTTGCCATTTTAGAGGTCTAAAAGGCACCACCAATACAATATATCCAGTGCTAAATTTATGAGTTTGGTCCTAAATCTGGCCTTTCTCTATTGTAAGGTTCTCACTGATTTCCTGGGTTAGTAAATGAATTCAACATGGCGTATTTGCATAAGCCAAAAACCCAGGTACCATATTTAAGACCCATCCTTCCCTCATTCCCATATTAATCCAATGGCAGATTCTATCAATGCAATCCAGAGGATGACAAACTTTTTCTTAAAGCACCAGATAATAAATATTTTAGACTTTGTGGGTCACACAACCTCTATCCCAACTATTCAGCTCTGCTGCTATAACCATAGACAATACATAATAAATAGATGTATCATGTTCTACTAAAACTTTTATTAATAATAAGAGACAGCCAACCCATAGGCCATATTTGGTTGACCTCTGATTTAACCTTTAAAATTCTTTACCTTTGGTCTATCTCCATTGCCAACACCTTCATTTAATTGACCATCATCATCTCTCTCTCTGTCTCTCTCTCAAACTATTGAAAGAATCTGGCCTAGCCACATCCACTTTTGAAATTCCCCAATACACTCTTCTCAGGACAGTCAGAATAATTTTTTAAAATACAGATCTGTTTCTGCCACACCCTGGCTCATATCCTTCAGAATTACCCTGACCATAGGACAAAATTCTCAGTGTGACCCCCCCCTAAGTTTTCTACCATCTAGCCCTATGTGAGTCTCCTACCACTGCCAAATTTGCTGTGACTGGTGTGCCAGACACACTGACCTACAACTAGCTGTGCTTCCTCTCCCCACAGGGCACTTGCACATGCACTTTCATCTGCTTAGGCTGCCTTTCCCCAGGCTTGACCTAATCGACTCCCAGTCACTGTCTTTGCAGGAAGGAAAGGTGTACCACACTGGGATGCAGAGTGAAATGCACGCGGGGGTTGCCACGGACCCAGCAGGGATGCTGAGGCACTCAGGATGGACAAAGCAAGAGGGAGAACCGTAGGGGAGGGACCACACAGCAGGAACCATGCTGGGAGTTGATGATGTTGCACACAGCCACTTTGAGAACTAGAAATCAGAAGCTGGCAAGACACAGAGGAAGAAATCTACCCCTCTCCTTCCACTGTCGTGGGGCTGATGGCTCCCGATGGTTGGGAAATCAAAGGGCAAGGGATCCTGAGAGAAGCAGCCGGTGGGAGTCAGTTCCCCTCTTTCCATAGCAACTTTGTCCTTTATAAACACTCTTCAGGATTGTCATTTGTTTTTATTTGTAGGGCTTTTCGATTAAGATCTATCTTTTTCTCTTAGAATCCACACCACACGATGTCAAAAATTGTGCCACTTTTACTTACAGTTGTCTCACCAAATTCAACACTATGCCTGGCAAATTGAGGATACTCAATACATAGTTATTAAATATTTGAAGGGAAGAAAAATCAATCAATTAATCAATGAATGAACTTTTCTCAGTATTTTCTCTCCCTTAGTGACTCTCACTCTTCTCACCACATTGCAGCAGCTTTTCCTCCATCTTTTTAAGCACCTTGCACTTGGACTAGAGAACAGAACTTGACTCCATCTGCTTTGGTGATTGGTCCATCCTTGGACAATGTTCCTAACCCCTCCAGACACTCGGTTCTAGTTTGCCTCTTCAGTCCAGGCCGTTAAAGTGAGCTCCAGAGGTGGAACTTCCTCGTCTTTTCTTCCTCTCCTGCCTCACCATCCAGAGATCAGACTAACCCTGTATGACAAAGCACCAATTATGACAATTGGCAGCAGATTAATTGGTGGTGTCGATGTGGCCTTAACATCCTCAATTCTCATACCTTTATTTCCTTACGTAATTGTTTATAATCTGAACTCCACATAAAAGCTTTTTTAGTGGCTGTCCTCTTGGCTTCTACCTGATCTTCTCTTGTATCCTCATTCAATTTTAGGGTTGGTTGAAGAGTTCTGCATATTTAAACAAATATTCCTCATGCAAAGAAGTTGTCACTTTTCTTTTTCCTTTTTAAATTCATGGATGTTTTTCTAATTAAAAAGTCCTATGAAGTATTGGGCACTTTAAGAGAAACCATACTTACTTGACCCAAAAATATATTTTATAAGATTAAAGATAGAATTTTTTTATCAGGATAAAGTCAATAACAGTAGAATCTTATTGCACAAAGCAGAAAGTACAGCTCTGAATTAAGTATTTTGACATTCACCAAATGCCAGCAGATAAGGTTGAAATTTTGAAGAGACCATTAAGGAAAAGTTTCTACTTAGTGTAAATATAGCCAATTAGTACGCTAATAATGGATCTATTGCTTGGTGTTTAGTGACAATTTTAGAAAAGGTGTTAATATGTAAGAATTTATTTGGAAATATATGCACATAAATCTGTAAGCTTTAGAAATCCTGCTATAAACTGTACTAACAGGCTTAACCAGGAATTTTAGTTGTTGGAAACTGACTATCATTAGTATTCAAGGTTTGCCAGTTTTCCAAGAACAAGGTGACTTAACAAAACATGTTATTAAATATAATTTACTGTTTCAGCCCCGACTGGTGTAGGTCAGTGGATTGAATGCTGGCCTGTGAACCGAAGGGTCACTGGGTTCGATTCCCAGTCAGAGCACCTGCCTGGGTTGTGGGCCAGGTCCACAGTAGGGGGCACACAAGAGGCAGCCACACACTGGTGTTTCTCTCCCTGTTTTTTTTCCTTCTCTTCCCCTCCCTCTAAAAATACATAAATAAAATCTTTAAAAACAAACAAATAAATAAATAAAATTTAGTGTTTTACTGATGGTTGAAAAGGAACCTCTTAATCAAGCTGGATTCCTAAGTCAGCCTTATCAACAGTAATCACTTTGAACCAGAGCTGAAACAGAGAATCTGTTAGAGAAGACTCTGTTGGTAAGAGTGATGGTTAGTACCAATTGGTATTTAAAGATTCATTGTATTACCTAATAATGTTGCAAAAGAAAAAGCATTAATTTACTTGATTCCAAACCATATTAAACTGGAAAAAAAGTGTGATTTTATCAGTAAAATACATTTTTCAGTAAAATAAATGAATTAAGAGTGGACAACAGAAACCATGAGATAAAAATCACACTCACTTGCTGGATTATCAGACCACTATGTTTACTGACGGAGTTGCCATGCTCTTCCCCCAAAACTGCACCATTTCACTTTCCAGCAGTGTGAGGGTTCCAGTCTCTCCCCACGCTCCCCACGCTTGTTCTTATCGGTCTGGTTAGAGCCATCCTGCTGGGCACAGGCAGGTCTCCTTGTGATTTTGATGTGCACTTCACCAATGGCTTAAAGAATCTTTTCACGTGCTTATGGGCCATTGGTATATATTCTTTGAAAAATGTCTATTCAGATCCTTTCTTCACTTTTAAATTGGGTTATTTATCTTTTTATTATTGAGTTGTATAAATTTTTACTTTAGATACAAGTCCCTTATCAGATATATGATGTATAATTTTTTCTCCCATTCTATGGGTTGCCTTTTCATTTTCTACTAGTGAATTTTTCATTTTGGTTATAGGACTTTTCAACTGAAGCATTTCCATTCAGTGCTTAAGGAGTAATTTCTATATTGATATTCTTTATATGATGGGACACTCTCATCATAGCTTCCTTTACTTCTATAAGTATAATTTCCTTTAAGTCTTTAAATATTTTTGAAGATTTTATTTATTTATTTTTAGAGAGAGGGAAAGGGATGGAGAAAGAGAGAGATAGAAACATCAAAGTGTGGTTTTCTCTCATGCACCTCCCACTGGGGACCAGGCCTGCAACCCAGCCATGTGCCCTGATTGGGAATCAAACCAGTCATCCTTTGCTTCACAGGCCAACACTCAATCCACTGAGCTATATAAGCTAGAGTTGAGTATTTTATAAGGACCCCCTAGTTAATGTCTTAACCAATTGTTTTTCTATTTTTCTTTCCTAAGGAATGCATTTTTATTCACATTTTATGGGGTAAATATATGACAAGAAAATTATGGGACAACAAGATGAGGCATTAAATGATGGTAGGCGTCATTAGGACCCAGTAATTCATGACTATTTTAAGAGGGGAAAAAAAACCTCTAGAACTCAGTCATTGTGACTTTAATAGGAAATACCTTTTTAATTGTTTTACCATATTATTGTAAATGGGCTTTTTCTAATATGCATCAAAAATCCAAATTTTCTGCCTAGGTTTTATTTTATTTCTGAATTTTGATCTCATAATGGTAAAGTCAGTGCAAAGGGACAACTTTTTGTATCTTTAAAAATTATCTTAAAATACTGTAAGTATTAACCCCTTCTCCCCCTCCTCAACTGCATATGGCTTTGTTGTTCTGAGTCAACAGATTATTTGTGTTTGCTGGGTTTTGTTTTGTTTTGTTCTTTTGCTTTTCAATTCCAATTGACATACAATATTAGTTGCAGGTGTACAACATAGTAATTAGACATTTATATAACTTACAAGCTAATTACTTGATATATCTAGTATCCATCTGGCACTATACATAGTTATTACAACACTATTAACTATATTCCCTATGTTGTAGTTTACATCCCTGTGATTATCTTTATAACTGCCAATTTCTACTTCTTAATCACTTCACCTTTTCCATCTATCTCCCTAATTCCCCTTCCTTCTGTCATTTTGTTCTCTATATCTATGAACCAACAAATTATTTTAATAGCATCTGATGAAGTTGTTGGATTTGCATACGGGCTATATACAATCAAAATTGGTTTTGAGTTTATTTATTTTTGAGATGTTTCTACAGGTTGAATGTTCTTAGTCTGGGTCCATGCGTGATTCTGTCCCACCAAGTACGAGACTAAGTTCCATCATCCAGGGGTTGGAGGTGCCCTGAGGAAATGTGGAATGACTGACAAAAATAACAACACCCAGTTACATTCAGCAGCTTAAATATATTTAAATGACTTAGCAGGTTTTTTCTGTAGTGATTTCCCATTCTTGATGGACTCAAATAACTCAGTTCTTAGGCAAGTTGTCACTCTTTCTTCCAGATCCTCTTTGGCTTTGCCACACCATTATACAAGTCATTTTATTCCTTTTTAATTGACTGCACTCAATTCAACTCTTTATAACCATCTAGAGGGATGAATCCTGATAATATTTTCCATTTCAGTTACCGTTCAGACTTGGTAGTGAAAATAATGCACTCAAAGTTTGAAAAGTGCTTCATTCTCTTGGATACCAGATTACTGGAATAATCTTTAAAAAGCAAGCTCATGTATTTGAAGGATGATGGAAAAGCAATAAAATCAAGTCTCTAGAAAAAAACTTATCTGCAGTCTGAAGGCCACGGTCTCTTTGGGTGGATCAGTCATTAACAGCTTGGCAAATCTGGGGTGCAGAGGGCATTTACCTGTTGCAGACAGAAGAGGGACTGTCATCTTGAACATGCCGTATTTCAGGTTGAGTGTATGTGTTGATCAAACGACCAGGCACCAGGCTATATTTGCTACTTTGTTTATCAGTACTTATTGGCACGAAGAGCAGCCTTAGACAACGATGGGAAGAACTCATGGATACTTGGTGAATGCGAGGACTGCTAGAGGACAACATCCAGAGCCATGTGAGCATATGATAGACAATATGTTTTTTCAGAGTAACCTAGGGAGAAGCAGCAGCACCTTGGAGCCCATGGGTTGAGCTTCAATGTTTTCCAACTCAAAAGCCGTTCAGGGGTAAATATTGTACGTGTATGGTGCAACCAAGTGCTGGGGACGTGAGTAGACTTGTGGAAAACTCCAGAGACATAATCTAATTATTTTGTTTTTTAAAAACACTCCAAGGAAACAGTGCACATCTACAGGCCATGTTTGCCTCTAAGCGATCAGTTTCTGAACTCAGGTATTGCTTAAGTAAATATGCCAATCTCAAAACTGCAGAACTGTCAGACCACAAACAGGAAGCTACGCAATCTGACCTTTTGCATTTCTTTCCCTCTCCTTTTGAGTCTATTGAGTAATTTTACTTCATGTAACTGTAGGACATACCTCTGGTGATATAGCCCCCAAGCGATTTAATATTAAATAAGTTAATGGACAATGATTCTAGTAAGTTGTGGGGAGGGGGAGTGGTTGAATTGATAAAAAACCTATAATGATTGCTTTGTATTACCAGTCACATGATATATTTTTTGTATTTAATATCAACAAAACTATATGCTAGATATTATCATCTCCTATTTCACAGACTGAGGCTGAGAAGTTAATGAATGTCTCAAAGTTTTTGGCTAGTTTTATGGGACAAATTATGCCCCCCCCCCAATTCATATGTTGAAGCCTTAAATCTTAGTGTCTCAAAAGGTGACTTTATTTGGTGGTAGGACCTTTAAAGAACTGACTCAATTAAAATTATTCTTAATTCAGTATGACTGGCATTCTTATAAGCAGAAGAGATTAGGACACCGACACACAGAAAGGGAAAAAGACAAAGACACAAGAATGCGGCCATTTACAAGCCAAACAGAGAGGACTCAGAAGAAGCCAACCCTGTCAACACCTTATGTGGGGCTTCCAGCCTCCAGAACTATGAGCAAGTCCAGTTCTTTCGTTTAAGTCACCTAGTTAGTAGTACTTTGTCATGGCAACCACAAGTTAATTTAGTTAGGAATTCATAAATTCAACTCAATATTGTCAGAATTCAGAATTCACTATACCCCAAAGTCCTGTGAACAAATTCACTTTGAAATACCTCGGCCATAGTTCTAGTTAACACCTCCTGTGTTAGTCCAGGTTTTCAATGAGGCTGATCTCAAAACATTAAATGTGCAAGAATTGTATTAAGAGAAATGCCTGTAAAAGAAAATAGAGAGAACAGCTGGGAGAGCCATCAGACAATGACGCATCTCAGACGCCAAGTGAAAGGGACAGGAGAGGAAACTGGAAGCCTGAGTCAGCTGTGAAGTGTAAGGTTCAGCAATCCTTCTCAGAGTCCTGAAGCCAATAGTTAGCTGTGAGAGGGGTCCCGTCTCTCCTAGGAATAGCCCGCCCCAATATCCCCTACAAGCTCAGTCATTGGCTGAAAGAGTCTGGGGAGGGGTGTGTCCTTGGTGCAAAGATGCAAAACAGGATAGCAACTATGACCCTCAGTCAACTACCTCTTTGTATGTCAAGGTCTATTAAGATGCATTCTCATAGAAACTGTTAAAGAAGAAGTAAATTCTAACTTTTAGACACTTGTTAGAGCACAGCAAGGTAGGTGTATTCTAGGGGTGCCTAGTGATAGACTGAGGGACCCCTGCAATGGGAGTTTGCAGTGGGGTAGAAAGATTGGGCTCAAGTTTGAATACAGCAGGGGTAAATGGGAATTTACAGCCAAGGAGCAGGATCTTGATCAGTTTATGGAAAATTACAAAGAGAAAAAATCAGAGGGAAGAGGGGATGTTGCCAAATCAGCCTAACAGAATATTTGCCAAAGACAGGCCAACGTGATCAGATATCACCTGGGGGATGGTAGAGGATGAGTAATCCAGTTAGATACAGAGGGTGATCAGTATGGCAGATTGGGGATTCTGGCTAAACCAGTTTAGGAGAATTTTTGCTAAACAATTGGACAATGCAGAGAAATGGGAGTTCAAATTAAAGGCCTACTTGAAAGTTTCAGGGGACCTTGAATAGAAATGGTCAAGAAAAGAATCTTTGTCAATGACTCACCTCCATATTTTCTAACTTTATGAAACAGCTCTTCTTTTACAAGGGCACATCATGTGTATCATCTCCGAAGCAAATGCTATATTTCGTCACCAGATACTTGTTGAGTATGTGATGCGGGCTTAACAACCTTAAGGAGCTAAAGAAATATTAAATTATGAAAGCAAAAAAAAGTCTGTCCATTGATTCACATTCTGTATTTTTTAGTTCTAAACCCAACTTCCAATTTTAGGTGCAGAGTGAACAGCAATTTTTATTATGATAGCTTATTCAATGTTCCCCCTTACGTGACATAAATCCTGCCTAGAGGGTCACCCCTGGTGTGAAAGAAATTGGGTGCTTCCTAGGAGGCAAGAGTTGCAATTATGGAAAAGCTCTCCTGTTTCGAATGGCCCAGTGGTATTTCCAGGCCTTCTTTTCCGCTCGTGAGTAGAAACTGAAAAGAGCTGGTCAACCCCGTGCCTGGGGTCTGGGTGCCAGAGGCTCACTGGATGAAATTCAGCCCTGGAGTACCTTCATGAACATCACACTGTGCCCTCTGCTTTCAGTATGTGGTCAGCATACTTACTAGCCCTCTACTGGCATCTGGTTTCCAGTCTCCTTTCCTGAAAGTCCTGACCTCCTTACCTAATTTCTGCAAACATTTTTTCCCACCAGGACTAGATTTGATGCCAGTGCCTATCACATTGTCTCAGATTCCCGTCCTCCTAGCCCTGCTGATGCTGACACGTGATGCACGTCCAAGTTCTACTGCTACTTGTGTGCTACTCCTGTGTTTAGACCCTTGCCTGTTGGCTGCAGCCCAGAATTTGCTGAAGTTTACCTCCCTACTTTGAATTTGCAAAACAACTAGAAATGTCCAATTATTGCCCCTCTCACTTCATTCCCAGGTCCCTGGTGAGAAGTTTCTTCTGTGCTCATTGCTTTGGGCCATGATATTTTACCCCCAAATTGCCATAATTCACAGCATTAGAGTGAGTCACACCTTTGAATTAAAGCACTCAGGTTCAAGTTAAATGTGTTCCCTAAAAAAGCCAGCACATTTGGTCGTCATTGCCTGTTAACATCTCGGCATGCATCAACCTGGTCATTATCCCACCACCAAGAAAAGTCTTGAGGGATGTATGACAGATATATTTTCAAAGACTGATTTGTCTCAGTTTAGAACATGGACATAATATAGTCCTACTTCTTACGTCATACACAACCCTGCTACTTTATAACACTAATCTAGTTCTCCAGGTCCTAGTCAAACATTTTCTATGACATGAAATGCTGAATGTGCAAAGCACCTATGTATCTAGAGAGGCTAGTGATTAGATTCTTTACCCTGAGCTAGGCATACCAAGAGCCACAAGGCATGATCTCTGCCCTCTATGAGCCTGTGTCCTATTGAAATGTCAGAAGTTTTTAGAAATAATATGAGGACACCCTCGTTCAGTTGCTTCCTGGAAAAAGTAGCTTAGTACATTCTTGTCATTCTTCTATTTGATTTTCATTCTCTTTCTTTTTCTTTCTGAAACAGTCAAAATATCAAAACTATTTTGAAACCAATTGTTTTTTTTAAAATAATGAACTAGTTAAGACGTAATTTATTCAGCTTGTCCTGATTATACCAAAGAAGCTGAGTGATGAAATTAGATCCTGAAAGAAATAAACAGGAGCATTAACTACATCCAAAAGACATCTGTCAAATCTGGGGGTAGTGTGACAGCAAGGGACTTTTTCAAAGGCCCTTCGGGAATAGGATTTTAATGGGATTGACTATGCTTCTTTGAGGCCATGTATACAGCCGATATCAAAGAGACTTAATTCTCGTTTACTTGGAGAAAAAATCAGAAAGCGATTTTCATTATAAGCGTGTTTTTCTAGTTGGAAGCTGAGAAATAAAGCACTCAGTAGGCACGTGTGTGCCCAGAGAGCTGGTTGGCAGGCACATATTCTAAAAGTCTAAATCGCAGTCATTGATAGTGCAGAAGCAGGTGCAATGGAAGCATGTGAAGTTGTGACAGAAGTGCTATTCTTCTAAAGTTGGCTATAAATAATGCTACACACAAGGAGACAGAAAAGTACTAAGATAAACAATAGCCTTGTGCTAGTATCTAAGACCCTTATAAGACTTTCAGGGCAATGACAACTTGTGACTCGGGCATCAGAAGGTGCTTCAGGAGCAAGGATTGTATGAAACCCAGAGTTCATGAGCCACGCAGAATCCAAACAGATCTGCAGCTCAGCCAGGAGTGAATGTGGTGGCAGCTGCACTTCCAAAGTTAATGAGGACGGATCACAACGCCTGCCTGGTGTGTCTTTCACAAAAAAGGCAAAGATGCCAATTATTTCCAGTGTTTTCAAGTGACTGCATTTTACTTTCCCTCTCTTTTTCCTCTAATTATAATTAAAATGAATAATAATCAAAATTATTATTCATATTTTGCCCCATTATCTCTTTGCTATGCAAAACTTGTGGCTACAGTATCTGGAGACATTTAGTAGAATAAATGAAGTATATGTGCAGGTTATGTTTTGTAAAACTTGGAAGAGGATGATGCAATCCAAAGTAACCTTTGGAACTGTCTGGTTTCCACTATTACAAAAAATAAATAAAAGAAAGAAATGCTAATAGGACTTCTTTAAAAAGAAGAAGAAGAAGAAAATTAAAAATATGAATATGAAAATTCCACAAAGAGAAAATTCTCACTGACAAAAGCAAACTCATAATAAACCAGCACTAAAGCTAGTACAAATGTTATAAGGCACAAGAGAGAGATCATGTTTAAAACAGTAAATTAAGGTGTAGACATACACACAAAAGAAGTAAAAATCAATGCAAAAAACATAAATGTGGAAGGGATGAGTAAAAAGGGTAGTGATTTTAGAATGTGTTTGAACATAAACAAACATAAACTTAAAATAAACTGCTATAAACATGGCTTGGTATATATGAAGCACATGATAACCAAAACCCCCAAATTTATGAAGTATATAAGAAATGAAGTGAAAGGAATCCAAACACACCACTATAGAAAGTCACCAACATACAAGAGAAGAGAGCAAGAGAATAAGGCAGAAACAAAGAACTGTAATAACGACCAGAAAATAATTAATAAAATAGTGGTGAGTGCATATCAATAATTAATTTTAATGTGAATGGAGTTAATGCTCCAATCAAAAGACGAGTGGATAAAGAAATGGTACATATACAACAATGGAATATTACTTGACCATAAAAAAAGAATAGAATCTTATGGCTTGCAACAACATGAATGGACCTAGAGGGTATCATGCTGGGTGAAACAAGTCAAACGGAGAAAGACAACTACCTCATGATTTAACTTACATGTGGAATCTAAAATAGCAAAATAAAAAAATTTTAAAAAAGAAATAGACTCATAGGTATAGAGAACAAACTGATCATGGCCACATGGGAGGGGACTGAAAGACTGAGTGGAACATGTGAAGGGACTAAAAATTACAGATTGGCAGCTACAAAATTGCCAGGGGCATGTAAAAGGACAGACTAGAGAATATCGTCGATAATATTGTAATAATTCCATGTGGTGCCAGGTAGGTACTGAGGAGTTCATTGTGTAGATTATATAAATGTCTATCTAACCACTATGCTGTATTCCTGAAACTAATGTAATATTGATTGCCAACTGTAATTGAAAAATATTTTTTAAATGAAGAGAAGAGATACTGTTTTGTTCCATCAGTCCTTGACCTGGTAGCATGACATCGCCTAACATCAGCTGAAATTGATCTTATTTCAAGTAAAAATTCAAGTGTACAAAGACAACCTTGAAAAAACTTTAAAAAAAATCAGACACTATGGGAGGGTTGACTGTGGACGTGCGGGGGGACGGACAGTGGAGAGCAATGGGGACAAAAGTGGGAGGACTCTAACTGAACAACGATAAAAGATTGCCAAAAAATGGTAACTTAGCCTTCAAATGCATCTCATTCTGCAAAATGTCACCTTCATCGAGGAACATAATATAGTGTGTTATTATCACTAAAATATGAGTTGGAAAATGTCTATGTTGTGATTGATCTTGAAACAAGTTCTGTGAGGCTGGTGGTGAAGTCATCCCTATGAGTCCATGATCTTCCCAGTGCTGCTTCCCTAGTGAACTTCCCTGGGGTGGTCACTTACCTTGACTCTAGCTCTTGTCTCCAAATACAATTTTGTTGCTTTGAAAACTCAGATCCATCATATAAAGATCTGGGATTTTCCCCAGCAGGCATTCAAACGAATGTGCCAGCACTCTGCAGGCTTTTCGCCTGGGGAATTCAAAAAGTGCTCAAGCTTCAATAGTACCATTAAATTAAGTGCCTGGCTCCCCTACGTACTTCTTTGGAAGGCACCAAATTTTATTTAGATACATAAATTCTAGTTTTAAAACACTCCCAGCTCTATTGAGGTATAATTTGTATTTTAAAAACTGCACATAAGTAATATATATGATTTGGTGAATTTGAACCTTTGTTACCCTCATCACAATCAAAGTAATAAACATATTTATCAGCTCCAAAAGTTTCTTTGTGCCCTTTTGTTGTTCTTACGGTGTTTTAACTTTAAAATTAAATGCATGACTTTATACTCACATCTAATATTATTTTAGTGAACAGGGGAAGAAAATAAAAGTGTGGCCACGTTCCTGTTAGAAGGTACCAAGGAAAATGTCTGGTGCTTCTTTCATGGGTGTTAAGATCCTCTGTACTTGATAGATGACATAGGTATGTCTAAGAAGCTGTAGGTATGTGACTATAATTACCTCTCTCAAACAAAGTCAGTGATTGGTATATGCTTGTTACATTCTAGGGAGCCAGGGATGAGTCTTGAAATGATGTCTCTCTTGGGACATTGGAGATCACTGTCACACTTGAAAGGCAATCTCAGTGTTTACTAATCTTAGGAAGGCAGTGTGTTGAGGTACAGTGGCTTCCAAACTGGTCACCTGTCAGAATCCCCTATGTGTGGAGGTAGCCCTGTCCTCAGCCTGAGCGAATCTTTCTTTCTTTCTTCTCTCTCTCTCTCTCTCTCTCTCTCTCTCTCCCCCTCTCTCTCTCCCCCCACTCCCTCCCTCCCTCCTCCCTTCCTTCCTTCCTTCCTTCCTTCCTTCCTTCCTTCCTTCCTTCCTTCCTTCTTTCCTTTGATGTCTGTTCTTTTTTATTTCTTACTCTTAGAAAATCTCATTTTTGAACTGGACTCAGACCTAGAGATAAAAGCAATTGTTCCTGGAGTTTTTCTTTGGCCTCCTCATTCTCTTAGCCAAAAGTTTAGCATATTCTGCAGTTATTTCTTATTTTCCTTAGTTCATTGTTTCATCAGAGCAACACAGAGAATAACAAGATGCTGAATCTTGGGTGCTTTGGTCCTAGGTTTTTTACCTTGAGCTTTCTCACAAAATATTGACAGACATCATCTTCTGTAGAGAGACTGAAAAGTCTTTTTTCCCATTCTGCTAGGTCTTTGGGGCCCCAGGTGACAAGGCACAATAGAATCAGTGAGATCAGGAATATCTCTCTTCCTTTTTTTTTTAAGATGACTGGCTTGAGAACACTGAAACTGATGGCCACAAGAGAACCCTGAACAGATTTGTACTTTCTTTCTCCACTCTGCTTTGGTCTACAACAGAAATGCCCCTTCTGGGTAGTAGGTGAACATGGCCATGGGGCAAATCACCCTGCTTCGTGGGGAAAGCTTCTGTGCTATTCCCACCACTGATTCAAACCACATACCCCTTCCATTCTTCACGCAGAGCATCAGCAGCAACTCCTCTGGCCTTGCGCTTCTAATTAAAGGTATGAAGTTGGCATTCATCACCCACTTCAGATGTTCAGCTTCATCCTGGATCTGCTCACTGCTTCCAAGGTACCGAGAAAAAGAGCTGGGTAAATCTTTACCATGGGGGGAGGGGTTAGATGTCAGTGTTATTGAAAGGTCCTCATCAGTGAAACTAACACATCCATTCCTCCAACCAGTGTTTGTAGACATATGAGGATGGTTCAAAGACCCAGGTGAGGGTCCCCCCATCATTGTTTTCTAATTACAGGACCATGTACAAGTTACTTGACCTCTCTGACCCTCTGAGTCCTCATTTCTAAAATTTAGGGTTTAATAAAGCACTCAGGAGATACAGCTGGTGAGCAAGAAGCTCTCAAAGGATTTCTGTTTCCTCTCCTTTCAACACTACTTCTCTCCCCAGTGAGCAGGTGTTACAGACTACATGTTTGTATCCTCCTAAAATTCACAGGTTAAATCCTACCCTAGTATTTGGAGTTTGTGCCTTTGGAGGTAATTAGGATTAGGTTAGGAGGGTGTGGTCCTTAAAATGGTATTAGTGGCTTTATAAGGAAATGAAGAGAAGCGCACGCCCCCCCTCCCTCCCTCCCTTCCACCCTCCCCTATGCACATTTGACAAAGACTACATGAGGACAAAGTGAGAAGTCAGCCACCTGCAAGCCAGGAAAACAGCTCTCCACAGAACCAGATCAGTCAGTCCCTTGATTTTGGACTTCCTAGCCAACTATGAAAAGTAAATCTATGTTGTGTGAGCCAGCTAGTCTGTGGCAGCCCGAGCAGACTGAGATGTAGGCAAACCAGGCTTTTAAAATGGCATAGACGCAGTCAGGACAGTTGAATGGAAAGAGGGAGTGGACAGAACATTTTCCTCTAGGTAGACCTTGTTGGAGCGTCTTTTCAGAGCACGTGTCTGGAGAAGCTCAGGGCAGGCAGCCCACCTGAGCCACAGAAGGGAGCCTGGGCCAGAGTTCTCTAGCTGCCTGGGACAGCATATGGATTCAGATGACCTAGGAACTGGGAAATAGAGAGAAAAAAATGATTTTTTCTGAGAAAGAAGATAAATGGAAGAACACTACAATAGATATGTGGGAGAAAACCAAGCGATGGTAATTAAATTTGTTACAGAGGAGTTTTGGAACAATCAGACATTCCATCAAGGAAATCTAAAGAAATCTCTGTGAGCGAGGCTGGAAGTGATTACAGTTCTCCGCATGCAGTCCCAATCAAAGAAGCTCGCCCTGTCTAGATTTAAATTGTGTGGGGAGGAAGAAAATGGTCAACCCTTGACAAAGAAAAGAAGAGAACGTCTCCAGAGCTGAAGAAACTGAAAAGATTCAATTTTATGTTTTCCATTTATGCTGGAGGCTGTGACACCAGAGTTTATTGAAATTAGTCTTCGTGGCCATCTAAATGTACCATGACATTTCATTCACTCATTGGAAAAATGATGATTGAGTAGCAACCGTGTGCCACTCACTAAGCCAGCTGTTGCCTGTATACATCATGGAGTCCACTGCTGTGTTCGTGGGGTGACGGGGTGCATGTCCCTGCCTTCTTTAGCACATTCCATGCCTTTAACCTGGTTTTTCAAAAGGTTAAGAACAGCAGATCAATGAGGAAATTAGCTTACTGAATTGATTATTATGATTCAAGAAACACCTTCTTCTTTATTACTTGGGGCCCTTTTTTTTCTACTGCACTAGGTAGTTTGAAAAATATACAAGGCAGACAGCTGAAATCCTGAGATCCCAGCCCCTGGTGGAGGATGAAAGGGATGTATGAGTCTGAGAACAAAGGAGCTTGGAGTTATTTAAATGTGTCTCTTAAAGGAAAACCCAGTGCTTGGCACCTTGCAGTTTCCTTTTAAAAAAAAAAAGAAAGAAAAAAAAAAGCCCATAGTTACTAGATGAAGTTGCATGTATTCTGACCCTTAATAGTACTTTCATAAATAAGAGGTATTTTTTTAACACAGACATTTTATAACACAGAGCAGGTCTCTGGCAATCCAGACAGACAGTCTAATTTCAGCCAAAAACTCTGATTAAACATAATTTTACAAACCCATAAAATCGTTCCTCAGTCCTTACAAGTGAGAAAACAACTAGAAAATAAAAAGAGGGCGTTAAAGTGTGGGATGGGGGGAGAGTGTGGTAGCAAACTCTGGGAAGTGAATGCAATTCTAAGGTGGTTTCCTGAATAAAATACACCATGGATAATTGGATGTGACTTTCTTTCACTTGTAGAGTTTTTAAAACCAGAGCAGGCAGCAGTTTTTCTCTCTTCCCATCCTGCCCGCCAGGCTCAGCTCTGAGCAGTGTTGTTTGGTGGAGACAGTTTATCAGCTACCGTATATTGTGGGCTTAAACAGATTTTTAATCATCTCAGACAGGGGAGACATTTTCTTTCAAACTGGGGGCAGGTTATGAAATGGGAGACTCATTAGGAGCAAAACCAGATGAGCTCCAATTAAACTAACTGTTCTCAGGCAAAGCCCTGGTGTCTTGGAGGCTAACTTTGTTTAAGGTTTACAGAACAAACAAGCTGCACTTCAGGTGTCATTATGGAAAAGCTAGGCAAGGCATGACTCAAAACTGCTTTCTCAGTCAGATTACTTCTCATTTACTGTTGCTTGGGACCATGGAGAATCCAGGCCTCCCTTTGACACCATTGTTTTCTTCTGAGATAATTACTGAGGAGTGTTCGGGCACCGAAGTTCAGATCTCTCCATTAGATTTCAGAGCCCAGTTGCTTAATGATTACCTTTCTTTCACTTGCTTTACTTTCAAAATGATGTTTTCTAAACCCTAGAACATGGACACTGTCCATCCCAGGATTGGTCCTTGCCAATTTCTTTTTTAATATTTATTTATTTATCTTTAGAGGGGAAGGGAAGGAGAGAGGAAGAGAAACATCAATGCATGGTTGCTTCTCGTGCATCCCTTGCTGGGAACTGGCCCCTGCCGGGAACTGGCCTGCAACCCAGGCATGTGCCCTGACTGGGAATTCAACCTCGATCCTCTGGTTCACAGGCCCGCGCTCAATCCACTGAGCTACACCAGCCAGGGCGCGGTTTCTTGCCAATTTCTTGAGCTTCTGTGGATGGCTTCTTCCTGGGTGGGCTCTGCAAGGTCTGAGTTGTCCCTAGGCCTTCAGGAGAACTGTTCCCCTGCCGAGTTTTCTGAAAAGGAGTCTCAACACTGGTTGCCTGTTAGATGCATCTGGGGAGCTTAGAAAACCATTGGCACACTCAACTCCCAGATCTTCTGATTTTCATTGTTCAGGGACTTCATTTTTTAAATGTATACTTATTACAAATTTGTGAAGTGATGCTAATGGGCAGCAAAGGCTGAGAACCACAGACTCAGTGCACTTTCCACCTCATTCGTCAAGATGCGTTGGAAAGCCAGACAGTCAGTGCAGGTAATTCACTCGGCGCATTTTCAGTGACAGTGTCCTCCAAAACAGAGACA
Source organism: Sturnira hondurensis (assembly GCF_014824575.4). NCBI lineage: Eukaryota > Metazoa > Chordata > Mammalia > Chiroptera > Phyllostomidae > Sturnira > Sturnira hondurensis. The sequence goes on from NW_028073411.1 coordinate 7,754,352, forward strand.
AGAATCTGTGGCAAGGCCTTGCCAAACTCTATCATTTCCAGGTGCTGCCTTGCGTGGATCCGTTCCCTGCTTCTCTCCATTCTGCTCCCTAACTTAGTTTGGTTGACAATGGACCTGAAAATGCTGTGAGTTTTAATGTGCTTCCCTTTCCCAGACACAGCGTGTACCTACCCACTCCCTGCCCCATGTTCCAGACAAAAATCCTTCTTCTCCTTCAAGACTCCTTCCCTGGAACACTGATTCTACTCACAGCAAACTTCCATTTTTCCATGGTTCTGTACAATCGTGGCTACATCATCATAGCTCTTGCTGTATAATATAATCATTCATCATTTGATGTATGTTTTCCACCATTAGGTTACGGGCCCTTGAAGGGAGACACGTAAGGCTCACAATAGGAAAAGTCTCATTTGAAATTCGGTCAAGAGCAAGCTACTACCTGACCTCCTGGGAGAAACCTGCAAAAAGCAGCTCCCCAATCCGTCTCTATCCCCTGGCCCTATTTTGTTTTCTCTGTGGCATTCACAGGGCATCTAAACTTCCTTTATCTGTTTGTTTACTTTAGTGTCCGCCTCTCTGCTCTGGAATGCAAGCACCTGCCCCTCCATCCTATCTCTTGTTACACACCGGGACCTAGAATAGGGCGTGCACCAACAGAGTAGATGGAAAATAAATGTCTGTTCTTGACCAGTTTTCAAATCAGATGGACCTGGTCTGAAACCCAGGTTTGATCGTTGCAGTTCATATCTTGAGCAAGATGTATAACCTTTCTATGCCTCAGCTGCCTCTATTCCAAGACTCTTGGTTGCTATCCTATTAATGTGACCACTTTTAAGAGAGGGGAGAGGAACCACTCTATTCAATGAACAGATCAATTAAAAGTTGAATGCAGTATTAAGATAAAAAGAGAACCAACCATATGAGAAAACATATTGGCCAATGATACCTCAGACAAGGGTTTAGTCTCCAAAATATATAAAGAACTTACACAACTCCACTCTACGAAGATGAGCAATCCAATTAGAAAAGGGGCAAAGGACTTGAACAAACACCTCTCCACAGAGGACATACAGAGGATCCAGAGACACATGAAAAGATGCTCAATACCGCTAGCTATCAGAGAGATGCAAATTGAAACCACAAAGAGATACCACTTCACACCAATCAGAATGGCCATCATAAACAAAGCAACAAACAAGTGTTGGAGAGGTTGTGGGGAAAAGGGGACCCTAGTTCACTGTTGGTGGAATTGTAGACTGGTACAACCACTGTGGAAAATAGTATGGAATTTTCTTAGAAAACTAAAAATGGATCTGCCTTTTGACCCAGCAATTCCACTGCTAGGATTATACCCTAAGGACCCTGAAACACCAATCCAAAAGAACCTATGCACCCAATGTTCATAGCAGCACAATTTACAATAGCCAAGTGCTGGAAGCAACCTAAGTGCCCATCAGTAAATGAATGAACCCCAAAACTATGGTATATTTACACAATGGAATTCTATGCAGCAGAAAGAAAGAAGGAGCTCCTAACCTTTGCAACAGCATGGATGGAACTGGAAAGCATTGTGCTAAGTGAAATAAGCCAGGCAGTAAAAGACAAATACCATATGACCTCACCTTTAACAGAAACCTAAATAACAAAACAAACAAACAAGCAAAATATAACCAAAGACACTGAAATAGAGAACAGGCTGACAGTGTCCAGAAGGGAGAGGGGAGGGAATTTCAGGGGAAAAGGGGAAGGATTTACAGGAACAAGTATAAAAGACACATGGACAACAACCAGGGGGAGCAGAAAAGGGAGGGATGTGGGGAGGGCTGGGTGGGTGGGCTTGGATGGGAGTAAAAACCAGAAAACTGTACTTGAACGACAATTAAAATATAAATAAATAAGTTGAATGCAAATTCAAGAAAAATTAAAATGTTAGGGCAAATAGTATGCTTTAGGATCAAACATTCACAATAATTATTCACAATAATTGGATAATATTTCCCTGACAGGGTGGCTCCTCTGATTAAAAATAAGAAGGTGTCTGAGGTACCTGGCAAGGATCTGTTAAGTCTGGTTCACTGTGTCCAATGTCAGTCTATATTCAAACCATGCAAGAATGCTGGATACCGACTCCCTCAAATTTAATCACTCCATTTTCCCATAATGTTATACCAAACCATATTTATAGTGAAATTCATTAAACTTGTCCCACTGTTCAGCATAATTTGGAAGCCCATTTTATCAGAGTTTTAAGGTAACATATATTTTTAAAAGTACATATATATATATATATATATATACATACATACACACACAGAGAGACAGACACATACATACATACATATACAATATCATGTTTGTTTTAAGAAAGTTTATTTGATAAGTAAATATTAAATTTAAAATGTTTTAACCATCTATATATGAATTAGAGCTGAAACATTTAAAGTCTTTTATGATTAGGCACTTGGGTATTTATTCAGAAAACACTCTAATAAATCTGAGTAATTGGAAAGAGCCCAGGGATTACTGGTTAGGTTTACCTGCTGTACCTGTTTGGCCGAAGAGTACATTCTCCTGGTTATGCCAATCACAAAAAAAGTGGCAATGTTGCACCTGTAGACAAACAAGGCACTCATGAGGCCAGGTGGTGGCAGAGGAAACCCATTAAGTCTTTCCAGACTTCTGATCTGCAGCTAACATTTTAATTTGGGAACCCCTTGTGCTTTACAAGGCACCTCCAGCTGTAATTTAGAATTAACTCCCACAAAAATAACCTGTTTGATAGCAAAAGGTCCGTATTTTTGTTATTTACATGAGTAGACAGGTTTCTCGAAGCCATAACCGATGACTCCTTGTTGGTCACTTTGCTTTCAGAGAGGTCTCTTTTGGTGTTCCATCTGTCTCTAACTTCTTTTTCTCTGCTGAGTCTTCAGTGTGTTTACGTTATGCTTAAATCACTCCATTCTCACATTTCCTTCTCCTTTGACATTTTTAAAACCCTTAAAATAGAAACATTCCTGGTCCCTATATTCAAGGTCTATCAAATCTATATTCAAGGTCCCTGTGCAATGGAGTTTCCATCCATACAGCCTGCCCTTCTGAGCCAATGGCACCCATATTGCAAAACTGAAATTAGTGTACAACCAGTTATCACTCACTAAGTCTGAGCACTTCTACTTTAGGGGGCAGTTTGGTTGTTTGTTTGTTTGTTTGTGGGGGTTTTTTGTTTGTTTGTTTTTCAGCACAAGATGTTCCCTCTCCCTTCCCCTCCCCTCCCAACTTCTCTGTTTTCTCCGCATGATAATTGCTGAGGCTCTTCCTCTTCTATTGTGTTCTCCAGACTCTCACCTAGACCCTGCTACCCTCTTGCCTGGGGCAGCCTCCTACAATATTTTTTGCCATCAGCCAAATGAGTTGACTATCCCTCCTGAATGTTTCTACAGTGATGATCCAATGCAGTGATGATCCAATGCAGTGACCTCAGTACTAGGTTTACTATTTTCACATGGTCAAATGTGGCCCTCCTTGTTTTTTTCTGAACCATAACTATCCATCAGTTACCCAAGCTGGACACTGGGGACTTACCAATATATCCTCTTCATTCTTGTTTCATCGATCACTAGGTCCTGGTCATTTTACCTCTCAAAATCTTTTGAATCTTCCCTCTCTATGTTATTGCTAAAAAAAAAAAAACTGACCTTGTATAAGCTTTACCTTCTTTTGCTTACAACATTCTATGTATAATTGGTCTCACTATCTTCAGGCTTGGACTCCCCTACTTCCCTCCTTTCCCCACTCCTTAAGATGATGTTTCATAGTCACCACTTTAGCTGGAGGGAGCTAACATACAAATCTGACCATGTTATTCTCCATATTCAGCCTCCCGTGACCTGGCCACTCCATCTCTACAGCCTCATTTCCAACTGCTTCCAGATCTGCACTTTTTAATTTTGGTACTATGGAATTTCCTGATAGTTCCCCAAATATATCATTTGGTTGCGGGACCCCATACCTTTGCTTAAGCTTTTCTCTCTGCCCAAAATTATTATCCTAACTTTATTAGCTTGAGTAATTCTTGCTTATGTTTTAAGACTCTGTTGCTCCACATCTTCCTTTTATATAGCTGCTCCTAAAAAGTAATATTCAGTTTGGTTTAATGAAATAATATTGACAATAGCACCAATTCAAGTGGGCACTCTCCACCACTAACCAGCTATGAACCTTGGACAAATCAGAATTCTAAATTTCCCTTTGCCTATAATGACCTTTTTTAAGCTAGAAGCTTTCTAAAGTTATCTCAAGCTTCCATTTTCTGTATCTTTTCACCAAGGACAAAACATTTCAGAGTAGTCAATAAATCAGCAGTTTCATACCACTGCAAGCCTTGTTTATCGATCACTTGTAAGGTAAAGTGGCTTTTATATGAAGTCAATATATGTGTTAAATATGTTCAAAGTAATTGCTTTATTTACTTAAGAGAATCAACCCAGTGGGTCTGCCCAGCAGCCCGCACACCTTGTGGACTGCAGGGTTTTGTAGATTTTCCCTCCATGTGAAAGACATCAGTCCGGGAAACCAAACCTTAGCAGAATGGAAGGAGCATGAATGTTTGAAGTCAGATCTGGATTCAAATTTAAAAACTTTACTCCTTTTGTGACATTGGAGAAGTTACATAACTAGTTTTTTTTAGTACTGAATTTAAAATAATTACTGCTGGCGGTTTGCAATGGGTCAAACATATGCCAAACTCCTAAAAAAGCACTTAGCACTCCAGAGGTGCTCAGTTATCGTTACCATCATCATCACCACACTAGCTAGAAGATAGATAATCAGCTGAGTAAGGATTGCTGAATCTTTCCTTATGTAGGGGGCATTAATACCAGCATTGAGTAACCACCAGATGCTGTGATGTTAGGTTAAGAAGCACTTCAGGATATTAATTTAATTCTTTTACACCTATGGGACACAAAAGCCAGAGAGGTTAAATGATTCGTCTAAAAATACCTCTTTAGCAAGTGATACTTCAGGGACTTGAGCCTCATCTTCTGGTTCAAAGTTGAAGCACTTTCTTCTAGTTTATGCTTCTCAAACATTAGCTTGCATCACAGTCACCCACAGAGCTTGTGAAACATAGGTCACCGCACCCCACCCAGATTTTCTGATTGAGTAGACCTGGCAGAAGCCCCCAAATTGGCATTTTTAACAGGTCCCCAATCAAGCTGAAGGTACAGTTTGAGTAGCATTTGAATGAGCCACTCTGTTCTAAATTGGCTAGGAGGAGTTCTTGGCTTTCTCAAATACCTCACTCTCAGAAAGTGATAGAGAGAAAGATGAGGTGGTACCGCACAACAATCTCTACACCAGGTTTGTGCGGGATACACACTGCCAATAAATGGGCTCTGAGCATTTCTCCCATCCTCGCCCTTTTCTACTATATTCTTAGACAAGGAACATTAGGTTGCAGAAAAATGTACCCCCCAGGTTGATAGTGTAGAAATTACAGCTTGTTTTGGCCAGCGTGATCATAGTCATGTTTGAAGCCTGCTGATACGCACTGAAATCTACTGTGTCTGGATGAGAGCCTGGCTCTGGGGCTCATCATTCCTTCCTGGGCAGCTTCTGTATTTGCAGTGCGGGGAGAAAACACAACACGACCAGATGCTCTCTGGGAGGGTGTCACCGGAACCATGATGAGGAATTGATCCCTGCCACCTTTTTAATCTTCTTTAAGGAGAGGGAAACAGATTACATCCGCCAAGTCCATTGTTCCATAGGCAGCCCAGCATGCCTGGCTCACATTCCCGTAGAAACAATCACGCTCTGTGGTCTGCATTGTGTGTTGCAAAGGTTTCTGTTTTTGTTTTTTCTTCACCTGAATATATTTTCATTGCTTAGAGAGAGAGAGAGACAGACAGACAGACAGAGAGAGACGGGGCAGGGAGGAGAAACATCGATTGGCTGCCTCCATGATGTACCCAGACTCAGGGATGGAACTCACAACATTTTGATTCCAGGAAGACATTCTGTCCAATGGAGCCACACTGGCCAGGGCACAAAGGGTTTTAATAAACCCACCCGGAAATCAAATAAGCACGTGTACCATAATTTATAAGGAAAGATGTCTTCTTCTTTGGAGCAAGAAGGAAAGATTGGTTCAAAGAACACACAAGCAGTTATTTCTGAGAGAAAGATGTTGTAGCAGATTAGGTTTGATTTCAGTGTCATCAAATTCTGTGCAAGAACGAAAGCACTCTAAACCTCTCTGTTCCCTCTTCTGCTGGGAGCTGATAATATACACCTCACAGAGCCCTTGCGACAGTTAAATAGGGTAATATATGTGAAGACTCACTGCTACCATATCTTGAACAAAGTAGACAATAAATTCCTGTTGTTAATTATTAAATAACACAAATTCTTTGTCTTCAATTTCTTCACTTCAGCACGCATCGCTTTCCCTTTAATACAAATAGCTATATGTGTCACCCTGAAGTATTTTGTATTTAGATGTAATATAAATGCAAATCTAAAATTCCAGCTTTCCTGTAGAAGACATTATGAAATTGTTTCATAAATTGCTTATCAGGATTTTGGAACGTAACAAGGAAGTGAAGCTCAAACACAGTTGGCGTGATGAGAAAAAGTCATCAATCCCGTCTTTTTACCATAAGCCATGGTCACTGAAGAGGTAGGAAATGGGGGGAGGATGGCACTTCAAATCTCATTATCCTGGGTAGGGGGTCTGGGGACTAGGTGGAACAGGTGAGGGCATTGAGAAGCACAGGTTGGTAGTTGCAAAATAGTCATGGGGATGCCAAAAACAGCATAGGAAATAGAGTAAAAATTATTATACCAACTATGTATGGTGCCAAGTGGGTACTGGAAAGATCAGGGGGAATGTTTTATAAAGTGTATTCTTGTCTCATCACCATGCTATACACCTGAAACTAATAAAAATATTGAATGTAAACTGTAATTAAGGAAAAAAATAAATTATTTTAAAATATTTTAAAAATAAATTCATCATTCTTAATTATACAGAACATTTCTGTTCACCCAGTTCAAATCCAAAACGTATATATTCTAATCAATTTAGGAACTAAAAAATAGTTGTTAAGAGCTCTTTCTTTCAAGACCCACTTACCTTGAAATGCAGATTAATGACTTTTTTAATCACTCAAACTTTTTTTGAACTTCAGTTCTTTGTTATATTTTTAATTTCCTCACAAGCAATTAATAAAACAATTTTATAGTGTTTTCTCCTAGGGAAAAGTTTTTTTTAATCTATTTATATTTATGTTACATTTACATAAAAATATGTAAAGGCAATGTATATATCTATTTGTGTTGATCAAAGGAAACACCATGTGTGTTTAGGAATGAGACTGTTTGTTGCTTTAAGTAGCTATTTCAGCAACATTCATCAATACCTACTCTATGTCATGTCACCCCAGGGCTGGGGATAGTGAGTGAAGCCAAATGACATTTAGAGTCAAGTCGGGAAAAGAAGATTAATGAAACTAGAGATTCTACATGATAGTGGTAATTGCTAAGAAGAATAAAAGGGTTAGGAAGAGAAAAGAGACAACCAGAAGGAGAAGAAGGTAATTTTGGACAATGAAGCCTTCTGGGCTAACTAAGGTGATAATATTAAAAGCTGACCTGACATTGTCAGAGGAGTGAGTCACGTGGAAATGTGGGTGCAGAGTGTTCCTGGGAGAGGAAACCACACGTGCAAAGCCCGTGAGGCAGGTGCATGCCTGGGGTCATCACGGCACACTGAGGAACCAGCCAAGTGTGGCTGGAGTGAGTGAGGAAGGGAGAATAAGTGAGAGAAGAAATCAGAAACTTATCATAAGAGACCCATACCCCACTGTAAATGGGTTTTCACTTTTAGAAAAATGAGAGCTTTTGGAAACAGAAGAATCACATGATTGAGCCTGTGTTTTAAAAGGTATACCCTGGCTACATTTTCTATAAACTAGAAAATGGGAAGGCAAGGGTAGAAGCTGAAAGATGACTTAGGAGACAGGAGTCATGAAGGAGAAAATGGTGGCTTAGATCAGAGGTGAGGCAGTGGTGTGCGGAGAATGGGTCAAATTCTGGTGTGTCTTTAAGGAAGAGGCAAATGTAGGGTAACCAATCATCAGCAAATGCCTCTGACTTGGCGTTATGAGAATAGATGGCATATTCCTACCTGGAGAATTTACTATTCTGAGACATGTGAAGGTGGGGAGAGTCTGCTGAGCAAAAGCTTTTGATTTAAAGTTGCCGCAAACAAATGTTCGCGTGCCCCTGATACTCAGTCCTTTTTCACTCCTTCCCTTGATAATGACTGGGTGATCCAAAGGCAGAGATGAATGGTCTGGGGAGATTAAGTTGCCCATCCCTGCAAATTCCAACCTGTGATGCGCATGCCTTGTTTCCACCTTATCTCTGACGAGTGCACTGTGCAGTCACTAAACTTAGTGCTTCTTGTTTCAAACCTTCATGCATCGATTTGTTAGTCCTTACGATATAATTAACTTTGCAAATAATCTCAGGTTTCAACTAAAGAGGGTAAATGCTTTTTTCTGGATGCTTGAACATCATCCATGATTCTTCCCCTCTTTATAGTTCATGGCTAATCAGTTCCCTGTGTCTGGAGATTCGATTACCCCTGTATCTCTCACATCCTTCCAAGTCTCTTCGGCTGGCGGGCCACGTTCCTCATTTCTCTCTCACTTGGATTTCTAGAACAGCCTTTTAATTAGTCTCTTTCCCTGTAGTTCAGCCACACTTACCTCCCAGTCAATTCCCTACAGAACAACACCAGAGATCTGTCTAAAGTACAAATTTGATGCTGTGGTGGTTCTGCTTTCCTCCTTCATTGGGCCCCCAGTCCTCTCAAGATAAAACAAACAAACTCCTTTAGCAGGCTTAGGGAGCCTCTGTGATCTGGGTCCTGCTTATCTATCTAAGCTTCATATCTTGAAACACAGCTTATCGCCATCCTGAGTTATGCTGTTCCCACTCCAAACTCAGGGCGCTGAACTCTTGGCTCTGTCTACAATGTTGACCCTCTTGTTCTCTCTTCTAATGACATGTTTTTCTCATCTTTTCCTCACCTTGCTCATGCTTAAGATCCCAGCTCAGATTTTTTCTGGAAAACCTGTCCAGATTCAATCGTGGGTGAAGTATCCATCTGTCTAATTGAGCACTCATGATGGACCACCATTGGTCTCATTGTAATATTTAATAACTGCCTGTTTACTTCTCTGCATTTCCTGTGGGAGGCTTCCAGAGAGCAGGGGCCAGCCTACCTGTGCATATGCTATCCCCAGCACCTGAGTTGGTGTTGGGCAGACACTGGATGCTCAGTGATACTTGTAGGCTTGTCCTGGAGTGAATTGAAGAGCACAGGAATCACAGCTGGAAATCCCTCCAAGCATCACCTTTTCTCTCTCACTCTGCACTCCAGCTTTCTGCACACATACACACAAAACCCAACACCTCAACACACACACATGTGCAGACACTTGCACCTTCAACAGCCCCAAACTAAATGGTGCTAGGGCCACTCTTGAACTTAGAAAATGACTGGTTTTCTCCATTTAACACAATGGTAATCCTCTCCTTGCAGCCCTTTCTTCTCTCAATCCACCCACCCCACCAATATTACTTTCTAAGGTCTCCTTAGATCTCTCTCACCGCACGTGCTCTGGCACAATTGACTCTCTGAACATCTCCCTTCCCTGAATAGCTCATTTACTTCCATCACTTCCACTATCACATTTATATGGATAAATCCCAGGTTTTTATCTCTAGCTGTGGCCTCTCACCCAAAGTCTAACTTTGTATTTTTTAAGTCACGAACTCAGCAACTCTACTTACACTCCTGTTTGGGTTACTCAAACATGACTCCATCAAAATGTTAGTTGCCTGCACCTCCCTACATGTTCCTGTTTCCAGTTTCACTCACAGATGCCCTGGAGTGGCTGTCTGGACCCTCAAAAGGACCGCAGACCAGTGAGTGTGTCTCCAGTGCGCTTTAGGTGACCTGCTTCATAGGCGTAACTGGTTGATCTGGGGGCATTTGCCTGATTAAAGATGGGTCAGCAGGTTCCTTTTTTGACATTTGAAATCAACAGATGGATAGATGCCATGGTCAAGAGCACCTAAAAATGGTGAAGGACCTCAAGCACTCTTAACCAGAAGTCCGCAAACTACTGTGGTGGGCCACTCAGAGATGCCTTCTTTCTGGCCCTTCCTACGTCTTGGTTATTCAGTTCCTTCATCAAATGCATTAGTTATCTTTGCACCCTTTCAGTATATTTGTACTACTTTTTTTTTATTTTTTCACTAGTCAGAGACAGTAAAATGTTGACAAACCAATTCCTATGTTTCAGAAGCAGTCCAGATTACTTTTGATGCCTCCTGGCCTTGGTCTCTGCCTCCCCCTCTTCAGTCATGTTCATTTCTGCATCTTTGCTACTGTTTGTGCCCATTTCTCTCTGACCACTGACTTGACCTCTGGCTAAGACTTTTGCAGTAGCCTACTCACTGGTCTTCCTGTCTCTGGTTTCTTTCCTTTTTTCATTGGGCTTCTCTGCTATGGCCATATCACTCCACTGCCCCAAAACATTTATTAGATCCTCTACATTCACCTTCCTCATAGATACCTGTAGCTCTTCATCACCTGTCCTCCCCCTAGTTCCCAGTCTGATGAATTCTCTCTTGAACCCACTGTGCTAAAGTTGAAGTTACTTACTCATCTCTCATACGACCATTGCTGGGCCAATTCGTGTGATTTCAAATACCCACATGAGGAAAGAACCTTGTCATATGCCATTCATTCATTCATTCATTCATTCGACAAATAGATATGAAATTCCTCCAATTACCTAGCACCATTCTAGGTACTGGAGATTATATGACAGATAGTAATGGGCCTTACTAGGAGTCTTGTTTAGAAGTGGAAAGAAGAAATGAATAGACTAACAAACATGTAAAGAAAACTAAGTTCAGGGAGAGTAATGAGTGTTATGGAGAAAATACAAGAGCAGATCGATAGACTAATGGGCAGTGGTGACGGGAGTATCTCTGGTAGGGAGACCAAGGAAGTCCTCCCCAAGAAGAGAGCATTTGAGCCTGAAACTGAGTGCTGAAAATAAGCCAGAAATAAACAGAAAACAACTTAAGGGAAAGAGCATGCGGCACAGAAGAGTCAAGGAGCACATAGTATTTAGGCAAGAATGATCTCAGTTTATTCAAAGAACTGAAAGACTACGTGAGGTGAGAACTGTGGTTTTGAGGTGGTGGAGGGGCAGGTTAGAGATTGAAAGTGGTCTCAGCTGAGATCGAATAGAGAGGCCAACAATTGATGAAGAGTTTGAGTGTTATCCCCAATGTAACAGACAATCACTGGAAAGCCGGGATCAGGGAAGTTATATGAAAAATATATACTCTTTCATCTATCATGATGAATATAAGCGAGTTGAAGATTAACACTGTGTAGAACAGACTGCAGAGTTGTGAGAGTGAAAGCAGGAAAAGCAGATGGGCATGTGTTTCATGGAGACTTGGGTCAAGGAGGGCTATGTTAGCAGAGTTAGTGACAATTAGTCAGGGAGAGGTGACATTTTCAAGGTAGAGCCCATTAGATTAGATTGGATGAAGGGGGCCTCACATATTTTAACATGCAGTAGGCACCTACGACATTTTAAAAGACTCATTGAAGGGAAAATTAAGCCACTATTCATGGTCAAACGTAGACTTCCTGAAGCATTTCTGAAGGACCGTAGCCTTCCTACTTCCCCGCTCCTGTCCCTCCACTGAACTCCTACTACGCTTGAAACACGCTTTCTCATGGACACTTATATTCTCCCTACTACGCTTGAAACATGGACACTTATATTCTCCCTTGGATTTACTGACTTATGGGCATTCCTTCCTTATCTCCCCTTCTGGGCAGTAAGCTTCTTCATGGTATGTATCCTCCACAGTCCTTGCCTATTTCTCATGGCACAAAATCAGTGTCAACTTTTCTGATGAATGAATGAAGAAATGCACACATAAAGTGAGGTGTAGAGTATGTGAAGGACACAGTCCTCAGATAAAAAATGATTACTGAGCTGCAGCATCTGAAATCAGAGGGTCTTTCCAGACAAACTGAACAATTTCACAGCTCGGTTAGCCCAGGCTCTGCCTTGCTTGGAAACCCAGGACTAAATGAGTGACTGAGTGTCTGTGTTTCAAAGAGCCAAGCCCTCCCTGGCCTGGTAGCTCAGTTCATTAGAGTATTGTCCTGATACACCAGAGTTGTAGGGTCGATTCCTGGTCAGGACTCATATATGAGTAAACCAAAGAATTCATAGATAGGTAGAACAACAAATTGATGTCTCTTTCTCTCTCTTTAAAAATCAATAAATAAAAAATTAAGAGGTAGAACCAAGCCCTGGAGGCAAGATGAGGATGGCTTTGTGAAGGCAGACACGTTCTCATGGTTCACCTATGAGGAAAAGTGGTTACGTGCCTCAACCATTTTCCATTGCAGTTTCTTCATTTGTCAATTGTGTGTAATGTTAGAAATAGCCTAGAGATGGCTTGTGAGGAAATAGTCATAATTACTCTTGCAAATAGAGCACTTACTTTGTGTTCTGTGGCACCTTCAAAGCTTTAGCTGCACTGTGTACTAAGTAAGTCCTTTATTGCTCCTGACAAAAAGAGGTACCCACTTTTATTACCCTCATTTCATAAATCACTGATGTAAAGCACTTAACCATAGCACTCGACACAAAAAAACATTCTGTAAGTCCTTTAGAAAAAAAAAACTAATATGGAGCCAGAACACCTGGTTCTAAAACCCAGTTTTGCTGCTGTTTTTGACCTTCAATAAAGCAAACTCTCATAACCTCAATTTTCTCATTTTTAAAATGAACTGATACAAGGAATAAGTGAAACCAAGTCTGTAGAAGTATGAACACACCTAAAATTATGACAAAATCCTGTATAAATATAGGTGTTTGGCAAGTGTTTGAGTTGATTTTTTTTAACTCAAGTGTGTAAGAAGACACCACCCCTTTAAGCACAGTGTTCTTAGGAGAAATCCCCTCATTTCCACAGTTTTGTTACTTCTGTGAAGAGTCCTTCTGAGAGTCATGACCTGTGACTTTCTCATGTTTGGAACATTAGCAGCTTTAACTAAAAATAAAAACCCCTGTAGCTGACGATCTTGGTTCATTTCTAGTGTTATTCATCCTTGAATGTCTGGGCCAGTTCATGAGAATGTGCATGGGAGTGTATTTTCTCTGCATGAGAAGCACCTGCTCTTCCATCAACCATTGTTATCTTCCTGGAAATTCTGTACAGAGGAACATGATCCCAGTCTGTCTACTCCAGGGTTCTGCCTTCCATAACTCCAAATTCAGGGCTGCGTTCACAGGACACCTCGTCTCTGTATCGAACTGTCTTTGACCGCCGAAATGAAAGTACATTGTCCCTCACTTTCCTCATGAGCCTATAGCTTCTAAATTGTTTGGTGTTCCTTTTTAATATTTTAAAATGTACTTACTTCAGACTTCTTTTCTAGTAAAAATTGGAAATTCAGGGACAAAAGAGATAATTAGAACCACCCTTTCCTTTTCAAAGACAAGGTCCTTTTTCTGTATATTAAACACAAATGCATTTATGCAAATATATTGCAAGTGGTTTGCTCCTGATGAAGTAGATTCTATCTCTGTGGGTTTCAGTTTAGGACTAGCCTTTTTTTTCTTACCTAAAGGAGATTTTTAAAAAAAAAATTTTAAAGACTTTATTTATTTACCTTTAGAGGGGAAGGGAAGGAGAGAGGGAAAGAAATACCAATGTATGGTTGCCTCTTGTGCGTCCCCCGCTGGGATCTGGCCTAGCAACCCAGGCACGTGCCCTGACTGGGAATCGAACCGTGATCGTCTGGTTCACAGGCCCGTGATCAATCCACTGAGCTACACCAGCCAGGGCTAAAGGAGTTTTTACTTTTAAACATAAATTATATAACACAACCATGTGAGTTGAATAATACAACCCCCCTCAACAAAAAAAAAACCAACAAACCTACATCCTAATCTCCTGAACCCATGGAAATGCAGGGTTCCATGCAAAGGGTAATTAAACTTGCAGATGAAATTAATATTGCCAATCAGCTGACCTCAAAATAAGAACACTGTCATAGATTATCCAGGCAGACCTGGCTAAAATCACAAGGGTAAGTGAAAGAGAGAGGCAGACCAGTTGGGTTCAGAATGATGATGCCCGAGAAAGACTCAGCTGGCCACTGTTGGCGCTGGAGATGGAGGGGGCCGCTTGCCAAGGCATGTGGGCGGGTTCTAGAGCTGGAAAAGGCAAGAAAACATATTCTTCCCTAAGCCTCGTAAAGGAACACAGCCCTGCCAATACCTTGAGGACCTGTTTCAGATACTTCCTAAGCTGTAAGATAAGAAATATTTGTTGTCTTAAGCACCAACTTTATACTAATCAGTTGTAGCAGCAATAAGAAACTAATACAGCATTTGAATAATGAGTGTAATGAGAGAAAGCAAGTGATCCCCAGCGGGAGTCAATCAGGCTAAAACATCAATGGACTACGTCCCGGGAAGCATGTAATTCTCAAAAATCGTTCCCTCTCTAGCTATTTCAGCCTCTCTTTTGGAGATCAGAGAAATGATCACTGTGATCATTATATGTGTACATGTGTTTTAAAATCAAGAATCATTGAAACTTAAAAAAAATCTGGAGTCTGGTACCTGAGAAAAGAGAGAGAACAAATAAACAAGGGGGCTTTAGAAGTGTTTTCAGAGAAGCACCTTGAGAACTCTACAGGTATTTTTCCCATGTAGCCCCTACAACTGTATACAAAACATGATCCAGATAATCATTCAGAGTCTTTGGAGATTTGGAATGCACTTAAGTCTAGACCTGTTGAGCTCTCATCCCCAAAGCGCTGCTGTGAAACAGGAAATGGGCCACTGCAGCTCTGAAAATACCAGGGGCCCTCTGAGGAATCCTGTGCCTAAAAACTAAGAGAACCAAGCTGATGACGCGATATATCTATGGCAGCAGTGTGCCATCCCAAACAAGCAGGAAGGTGTCACCGGGCCCAGGCACAGACATTGAAGGCGGGGCCCTATGCCCAGCTGTATAGCTAATGCCGCATCCATGAAAATGCCATTTACTGTGCTTTTAAAACCACCTGCTCCATTCCTAAGGTTCTGTGCAGCTACTGCTGAGAGAAGTGGAGCTGAAGGGCTATTTTGCATGTCTAGTTAAAAGAACCCTAGAGGTTGATGGACCAGGGAAGTGGGACTAATTCAGGGAGAAAGAACCACTTGTTCATCTGCTTCCTGTAGCCATTTCAAATCTGGTTTTAGATATCATTTCTCTGGCAGTCTCTGAGAATCCCACAGGCAGAAAACAGGCTGAATTCAGCTTTGTATTATTGAATCTGCCACTAGTGGATGGCACACAGGATTGCCTGTCTCTTCTCCCTCTCATTTCTCCCTCTCCCTTTTCTTCCTCTCTTCTCTCCTTCCTTCAATTTTTCTTCTTCCCCTCACTTCTCTCCCGACCCTCTCCCTCACCTTATCTCACTTCTTGACCTTGATCCAAGAAAGAACTTGCTACTTTCATTTACATATCAGTTGAAGTTAAGGCCACACCATTGCTAAATTGCTACAATTTACATTTTAAATTGCTTTTCTTTGTTTAATGGGACCACAGTAAAAACAATACAAGACAAAAATACTGATTTTTACATATACCCCCCCAGGCAGGTAAGCAGATTGACTCTTGAGTGAGAATTCTGGAGGTTAAATTCCAGCTCTGATTTCTAGCATGTAATTGTCTAGGAGGAAAAACATTTCCTCTTCCCTTTTATGTTCAGTAACTTGGGCCTGAAAATAGACTAGCAAAAGTCAGATTAACAGGAGAAAATATATATGTATACATAAGGTCTGTCCAGAAAAAGTCTAGCCATTGTTAATATAACAAGAATGGTTTGTGCAATATCAATATAAATGTGGCAGCCAAGGAGAGTGGACCAGAATGCACATGTGTGAACAACAGCAACTTCACCATACTAGTCAGTGGGGGTGGTAGATGCTGTTGAGTGAGCATGTGTCCAGTGTGGCCGTTGCATTCAAAATGACTGAGCGAATAGATCTACAAATATGTATTGAATTTTGCGTTAAGCTTGCACATTCCTCTGTGGAAGCTATTCAGATGATTCAGCAGACCACAGCTATGAGCAAGTGGTGATTGGTAGCTTCATCATGACAGTGTGCCTGCTCAGGCATCACGTCTCATGCAACATTTTTTGGTGAAACATCAAATCACCCAGGTGACTCAGCCCCTCTTCAGCCCAGACTTGGCCCCCTACGACTTCTGGCTTTTCCCAAAGCTAAAATCACTTTTGAAAGGGAGGAGATCTCAGACCATCAGTGAGATTCAGGAAAACATGATAGGGCAGCTGATTGCAATTGGGAGAACAGTGTGAGGTTCCAAGGTGTCTCCTTTAAAGAGGACTGAGGCATCATTGTCCTATGTACAATGATTCTTGTATCTTGTATCTTCTGCAATAAACGTCTCTATTTTCATATTACATGGCTGGATACCTCCTGGACAGATTTATGCAATTGTATTAATATTTATGTGCATCAAAGTTCACAGAAAAGAAGTAAAATTCAAAGAACTTTGGGGCTTACATAGTATTTTAACAAAAGAAAGAGAGTCTGAGTTTCAAGTGATGATAAATTGCAGGGAAGTGACTAGGGAATATATGAGGGGACCTTGTAGAAGATAAGGGTTATTTTCATTAAGGGTGTTTATGCAGACTTATTTTGTGCTGGCTCTCTGTTTCTGGTGATAAGAGTTGCCAGTCTCTGCTTCCTGGCACTAAGTGAGGGGCTGGGGAGACAGCTTCACAAAGGGAAGTTTATGCTCTGCTTTTAGTTAGATAAAAGGAGAGCAGAGAACTCTTCCCCTGTCTGCCGATTTTCAATTGCCTTTAGCTCAACATAATCCTTATGCCCAAATGGCATATTTTGGAGTGGCCTGTTTTGATCCTTTCCACAATGCTGCGCAAGTTACTTAAGCTTTTGCATTCCAGTGCCTTCATCTGTAAAAGGGATTAAAAATATTACTTACCCTTTCAGAAAGCTGTGATGATTCCATGAGATCATTTAGGTAGTGCATACAACACACTGTCTATCACATAGTATGAGCTTAAAATTATTGTAAACCTAATTTTAATATAACAAAGAAAAAGCTAGTCATTATTATTATCCTTCATAATCACTGGCCTAAGGGCAGCTCAGTGTAGTGGTATGTGGCAGACACTTTTATAGGGAGGCCAGACGAAAAGGGCCATGACAGGAGAGCCAAAATCGTCTCTCAGGTTCAATTGGGGAACTAAAAAATCCAGTCTGTTTAGACGAGGAAGGTCAAGAAAAGGAAATTGCAGCAGGAAAAAAAATCATTACTCATAAGAAAAGATTATGTCCTTATGAAACTTTTCTAGCTGTATTTCCAATAATCTATGACTAGTTTACATTAAGTTTACATACTGAACATGCTTTTATCATGAAAATACACAAGAACACTTTTCAAGATACATTACTGGCAATGTTGCTGGAAGTTTCTTAAAGTGGAAGGTATTCTCCCACCATCACCACCACACCGGGGATTCAACAGGCACTCAAACCAGAAAAGGAAGTCTTAATTGTTTAATGGATGTCCATATGCGTATTTTAAAGAGGTCCAGTGCATTAGCTAATCTTTCAAAATGAGCCCTAAGCTAAGTGAGATAGCTTGAATCCTGTTGCATTTGAGTGGAAAGCTTGTTTGCGGAATATTGAGGGATCTTTCCAACTCATTGAACAACCCCAAGGCAGAAGGATGTGATATTCTTTAGGGGAGAAGTTAGAGCTGTCAGTAGAACAGAAGACACCAGAAGGGGAGAAAACCCTAAAATTAACAGAGACACTAAGTGTCACACACCAACCTTGTCCACATCTGTTGCTCTATCCTCTTCTCATTTATTTTTCAAAATCTAGATGAGACTTCTCTTTTCAATGGAATCTTCTAGATGATGCCAACCACACGATGTCTTGCTTCTGTCTGTCTTGCTTCTGTCTAGCTCCCATTCCTCCATTGAAAGGAGGAAATGTATCTTCTAGAAATTAATTTTTTCAACTTCTTAATGTATCATTCTGATATCCCCTTAATTAAAGGTTAATAATTCAGAAACAATGAAGAACTATGAGACTCAGGCCAACATTGTTTGCTTCCCAGACCCTTTGATTGAAAAGTCAGTTCTCTTCTTTGTATCTCTTTTAAGCATCAATAAAATAGAAAGATTGGAATATGTAACCTTTAAATGATCTCTAAATGTTTATATAAATATAAACTAATAATCTTAAATTGAGATTTGACTTAACTAGTTTCTATACTCATTGTTTTTTCTGTCTGTATTTTTGAAAGACAACATATAGGTAGGTAAATCTATCTAACTTTAACATTTTCCTTAACTTTATTAGTGAATATGTGTAAAGATTTTAGAATAGTGACTGACATTCATAAGTTCTCCCTAAATGTTAGCAGCTATAATTTGGGAAGTAAGTCAGGTATAAACCCTGGTTGCACCCTCTATTGAATGTGACTTTTTAAAAATAATTTAATCTCAATGACCTTTCATTTTTATTTTTGAAATTGGGATACTTTTGAAATTATTCCAATTATTTTGAAGTAGGGATAATAATGCATAACTCATGTTTGGAACAAGAGGAAGTGAGTTTGTACACGTAAAGTACATAGCATGGCTTAGAGTTAAGTCGGCAGGAAAGGATAGCTTATCCTTCTGATATTCCTCTCTTTGGTGTGGAAGACAAAACTTTGCTGGACACCCCTTACAATCAATGTAAAGAAAGGGGTGATCTTGGGAAGGAGGAGAAAAAGCCAGGGCATACTTTAATGCAGCACAGGGGACTGGGGCTTGCAAGCTCCCTCAACAAAGTGACAGAACTGTAATCTGGAATTCTATTAATTAGTTCATTAATAGGTCTCCCCAGTTTTCCTAAATTTGTCAGAAACTCTTTGATGGCAGTATTACCTTACAAAATTCGTGCAAAAGAGCTCATGGTATCCTTTGAGAGCCAGGAGATCCTACAAATGGAGGCAACAGGAAGAGTACTGAGTACAGTACTACTCAGTACAGTAGTAGTAAAAGGAACTGAACAGAAAGGGAAAGGCTGAGCCGCCAAGACCTCAGCGGATGGATCCCACACTGACGCCATCGCCCTGAAGGGAAGGCCTGCCTAGAACCAACAAAGTCTTATCTGTGGGTATTTACATGAGTTTTAAGGATCTTTGGGATTTCTTTCCTGGAAAATGGGTGTGGCAATTAAAAAACCCTTCATTTAACTCTGTAAATCAAGAGATTAGTTGAAAAATATTTGCTGAAATCTTCTGAGGGGTATTAAAGGGAAGAATGGATTTGGGAATTAGACAAAGGAATATTTGAATTCAAGAACTATTATATTCTAGCATGGGACCTTGGTCAAGTCACTTAATTTTGTACCTTAGGTTTTTGTTTTTTTTTCCAATAAGATGGTATTGCAATTGACTTGACCTAATTAATCCCTGTAACTTTCTTTTTAAACTTTTGACTTTCTATAGCTTTACGTTGTCAGGAATTTCAGAGAAATGTTACTTAAGACATATTTTCTGATCAGCTGCTGAGAATTGCGTCCCCTTGCTTGCTGACACACAAGCGTAAACAACACGTGTTAGATGGGCAAGTGGATAGAAACTTGATGGGCAAGTTAGGTTGGGCAGACTGATAGAAAGGTATCTTCCATAAACATTTTATAGGAAATGAAATGCTCTAATGAAATTAGAGCCAAACTGGTGGCCTGAGTGTATTTCTGGTGCCCAGGGAAGAAAAACTGCCTGTAGGCGGGGTTGATGAGGAAGTCTTCATGGGGAAGAGAAAGGAGCTAGACCCAGGAGCAAGGAGGAGTGTCAGGGCCACTGAAGGACAAAGTCACTGTCACAAGCATGTGTTCGCAATATAGTCTTTCCTATAAGTCAGCCTTCAGTCCCCACTTAGGTCATCAGAAATGGACCTTAAGAACCAAAAGTGCTGAGCTGCCCGTGCCCAGTCCTACAGGTGACACTGGCACTGAGAAATAACATGGAGCCAACAGAGGTGACTGTGCTAGTCACTCGGACTTGATTAATTTCACTCAGCTTTTATTAATGCAGATTCACTCCAAATCCATAGTAACCTAATAACAATACTAATCACTCAGAAACAATCAGTATCAACAGCACAGGGGATAACAAGCCCGACTCCCAGAGTGTTAGTCCACAGGTCTGGGAAGTAGCATGGTGGGCAAGGGAGCCGTAAGCATCTTACAAGGAAGGATCTCTGGAGCCAAGTGAGCAGCAAGGCAGATGGAGTCCTCAGTCCAGCAGGGATGAGCCTCCAGAGGCCGATGTCAAGGGAGATCAGCGTGGCATTGAGCAGCATCTTGGTGTGTGGAGCTCAGCCGTCTCAGCATGGCTGAAGCTCGCCTCAGTTATACCCTTGAGAGTGGTGCACTCCACCCTTCTGAGTCTTTTGGTAAGTAAGTGGCTTGGTATACGTGATGGCAAGTGGGGAATATCCCCGGGAGCCTATCTCTGGGTGGTCCTGCTCTGCAGACACTGTTCTGGTCTTGTATGTAGGTATCTTCAGTATGTCTCCTTGCCAGATATGTCTAGTGTGACCTAGGTCATTTCCTTGTTAAACCAAAGTGCCATGGCTGATTGGCAGCCATCCTGGTTGATCGAGTGACGAACCCAAAGTTTGTGTGTGATGTACAACTTCTAAAAATGATAAAAGCCTCCATTGATGATGGTGACCTCCTCCAGAAAGTCTATTTCCTGTTACTACCACCGACCTTTCTCCAAGGGGAGCTGATTTTCCCTTCTTGTGTTCCCAGTATTCCCTGTAAAGCCTTGTCTTTAAGAGCTGGTGCATTTATGGACCACATTCAATTTTATGCCTGCCTCTGTTTACCTGTAAGTCTCCAAGGCATAGGTTTGGGCATTATCTGCTATTTCATCATTTTGGATCATTCTTAGCTCATAGTAGTAGCTTAATAAATGTTGATGAAGAGCTGAATGAATGAGTAGATACTTATTGTCTAGCTTTGGCAAGGAAATTAGATTCTTTATACTTCCGTTTCTTCTATAAAATGAGCTGTGGGGGTGAGTTAATTATTGATAAATCATTATAATACTGACAGGCACACAGTTCTCGGTAAATACTTATTATTCTGAACACATTGAATTCCCAGGATTCCCTTTAAGTGGAGAAATTTAAGGAAAGCATTAAAGTACAATAGTATAATTGCATCTTCACAAAATAAAAACTCTTTTCAGAGAGGGTAAGTGTCTTGCAGAAAATTACACAAGAAGAAAATTAAAAAAAAAAAAAAAGAAATGTCCCTTTTGCTGGATCTAAGATAGTCCCCAGAAGCCCTGTGTTCATCAGTTCCAGGGGCTAACAGTCCTTTGCAAGCAGGGTGCCCATTTGCCCACTAACTCTCTTCAGTATTACTGTGGGGCTGGGCTTCAGAGGCTTGGAGGTAACAGGCAGCATGGTGAAGCCAGCGTGGTGCTGGCACAGCCCAGAGTCCATCCTATGCCTGGGCTGTTTGCCTAGTTTGGCACCAAATACCCCAGGGGATCCTCTGGGACAGCACAGCCCATGCCTCCCTGATAAGAGTCACCTAGTTTCTGGTTTTAAGAACACAAACTCCAGGATCCTCTGAATCAGACTCTAAAAGAGTGTTTTCAACAAGCACCTGGGGTGATTTTTATCAGCAGGGAAGTTTGTGAAACCTTGCTTTAGAGACAAGCTGAAGCGAGACTTCAAAGGATGCTAGTGGTACCTTTCAGGGGGCAGTTCCTCAAAATCAGTGTTCTTACAAGGGTTCTCCTCTCCCCCACCCTCCATCCATGCTTGTTTGTAAACATAAGGACTGAATCAATTCCCCATGTGTCAGCCAGGATCAGAACAGTCCCAGAAGAGCAGCAGGTGTGTTTGTGTTTGGTGGGGGGGGGGGGGTGTTGTGGATGCTTTTCTGTGGCAAAGGCACTGAATTATGGAATTTTTGCTCCTGCACTTTCCTCCCTAAAGCTGATTACTGGCTTCCACGGGAGCTTTCTGAAAGGGGCTGTAGTCACCAGTCACTGAAATTGGTGTTTTCCTAGCATCCCAAGAGGGGTCTGAGCTCTCACAATGCAAGCTCTGGGAAGAGACCGCAGCTGCTAAGGCAAAAAAAAAAGGGGGGGGGGTCACACGCAAGCTTCCCAGGCAGCAAACTAGAGCAGAGACAGCCCTGCGCAGCGCCGTGTTGCTTATTCAGCGTGGAGTGCCACCGTGCTCTCCAGGGCAAGTTTCCTGGGAGTGTCCCTTCTCTCCACCCTCACAGCAAAGTCTCCAGCTCTCCAACAGATGTCTCTTTCGCAGCTCTGAAGTCCGAGTACTCACTGGCAGCAGCAGCACCGAGTCCCCAGCGCGCTGTGGTTGGGGGACCACAGCAGGCAAATGCCAACATCAGCATGAGAGGCTGGACTGCAGCCCAGCTCAGTCCTCACCCCGGGTGGCTGCTGCCTGGCCCTGCGCTTCTGAGAGGAGCTGCTCACTTTCTCCCCTCAGGAGTCTTTGTTCCAAGCCAGATATTGCTGGGATTCTCACATTAACTCCCTCCACTCCAAAGGGGTCCGGAGGCTGGGATGCTCTGCCCTCCTGAAGGATGTTGACTCTCGAGTGGGAGTCCGAAGGACTGCAAACAGTGGGTATTGTTGTGATTATATGTGCATCTCTGAAGCTGCTTCATTTGCTGGGACTGATTGATTTTTCCGAAGGTAAAGTGGTCGCTCCACTTTAGTGTGTGTGCCGTTGGGCAGGTCTGGTTCAAGAACTGGATACAGGCACTGCAGAAGTTGAGGCTTAATAACCAATGTGAAAGTTTTAAAATATGCGTGCTTGCCTAGTAACGTACCGCTCGTTTCTGTTTACCCAGGTATTGGACGTTGGGAGGGAAGGGGTTTTGCATCATTATCTTTTTATCTGAAACCTGTGGGTATTTAGGGTGATATCGTGGGTTAAATATATTTCCTAGGTGGGAAGTGAGGATTCTTTCCTGTAGGGTGATGATACAGGTTGATTTTTGGTCGCCAAGTTCATGTCAGCTGCCACTCCTTAAATGTCATGAGTAATTCTGTCATCTGGAGCAGTACCTTGATTTGTGAGTGAAATATCTGTGTGTGCCTCATTAGTTAGGAGGCGTGGGGGTGGAGCTGGGTAGTTGGTGATGATATAAAATGGGTAAGCTTTTGGCTTCAAGTTGAGTGACTGGATGCTTAGCAAAAATGTGTTTTGGATGCTTAACCTACAAAAATGTTTCATGTATATTTCCCAGTGAGCCACTTTGCTCATTTTTCTGGGAACAAATAATACACAGAAGACAGCCCTGTTGCTTGCTACCAATAAATATTTTATCTGCCTAATATTAACTTTATTTCCCAAGTCACTTTTATTATTTAAAGATGAAAGAGAAAAAAATGTTGAGTAACTTTGCATTCACAATGTGTGTGTGTGTGTACACACACATTTTTTTCATGAAATAATTTTTCTCCTGAAGTAACATACTTTGAATCATTTCTGTCATTTCATGTCAATTTCGCACCCAAGATCTCCCCTCTTCTCAAGTGGAAGAATGGGGTTCCTGAGACACTTTCTAATGTTCCTTCCTAGTAAGAAAGTGATCTTTCATTGCCAAGTTTTTTAATGAATATTTACTTCTCCTGTTGTCTGTCATGTTGGAAGTTGGCAGAAATATTTAAGGCTGCCTGTGCTACAGTCTCTCTAACTAAGACCTGATAGCTCAAATGATATCATCTCAAACCACATCTGGTGTACAGGTTGTTTCTGGTACAGTGTTAGTAATGATCAACGTGTCTTATCTTCAGAAAGTCCTTTGATGCTACAAAGTGGGTTCCTTAGGTTCTAACTCTTTAGTCCAGTAGAAGAATGTAAGAAGCTGTCATGTAATTTTCATACCTTCTTTTAAGCAATCTCTGACAAATTCTGTTTAGGCATACATGAGAATAGTATTGTAATGGAATTAAATAAAGCCTTGGAAGTTAGTTTTGTCCTTTTCTCACATTACACAGTAATTTTATTTACTTCCTGGAAGAGAGCAATGCAAAACCAACTTCTCCAAGTGCTATACAATAATCTGCATTATTTTGAGGCTCCTGCTTCAGTACACTCGTGTTGGTGTCAGAATAAAATACAGGTACACTAACTTTAATTTCTGTGAGTGGAGTAATTTGCTTCTGTTTTATTTTGTCACCATAGTAGTTTTTGTGCTCTGGACTCGGTTGAGTCACAGCCCCCAACTCTAGTGCGCTGTACTCAAGTTGATGAAGTGGTCTGCAAAGGAAACCACCATGGCGGGGGTGGGGGGGGGTTGAGGAAGTTAACTTTCATGGTGCTGTCAGATAGCACACAGCTCTTTATTGCCAGTGTTGGTGATGTGGACACTTAAAGTCAAATGTCCTAAGTTTAAGACTCCTGCTATTGACTCAGCTTTTACTCTTTAGGTCCTGTTTTATGTCACTTAAAGTTGAAGGTTTTCCGATAAGAACTTCCAATGTGATTCCCAACAACAGGAGAAGTAGACTTCCCCAACTAGAATCATAGAATTTTTAGCTAGTCTGAAACATCTTTCCTGGGCTGGATATCCATATTCATACCCAAATAATATCCATATTCATATATGGATATGAATATTTCCATATATTTCAGTATACACACACATATATATAGATGTACCTACATATTTATAGGTATTATGTAAAATGTGCAGAAAGCTAGGTAAACTGGATTCAATGTATAATCCTTGATCATGCTAAAATACAAAGATGCAGATTATACAATACTTGAGGTACAACCTATATATATATTTTTTTTTTGACAAATGAGTCCTTTTTTGTTCTGAAGTACATGTTAGAACATGGTGGTCTAGTCCATCTTTCTCATTTGACTTTGGAAATAACTGCAACCTAGACAGACTAAGTGGTCTATCAGAAGGCAAATGAGCTGGGGCAGAGGCAGGGCCAGAACCAAGGACTACTGAATTGTATGTGCCATTCCTGCTACAACACTCTTTTTATTTGTTCCTCTTTTCTAACATTGAGAAAGAGGATTAATGAGGACATACATGGAAAATTTGGTGAATTTCTGAATTCCTGAACTGTCCACTAACACCCTATGAAATATTTGAAGAAAATGCAGTTATAGGAAATAAGGCCACATAATAGCCACTTAATTTCTACAAGTCTTTCATCCCAACCCAAGTGAGGAAGCCAAGTATGGCATATAATCAGGCTAAACCAGGCCACCAGCTGTTATCATAGGGACAGGATTAGGACAAAGACAAACAAGTGGTCTTCTGACCACCTTTTCTCTTAGGTGCACTGAATTTTGACCATCTGTGACTCATATTTAATACCAATGAATGACCAGTCCAAGTAGAATTCAGTAGCGAGACCAATAAGATCATGGAAATTCTGGCTAGGTCCCTGTCTTTGTTTTCTCAGATTATGTCACTTAGACTTTTTGATCATCAGGCAAGTAGAGGAACAAGAAAAAAGGCCGTTAAAGAGCAAGGCATAAAACATTAGATTATCAAGTCCTTCATCTTTTCTACCTGAAAATGATAAAACGACCAACAAGAACCACCATAATGTAGATTACTAAACTTTTCAATGTCACTACACTGCCACCAGATTATGGTCAAAATAAGGCCAGGAAATTAGCCTTTCCTTTGGGGGGAGAAGCGAAGATGGTGAGGCCCAGAGCAGAAACCTGAGCTTCTTTGAGGCAACATTCAACTTGTATACTGTTCTCGTGAAGCAATGATTCTTCACTGGAACTACTGTAGAGTATTTTCCCTAGTGTGACTTTGCGCATGGATTAATTTAGAAAACACTTCGGAACTATTGGAATGAGAGGGTTCCCATTAGTGTTGGGATAAAGCATTCTTACCTACATGTTATCATCTACAGTTGTGGTGAGAATTAGCTATGGAGAAAAAAGAGTTAAGAGAAACATTTGTGCTCTTACTTAAATTAGATTCCAATTTTGATAAAGCCCTTTTTATAAAATAATTCTCTTTCAATTGAAATTCAAGGGTTAAGAAGCAAAAGAAAATTACAGAAAGGATTAAAATGACTAATGGGATTTTAATATAATGACTAGAGGTTTTAAACACATTCATTTATTCATAAGGGGAATAGAAAGAATATTCACCAGATTAATCTCATTATTTTATAGTTTAGCATGAACTGTATGTCTTCCTAAATTCTAAATACCATATTTTACCATGTGTAATGCACATTTTTTGCCCAAATTTTTCAGGGAAAAAAATTATACATGGGTAGTACCAATTCTGTATCTATATAAATGCTTTTTTTGAAAGATTTTGTTTATTCATTTTTATAGGAAGGGGAAGGGAAGGAGAAAAAAGGGAGAGAAATATCAGTGTGTGGTTACCTCTTGCACGCCCCATGATGGGCACCTGGCTCTCAACCCAGGCATGGGCCCTGACTGGGAATCGAACCTGTGGCCCTTTGGTTCATAGTCTGGTGCTCAATCCACTGAGCCACATCAGCTAGGGCTATATAAATGTTCTTAATTATTTTATTTATTCTTATGTGTTAACAGTGTAACCCTGGAAAGTGATAACAATATGCATATACAAAATAATATGATAATATGATATTCAGTTTTGTTTCTAAATATTAAAAATAAATAGATAGATAAATAATTGAATTAAAACATTACAATGAAAGTTTTCTTTCTGAAAGTTTGAATCCAAAATGTGGGAGTGCATTATACACAGCAAAATAAAGTATGTGCAGGGTTCTGTGGTGGGCATGGCCTGAGAGCGCTGCATAGGAATGTGCCCTCAGTAAGCTTCCCTTCTAGTAAGGGAAGCCAGTTACCAAATAGACAGAAGGGATAAGTGCTTGGCATAAGCCCGAGAGGTAGCAGGTAGAAGTGCAGATGGAGTGGTGCATTCTGGAAAGGGCTCAGGGGAGGGCTTCCCGGAGAACAAACTGCCCTATAGGACCTTGCAGTGTGTGGAAGCTTTCCCAATGGGAGAACACCTTTCAGGCTAAGCAAAGAGCTTGAATTATGACCTGAAGGACTGGCAGTAGGTGGCTTCCGTGGATCAGGGTGGTGGTTTGTAGCACATGGAAGTGGGAAATGGTGAAATGGGAGATGTGGCTGAGGCACTCACTTGGGAAGCAGTGGGGCGGACAAGTGTGGTAGGTCGGTCAAACTGGGAGCATGTTAAAGCTCAGAGGTAAGAGGATGGAAGCAGAGGCTCCAGTTATGCTTTTGGAACAATTCAGCTGAAAGCTAAAAATCCATAAAGTACGATTGTACTTTCCTCAATAAAATACTTAGTGCAAATGGTCAATTTCTAGTTTTTCCATAAACTCATGTTTCACATAAGATCCTTGGTCTGCACCTGTTCTAACATGGCATAATTGTATTTTATTTCAGAGCAACATGTTTGGCTTTAAATATATTTCCCATGAGAAAAGAAAGAAATGTGGGACACACAGAGGTTCTAGCTATAGATACAGAAGCTCCATTTAAGGTGGGAGCTGTGAAATTCTGGTGGATATATCTCCCTTCTTACAAGGTCTATAATTATGCTGAACTATTTATTTTGGAAAATTATATACATGAAAAATATAGCGAATAGCATAAGGAACTTTTGTGTACCCATCATCCAGCTTCAATAATTCCCAATAGTTTGTTGTTTGTGTTTTATTGATGGCTTGCACTGAAAATTAGGGTTTTTTTATTGTATAAAGTATGCTGGGCCCTCTGCTAGGCCCAGGATACAAAAATGAATTAAAGATAGTCACTACGCTCAAGGAACTCTCAGCTGTAAAAGAAGATGGGGAATATAAACAAAGAACATGCAATACATTTGACTGGATAGATAGATACAAGTCAGGCTAAGATATATATTTTTAAAAAGAAAAACAATTCAGTTCAAGAAGAAGAGACAGAAGTGATCCAAGGTGACTCTCTGGAGTAGGTGGCTTCTAAGCTGGGACTTTATGGGTGAAGAGAAGTTTATTGAATTCAGATGACAGAACTGAATTCGAGGCACTTGGGCAAGTTCTACATAGGAACATAGTATACACTGTGGAATTCCAGGAACAGTAACCGATAAAGGTTAAAGGAGAATTGATACAGTTTTATTCCTTCTTCTTGATTACATAATTAACCCATTGTCTGGCACAACACTGGGTGTACAGAAGGCACTTGCAAAACTGTGGCATGAGCATCATTTACTCTCATTCAGTGAGAGAGCCAGTGCGTTTCTACTGAAGCTACATGATTAAGGGACTCCTGTGTCTCTTTCAAGTTTCCATGGTGGCCTGGCACTGTTGATTAGTAGATTATGATTTTTTACTCTTTTTTCCCCACTGCTAAGATTTCCCATCAAAGTTAGAGATACCCACACTCCAAAGGCATCAGGGCCAGCTGTTCGTTGGAACCCGATTGGCCCTGGGAAACAATTTCAGATGAGACATCCCGCAGCGAGGTGGAAAAGCCTAGCTTTAAATGGACTCCAACTTGGCTGGGAAAGTAGCTCTTTCCATTTCACAACTAGGAAAAAAGACCCTTAGGTTTCTGACTAAAACTGAATTAATATGTGTTACGCTCCTGCTATATGCAGGTAAACAGTGGACATGAGGGTGTTTTACGGTCCTTAAGAAGTTTTGAAGTAGTGAGAGACCAAACAGTTCATGAATAACTAAGACAAGACTCAAAGTGTCTGGTGAGAAGAAGCAAGGTGTTTAGCAACCTCAAAGAGAAGAGCCAGCCCATCCAGTTGGAAGACATCAGGGAAGGGTGGATGGAGATGGTGACAGTTGAAATCTGAGGATCTGAAGGATCAAAACACTTTAACAGGTAAAGACTGGGAGCTAAAAAACAGAATTGAAGCTGTAATTTTTAAAAGCAAAGCAGTTTTCTGAAGTCATTGTTTGTAATCAGATTGATTCTACAGAGTCCATTAATCACTGTAAGATATCAAGTTTCTGCTCTGGACCTGCCAATATGTTTGGTACTGACTGGTTTGGGGACTATTCTTTTTAGTTTTGCTTACTTTGGGAGTCCATTCTCCACCCCAGCTGGAACCAGAGAGCTGAAATCTTAGAGAGGAGGCATGAGTGTACATTCAATGGCTTATACATTTCAATGACCTCTAGCCAAAGACCACAGAAACACACCTGTTTTTGGAACAATTTGGCTTTGCTACTCTTTGCAGAGAGGGAGCATACACACCATAGAGAACTGTGGGGCATCTCAGTAACAGGGTGTTAGAAGGAATTTATGGGATTTGAGCTTGTGTTAAGGGATTTATGATTTAGGAAGTAGGGCTTGGCTCTGGAGGAGATGAAGTCAAAAAGCCAGGAACATTCTATGACTGGGCATCTTAAATAGTATCTATAAGTAGTGAATGCTAAACAGAAGCTAAAGCTGTAATTAACAGGGAAGAAAGCTATATTAGCTAGAATGTGGACTATCTGGTTATTTTTGTGGTTTAAACACAGTTTATGTTTTTGTCTTGATCAATCATAGGTAGAGTCATCTGGTCTGATGTTGATATTTTATAAAATTGCTTATATCCGATAAGAGAATGCTGAGGCTTCGGTGATAAGCCAGGGCATCTCCCTCGGGATGTCACAGGTGCTTTGTCCTCACACACGGTGAGGAAGAGGGCAGATTACGGTGAGAGGCAGGTGTACAGGCCATACAGCAGACAAATCTGAGTGTCAATCCTAATCCTTAACTTTAAAAAAGTTACTCAACCTTCCTGAACTTGAGTTTCTTTTTCTGTAAATTAAGGCTAATAAACCCAGCCTTTCAAGATTGTTGTATAAAATGCAAAAGTATAAGTGAAATATCTTGCTCAGTGCTTGGAATATAAACAGGAGCCAATAAATTTCTTTCTTGTAATTATGTCAGGATAGGATAATATGTTCAAATTCTTTGAGTTCTATCAGTGGTTCTCAAACCTTACCTGGTATCAGCATCACCTAGAAGACCTGTTAGAACACACAGATTGATGGGCTTCGTCCAGAGAGTTTCTGATTCAGTGCAACTAGGTGAAGGTCTGGGAATTTGCATCTCTAGTAATTTCTCACCTTTGGCTGCTGCTGCTGATCCACAGACCACTGTTTGAGAACCACTGAGTTAGATAATAAATCTGAAAGGCCAAACCCCTGATGTTTGCAATATGCTCTTCACTGAGCTCTTTGGCCCCTGCAGAACCTCATTCTAATTATCCAACTTGTTCTATAGTAAGTATTTTAGGCTTGTGGGCCATGTAGTTTGTAGTCAAGACTCAATTCTGTCCTTGTGGCACAATAGGCACACAAATGAGTGAGTGTAGCTATGTTCTGATAGTTATTTGTGGACACTTAAATATAACTCTCATGCCATTTTTATGTGTCACTAAATAGTATTTTTAATCATTGTAATTGTGAAATAATGCTTAGCTCAAAGGCCATACAAAAACAAGTAGCAGGCTCAATTTGGTCTATTGCTACAACTTGCCAACCCCCGTACCAGAGTTGGCAATAAAGAAACCCATCAAGAAGAGGCCTCCAGTCGGCAACATATTGCCTTTGGGAAACTTATCCAGATGTTTTTTTGAGCCCTTGGTCTCCCTGAGTGGATGAGGGTCTAGTGCCTCCTTTGGAGTGGATGGAATTATCTGCTCAGTTAGCAAGTGATTTGAATTACTGAGCATGTGTTTGTTCAATAAAATGTCTTTCCTTTCCCTAATCCCACATGTCTAGGCCAGTTGAGAGGGTTGTTACATACACTAAGCCATCCACGTGATTTTGTCATACAGTAAGTAATGCTAGAGCTAGGCAGAACAATTTGGGTCATCCTGCCACCAATTTTCACTTTAGGTTTTATTGCCTCTCAGACAAGATGGAATCATTTCCTCTTCTCATTAAGGTATAAACCCTTCTCTAGTGGGTGTGTTAAGGACACATTTCAACTGTTCAAAGTAAGCTGGTCCTTAGAGTATTGTATTACACTGAGCCTTTTGTGTTCTCCTGAAAATGAAAGATATATAAATAGTGGGGAAGTTAATGTTCTTGGAAGTGAAGCAGATCTGAAGTCAGTTCACAGTTCTGCTTTATACAGGCCACATGATTTTGGTCAAAGATACATAACCACGCTGAACTTCAGTTCTCTCATATACAAAATGGGGACAATAACAGTACTTACTCGGTAAGATTCTAATGAGAAGTAAATTAAGCACTACTTGTTCAAATCATGCTTAGCACAGTGCCTAGCATACAGGCTCAACAAATGTCGGGTGTTGCTTATAGTGTCAGTGTTATTTCTGTCTTTGATCTTCACATCCATTGTACCTGTTAGTAAACACGGTCGGTCACTCATGAAATTGTCCATGAAGTAAAGCTTGTGGTCTGTGTACCTGCTGTGCTAGTAATTGGGAACTTAAATGCATAGTGTTGGCTAAGAGGGCCTCACATACAAATAAACATGTGAACAAATTGATTTAGTAAATAGTCCTGGTTTCACATTTGTGCAAGGATGAGGAGGATGTAAAACAGACACTGACCACTCCTATTTAGAGGTGGGAGGCGCATCAGACAAATACTCATTAAGGTGACGTTTGAGCTGAATCTCAGTGATACATTTTACTCTAAGCATCACGCCTCCTTGGGAAACACTGATGCTTGATGAAACTTACTTTCACATTTTCCAGGATATGTCATGTTGATCCCAGTTTCTAACTCCTGGCTCACATTACTCTCTTTTTTTCCCCACAATGCCTTTTCTTACCCAAATGCTGCTCATATTTTCCCACTTGAGCTCAGATCAAAACTTACCCTCTCTTATATAATATCACTTTTCTTCTCTGATCTTACTTCACAGAGTCCTAAAATATGTTGTACGATAATGTAGAACTTGATAATAATAAACCTTCATGCACCGTTCCCCAAATCACTTCATTTGTGTTACTTCATTTTCTTCTCAGCTAGAAATAAGGAACCATTCTACCTCCACACAGAGTAAATTTTCCTTATATTCCCACAGTGTCCAGAGCAGTACAAGGTGTATCCCAGAGGCTGAACAGATACTTATCAGTGGGTGTGTCAGCTGCAATTTGATGGATTGTCCATTTGCATCAGTATATTTGTCTTATTTGAATCCTATCCCCATCCAATCTGCCTTATTAGTGCTACAAGAGAACTTCCTTAAAACATGAGGGCTGAGCTTATGTTCAAAATTCTTCTGCCTCATCTACAAAACAGAACTTCCATGTCTCTGCATGTGGTACAATGGATGAAGATCTGACCAGTGCCTACCTGTCCCATCCATGGCTGGTCACATCTCCTCTGCCCACCTTCAGGTCCCTAAGCACCTCATGTTGCCTCCAGCTACCATTCTTTTGCATATACTGTTCTCTCTTCCAAAATTCCATCCCTTCCTCTTGTGTTTGGAGACATCTTTTCAACCTTCAACTCTTAGTTTATATTTTTTCCTTCTCTGAGAAGCATTTCTGGTCTTCCTCAAGCACAACTCTGTTCCTGAGGCCTTGCTTTCTTTTCCCCACACTCTCCTGTGCCCATTTTATGCTCTAGCACAATCCCACCATCCTTTCCCAAGTGCTCCAGGTTTTTTCATGCTTCGTGCCTTTGCTTGCAGTACAAATGTGCCTCTTCCTAAAATACAAATCCCATTGGTCTTCACCTGATTAACTCCTCATTATCTTTTAAGCTCAGCTCAGGATCTATCTGTTCCAGAAATCCTCCCTTAAACCACCTCGTTGGATTAAGTGCCCATTTCTATTACCCCAAAGCACTCAGTCTTAGCACTTCAAACGACATTACATTTTTGATTTCTGTGTCTGTCTCTTTCAGGAACTTCAAGCACCCCGTAGGCAGAGCGCTTATCTCTATATCTCCTGTGTCCTGTAGGTGTGAGTGGGTGGATGGGGAGGTAACAGATAGGCACATCTGTTCAGAGGTCCTGGTACTAAACTTCTCAGAGTTTCCATGGAAATTTTGAATCAGGATAGTTTTTAAACATTTCTTAGTCAGTTTCTCAACCTCAGCCCTATTGAGTCAGATCATTATTCTTTTGCCAGTGCTGCCCTCTGCGTTATAGGCTGACTGGCAATATCCTGGGACTCTACCTAGCAAATGCCAGGAGCTCTCTCACCCAAATCGTGACAACCAACATTGCCTTTGGGGGCTGCTGAATATCCCAGGGGGAGGAGGGCAGGATCACCTCCCTCCACATTGAGAACCAGTGGATTGAGATATGGTCAAACACGACTGGTAAACCTTTTTAGGTACATACATACATATATCATTGGGCAGAATTTAAGTGCAAAAACAACCTAGCATTATTGAAAATCACTGAAAACCAAAACTGAATGTTGAAATAGGTTATGTTTTTTCATGACAAAAATAATAACTAATCATTATAGAAAGTTTATAAATATAGAAAAAAACAGAAATATGCAGAAAGTGCCCCTAGTTTCACCATTCAAAGAATAACCACCAGTAATATTTTTTAGAATAACCACTAGTAATATTTTTATTTAAATAAATACATTCAGTTTGTTCTACATGTAGATTTGTTTCTTTAAACTTACTAATACTGCATGTACCATGAAAGTTTATTTTGCTTTAAGTTCAATATTAGGGTATAAGCATTTTTTTTGTTTTTAAATATTTTATTTATTTATCTTTAGAGGGGAAGGGAAGGAGAGAGGGAGAGAAATATCAATGTACAGTTGCCTCTTGTGTGTCCCCTGCTGGGAACTGGCCTACAACCCAGGCATGTGCCCTGACTGGGAATCAAACCGTGATCCTCTGGTTCTTAGGCCCACACTCAATCCACTGAGCTACACCAACCAGAGCAGGGTATAAGTATTTTTATATTAGAGTACAGATCCTTCAAAAATATTTTAATGCCTATGTTATATTCTATAAATTATATACTATAATTTAGTTATCCTGATTCTAGGACATATAAGTTATTTGCTTTTTTTCTTAGTACTTGAAAAATTCTGTAATAAAATCTCTGTGGGTGAAGTCTTATAGATTTAGAATTATGTTCTTAAAATGGGGTCTTAGAAGAAGAATTAATAGAATAAGAGAATTAACTGTTTCAAGTCCTTTGGTGTAAATGTGAGGTCACTTTCCTTTCCAAAGGGTAACACACATTCGCCTGCTCCCCTGAAAGGTAGGAGTGCCAAGTGGTTTGTGCTTATTGCACTGTCACTCTGTGCTATTAGGGGACAATTGGAAGGTGGACACCAAACACTATGTTGGCTGGCTCATTGTTCAGAGACTCTGTCTCAGGGCTGGACTGCTAAAGTCTCTTAAACCAACCTTAGGAATCCTAATTTTGTACAGACATGAAATTCACATTGTAGCTTGAACACGGTCTTCCTGTTCTGTTCTTTTGTGGACCAGAATACACTCCCTTCACAAAATGGTCTCAGCCCTTCGTGGATCATCACACACATCCCAACCACCGGGAATGGTGCTTAGTGGGAATCAGGTTTTGACTGATAGAGAATAAATGCCACAGTCTTTCACTAGATGAAGTAATTGCCGGGTCCCTATGGATTTCGGAGGAAAGTTGTCATGCGTAAAACCATTGCTGTACACACCCATGCTTCCTGAGCCTGAGTAATAGTTGCATTTCACTTAGGTGAATTTAAACTGCAGGGAAAGAGAATAGAGTCCTTTTTAGAGGCATGTCCACGTACATCTCAAGTAAAAGTCTGACATATTTTGTTCATGTGACAAAGTATGGAGTAAAGAATCATAGGTATTTCGAATAGGGAGATGTGAAAGCCTATCCGGTCAAATTATCTCATATTATAGGTCATGTCAGTGAATGAATCATACAAAGTCCCTTCATTAATTCATGATAGAGCTTGGCTGTAGACATGGAATCGCACGCAGGTTAGGAGATGCTGAGCCTTGAAAATAGACAAAAAAATGTCAAATCCGGACCCTGAATTATGCTGGCTGTTCAAATCACCAAAACTCTCTGAACTTTAATTTTCTCACACATCAGATAGAGATCATCATAATGCCAACTTCATAAGTTTTCATAGATCTTCAGATTTGTAGAGTGATTTTGAGACAGAACAACTTGGAGACAAGGCACATACCATATTTTAACCTAAATTTTCTAATGAAGACTTCAGTCCCCCCTCTTCTTACATAAATCCTGGTAGAAAGAATCTCAAACTTGTGAACAGAGCTGCCAAAAACTTAATTTTTTATGCTGATTCTGAATATTTTATGTTGCAACTTATACAAGGTTGGTTTCTACCACATTTCAGATTGTCCATAGGTATTTTCTATATCCACTTTTATAAATGATAAAACTTGTTCAAAGGGGTTACATGACTTGTCTTGTCTACGAGCAACCAAATAGTAGAATGGAAATTTGCTATAGACTTCAAAAGCTAGAACTTCTGTTCTTTCCATATAACCTTCCATGCAAGCACTAAATCTTTTTTTCTAAATTCTAGGATAGGTAAAGAAATACTCTAACATTCCTGGATTACTAAAACTAAGGTAGCGTATTTGGAGTCAAGTACTTTTTCAGATATCCACTTGAGCAGAATTAAGTGACGTGAGCAACTTTATATGTCAATGAACTTGTGGTTATGAATGACCTGGTCACAGAAACTCTCTAATGAGTAAACAGAATATTGAAGACCTGGCAGCAGTGAGGTTAATTGGTTATGTGATTCCAAATTTAAACAAATTAAAGGAGAAAATGGATGATGATAAAATAATTAGAAGACTAAGTCACCTCAACAACCAAAATTCCACATCTGTCTTCACTCTCTTCAGACATTCTTACCTATCACTGGTGCATTGAAGAAGAAATTAGCAGAGGCCTCTGAATATCACCTGAGTGAAAGCAGGAGTAACTCCATCCTGTTATTGCAAAGGTTCAAGGTGACACAGAAGGAATTAGTCAAATACATTCTTTCATGACCATAGTGGTTGTGTAGCTAAAACTCTTTTTGAAAATATACCTCATTAAAAATTTGCACAATAGCTCTGGGTCTCTAATAAGATTTTAGACTCAAATTATAATGCTCAAAATGGCCTCATCATTGTTGTATAACTCTTTTACAATGCAGCAACAATTAAACTAACATATGGCTTAACATTTCATAGGTGCACTTGAAGGAAAATGCAAGATCAGCAAAGAAATGCTGCTGTTGCAAAATTTTGGTAAAGTTGAGAGTTGACCCGCCTAGCTAATGTATTTGAAATACACATTTTGCAATAATAGGAACTATTCTTGTCCATGGTTGGCTAAGGGGAGTAAAGAAATTTTTCTACAAGGACAGATCTCATGCTACCACATTCCAGAGGGACCTCAATATGTCTGTTTTTCAGGTAACAACTTCACTGTGGAATAATTATTTGAGGAAAGTTTCTCAGCTCCTTTACATAAATTTGCTTAAATTGGAAAGGATGGAAGTTTTTCAAGTGAATATGAAGGTAGCTTGAGACCTTATGCCATGACATCTATGCTACAAGTACCTTTTCCCCTCATTTCATTAACAGCGGTGTCAGTAGTAATTTTTTCTTACAGTGCCATATTCTTTGCTCTTGGACTTGGCTTCTGTGTTGCATAGGAAGACACAGAAAGTCTGCTGATTTATCAAGCGCATGATGGATTCTGAAATACCAAGGGTACTGGCCTGAAGCCAAACCCAGGTATGGGCAGGACTATAAGACAGGAATTGTCTAACTCTGGCTCTCCCTTCCTTGTCTGGCTTCTTCCTGAGCGCTCTCCTGGACATGGATCAGTGCTACCAGACTCACACTTCACTATGGTGGGAAACAGCAGAGGCCGATCTTAAGCAGAGGGTTAAAAGTTAAACTTCATTACGTTTTTATTTCCTTCCCTCTACCTTCTCTTTGCTTAAATAGAATTATTTAAACTTTGTCTTGAAATAAAGTAAATAAGTGAGGGATGTTCCCTTCTTTCCTAATTCACATGCTAATAAAGAATATTTATGTAATACGCCTCCTAATTAAGATCATCTTCCCTAATCATTTTCTAACATAATATTAAATGTCTTACTCTGTCAGAATTAAGATCCTTGACAATGGACTTGGCCCAATTCTGTATCATCACCAATTACTCCATATTAGCTGTTTTTCCTTTAAAGGCTAGAAAAATTGGATATTTTGAATAAGGCAAAAATGTTTATTTCTATGGTATCAACCAAGTGCAGTCAGTATTCACAACATTACTGCTCATGGAGAAAAAAAATGGAGTGAGCATCAAAATGACTCAAGATAATTTTTGTAACAGAATCTTAACCCTGAGTAGCTGGGGGAAATTATCAGAAAAAGGAATGAAGACCAGAGCACTCTATTAATTATAATAAAAGAAAATGCTGTTCTTGCTCAACTTTAGTATGAAGTACACTTTCTGTGATCGTGGGCAGAGCAATAATTTTTTCACTAGTGATTCTGTAGATTATAAAGGAAGATGATATCTGATTGTGAAATCTTTGAACCACATATTTTAACTATGGCTAGGACATACTTCTTAATTTTAAGGCAAAATCTAATTTTTATCCCTGTTAATGTATGGTGTGGCCAGTGGTAGACTAAGTATAGTGGTCAAGGGTGAAAAGTCAAAGTGGGTTTGAATTCTTACACCAGCATTTACAAGATGTGCAGATTTGGACAAGTCATTTCAGTTTTTGATACTCAAGCTTCTCTTATATAATGTTGCAATGCACTGTTATAGGATTCTTGTGAAAACTAAAGGCTAAGGACGTTATATAGAAATATGTAAAAAAGTACAGAATCAAGTAAAAATATTCTTTTATATTCAAAATTTACTAAGTGGGCAAATGTTTAAGAATGTTCCTTTTCCATAAAGTAAGTGATACCAAAGAAGAGCAGAATCTATTTTCACAAATAAAAAAATCTTTGATAAATCTTTCGTATTCATTGTCTTAGTCTGTTCAAGCTGCTATAACAAGTTACCACAGACTAGATGGCTTAAAAAACAGACATATGTCTCTCTTAGTTCTGGACGTCTCTGTAATATAAATGACATTTGCTATAACGGCAATTCTGTAGCGGTGTATGATAATACCTATTCAACCGTTTTTATACTAAGAGCATAACAAATTGGAAAATTACTTACAACAATTGAAAGATGTTTTTACAGAGACGTTTAAAAACCATGCTTTTGCCATACTCTGAACAAAAACTATAATTGAGAGCTTAGCTATACCCTTGTTCACCTTAAAGAAACGAAACAATGCTCAGTGGGCTGTTGACCCAAGGGCAGGACAGCGACTTGCCCAGCCGCTCCAGCACTCGCCCCTGTCTGAGTCCGCCGTGGCCTTTCTCCCCTGAAGTCACTGCCTGCTCTCTTCCATCCATCCAAGTCAAAACTGTCTTGAAACTCAAGCCTCATCACTTGATTTCTTTAACCTCCTCTTTCCCTGTGGCCTTTACCGCACAAAACCCACTCTCCTACTCTCCTTTTACTTGTTGTGCCTGGAGTGTGTCCGTTGCATCTCTTCTGTTCAGTAGAAGCTTCTTGAGCATAGCAAGTGTGCACTAATGTTCCTTAGTTACACATAGAACATTTAGCAGGTTCTTGGTACATGTACAATTTCATTAATAAATTAGTATTATTTAATCTGAAGAAATACATATAACAGGGTCACATGATTCCTGAGTGGAAAAAAAAACTAGTTTCCTGAATAATGGAAATACTAATTCGTAAAATATATGGCATATTATTTTATTATATATAAATCATTATGATGTACTCCCATTTTATTTTTGTCCCAACTTTAGATAAATGTATTTGTATACCCATTTCACAGACGCATAAACTAAAAGTTAGAGAAACTAAGTGAATTCCCTATGGTCTGTCAAAATATTCAAACTGAATGTTTATCACTTTGTTATGAATTCAAATAAGGTAGATAACAGATGAGTTGAATGAAACTTTAGAGATTTGAGTAAATGTCTTAAAGCTGAAATTGCAAGATTATTACAAATCATATTAACAGTCTACACATTTTGTATGTATTTTTCAGCATTTCACCGTGTAATTCTGATAGTAAGAATTTTTACTTCTAGTTGTTTTTCATTTTTTATTACATGAATAAAAGATAAAAGAAATAAATCTTTTTAGGCTTATTTTTAACTGAAATGGGACAAACATAGCTTGTTGGTTTCAATGTTTGCAGGGATGACCCATCTTGTTACTCTGGTGTCTGCCTGTGTTTCTGACATTAGCCTTTGTTCTGACTGTCAGGGGTGGGGTTTGAAGGAAGCCAAACAGATAGCATCCCCTTTACCCCACCTTGTTCTGAATGAAGAAGAACTAAGACAAAGGAGCTGCAAATGGAGGACAAGATGTTGTTGGCTGGAGAGGGAAGCCAGGTCGGAGGCTGGAGCTAGTGTGAGAACCCCATGGACCTGCTGATAGGTTAGAATCAGACAGACGCAGCCTCTCGGTCACAGGCAATGCTTCTGGGGATTGGACCCCTCAACTCATGGTCTGGGAAGGGTGGTGTTGCCCAGGAGAGACTATGATTGGAGGAGCAGGTCCAATTCTTGCTCCATGTGGGCCGTTTGCTCCCAGAAGGACAAAATGAAAAAACTGAGCAGAGCAGGAACATTATCTTTCCCAAATTTACCAATCAGATAAGTCATTCCTCAACAAGGAGGAAGGAAGTGAGGGTCAAAGGATTCCAGGAAGGTATAGAGAAGATGTGTTGTCATGGAAACCAAAGGATGGGGAAGAGGTGCCTTTCCTAACACTGACCTGTTGCTAATCTCCAAAGAGATTTGGGAGTTAAAGTAGCCATGTTGTTCATTTTAAAGCCACTGCTAATCAAAATGTGTGGAAATAATCACAAGTTGTGTGTACAGTGCATGAATATTTTCTTACACAGAAGTGGATTTTTTATGTTTCTTTTCATTGCATTTCAGGGACCACTATTGTCTGTCCCAGGGACCCCTGGGGCCTGAATCACCTGGGTGTTTGATTCTCATGCAACTTCTTGGTTATATTTTTCAAATTTATTTCTTGGGACTGGAACCAGCAGCTTGCATTTTAAACAAGCACTCAGGTGATTGCAAGGCAATTTAAGTTTATGAAATGCTAATAAAAATAGGAGGTATAGAGACCAGCTTCCATTATCTTAAAAATCTCAGTATGTTCCAAATGTACACTATTTGATCATTTGCAGTAATAGTTAGAATTGTTGTCCCTGATGAGTTTTTGGGCTATAATTTTTCATCAGACATCAGTATATTCACATCTGAAAACAGTAAGTGACTTTCAAACTCTCAGAAATGGAGCTCTTATGCACACAGAGAATTGTGTATGAACTGTGATAGCACATAGAGGCAGCAATCAAGTTGAATAGCTTTTTAGTTTAGGATGTTTTCTTAATTTGAGCTACCAGAGGTTTTAAAACATTCCCTTTGTTTATTAAATAGTCCCAGACATAAAAATAATTTATTTTACATGCTGTGATGTTCAGTTGGAAATTATTAATGAAAGCTAATAAATATAAACTTAAGTAGTGGTGAGTTTTTAAGTTCTATTTTATATTTTTCTTGGTGCTTTTTATCTCTAAGGATTTTATATCTATTTATAAAGTAGAAAAGTAGTGGAAAGCTATTCCTTGATTTTCAAAATTTGTTAACAGGCAAATGTTTAATAGTTTCCCTTTTCCATGAAATAAGTTATACAAAATAACAAAATCTACTTCCAAAAATACAGAAACTCTTTGACATATGTGCTGCACATATGTTGTCTTAGTCTGTCCAACCTGCTATAAAATATTGCCATAGACTGGGTGGCTTCAACAATAGACATTTATTTCTCACAGTTCTGGAGGCTGGGAGTTGAGATCAGGGTGCCCCCGTGGTCAGGTTCTGATGAGAGCCCTCTTCCAGTTTGCTGATGGCTAATTTTCACTGTGTCCTTGCATGATGGGAAAAGAGGTAGGTAGCTCTCTAGCCTCTTCTTATAAAGGTGCTACAGTTGTCCTTCGCTATATCATGGTTCACTTATTGTGGCTTCACTGCATTGCGGGTTTTTTAAAAAACATATATCTAATTCCATATTGCAGAGTTTTTGCTATATTGCAGGATTTTGCAGCATACTGTACCCATATATATTGTTAAAATTACATAGGATTAAGAGTGTAGAAAGTGTTTAAGAGCATATCAAGTGTTTATAAGAGTGTGGGAAAGGTTAATAAGGGAGTGGGAAAGGTTTATAGGAGTGTGGGAAGAGTTTATAAAGCCTTAAAAAGATATAAATTATAAAATAAATATAATGTCACTACTTTGCGGATTTTCACCTATCCCACGGGTCTCGGGAATGTAACTCCCGAGCTAGGTGAGGGATCACTGTAGTCCCATTTCTGAGGGCCCCACCCTCATGACCTAATTACTTCCCAAAGGCCATGCCACTAGGTACCATCATATTGGGATTAAGGTTTTAACATACAGATTTGTAGGGAACACAAATATTTGGTTCATTGTATACATGACCAGAAATCTCAGAAGTCTCCATGGGCCCTTCCTACATGCTCCCATTTAAAACTGCACATCTCCTGCCCTTTCTTCTGGGAACCTCTGACCCTCTTTTCTGTTTCATTTGTCCCCAATTACCTTCTGATAGACTTTATTTTGTTACAGGTCTGCTTAGTTGTTTTTGCTTCTGGGTGGTTCACCATTGAACTGCTAGCCCCTAAAATAGCACCAGAACTTTGTACTTTCTCAATATTAGTTGAGTGAATGAATACTCAGATAGAATTTCAAAGGGTTGCAGCCTCTGCTACCTGGGATCTTTCTGAGGAGGAGGGGACTGCTTAGCTGGGACTCCCATTCCCTACACAGATGCCTGGGTTCCTGCTCCCTGTGCACCTGTCAAAGTCTTTTCTGATGCACTTGCTCCCAGACAGGTGCACAGAAGAGGCAGAGCAGGGACGAGCACCACCAGAGTCCAAGACTAGAACAGAGAGGTCAGTGATGGGGTTTACAGTGAAGGAGAAAAAACTGATTCATTCTTGCTTCCTAGGCTGTTTCTGAAGAAAGTCATTTAATGCAAATCTGGCCAACCATATCAACTGTTTCTTACCTGAATTGTTTTAGAATTATGCAGGGTATAAGTATGTTTACAAATACTCTTAATTCTTTGTACAATATTTTTGGAAATAAGTGGAGGCTAATTTGGAATTAGGGGACACTTGAGCTCAGTCCCTAAACACCCACTCTCACCACGTGTGCTCTCTATTTAATTGTAATCGTTTGGAGAACTGATGGAGAAACACGTTAGCAGTGCATGTTTGTTATGAAACTTCTTCCTTTGTGCACACAGTCATGGTGCATCCGCACCGTTACCCAACGCTAAACAAGACAACGATGATATGAAAAAGGAAAATAATGGCAAACACTTCACCGAGCCTGGTGACAGTCAAAGAACTTGGTATGTCATCATCTTATTTAACCCTTGCAGTAATTCAAC
This sequence comes from Sturnira hondurensis, assembly GCF_014824575.4. NCBI lineage: Eukaryota > Metazoa > Chordata > Mammalia > Chiroptera > Phyllostomidae > Sturnira > Sturnira hondurensis. Next base: position 7,797,097 of record NW_028073411.1, read on the forward strand.
TAGTAGATATTTTCATTTTCCTCATTTATAGGTGAGACGAAGGATTGTAGTGAAGGTTGCACAGCTGAGGAACCAGGGTTTGAGCATAGGGAGTCTGGTTGCAGAGCTTTATTGATGATAGACTTTCCTTTCTTAAGGGTTCAGGTGGGAAGAGATGATAGATAGATAGATAGATAGATAGATAGATAGATAGATAGATAGAGATAGATAGACAGATAGACAGATAGATTTAGATATAAATAAATATAAACAGACATAAAATGTGATGAAGGTGCTATGAAAAAAGCCAAAGACATGGAACTGTGTTTTCTGGAGCTGGGTGAACCTTGAAAGAGAGATGCTGTAGTGGATTTTGAAAAATGATTAGGGATTTTCCACGTGGGGGAAAGAGACAAACACCGAGGATAAATGGAGGAAGAATTTTAGTAACAAGTCTTTTTATGGATTAGCTTACGGCAGTTTTCAGCAATTCCTGTTTATACTCTTCCTTACAGATGGAGATTGAACATTTTGGAACCAAACTTGAGCCTGTGTTCATTTGCAAATAAACATACAGATCCCTGTCTGAAAACATAACAGACAAAATGCTGTGTAAGTGCATATCATGGTAGGTTAGCCATTGAAATAATAGAAGACAGTGAACATACACTGCGGAAGCTAATTATTTAAAAGTACAGTCACTTATTTTAGCCACCTAATATCAGGAGCCAAAAGGTAGACCATGTCACTCTTTATGGACTTGTGATTATCCTCTCTTATGCCATTCTTGGATGACAACCTTAGTGCACATAAAAAGTACCTTGTTTTAAATCTTTCTTCCCTCCTCTGTGTTATCAGCTAAACTCCCTACAAGCAGTAAACAGAACCTTTTCCCACCTGGCCAAAGTAATCTTTAGAGATTTACAGACCCCTACTGATTTCAACGTGCTCCATGATAGTTGGATTTCAATTTTGCTTGGCATCCTGCAGCTGTGAAGGGTTCATTCCCAGCACTGCCCCCAGCAGTGCCATTTTGTTCAGAGGCTGTGCATGTCCCTCACTTGCCTACCCTATAAGGCGGTACCTGCAAGTGTTGGTGTTCTTGCTGGTGCAAATCAACCCTCTTCTTCTGGGCTGTAGGATATGCTCAAACAGCATATGTGATACATATGTGATACAGTGCTGTAGGACGCCAATGACACAGAACAGGATGGAATGTGTGGATGCTTCTGGTCAGCTAAAGATGGTTGCTAGTTTAGAGGTTATTTTAGAGGTACACGTGTCCCCCCAAATAGTCAATCCTTTAGAAGCAGTCCTTTAGTTAGCCCCTAAAAAAGATGCTGCTGCTTACTTCTGCAAAATAAGTGGCAGGTAGGAAGCCCAGTCTTTCTCATGCCCTCCATTTAGTTGAAGGTCGTTCTTTGTATAATAATATGTCTACTGAAATCTGCCTAAAGGGAAACTACACTCCGTGTTTTCCTTTTCACTAGTTTTTGTTATACAGTGACAAGAAAAGTTTGTACTTATTCTTGCTTCCAGGGGAATCTGGAACTCAGCTGGCTTACGCAAAACTGTCAATTTGTCAGAAAGTACAATGGGTTTGTGGTGCCCTTTGGCTTCAGTGGAAGTGTTCCTTTCCCATGCATTCTCCACAAAACACCCTATTTTCCAGCTGAAGGAATGAGCACAGTGGTCTGGGTTGCAGATGTCACATTGGATCTGTGCTCTACTGAGGAGGCAGTTCCCTGGCTGTTAGAGAGCCCAGCTACATGTCCTCTGGTCCACAGAAGAGAATCCTCAGTCCACTGAGTGTTATATGTGGTCCTTCTACAATAGCAACATTAGGGCACTTTCCCATAAATGCTTATTGAGTAAGGTTACTAAGGAAACCAGAGGCCCAGCTAGTGGAAATTTGTGCTAAGGTTAAAATGTACAAATGTAATCCTTGTTTAGCTCAAGGATTTGACTTCTAATTTTCTCAGAAGATGCAGCTGACATGCATTTTACAAGTGCTCTCTAGAGAGGGTCACTAGTCAGTCACTTAGGCTGTACCTCTGATGAGACTTGAGGCCAGAAACCAGAAGATACCATGAAAGTGTGAGAAGAACCAACACTCCTTTCTGTGCAATAGAAACCATTACTATAGCATATGTGATCTAAACCATTACTTTTATAGAACTTCATATTTTCTCAGTCTGGTGATTAAATGATAATTTTAATATACAGTGTAATTAGTGTACTTTCAATGACTCTATTGGTAACCTAGAGAGCTGTCACATGTTCTTCGCACTTGCCTTTATGGCAAGGAGGGTACAGATCATTATCCCATGTCTGAAGGTCATGGGCACTGAAGTGCAAGGGTGTAAACAACCTGCTCCAAATCATGTGCTTGGTTAGTGAGGAGGCTACTGGTCTGGCAGCAGGCCATGGACTTTGGATCTAGACAAACCTCTCCCTCTCTCTCTCTCATACTTTCTTTTAAAAATGGAAAATAACTAATAACTATAACACATACATCAAACTTGTAAGGCTTAGGTCAACTTCAATGCATTTTTTAAAACATGCTCTGTATATTATAGATGCTATGCAAATATTAGTAAGTACTTGTGTTATTCTGACTTATGTTCAGTGCTCTTTCCACAATAACATTCTATTCAGGTTTAGCAAACACTGTGCTCTCAACCACCTTATACATTTGTATGCAGTGCTGTTTTGTTTATTTGTTTTTTTTTTTGGTAAAAGGTTATGTTTTATTTCTTGCTCTGGCTGCTAGGAAACTCGATGTCAAACTTATTGAGTAATTGTTAAAAGCCTTATAGCATATTTCCTTAACCTGGTTTTATTTCATTTTCCATTATTTCTCTTCTTTTTCCATTTATTGTCTTATTTTTCTACAGTGAATATACATATCTGAACATCATCCCCTATGAGGTGGGAAAAATTAACAGAACAATAACTATACAATAATGATGATGAAAGCACAAAACACTTTTTAAAAAAAAAGTACTGTGAATTTTTATCCATCTCACTCTTTATGGAAGTTAAAATTTATTTGCTCTTAAGGATACATGAAGTAATAGTAAATACTTAGTGAGTGCTTATAGCATACTGAAAATAGATATGAAAAAAGAAAAAAATATATAGTTCACTGAAAATAGAAAAGCACACCCTGTCAAAAGATTTATAATCAGACGTAGAAATCATGCACAGACATGAAGTGTTAGATGTTAGAAGCTGACTAAGTATCAATAATACACAAAGAGACTAGTTATGTAATAATAACCAGTCTGACAAATAAAAATATAAACCCTCAGTTTACCTCCTTTATTTCAATCAAGTCATAATCCCTCAATTCTTATTCTTTCCTGTTTCACTTTCAAAAATTATAACAATGAGTCCTGGCTGGTATAACTCAGTGGATTGAGCATGGGCCAGCAAACCACACAATCGAGGTTTGATTCCCAGTCAGGGCACATGCCTGGGTTGCAGGCCAGTTCCCAGCAGGGGACTCAAGAGAGGCAACCATACATTGATATTTCTCTCCTTCTCTCCTTCCCTTCCACTCTAAAGATAAATAAATAAAATCTTTAAAAAATTATAACAATGAAAGATGATGTTACTGGATTTAGGATAAGAAGAAATGAGTAGCACTCTATAGATGTATGAACTAAGGTAAGTAATTCTCCTGGGTAGACCTCATTTTCCATGTATGTAAAATAAAATTTGGATCCTTAAAACTTTTTAAAAATATTTTATTTATTTATTTTTAGAGAGAAGGGAAAGGAAGGAGAAAGAGCGGGAGAGAAACATCAATGTGTGGTTGCCTCTCAGGTATTCCCTACTGGGGACTTGGCCTGCAACCCAGGCATGTGCCCTGACTAGGAATTGAACTGTGACCCTTTGCTTCACAGGTCTGTGCTCAACCCACTGAGCTACACCAGCCAGGGCTGGACCTTCAAAACTTTTTAAAGCTGTAATGTACCTATTGGAGAAGTAGCTTCAAGTCACCTGTCTCTGAAATGATCAATTATATTTACTAAAATAAAATTATTTTATTTATGCAAAAAAGCACAGAATTGATGATAAATAGTTTTTTCAAATATCCTGGACAATTAGCTGTTTAAGGGAACATGTTGGAAAGTAATTTTATCTGTTGTACAGAATTCTAGAGATGGTAGTGGCCCTGTGTTAATCAGGACAATCCCCTCATTTACAAATGAGGAGCCTGAAGCTCAGAGGAATTGAGAGAACTGTATAAACTCAGACTCTTAGCACAGAGCTGGTGGCTGGAAGCTTCCAATACTTACCATGATAATCAGCATCCATTCACAGAAATCTAATTACTAGATGACTCAGTGGTAGAAATGTATTCTACTCTAGGTTCTGCACAGACTTTGTACTAAGAGTTGTTTAAGGAACAAAAGCTGCATAGATTAGAGCTCAGTTACACAGAACAGGAACACTCTATCAGATTTAAGAATAAAGGATTTTATTACCAGGTATTAGGTTGCTTACAGACTAGTTGAAAAAAACTGGAGCAAAAACTCTAGGAAAAACTCATAGGAACAGCTCGCAGCTCCAGACTCACCCCACCTCTGACATCATCAGAAACCTGACTACTGCAGCGTGAGACTCTGTATCCAAAACTGCAAGCACAGAACTATGCTGCCTCTGCTCCAGCCTTGCCTCTCTTCCTTGCATTCCACATTCAACTGAAATATGGAACACTAGCTGCAAGGGAGTCTGGATAAGACAGGGTTTAACTTTCTCATCTCTGCAACAAAGGATGGTTCAAGGAGGAAGTTGAAATAGATATCGAAACAATAGAGATCATCTGACAGGAATCCAAGAAGGTAACAAATAGTAGAATTAGGGAACCCAAACCACATCATATAAGGAATAACATAAGACAGGGGTGACAAATAGATTCAATTTTACAGGGCAGCTCTAGCTAATTGGCTGCCAAGAGCACAGAATTGAGAAAGATTTGAGAAATGTGTCTGGGCCCAGCAGAATAAAGCCCAGGGACTCATTAGAGATGTCTGCCACCAGAAGGAATCAGAGCTGTATAAATGCTATCACATCCCATAAGTCAGTTGCTGCCTGACCAGCTTGGTTGGCCGACTTTTCCATACTGCCTTGTGGAATATCGATGGTGTTGTAGTTGTTGTTTAATTATATCTTGATTGATTTCTTTGCATTATCATGATTATCATGCCTTATGAAATAAAGCAAGTGACAATTTAATGATTTGATCATCTCTATACTGTACATGGTACTTGATACACCTTAAATTATTATCCATTAATCTGGTTTTAAAGTTTCAATCATTCCATCAAAAAGGTTCAGTCTGCACAAAATAATCATGTCACTGTATCAGGCTTAGTGAGACCCAAGTTTTTAAGGGATCTCCCCAGGCCTTCTTTAAAAGAAACATATTTTGTCCATGTTTACAGAATCTTAAAAAGTTGAAACAATTTAGAAGGTATACTTGTTCATTGAGCATGGACTCAGTTTATTACTTTGTGTAGGGGACCGGTTTGTTTTGGCCTGGCAAATGTGACTCAGCTCTGTATAGAAAACCTACAGAAGTGAATTGGTGGGCAGAAGCCAGACCTTCAAACTGAGTTTTCCCGTGGGAATCAGGCCTAGAAAATGCATACAGACCGTTATGGCTTGCTCTTGCTAAAACTCCATCACCCTGGTCTAAAACAACAAATGTGTATTGTCTATCTTCAAGGTCATTTCCAAAGCCTGTATGAGTTCTCCCAAGGACAGAGCTAATGAGCTCATTGCCATTCCCCTTTGCATATTATTTTTATTTTCTTGATTGAACCTAAAACGTAGACAATAATATTCTATGTGATAGATAATAAATCTTTCTCTGATGTAAGACCCCAGGAAAATAATAAAAGCCTGTCTAGGCAAGGGTCAGGCGCTCCCCTCTTGAGGGAGTGGCCAAGGCACCCATAGGCACTCACTCTCCCCTTGAGAGAGTAGCCGTGACTGTTCCCTTTTTCTCCACAGGATTATTGTCACCCGTGCATTCATTCTCGCCATAAGCCACAACAGGCGGACTCTGCTGGCCAGGGTCTGCCACGCTTTGAGCCCATCCAGTTTTTTATGTTCTTCTCATCACTTTTATCTTGAACCCCTGAGTTCACTTGGCTTAAACTTGTTCACAAACATAGTTCTGCCCTGAGAGTAAGCAGAGATACCTCACTTATAATGGATGTGTGTAGAGCTTTGAAATGAGGGTGCTGGTTTATAATTTCTGCACAAAGTTTTCAGTTTTTCTTAAATCCTGCATGGAAAGGCAGCCTGTTTCTGGAGAAAAGCACACGAAGCTATTTCATATAATTCTATTTGCTAACCTGCATAGCCTACTCTCAGTGCGGCAAATAATCACATTTCTCAGAGAAGAAGAAGAATCTAGCTAACCCATTTTTTGAAACTTGAAGTATCTTCTCTTACTTTTAAATTTGTTTCTCTTTAAGTATGGCTGGTATACAATATTATATTGGTTATATTAGTTTCCGGTGTACAGTATTGTGATTCAGCATGTTTATACCTTACAGTGTGATCACCCCACTAATTCTAGTAATCATCTATCATCATGTAAACTTATCACAAAACTGTTTACAATATTTCCCTTCTGCTTTTCACCCTTCCCTCCAAGCCCTCCCTTCTGGTAACCATCCCTTTGTACCTGATCCATTTTTGGGGATTGGTGATGACTCTCTTTTGATAACTCTTTATGTAGAAGACCAAATCTGAGGGAACATCAATAAGATTAGAAGAGCATGTATAGCTTGGAATACAAAGATGAATCTCATCAATACCATCAATTCACATAAATACACAGTAAATTACAGTGTATTTATTTTTACACATAGTATATTATTTAAATATGTGCCGTGCGAGGTTCCTGTAATATGGAAGTCTCCAGTTGTGTCTGGTCATTAGGGGTATAGCGGTCAGATACGATGAAAAGGTAGACAGTCTGTACAGGTCATTATGAGGGTCTCTGGGGAGAAACACAGAACTTGAGGTGGTTGACGGAGGGGGAAAACTAGTTCATGCTCCACTGGATGAAAAGGAAGACTGTTGACTCAGACAGTGTTTCAAATTCACACTACACAATTAACAACTGGGATAAATCACTGTCATTTTGAGGAGGGGAAAAAATCTTGAAATAGAGTTTGGCTGAAATATGTAACATGATCTCAATTTTATTTAGTACAAAGTCTATCATAGATAAACATAAAAGCAAGTTACAGCTTTTCGTTTTTCTTATTAAGAAATATGTTTGTAAGTAGTCAGATTATTCATTAATAATCATTCATTTGTATCCATTTGTAAAATGCCCACTATGTGCCAGATATCGTGTTACTTACAGATAGATACATAACTATAAACAAAGTATATTTTATTATTATTGCTGGAGGAGAGCCAAGTTTGTTTTTTAACAATTATACTATATATAGATATAGCAAAGGTAGGTTTACAGTTGTGAGTATGTAAAACACTGAGCTTAATCTTCTATTATTATTAATTATTGTATATTTTCCATATGAACAACTGTAAATATACTTTTGTCCCACCTTGTATTTTCAAAAAGAAGGGAAAAAACAAACAAATCTGTACCATCTTCCACTGCTTGTAGAAGCTTAGATTTTTCTCATCCCATTTTTTCTTCTTCCATCAGAAAAATGAAATCGTCAGCTCAGTAAAACCCATCACTGCAGCCCAACACTCAAATGAATACAATGTATTGTTAATTTGCTCTCAATTTTATAGAAAATTTACTGCCTTTAAGCGGAAATGGATGATGCCTATTAAAAAAGAAAGTATATGAGTGTTTTGGTGGGAGAAGAGAGAGGTAGGGATTAGTATTTAATCTTCTTTTAGGAAATAACTACATGACCAGAAGCTGCTAGGTCTCATTTGAGACAAAAATAAATAAATAGATAGATAGATAGATATCATATTCTTCATCATTTCTGGATGATCAAAAGTTGTTGCAGTATTAATTTAATATTAATTCTAATCACTTTTGTAAGAATTTTAGAATAATTCAGCTTTTACTTCTAACTCATTGACTCTAATATTTACAAGTTTCCAGATCAATTGTTTATTAGTCAGCTTAAGCCAATATAACAAAAACCACAGACTGGGTGTCTTAAACAACAGATGTTTATTTTCTTGTATTTTTAGAAGCTGAAGGTCCAAGTTCAGGGAGCCAGCAAGGTCAGGTTCTGGTGAGGTCTCTCTTCCTGACTTGTAAACGGCTACCTTCTGGCTATGTTCTCCGTGCCTGGAGGCAGAAAGGGAGAGAGACAGCTTATTAGTGTCTCTTTTTTTAAGGACACTAATCCTATCAATCAGAGCCCCTCTCTGATGACCTCATTGAACCTTCATTACTTCCTTTGAGGCCCCATCTCCAAATACGGTCACACTGGAGGCTAGGGGGCTTCAACACATGAGTATTGGGGAACACAGGTATTCCGTCCATAGCAAATAGATCCCCATATTGCTTTAGAATTGTATTCCATGAAAGAATGTGAAGCTCATGTCTTTTAATGGAAAACAGAAAAGCTGAGCAAAAACAACAGTGCAGAAGCAAAGCCATGCAGCCTGCCTTCGATGTTGTTTTTCTCCTCTGAGCACTCCAGCATCAAATTGGTTTGGGGAAGTCAGGTTGGTTTTGTAAGAGTCCTAGAGAAGAAGGCTATGATTGCATTAATAACTTCAGAATTTGATTCAGAGGCTATAATCTCATTGGCTCCAACATCACACATCTCTTTACTGCTTAGAAGAGCAAAGTCTGTGAGCCTACAGAGGGGTTAAAGTCTCTAATGGCATCACACTTGCCTGTACAGAGTATTGATTGCATCAACTTAGAGTTAAATTGCCACCAAAAATCCAGTTAGATCTCTTCTCAGTGGCTTGGGCATTGTGATTACAGAATGGCTGTGAGAGGAATGTTTCCCAATATCAAAGAAGAACAATTCATTCTGTCTCAGGCTTATTCATTCTATCCAGAGAATATGGACAGAATGAAATATCCACAGCGAAAGAAGCAAATGAACCCTTTGGCAAGTTTCTTACTTTCCATACAATCTTATCTCAAAGTCAAGAAAAAAGGCAAAAAGTAAGATGACCCAGAAGCTGAGATGACAGGGTGCCACAGTAGCTAACAGCTATAGATCTCCCAAGTAAAGAAGACATTTCCTTGGAAATTGCCTTCCCCCATGGAAAAGGAATCAGTATTTCCACTGGTGACAGATGAAATCCACCTAATCCAATCTGTGAACCCCATGGGCAGAAAGCCCAAAAGGATGACCCACAGTCAGTTTTCCTGAAAGAATCTATTATAGTAACATGGAGGGTTATTAGAACTAAATTTTTAAACCAGTGCAGGTATACTTTCCATTCTGGACTTTTAAGGTACTACAAAAGCATTGTCACAGGTGTTCAGTATTTGTAAAAGATTGTTTTCAAAGTAACCCAAATCTCAACCTCTCCCTCTCTTCCACGAAATTTGTGTGAACATACCCTCATTTATTCAAGAGGGTTATACAGGACATTAAGGAAAAGACTCCATTTGTACATAGGTATGTGCGTAAAACATCACTGCCACTTACCAACTGTGTGACCTCTGGGGATTTACTCTTATCCTCTGAACTTCTGTTTTCACCACACAGAGGGGTTTTGGAGATGTCATGAGATGGCACCCTTAGGGGCCTTACATGCTGCCTGGAATGAATTCTGGACAACTCTTAACTTCCTTCCTGTTAGCAAAGGGAGCCGATAGACAAAATGCACTAAGGTATTATCACTTTATACATTATTATTTTCAAGAATGTTACCATTGTTATTTAAAAAAAAAACAGGAAAAAACAAAGTAAATTATCTCTAAGAAAGGAATTTCAAACAATAGTGATGCTGATATTGTTGAAAAGGAAACAAAAGTGTTTTTCTTACTCTACTCAAATCACATGCACCCACATCTCCTTGGGAGATGCCCAGGCCTAGTTCTCAAAGAGCCACATCCCAAACGTGTGTTTAAGCAAAGCTGTTTCCCATGGACTGTTGTTTCTTTCCTTGAAGACTCGCCAGCCAGGGGATGAGGGGTGGTCTAGGGGGTGGGGTGGCGGTACCATGTGCCCTCTGCGGAGTAAGAGAGCCCACTAGAGCAAGCCTGAAGGAGAGCAGCAGAGACGAGAGCTGAACACTGGGCCCTGCCCAATCCACTACAAGTAGTTCACTCAAGGAAACACTGGTTTAATCGAAAAAAATAAAGGTTATTGTCAAAACAAAGTAGAAATGAAGGACCTTGGTCAATATTTATTGAATTTTGCTCTCCTGGGCTTTTCAGCTTTCCAATATTATATTGAGTCAAACTCCCTTTCACGTATGACCTGTTTCTGAGATAAGTTCAGATTTAACCAGTAACTTGGCGATATTGAGAATAAATAAGGGACAATTCTGGAGCAAGAACGTGAACTGCCTGTTGCTTTTGGCAGTCTGGTATGACCCCACAGATGACAGTCCTTTTTCTTCATCCATTTGTCTATGCTTCTTTAACACCTGTTTGCCTGGCACTTACTAAATTGCCTTGTTTGATTCTCACAGCAACTCTGGAAAAGGGAAAGTCAAGGGTTTATTGTACCACTTTTTTTTGAACCTGTAAACTAAGCCTCAAGTAGATTGAGAAGGACCACTCTATTAATCAGTGCTGTTAATCCAAGTTCACTGGACCACTCTATTAATCCAAGTTCATTGAGAGTGTGTCCCACCAGGTTGAGCCCCTGAGGGTCAAATCCAGGAGATTGTGGGTAGGGATTTGAGAAGGAACAAATCAGATTATGAGATGCCGCCTATAGCTGGCCTAGTATCTGGCATGCGATAAGTGTTCAGTACAAACTAGCCATTATCAATGTCCTTGGTTAATTATTGTTGTTGTAAGTATTTCTCCCTATCCCAGAGGGAATCAGAATAGTTTTGCCTCTTGAGGCTTCTCTGTATTGTGGTTATTTTTATCGTCAGCCATCGCCATTCCTTCAGTCTCTATTGTATACAGCATGGGAGGCTAGGTACTGGGACAATGAAATGATAAAGATCAGCTCAAGTCCTCCAGACACCGTTCTCCAGCTAGAAAGGCTGGCCAGTGAGGACTTAATATCTAGGAGTAGCACTCAGAGAAGCATGAGGTAAAGATGTCCATGGAGACTTGATACCAGAGGATAGGAACTTTGAGCTGATCCCTAAAGATTTAAGGAAACAGAGAAGAGATGTTGGCTGTGTACTGTAGAGTGTTACTGAAAGGGGAGTTTGTATATTTTGAGCATCACTTGTGCGGAGTATTAAAAATAGACATAGGCAGGCCCACCTCTGAAAGTTCTTAGTCAGCACAGCTGGATGGACTCCTAGTTTTATAGTAACAAGTTCAGTAACAAAACAAACCAAAGTTGTTCTTGGCAATGGGGACCGTTCATTGCTTCTTATCAGGTATCGTGTACTAAGTCACAGAGATTAATTGAATTTAATCAGGTTCATCAAATGTTCATGCTCACAGAATAAATATTCAGTGTGTTTTTTTAAGCTTAAAAGAACAAGTATTGATTTTTACAATATAAGCACAGTGTAGCAAGGTCCCCAGGTCTATCTCTTCATTGACAGTCTCCCCCACTCTTTCCTAAGGTTCTCTCTGTACAGTGGCCCCATATTTGGGGGCTGTTCTCTCTCAGACCAGACCCAGGGAGGCCTGGCATTAAATTCTTTCTATTTCACTCCTGAGAGGAGTCTCATGAGGAGAATTCCAGGGAAGTATTTAATTGGCCTGGACTGGATAATGAGCCCATTGCTGCAAAAACACTACCCAGTGGGTGCCCAGGACTGTGATTAGACCGCTGGCTCAGGAGTCAGATTGTGGAGGTAGGGGCTGGATTGGCAGCCAGGGTTAGGGCTGGCATCGGAATTGGTCTGTGTGGGGCGGAGGCAGGGAAGTTCTCTCTAATGAACTGTGTCACTAGAAGAAGAGGGCAGACAAAAACCCCAGTGATTTTTTTTCTACATTTGATGTCATTGCATGTTCCTACTATTTCAAAGACTCCAGAACTGGACATTATATTTATGTTCGTGGGGAAAGGAGGGCTAGCACAAATCAAGATGGCTGATCACACTGTATTTGTGACACCCCAAATCAGTCAACTTATACAGAATTTTGAGTCTTTTGACTGAGAAAGCAAACTTCCCTAATATATTATCAGTAAAATCAGCCAGAATTTTTTTTTAAGGGGGATGAACAAGCATCTTGGTTTCCCTAGAAGTCACACGGCTAGACAATAAAGCAGGTGTGTGTTTAAGTACATAAGCAACAGCCAAACTCTTTCCCAAAGTGGTTTTACTATTTTGCATTCTTGTCTCTATCCCCCTTCCCTCCAACAATGCAGAAATTCAATTTAATAATCATTAGTTGAAATCCTTTCTGCTATCCATCATTATGTTTTCCTTTGGGGATCTGCATGATGCCAGGGTAGCCAAAACATTCCTCTGAGCTTTCATAGGAAGACCATCAAGAGGTGTTTAAAACAAGTGTTGTAACATCTGAAAGGAGGAAAAGCTGAAAGATAAAAAGTGAAGGAAGACGCGACTGTCCCTCATGTTAAGTCTATTCCTTGTCCCACTGTGTTGAGATTCCAAGATTGTAATTTCTTCTCTTAGAGAGATCACTAGTGGGACTAGCACTGATGTTCTACTGCACACAGACTGATCTCCACACCCATGACCGTGACCCACAAAGCCCTGTATGAACTAACTTAGATCAGCCTTCCCTACTTGGCCTCCCGCCTTCTCTGCTCACCACCCTTCTCTCTGTTCCTCAAAACGCCCACGCTCATCCTCACCCCGGAGCATCGGCATTGCCTGGGATCCTCTGTCCTTTGTCTGAACATGGCTTCTCGTCCTTAAGGTTGCAGTTGAATTTTCACCTGAGAGGAGTCACGCTAGTCATCCAGTCAGGAGCAGAATCCCAACCCCCTCAGTCATTATGTTCCTCAAAGCACTTTTACAACCCCCAGTTGTCCTGGTGACTAATTTGCTTTTTGAGGTATCTTCCCTCTCCACCAGGACCTATGGACCCTAAGACATCTAAGTGTGAATTCTTGCTGGGCTTGTGCACAGCTGTGTCCAAAATACCCAGACCAGCATCTGCCATACGGAAATTACTCAATAAATCACATTTGTTTAATGAATGGATGGATACTCTCAACTTTCCTCCCACCTTTGTCCTCTTCCTCTTCCCCCAATCCTTGTACTTCCATACCTCTTCCTCGGAACCACACTTTATTTGAGTGGCTGTCAGGAATTTGGGGGGGCGGAGGGGCTGCCCAGACTTCCCCTGCCATTTGTCCATCCGAGCACATGACCCCAAACTAACACCACCTAAGATAAAAGCCCATGATCTCAGATGTCTTGACTCTCCGTCAGTGGAAACATGTCAGCGAGCCCTGGAGGGCTCATCCATTTTAAGAGACCTCCTGAGATTTAGAGGAGAAAGGATGCCTTTTTTTGGCAACTAGTCTGAGAATTAGGTTACAATCTAAATTAAGTGGAGAAAAATCTTTCATATATGGGCCAGTTCTACCCCCAGACTTGGTCACGCGTGCGCACACACAGCCACGCAGCATCTGAGGATTCAGGGTTTGGGTTGGAAATATGCCACATGCATTTGTTTGCTTAAGGTTCTGACTTTAAGAAAGTGCTTTCACAGGTATCTTCAGACTTTCGGCCACGGAGGAGGCAGGGCAGTTGTGAGTACCCCCTTTGACTGATGTGGGAATGAAAGCCCAGGGAGTTTTAGGGTAGTGCCAAAGGTTACACTCCTCATTAGGAGTCCTGGAATCTAAACTGGATTCTGGTGTGGGATGTTCTGGGAAGTTACTAGATTGAGACTCCATTTCCATCTGTGCAAAATGAGAGAGTTAAATAATCTCCAAGGCAGTACATCTCTGACTTCGATGTGTCAACAGATTACCTGGGATTCTTGACAAATTGCAGTCCTGAATTAATAGGTCTGGATAGGGCTCACTGCTCTGCATTTTTAATGATTATTTACAGCTCCCAAGTAATGCCCAGCTATTGCTTCATGGACCATATTTCAAAAAGTGAAGCATGAAAGCTAAGTGGACATGATAGATAAAAACCCCTGGGATTCACAGGCTCACGTTGAATTAGAGAAGTTCTGCTCTAACGAGCTCTATTTCTGAGACTAAGACTCTCTTCCCCGATGCATCCTCATTTGAACTGTGATCTTTGGTGGGGGTGGGGCCACTTAGTCTGACTGAGCCAGTTCATGGGGATTTAACTATATCCGGGAGAGGCAATATAATTTAACTTTAGCAAGGAAGGGGTAATGCAAACAGACTTTGAAAACATAAATTTGAGTTCCCCAGAAGTAGTGATGTTTTTTCACAGGAGTAAGTGACTAAATACCGTCCCCATAGCTTCTGGGTTTATCTCTGTCTTGGTTTATCTTGGGTTAAAGTCAGAGGAAGGGTTGTCTGGCAGTAGGTGAGTAGCCTGAGGCTTAGACAGGCTCCTGGCTTTGCTGGAGCCTTGCACAGCCTGGGGGGAAATGCCCAGGCTAACCCACAGCCGCCTTTGTCTCTGCCAGGGTGAATGCAGAGCATTGTCACATTGGGCAAGCCTCTGCGGATTTGCATTGAGAAGAAAATGTCTTGGCTGATAAAGAGAACACAAATCATTGTATTTTAGTGTTTTCATAATATAGTGAAGCACAAGTGAATTTCCATTATGTCTTATCAGGACCTGAATTCTCAGTCATTGAGGAATGTATAGTCCCCTCTGGTTGTCCATTAGTTGTAGAGTGGGAAATGCATAGGGCAGGGCAGTCTTTAGCCTATGGAAATGCAGCTGCAGTCATGTTCAAGCTGTGTGTGTTGGCTTCCACAAGACCACAGCCTGGATGAGCACCATGCTCAGCACAGACATGGAACTGTTTCTCTAGATTGCACAGGCTGGCCAGAGAGGCCCCTGCAGGGTCACTGCAGCTGAGAGTGAGAGAGAGTGTTGGATGTAGGGTTGAGTTGGGGGCCATGGTGAATCTGTGTGCACAGGAATGGAGCTGGGTGCTGTGCTTATTTTCACACATTTGACCGTAACCAACCAATGAGTCGTCTGTAATTATTCCCACTTTATAGAACAGGGAGCAAACAATCTCAGGGGGAGCAACTGGCCAAGGCACCCCATGATTACTTTGATTCACCTTGCTACTTGATCCCTTTTTCCAGCTATCAGAATCAACATTTCCAGTCTTCCAACGTGTACTCTAACACTCCCAAGAATATGTCCCTTGCACACTTGATCTAAGACTGGGCTACTGATAAAAATAACCTAAAATTGACAGAACTGAGGAACTAACACCTTGTGAGTTTGTAAGTAATCTGCATACTTAGCCCTAGTTGCAAAGCTGATGTTATTTCTTTTACATTATCACCCTTCTTGAAGTCCTACCATGCCATGCAGTGAAGGAAACACAGACTGTTAAATCAGAGACATCTGGGGTTCAAATGCTAACTTCGTAGCTTATTAATTGTACAGCTACTATCAATTTATTTTTCCTCTCTGAGCTCAGTTTTCTCCTCCATTAAATGGGGTTAATAATTGAAGTTGGGGCCATTAGGGGGATGAAGTAAAAAGTGCATGAATAGTCCCTGGCCTATAATGAGCATTTAGCAGCATAATGAGCATTTAACAAAAAAGCTGCAGTAGGTGGCAAATAAGATACAGTAAATTGCAGAACAGGGATTTGAACCTCAGCTCTTAATTGTTAAAAGATTGCTTCTGCCACAGATGGTAAATTTAGCTATTAATAGGTGCTTAGCATCCGGAAGCAAAGGCTAAGGCATAACACAGTGTGTGCTGGTTGGTGTGCATGCTGCTGTATAAGAGTGTAACTGAGGCTCCACAAACTAAGGTCTTGGCAGGCTCCTGTCTTTTGAAGAACAGAAACCACTAGAATTTTATTTCTCAGCAATTATAATACATTTGGTCAGTTCCATTTTAAAAAAAAAATGCAACGAGTGTCAGCATCAAATGATTGACTAAATAATTATAAGTTGAATCTAAAAATAAATGCAATGCCTTTATTTATACATTCTCCATCAGTACTTTTTGGATGTCATTATTCTTATAAATACATTTCTTAATTAAGCATATTGATCCTGATTCATGGTTAAAATAAACAACCTCAGGCAAAATACATAAGCTTTTTAGAAAGAACAAAATAGTGGGAATCACTTTGAAAAAGTTACTCAACTCTCCCTATAAAGTTTTTGGTTTTTTTTTAATCAGAACACTGTGGATTATAAGAGCCTTGTTTCATGGAGGTGTTATGGGGACCGAAATAGATAGTACACAGAAAACATCTAGTGTTTAGCAAGATCTCAATGAAGGGTAAGCATGATGCAGTATTGCATGGACTTTGGCTTGGGAACTGGGTTGTTTAGAGTTTCCTAGATGAGTTCCTTCAGCTTCAGGAATCCCAGTTGCTTTATCAAGGGTGGAAGTAGTTCATCCTGTCTTGGTTAGGATGGGGAAATAAGATGGCTTTTATTATGTGGCTTACCCAGTGCCCACGACCTAATTCTTAACTCTTTCCCTGCTGACCCACCCACTGCAGCTGTGGCCCACTGTAGGGAGGACCGGCATGCCAGGGAGCCACGGCAAAATGTCCTTGCCTTTGCTTACAAGTCTCTTGCCAAGATACCCAACCACAAATTATTCCCTCTCTTCAGTGAGGTCTCTTCTTAAATGTCACCTCTTCAGAAAGACTATGACCACCCCACTATCATAAGGTCAGGGAAAAAGCAATCTCAAACCCTACATTCTTTCTTTATAACACGTGTTACTACAGGGCATCACATTCTATTGTGATTTCTCTGTTGTAAGTCTTTCCCCACTAGAACGTAACCTCCATGCGGCCAGGAAACTTACTGATTTTGTTCACTCTCTTTCCTTGGTGTGTAGAGCAGTACTTGGCACAAAATACTTCCTCTGTGCATACATTTTGTTGTTTTCAAATCTACATAAACCAAATTAGTTCTGGGCCTGCATCACTACAGAGATGGTCAAATACATGTTTCAAATGAAGGATGGAAGTTCACTGTATGTCTCATATTTCTATATACTAGACTACATACTACATACTACATCTTGAGCTTCCTCTCTGAAACATGTGTTTATTTCTGTTTTATTCATGAGCTCTGTTTCAAAACTAATAACAATGATATTTTAAATAAAAATATCTAACTTTTTTTAAAGATTTGACCTTTCCATGTAACATTTTATTGGATATCTAATAAGCAATAACATTTCCTTGTTTGCCATCTTAACCATGGCAGGTCCATAAGCCTCAAAAAACTTGCCTTGTTTAAATCATCAATCTTCATAATAAAAGAAATTCTGTCTTTACAAGGTTCTCTTCTTTTGTCCTTCTTTCTTAATTCAGAATTGACACCAGAATTTTTCATTTGAGACTTTATCTGTACTAGGCTTTCTATTAAGAGTATCTCTTTTTAAGAATTCTTGGCATTGAGATAATTTTGCTTATTTTAATGATTTTATTTTTTATCAGTTAATAAAAGTCTATTCAGTTTCTACTTTCATATAGTGAAAGACAAAACTTTACAACCAATCAAGCAAAACAGAAATAAGTTCATTAACAAAACAAAAGTAAAATTTCATGTCATACTCTTTTTTATTTCATTTTACTGGAGTTTTTACCTTTAAGAAGACCTATTTTCTTTTTTAAAATTATTTTGTTGTTCAAGTACAGTTGTCTGCATTTAGCCCCAAACACTCCCCCTCCCCACCCCAGCCATCCCCTATTTTCATTCGGACAAATTAGGGAACTTGCAAATAGTTCAAATATACAAACACTTTTTTAAAAACTCTTTTAGACTTTCTATGTACTCTTTATATACCAACTCTAAATAGAGAAAGAGGAAATGAAATTATTAGGCTGGATGTTTTAAAGGCATTAGCTCATGTAATTTCACAATAATCCTATAGAGTAGTGCTGTATTCCTATTTTAAAAGGATATGAATTCAGGCCCAGAGTGTTTGAGAACTTTGCTCAACTTTGCATGGTCATTAAATGTTTGGTACTGGAATCCAGTGTGTCTATTGCTAAGCCCATACTCTTTCCACAGTCCTGCCCTGCCTTTCTGTACCAGGGACTCAATCAATGTCCTTGTTCTCTTTCCATGAGTAGCCTTTGGTGTTAGAGCAGAACAATACGGCACAGGTAGGCTAAAGACTGATGAAAGAAATAATAATGAGAGCAATCCTCTGGATAAAGAGCTTGGGCATGGATAAAATTCTTGGTTAAGAAGATGTTTCAATTAGATGATAATTTGAAAAATTTGTTTTTTAGAAATTTTATTTTCCTAAGAAGTAAACAACACTCTGAGTGCCCTGCATAGGAAATGGCTACATAAGACATTTATTTCATGTGTTTTATATCCTGAATGCTTAAAAATAAGATCTGAAGAGTGTTTAGCCCATTAATTCAATCTACCTCTGAACATGAAGGCCATGTGCTCTCTGTATTCTTCATGGGAAAAGTAAAGTTCAAAGTGAGTCACTCCCTCAACTCTTGATTTAATTTTTAAATGTCTATTTTGTGGCCGGCACTTTGCAAGCTGCTTGGAGCACGTAGATAAATGAGATACAACTGCTTTTCTCAAACAGGTCACAGGGGGTTGGGAGACAGTCATAAGAACAGATAAATATAAAATAGTTAAGTGATAACTGTAACAATTGGTCATTGCAGAACTACAGAGATATGTATCACATTCACCCAGGGATGGACACGGTAGCTTCCTAGAGGAGATAAGTTTTCTAGAAGGCTGAGCTGTGTTTCACTGAACAAAGGAAAATAGATGATTGAAAGTAGAAACAGAAAGGCTTTTCAGGTGGGGAAGAGCACATCATTGTGAAATACATGGCAGAGGCAGGGAGCTACATAAAGTAGGGCAGGTACTTGTAAGAAATGTCTGAAAGTAGAAGGACATAGCCATGCTTGTCTCTTCGTGCAGCATTGCTTAGGAGTTTACATATAAGGAGAACAAAGCTAAAAGGCAAGGAAGCAATTTAGGGTACAAGGGCAGGAGTTCAAACGCTGATAACAGCCAGAGCCAGAGCAGTAGTCACGGGGTATAAAGAGCTGATGGAAAGAGTAAGCAACAGATTCTATAAATATATATCAGACCTAAAAGTAGTAGTGTTTTGTCATTAGTTGAAAGTGAGCTTAAGGACAATCAAAGACGACTCCAGATTTGCAGTATGGGTGACTGATTGAGAGGGTGGCCCATTCAATTCAGATAAGAAGAAAAGAGGTGTATGCTGTTTAATGGAGAAGACCATAGGCTTACATTTTAATATCTAGCAATAAAGGAAGCATGAGAATTCCAGGAGGAGCTGTCCCACAGGCTGTGAGATGAACAAGTGTTAGCATGGGGATGGCAAAGAGGGGCAGAGTTTAGAAGTGTCAACATAAGAAATGTTCAAACCTCTAGAGAGCTTTCATAAATTTCAGCCCAAACTGATGGTGATTAATGGGAAGCAAGATCTCAGTTGCTCCAGAAAATAAGTTTTTTATTTTCTTTTATGCATTTGAAGTCAAGGAGTGACAATAAGGAAGATTATTGTCCCCGTGAAGGGAGAAGAAAACCTGGGAGGACCAGATTACAGGGTAGTTGAGGTTATCTGTTCCTTGAGCATGGTCATGCCTTTGAGGAGTACTATTTCTGGCACTCCAAAGGTGCGTTAGCCTATATGCGTAATAACAATGAACAGGGGTTGATTAAATATTTTTTCACTAAACAAGGTATAGCTTTGGGCATAACTTCCCACAGTGACCTGGCCAATGAGGAGCTGATTCATTACAGCCATGCTTTTTGTCCACAGAACTGACTACTCCAGGATACGTGCAGAGGACAAGGATAAGATAATACATTAAAATAATATTCAATGGTGAGGAAGGGTAAGAGGGAATGTTGATAGATTTAGAGTGAGATATCAGACAACCTTAGGAACTTAAGAATTTCCTCAGTGTCAAATGAAGCAGAAAAGTTTAATAAATGACTTTTTTTCCAAATATAAGTTAAAGTTTATTTAGAAAGTCACAGAGATAGAAAAAGCCAACTGGGCTGTGTGGGCTCAGGAAATAAGTTGTAGAGGGAAACAAAAGACCCTTGGAGCTGATCAGGGGGAGAGAGAGAAATACTGCAAAGTTCTGCTCATTGAGGGAAGATACGAGGAAAGAAAAGGTATGGGCATACTCTACAGAGGAAGAATGCTAATAAAGGACCTTAAGATAACTTATTGAATTGGAAGATTAGGTAAATGAATGTGTCAGAAACTGTTTTGCTAGAGGGATAAGATGAAAAATCACTTCCAGTAGATCAAATAGTGAATGAGCAATGAGAAATTCGAGAAATTAGCATGAAATAGTGTTTCAACAAATTTTGACATAAAGATAAGAAAAAAGTTGAAGTTTGGATCTAAGGTCCGGGCCATCAGAGGCACGGTGTCCTTGTTTGTTTGGGACTGACCAAAACCAAGTTTCAATAAAGACAGACATGGAAAGAATGCTCTACAAAACTGGAAAATATGGAAATGGTGTTTCTTTGTTTTTGTTTTGTTCCTATGCTGAAGTATGGATCCAAGAGATCTCAATGGAGAGGATTGGATAGGGAGACAAATTGAATCCCTTGTGAAATTACAAGGGGTTCAGACTGGGCAAGAGTTCAGAGGTAGTTTTGTGATTAAAGAGTGGGAAGGAGTAATGTGCTTAGTGACCAGCGACAGTAGGGAGGAGGGACATAGTGGGAAGTGTCTGCTTGTAAATAGCATACCTCAAAGCCTCATCATATTGGTGCCTCAGCTGATTGAGGACACTAGGCATTGTAGAACAGTGGCAAAGGCAAAGAGAGATACAACTTAAAAAGATCCACAGTGACTTTGATTACATTAACAGAATTCTATAGTAAATTAAAAGAGAGTTTTATTAACATATCATGTGCAAATCAAGGGCATACACAGCCCTCGGTATGAACCAAAGACACATTCAAAATGAAGAGGATGGGGCAAGGTTCTTTTAAAGGCAAAAGTGATAAGGCGTGAACTGATAATCAAAGAGATGGGTTGCTGGGGGTAACAAGATTATAAATTTCCATCATTTTTCTGATTAGTGAGGCAACTGGACTTCGCAAAGCTTGACTAAATCAGTGGTCAGCAAGTGGGATTGTGAGATGGGAACAGTGGTTAACACATGGTCGGGCAGGCATTTGTCAACATCCTAGTCCTGGTTCAGGCATGTAGAACGAAAGTTCTGGTGTTAGTTATCAAAAGGAATCAAACGGCATAAAGAGAGTATTCTGCAGGCAGTTTCCAAGTCTGAGGAGCAGAGTCATGAGTCTGTAAAGCAACCTCAGAGTTCAAACTGCAAAAATCCAAGTCTTGGGCCACAAGTTATGATATTAAAGTTCTTATAAGTCCTCAGGTATTAAGCAGTGACAAACACAATAATAGAAACACTGGCCAGATTGAATTGGCTTCATGAAATATGACTGATCTCTGAGCTAATCACTACCAAAGGTAAACACTTTCATTGTCTCCTCCTTGTATTTTTTCTCCTGATTCAACACCAACCTTTATTTGAACAGTGAACTTAGCCTGGGAAAATGCTCTCATAAAAGCTTGTGTATGAGGAAAACCTAAGGAAGTTTTGCTATAAGCACATCTAAAGCCCCATTTAACATTCAAGGTGAGATTTGCATGAGCTCTGTCTCTTTGGATTTTAAAGATGTGCATTTATGAGAAAGCCTCTTTATGCTTTGTTTGCTGGCTGTTTCTTTTATTGTGCTTTAAAATTGAAAATTGGCCCTGAGTGGTATGGCTGAGTTGGTTGAGTGTTGTCCTGCAAAGCAAAATGTCTCTGGTTCAGTTTCTTGTCAGGGCACAGGCCTGGGTTACAGCTCAGTCCCTGGTTGGGGCTGTGCAAGAGGCAACTGATCAATGTCGTTCACATCGGTGTATCCCTCCCTCTCTTTCTCCCTCCCTTCCCCTAGCTCTAAAAATAAACACATAAAATCTTTTTAAAAAATTGAAGCCTGGTAAACAAGATATAGTTACCTGTCCTAACTTTTTAAAAATATTTCTTTGATATCTTAAAAACCACTATAGTTAAGACTGTGAATTGAAGACAGCTGAAAACTATGGCTTGACTTTACAAATTTTCATAATTAATTGTGACCTAAGTATTTATCTCTGAAATGCCCTGGACACATTGAAAGCTTGACGGTGAACAGATAAGTGTCTCACAGTGTGAATGGCAATATCCTCATCCAAGGCAGATCCTAACTTTTACTCAGAGTCAAGGCCATGTGAACACTTTCTGAAGTCTTAAAAACAAAAAAGGCTTTGGCACTTCCCCTATTCATATCGATAATCAACTCCAGATGATAAAATAAAAGCATTCTGATTTTCCTATAATAAACACAAGCATTAGTTGTTATTGATATTCTTCCAATTTCAGCTATCACATCCTTTGAAAACCTCTTTGGAGTCACCTTTGCTTGTGCCCTGAGCATGTGCTTATGAGATGGTCCCGTAGAGAGCAAAGAACTTCCCTATGAGCTGCATAAGTGACCACACTCTCCAGGCAGCTGTTCCAACACTAAGCCAGCCTTTGCCCCTATAAGGCTCCCCACCACTTTCTTTCATGTCAGGAAAGCTGTGCAGGAGAATAAAACAGACACCAGGAAGAGGACATTTTTGTCTTTAAGCAACAGATTAATTCACAGTATGCCTGCCTGAGATCATACCCCAGACAGTGCTGAGGTCTGGGAGTAGCCACAGGGGAGGCCGCCAGGCATAACTATTATTGTATTTGTGATCTTCACTCTGTCTTTAATAACTCTGGTTTTATTACTAGCCATTTTTCAGGTACCAGCCTGGGGCTAAATTTTATTTTAACTATTTTACTTTGTACTGTGTGGGAAGTGGTGAGGGATGGAAAGATAAACAGGAGGCACACATTTCTTTCAATTACTTACAGACTGGTTCAAGACAGACACATATGCAGAAATATGGGAGAATTAAAAGATGAGCAGCTATAGGTGGGATGTGGACAATCTTGAAAGCAGCCTAAGCATAGGTATTTTAAACCTCCACTTTGCAAACTGCAACCTTAGGATTTTTGTTCATACCTATTAGAGCCCTGGACAAGTGTTCAATAAGTATTTGTTGAAGGAGTAAAATGTTTTAGTGATTTATGTACATAATGATATGTACATATATTAGTATGTCTTGGTGAGTGATAAAATCTTTAGGACATGACTTTTAAAAAAAAATCTCTGAATCTGGCACATAAAAGATCTTGGAGAAATGATTTTTAAATGAATGAATGATTGCAACAACCTATTCCAAATGTATTTCTACACCACGGTTGTATCAGATAACCCCACCTGAATCTAAGTGGTAGATAGCTGTCTGGCTGGAACAGCAGCCCTTCAGTAACTATTGCTGCAGACTCGGGAAGGACTGTGTCTGGGGCAGAACGTCTCCCTTCAGCCCATCTCTCTCTCCTGTCAGATGAGTATATGATGCGGGGATCTTTCTCATCATTATTGTCACTGCCTAATAATGACAATACCGGTGCCTTTACCAGATATCTTTTAAAGTTAATTTTTGAAATAATAGTTCTATGAGATGAAAATGATTAACCCCAATTAATTGGTAAGAAGTGTGTGTCTTGTGTATGATCATGACCTATAGACAAAAAACTCCATCTCTTATGTTCTAGTACTCTAATTTATAACACGGAAAGCATAATACCTACTTCATTGGGGTTCTTTTTTAAAAAATTTATTTATTTATTTATTTATTTTTAGAGAGGGGGAAGGGAGGGAGAAAGAGAGGAAGAGAAACATCGATGGGTGGTTGCCTCTCACGTGCACCTTACTGGGGACCTGGCCTGCAACCCAGGCACATGCCCTGGCTGGGAATCAAATTGTCAATCCTTTGGTTCCCAGGCCAGCATTCGATCTACTGAGTTACACCAGCCAGGGCTCTACTTTATTAGGGTTCTTATATAAATTAAAAATCCCATGTACAAAGTAGTCACATACAAGTAAACACTGTAAGATTTGTTTGGGGTGTTCTTTACAAGGTGAAGGTGATGATGGTGGTAGCCATGACTGAGCAGCGAGTACAGGCTCCTTGAGTATGACTAGCTTACCAAAAGCGTGGATAGATGCAGTAGGAGAGGAACTGGGAATATTGCTTAATACAAGGCAAAAGGTGTCTTTAGAAACCACAGAAAGGGTTTTTGAGTGATGAGAGATTCTTTAGAAGTACCTGCTAAGGAACACAGTAGAATTTCCATTTACCTGAAAGAGAGACCATAGTTAATATTCAAATATTAGAGAGCTATTAAAAGATATTATACAAAGTGTGGCATGGTAAGTTTGTTCTTGTTGAAATTTCCTCTAAGGCATTGTAGAGAATGAAACTGGGAAACTTGAGAAGAAATAAAGCAGCCTAAATAAAGCCAGTAGAATAAGGGGTACAGATATTTTGATACATTTCTAGAAAATAGGACTGACAGGATTTAGAGTTCGTGAGGACTTGAATATGAGTTGCGTGAAATCTGAGAGTCTAGATGATTCCTAGTTTTCTAGCTGAGAAGCAGGGTGAGTATTTGCAAGGACTTGGAAATGGAGTTTAAGAGACAATGATAATGACTTCCCCTTTGGATATGAAGAACTCAAAGCCATCTGAGTTCAGCCACTCAAAAACTATAACTATAAACAGTTATAGTTTTTATTTGTATATTGTGCATCTCACCTTACTAGAATATAAACTCCGTGATGGTAGGGATTTTTAGCTTTATTGTTTTAATCTACCGTTATATATCAGCAATGCCTATTTGAGTATGAATTGAAGAGTAATGCAAACCAATGACAAGCCTGCAGGGAACATGAATATTTAAATTTAAGGGCAACAGAAATAAAAGAAACCCCAAGTGCAGATTAGGAAAGAATGACCACAGATTTGTGAGAGGAAATGTAGGAGAATGTGGTGTCAATAAATTAAGATGGAAAAAATTCAAGGAGGGTGTAGTCTCAATTGGCACTGTGATTCAAAATGATATAGTAAGTTGAGAAGAGATGCAGAACATCTCAATGAACTTTAGAAGAGAAATTTGGGTGTATGGTGGCCTGAACTGCTGATGCTAGATGTCAACAAGTTAAGGGATAAATTGTTTTATTTTGTTAAAATATAAAAGGCTTAGATATATGTGTACATGGAAGGGAGTGGGCAGGAACAAATGGACAGGAAAAGTTAGAGGAAGAGAAAACTAAGTAGATCTATCTTATGAATTCCAGTTTTACTGCCAATGTTTACTATATTTACATCTCAATAGATTCTAATATTTTCAACATTTATTTAGGAAGTGGTGTGTGTGTGTATGCATGTCTATGATTTCCATACTTCAGTAAAGTATGTGTTTCTGATGCTTTAGATGACATTTAACTTCACAAAACTTTTTCCACAGCATACATGCAAATACTGAGGTTGAAATGTATCCCATTGATTGGAAAAACCTATGATCAAGGGCACCCACAGTTTGATTGTCCTGAGACTAAGGAGCTGCCTAAATTTTGTTCTGTTCTTCTGCTTTTACTTCAATATAATATATAAAGTTATGGAGAAAGGAAAAATTGGGGGATTGAAATCAGTATACTCCTATCCTAAAGCAATAATTGTTTGGATAAACATTTTGAACAATAACTAAAGTTGGATCTACCAGATCTTACCTTGAGGTTGTTATTAAAATTTCATGAATTATGGATAATTATGAATTAAACTGTGATATACTTGAATCTATATAATAATCAAACTACTGTGCCATCCTTTCAGAGAAGCCTTCATTAATGTACCCCTTCAATTGATAGAGTCAGGTGCCTACTCTGTAGATTTCCACAGCATTCTCATTCACCTAGAACATTGTACATATCAGGTTATATTATAAATACCTGCTTACTTGTATTTATCTGCCACTGGAGTATGAGATGTAATAAAGAACTATGTTTTATATTTATAAGGCCTTTAGTAAAAGCAATAAATTAGCTAGGATCTACTCTGAATTTTTATAAATAATAGTTGAAAGGTGGCAAGAAATACTTAAAACTGTGAGGATTTCTTTTAATTTCAGCAATGTAGACACATGAAATTTTCAAATTAAAGTTTATAATTTGCCATATAAATTAAAAATATAGAGACTGCTAGTCAAGATGGCAGCATAGGTAAACACAGCTTACCTCCTCGCACAACTACATCAAAATTACAGCTAAATTATAGAGCAACCATCACTCAGAACTATCAGAAATTGAGATAAATGGAAGTCTGACAACTCTGGAATTGAGGAAACCATGTCCTCTCAGACTGGTAGAAGGGGTAGAGACAAGAAACAGGATGGCCCCACATCCATGTGGGGTAGGTAAAAATTTGGGAGTGATTTCTTGAGAGAAAAAAGTACCAGCCTCACACCAGGCCCCCCAGTCCAAGATGTTAGTGCCAGGAAGATAAATCCCTATAACTTCTGGCTGCAAAACCCACTGGAGACTGAGTCACTGGATGAAACTGCTGGAATCCTAAGCAGGTCCTTTTGAAAAACCCACACATAGACTCATCTACTCAGACTCACTCCCTCTGAGCTACCACACTGGAGTAGAAGCTTGAAAGGCAATAGAGGCTATAGGGAGAAACTGAAATGTCTGGTGTTAAGTGAGAGCTGGGAGACAGCTTTCTCCAAGACATAAATGTGGGCAGAGACCATTGTCCATTTCCTGAACCCTCTCTGCCTAGAACCACAGAGCTGGCAGGCTGGTGCCGTATCTGAGACTCCATCAACCTGGCTAGCACCGTTTGACCAGCCCTGTAGATCCCCAGAAATTCAATCCCACCCAATTTACAGGCCCACCCAAACTGCTTTTCCATGGGAATGGCTGGTCTTGGCACATGCTTCCCAACTTCCTAAATCATCACAAACAAGGAACAGCCATCTTCAGTGAGCTCCCAGCCTCCACACCTCTGGCTAAGTTCCCCTAGGACTGGCACCAGCAGCAGTACTGTATAGGAAATGGAGTAGCCAAAGAAATTATATGCATGTCCCACGACATTAACAATGGTGTGGGGATTGCCTGCAGAAGTGGGAGGTTCTGGATGGAGTACAAAGGAGAAAAAAAATTAGGAAAATTGTAATAGCACTATCAATAAAATATGATTAATAAAATATCATGACTCACCTCTGGTAATTTTTTCTGACTTGTTTATTTACATTAATTGATGCCATAGAAAAATTTTAATTTATTTACATGAAAATATTAGCATTGGTAAGTCTGAAAATTAAATCCACACTTCAGCATATTTTAATGAGTCAAATCTGGAAGAAGAAAAGAAGAAAGAAAAAGAGAAGGGAAAGGAAAAGAAGGAGAAGGAGAAGAAGAAAAGGGGAGGGGAAGGGGAAGAGGAAGAGGAAAAAGGAGAAAAAGGAAAAAGAACTGTGGTGAAATTAGAACTATCTTAGAAAAATCTGTGTTTTCTAATCATAAGATAATGTAATTTGTAGCTTTTACATAGTTGTAAAAGTGACAACAAACTGCTATATATTAGAACCTACACAGAAAATTTCATTTTTTAACTTTGGACATATTGTTTTATTTTCATGTTCTCTGTGTCCAAGTATGTGCTCACATGCACACACACAGTTTTTAGAGTTTGTTCTAATATTTTTTATAATTTTTTCTCTTAGAATTGAGTTAATCTCCTGGAAATAAGTCATGTCTTCAATTGTTAACAAGCCCTAGAACAATAGGCATTTTAATATAACACTTCTTGGGCAAACAATAGTTTAAAAATGTATGCTGTGGGATTATTTTCTAGTTTTAAAAATAACCCTTTAAAAATATAAATAAACATGGCATTTTCTATGGTACTGAAACTGCTCAGTTTTATACAACTTTAATGATATTAGGGCATGATGACTAAATCCCACACATTTTAGTTTAAACTATAATAAACACTGGAAACAAACAACTAGAATTCAGTTGCAAATCCTCCTCCAGAAGTCAAAATGCTAGCAAGGAAGACATTTTTTGCCTTCATCTTTTTCCTTTCTTTAGAATAAACTATTCCACAAAAGGATTAATATTGCATCAGGAAAAGCCTTTTAACTTTTAATCGTGTTACCATATTTCAAAGGACCGTTAATAAAAAAACATGGTTTTTAAAATAGGGATAAACATCTTTAAATTCTAAGTAATGTATACCTGTAAATTGCATGGACTATTATAGCTTCAAAGAAAATAGCAACTTAAATATTTTATTCTCACACACTTCTTTCTCCTATTCTCACAAAAATAACCACTTTCTTGGATAAAGTCCATCTAGTCATCATAACCACCCCCCAAAAAAAAGCAAGAATATTTTTTAAAATACAATAAGGCTCTATTTTGACACTAATGTTGGTTGTATAATTTCTTGTTTTGTTTAGAGGTGTATAACTGATTATTTTTGGCTCTGCCATTATTCCTCGCGTCCAAAAGCTAAATTATTTGAGCAGGAGAAACTGAGTTCATGCTACAAATGCCAGATGGTACCAAGAAATCCAAGAGAAGCTTTTCTAAGATCAGCGATTTCCAGCAAGTTCAGTACTTTGGAGGGGTTCGTGTAGAAACTCTGTGGTGAAAGGTCAAATGACCCACGCCTGTGCCTTGATTCACTTTTTATTCTTAGGGCTCAAGAATGATGGGACTCTAACTGAGAAGAAAATTAGCTTGTTGGGTAAATGCAGTTCTTTAAAATACTGCTTTTATAAATCTTTGGCAAACGGAGAGGTTCCCATCTAGGAGAGCCAGGCACCACCTGCTGTCTTGGATCTAAAATTGCCAGTCTGATGGAGTGGGGCTGCAGGGGCCGCCCCAGCGCCCAGAGGGGTGATGGCACTCTGCACAGAGATGGAGGCTCAGGCACTTGAAGATTATAACCAGTCATGAATTTCCGAGGTACGTTTCAGGCCTTTCTTTGTTTAACGAGCCTACATGGTGTCTTAGGTTGTTATTGCATAAAGCCCGCTTTAAAGACATCACTTCTACTTGCCTCTTATTGACCGATTATTTATTATGTAATATGGCAGACACTGAGCAAGTGGTGGTTAAGGGCCCCAGACCCAGTGATGGATGACATGGATCACCCCCGGCAGGCCACTTTGTATCTCTTGGGGTCTTAACATCCTCATATTTAGATGGGGGTGATTATAACGCCTTCCTAATAGCATAGTTGTGAAAATTGAGTTAATGTATGGGAAGTCCTCAGAAGGATGTTTGCCACATAGTGCCAATAAATTGTTAATAGACTCATGGAATTCTTAGTACCCCTTATCCATCATCATTATTACCCTTCATAAGTTTTATTAGATGCCTCCCATGAGCCAGAAGATGCAAGATCTGAAGCAGACACAGGCCACTGCTCTCGTGGAGCTTTTATCTTAAACAAGAAAGGCGAACAGAAGGAGAGGAGCCGTTGCTCCCACACAGGCTACCTTGCTTAGACCAGGGGTCCACTGCCAGATCCCGCCTGTATCATCACTCTTCCAATCATTACATGGTGAGAGTTGACAGTAAATTTAAAAACACTCCACAAAACAGGACAAAATTAGCGTAAGAAATGGTTTAGAGGTGATAAAAATTGAATTAAAACATGAAACAAGCCAAAACTAAAAAATAAATGAGAGTGATTTAAGTGGCTAAGATCCCAGTCTTGACAAGAAGAGTATGTAAGGTGGAAGTGATAAGTCATGAGAAAATATAAGCTCTGGAAGCTGCAAAGAATCAAGGCATGAGGTGAAACTTTAAAAATACATGAAATGTGCTAAGAAATGATGAGAAACAAGACAAAAGAAATAGACCCAAGTAAAGCAATAAAAGGATAAAACTCAGTATAATATAATAAAACATAAGCAACTTATTAGTAAAAATAAACAACCTAAACACAAAATAAACAAAAAAATAAAATCTCAATCAAGTTGAAGATAGAAATGAATTTTCAAAGATTAAAAAAAAATAGAAGCAGATATTTCCAAAGTTAGCTAAGAAAGAAGTCGCACATGAAAGAGCAAGTAGGTAAAAATATGTGTCAACTAATTTATAATAACTTAGAGATGAGTCTTAGCTCTTTCAAAATATGAAGTCATGTTTAAAGATCTATCCAATTTTCCTTCATTTTGTAACCAAAAAAATGATTTTCCATTTGGAAATAGAAAGTTTATCTTGGGAGAGTTAGAAAAAGTCTGTGGCCTATAATTTATTATTTACGTCTTTAAAATCCATGCTTTAAAAAAAAATAAAAGGTTGCTAAGTGGCAACCTTCTTTCCATTTGACTAATTAAAGCACCAGACCCCACATTAATAGGAATGTGCTGAGCTCTGGTAGATAAGGGCTTGGCAGAGGAAGGCCAGCTCCAAGCTATGGCACTCACCGCCTCTCTTAATATTTGCCCTGGAGAAATTCAGCAGAGAATCGAGTGCCAACCATGCAAAGTAAAGATTAACAGAAAGATATGGGATTGCTACGCAGTAAGAAAAGCAAGAAGAAGAATTTTTCGATTTCATTTGCGTTGTTAAGTTCATTGCCCGCCTCTGGCAGTTAGCAGCGTGTTCAGATCCTTACTCTCAACCTGTCTCTTAAGGATTTGCTTGCTGTATAATGAATAATGATTCTGCACAGAGGAATAGCATGCTGGTAATGGCCTCACCTACTTTTACCCTAGCAGTTTGTGGTATCTAATTTGAAATTGCATAGCACAGATATTGAGGTTAGGAAATTCTTCCCATGTAAGAAATGAGAGCAAAATATCACCAATAATAAGTAATAGCTAAGAATAACTCATCTTTGTTAAAGACATTTTAACAAAGCATCTTTTTATGTTCCTTGTCTCATTCAGAAGAAAATCAGGTTTTTGTACTGCCTCTGCACTTAGCGACAACTTAGGCAGTTAATTTTTTCCTGAATCCCTGTCTTTGAAATACTCCAATACACTAGCAGGCTGGGCCTGAGGGGCTGAATTTTCAGCTAACCCTGTGGTGGTCAGCTCTTTTTCCTAGAACTCAATGCCTACATCTTCCTTGTGGCTTCGGGCACCCATGAGAGACTGCCCTCCTCTCTGTCCTTGAATCTTCTGGCTTCTAGAGAAAAGAAGACATCTGAGCTTCTTCTCAGTTGCTCTATGACTTTTGTGAATAATTTTTAAAAGTTTATCGAACCCTAGAAGGGCCAGAGTTCCCCAAAATTGGTTTTTAGAATCTGAGTGTGGGCAAAAAAATAAATAATACCTGAGATGACCAGTCTAGAAAAATGTGGCAAGGGTTCGTTCTAAGACAACTTCCTTGAAACCCACAATGACCTTGTACCACCTGGAAAAATTCCATAGATCAGTGTCACTGTGAAGTGAGTCTCTGTGGTAGGGTTCAAAGGCTGGAATTAATGAAGAACCAGGAGAACTCTGGTTAAGTATCATTCTTAAAATAATGAGCATTATGGCATACTCATCACATGTCAGATCTGAGTACTCATTTCATTCTACCTTCACAACAACTTCACATGGTTGGTACTCTTATTATCCCCATTTCCAGATGAGAAACTAAAGTTGAAAGCATTAAGGGGTGCTCCCCAAACCACAGAGTAAGTGGCAAAACCAGTATTCTGGGTCTACAATGTTAAATATGTTGGTATCACTGGTGCCATCAACACTTAAATCTGATATTTTGAGAAGATCCACAGATTGGCAACTTATTCTTACTTGTGCCCTCTACTTACCCTCATTCATAAGGAATTGAGAGAAGAGTCCCAAAATGGAGGTATTCTAGGTGCCTAGTCCACCTGTGGCCTGTACGATGCTTTTCACAATTTAATGTGCACACAGATCACCAGAGGATCTTATCAAAATGCAAGTTCTGATTCAGCAGCTCAAGGGTGATTCCAAAGAGTCTGCATTTCTAACCAGCTCCTAGATGAGGCCAATGATCTAAGTAGCACATTTTAAGTAAAAAGAATGTGAAGAAAAAAACACTTGGAATAAAGTCTCAGCTAGATATCAATTGAGCTCTACATGTTCTATGTTTAATAAATTTTCTCATTTATAAAATATGAACTATAATACCGCACATGCTTATCTCATGGGACTGTTTTAATGATCAGTCTGGATAGTGCTTTGTAAAGTGCTCAAAAAAACAAAACATTTGTTACTTATCATCTTGTATGTGAAGGTCAAATGTGTTCAGTCCCATGACTCACTCAAATCATACGTGAACCTCAGATCTATCTTGCAGCAAGACTCTTCCTATAAAAATGTATCAGACAATTGTCCTGCTTGCTTCTATGCACATGCAGTCCTGAGGTCATGTTCAATTGGATGGCTTTCATTATCCAGAGAATAAGGTAGGATCTATCATTTTCCTTACCCAGGAAGCCATTTTTATAAGCTTCCCATGACATTTTAGGCTGAGAGCACAATATTGCTTTCTCTCAGTAAGGCTATTACCTCCATTTCATCACTTTGGTGAGTCCCTTTTTATGATCTAAGTGTGTTTCATCAGCAC
Source organism: Sturnira hondurensis (assembly GCF_014824575.4). NCBI lineage: Eukaryota > Metazoa > Chordata > Mammalia > Chiroptera > Phyllostomidae > Sturnira > Sturnira hondurensis. The sequence goes on from NW_028073411.1 coordinate 7,829,832, forward strand.
TGTTTTCTCAGACTATTACAGTTTTTTTATCACACTGCGTTCCCTGCTTCCACCAATTTCCCCTGAGCTTCCAGCAGGGGCTGGCATTGAAAGCCACCGAAAAAAGGGCTGACTCTGCAAGTTTTCCAGACTTAGCTTTCTGAAGGCCCTTGTCTCTGAGTGACAGATGGATTTGCTAAAGTCTGGAGTTCCAGATTGTCCCAATCAAATGCTAATTGTTTTTAGGAACCTTAACAAAGTAATGACTTATTCATATGAAATGAGCCTCCTTTCTGCTTTGGAATTCACCCAACTTCGATTCATTCATTTAACAAATATGTATTGAACGGTCAATGCTAAGCTACGCATGATGCTGGGGAGACAGATGAATGAAACATGAATAGTGTATGGGTGGCCTTAGTATTCTATTCAGACAGACTAGATTCATTGACACATTCCATTAGTTTTTAGACTTCTGATCTTAGGCAAGCTAAAACATTCCTGAGTGTAGTGTCTTCCTTGATAAATGATTCTTATGAAGCTTATGTAAGACAGTGCAGGGAGACCTCATTTTCTATGCTACTTTGCAAATATTTAATGCTTCACAGTTAGTATACATTTGCAGCCAGAAAAGTCAGTGTTTGTGCTGCCCATCACCACCAGAACCAATAAGCAGAGACAGGGATTGAATTTTTATGGGTGCTTTATTCAGATGGTGGGCAATCTGAGAAGACAGTGGGTTCTGTACCCTAAAAAATCGTCTTATATTTCCTTTTAGCCAGCCTTTTTCATAAGGGAGAGAGAGTGTAGGTAAGGGATTTGGAATTCAGAATGAAAAACGCATAGGTAAGGGATTTGTGACTCAGGAAAGAGGTTACTTGTATACAAGCTGCAGTCTAGCAATTTCCCTAGCATCTTTTCTTCCCTTGACTGGTGATTCTTTGTCTGCGTCCCGGGTACCTGTGTCCCGGGTGGCAGATGTCTCTCCCTGGAGCACAATTGCGCAGACACCATCTTGATTGCTTGCAGCTTCCTCTGGAGCGCGGAGGTCAAATTGCTTGCAGCCCCTGGAGTCAGGGCGGCCCCTTCCTTCAGTTTCTGAAACAATCGTGTTTTATATGTATTGACTACTAAGCTTATTAACTATTACTTGAAACAAAAATTTTCCAACTCTTGCATTCTCCCATCATTTTTTACAAATTAAAGACAAGACCCACCACCCACAAAGAGATTATTACCCACTTTATTGTCATGGTGTAGAGCCCAAGCCATAATATCTCCAAGGTATGCATGTATTGATAAGGTGCCTATTACAATGCTTAGGCACAGCAGATTTCTAAGACGGGGTTTTTGGTTTCATAAGCAGCTCTCTGTTCCATGTCATGGATGCAGGGAAGAGCCAGAGAGTCTGATGGATCCAGCCGGGAGTTAGTTCTGAATGAGGGAGGAAGTGCAGAATTAACCTCTGGAGTGAAGTGGGGTTTTAATTTTTTTTCAATTTTCCCTTATATCTCTCAAAAGTTCACCTTCTTTTCAACAAAACCTTAACATTCCTAGGAATAGAAAGCACTGAGGAGCATTTAATGAGTCTATATCATCAGCAGACATTTGTAGAATTGAATTCAGTGAGGCTAGGACTTTCAGGATCCAAGTTTTGGCTCCATTGTATTTAAGATACAGTCTGGTTGAAGTAAATTATAAGAAGGTTGTGCTTTCTTTGAAGAGCATAGTCTTGGCAACACCAATAATTTTTTAAAGTTTCCATAAGGTTAACAAGGATGGCCAGAGTTTCTGTTAAAGCTTAAAGGGATATTGTATTGCCTTAAAGCAATATCCAAAACAGGTCACTGCTCAGTCAGTCTGCCAGCTTTGGAGTTATGAAATTCTTGAAAAATTTACCAAAATTTTGAGTATTGTATTACTTTCAAATTTGCACATAGTAAGATACTTTACTATTTATATGGTGCTATTTTGAACTTCCATGCAAAGTACGGCTTTACTCTATGTGACTCTGAAGAGCTCCCTTATGCAACATTTTGATGTGGTCAAGACACTAGGTACTTGTTAAAAGGTGTCAGCCAGCATCTACTTAACTGGCATGAAATTAGATTTTTTTTCTTCAGGACATAGCTTCTCAGCTTCTGTGATATATTTTCACATTGAGTTTTCCTGGCTCAGTTTCAAACAAATAAAATGTTGAGCATCAGACATAGTTGCTTGTTTTCAAGGACAATATTTCACACTGTGTGTCAGTCTAAAGCATTAGTTACTACAAATCAAATTAGGAGAAAGAGCTACTCATATCCATTTGGGAATATTGATTTATGGTGCTTGGTTTTTCTATGGTGCTGATAGAGAATTTAGAATTATAGCATTAGGGATCTTTCCACCTACCCTGTTTAATTGCATATGACTTAATCTGTACTCACATTGATATAATTCGTGGATGTCATTTGTACCTCAACATGTAAAATATTGTGACTAGTAACTATTGATCATTTCAATGGACTCAATAAGTTACAAATCTGCATTTACGTTCCTTTCTAACTACTGAGAACGTACTGATGTCTTCTAGGCATTAATGGGTACAAAGTAACACATGAACCAACAAGAAAAACAAACAAACCAAAACTCATAGACACAGACAACAGTATAGTGGTTACGAGATGGAATAAGGGAGGAGGATAATAAAGGGTTAAGGGGATCAGATATATGGTGATAGAAGATTTGACTTTGAGTAATGGGCCCACAATGAAATAGACAGATGATATACCATAGAATTGTACATTTGAAACCTATATCATTTCATTGATGGATGTCACACTAACAAATCTAATTTTTAAAAAAGAGATGCAGACCTGAGTTTGAATTCTTTAGTACTTGCTGAGGGATAAAAGAGAAATGGCTGTAAATCCTCTGAGGTACTTAGGTTCTTTGAATATAAAATAGAGATCAGACACAGCTTGCAAAGTTATTGTAGAATGAATGATAACATACATAAAAGTCCTAATACCCTAGCATGTGCAAAATAATTGCTAGTCTTGTTGAGATAGCTGATTTTTTATAAAAATTACTGAACACATCAATACTGACATCTTCATATAAAGAACAAAGAGTGTTAACCATTCCCAGTTAACATTTATTTAAGCAACATATTTTTATTGAGAAGCCACTATGTTCCAGACATTTAGACACTGGGTAAAGAACAATAAAAACAGCTTTGGCTGGTGTGGCTCAATGGACTGAGTGCCAGCCTGGAAACCAAAGCGTCGCTGGTTCGATTCCCAGTCAGGGCACATGCCTGTGTTGTGGGCCAGGTGCCCAGTAGGGGTTGTGCTAGAGGCAACCAGACAATGACTGTTTCCCTCTCTCTTTCTCTCTCCTTTCCCCTCTCTCTAAAAATAAATAAATAAAATATATATTTTTAAAAAGAATAGTAAAAACATAGAAATACTTTCCCTCAAGGAATTTACTATCTGTTGGAGACAATCAGGCATTAACATATAACTACATAAAGGACATTTCATGTTAATAGTGACGAGGCTATGGGGGGAGCTGGGAAAGTTCCTTCTCTACAGTTTATGCCAGTGGTCTCAGTATCATCACTTAGAGTGACCCTTTTCATCTTTAGTGGTGTTCTAAGTTGGACAATACATTTTATAGTTGTCTGTATTTGTTCGCTAAGGCCACTATAACAAAAGACTGGATGGCTTAAGCAACCGAAATTTATTATCACACAGATCTGGAGGCTGTAAGTGCACAATCAAGGTGCCATCAGGATTGGTTTCTCCTGAGGGCTCTCTCCTTGCCTAGGAGACATATCAGGCAGAGAGACCAGCAGGAGACAAGGAAAGAATGAGAAGTGTAATTAGAACAGAGACAGGCGGAAGAGTTTTGGTGGGAGGATTGTGCAGACTTTGTAGGCCCTTGTAGGGAGTTTGACTGTGAGGCTCAGTGATATGGAAGGCCATCTTGTGTTCAATGAATATCTGATTAATCAATTAATTAGTGAATGTGAAACCAAGATGAGAGATCCTTTTAGTTTAGTTGTTTGTGAATGATCAGACTCAACAGAGACTCACTGCAGAATATAGACCACAGCGACCCCACAAGGGTAGAATTCACTCATTGGTAGTGTGTGGTGATTGATTTACCTAAGATAAATATGCTGGGTAGCAATTTGTAAAATCTTTCAGTTTCATTACGAAAGTGCCGTAAGTACTCCATGGATTCTGTATATTAAAAGAATGTTCCATGTAAAGTAGAGGATTAATATTTGGCCCTGTTTTAATTTGACTTTTCCTGCCGTTCTAGAACATCTGTTAACTGATGTCTTTGTTCGTTTCCTATGGATTCTGTAACAAGTTACAACAAGCCGAATAGCTGAAAACCACAGGCCTTTTTTTCTTTCACCGTTTGGGAGACCAGAAGCCCAAACTGGGAGTGACAGCACGGCTGGCTCCCGGAGGCTCTGAGAGATGGTCTGCTTTACACCTGTCTCTTGGTTTCTGGTGCTTGCTGCTTTCCTTGGCTTGTAGCTTCATCACTAATATCTGCCTCCATCATCACATGGCCTTCTTCCGTGCGTGCGTGCGTGGTGCGTGTGTGTGTGTGTGTGTGTGTGTGTGTGTGTTTCCTCTCTCTTAAGAGGACACCAGCCATTGGATTTTGGGCCCATTCTGCTCCTGTGTGATCTCATCTGAATTTTACTAATTGCACCTGTGAAGACTCTATTTTCAAATAAGTTCACTTTCTGAGATTCACTGTGCCCATGAATTATTGAGAAACACTGTTCAACGCAGTCTAGCGTTTATGTAGAAACAACTAGAGATCAGTTAGCAATATTGAAACTGTAAACTGCAGTTCTTAGGAAAACCTACCTGGCATGGATTGGCCCAGAACAGAGTTCGGTTTGCATTTGAGTTACTTGATTCAGTTGGTCTGGAGTGACCGAGCATGGCTAGTCTGTAAATCCACAGTGGTGATTCTAATGAGCAGCTTGGGTAAAGTAATTGGGATTCACAGAATTGTAAGTTCTTGAGCTTTAGTGCGTATCTTATTTGATTTGCATCCCCAGTGTCTGCCACAGGGTCTGTTTTTATATACGCATAAATATTTACCAGTTAAATTAATGAACAAATCAATTTGCAGAATAAATACATTGTTGAAAGATGAGACTTGAATACAATGACCCAAAAGGATTGGAAATAGTTTTCCCACTAGAAGTTATAATGGATTGTATGTTATTTCTTCTTTCATTGGAAGGATTTTGCAGAAACAATTACTTCATTCATCTCCTAAATTCCTTGAGATTAGTAAGTGTGACATATTATTGCCCCCATTTTTCAGATGAAGAAATTGGATCTCCCAGTGCAGCTTTCTCTTCAACTGCATTATTTTTTAATACCACCAGGAATTTGATGGATTTCCTATAGGAAATGGGATTAGAGGCAGCTTTTCTAGCAAAGGAATGCAGGTCACTAAGTTTTGGGCACCATATTCAGGACAGAATGATTCAAGAAGCCTAACTGGGGGCAGCGGTGGGGGGAGTGTAAAAACCACTCCATAGAGTAAAACGTATCCTGTAGCTGAAAGATACACAGTTGGACACACCCAATAAGCGAAGTGGTCTATTCATTAGAGGTGTCATAATGTAATGTTGAAGTCAGACTGCCATTCCCAGGAGGTAGACAGATGGATGTGTGCTCAGATCTTGATACCTAGGAGCTGCAAGCTTCTCTCTACCCTTAATTTCCTCGCCTATCATGTGTCTGTCATAATAGTATCTGCCACATGGAGTTCTTGTAAAGGTTAAGTGATATAATGATTGTAAAGTACTTGTCACATGGAAGTTCTTATTGTGGGTAGAGTGCTGTATTTCGGGTACTATTTTTCTCTACCTTTCACTGGGGCAAGATCGTGTTCAAGTGAAATTTAGAAGACTTTTCTTGTGTTATTGTTTAATTCTTTGTTCATATTTGTCTTCTCCATTAGATTTTAAGTTTCACGAGAGCAGGGAGTAGGTGCCTTTTTGGAGTGCACCATGACTATTTCTTGGATAAAACATAAGCTACACTACTGTTCTTCTCAGTAGTCCTTCATTTTGTCCTTATTTCATTCTGAATACAAACTAAAGTTCTTGTAATGAACCATGAGGCTCTGTAGTAGTTTACATAAAAGAAGCTGAATAGAATGAATAAAAGAAAAATGGGTAATTTTTGAGGTACTTTTAAGTATGGTTTTACAAAGCAGGAGTCAGGTAACTGCCAATCATAAAATGAAGAGGGTAGCCTAGGCTATATAATAATCAATGTGAAGGGGTAGGGGAGGGGCATAAAAATTCACTATGTAATTAGAAAAACACTCTGCTGGATGAGAAAATGAACTTTATAATCCCAAATCATTTAAAAACTCAATTTATGAATTCTATTTGTGGGTTTTGTCATCAGAAGAATCAACTTTACTCCAATGCAACCAACTTTCTGGTGTTTGACTTATCCCAAAGGAACATTTGAAGTTACACTGCTTGAGCATTAGAAATGCTTATGTATATGTAAAGCTCAGGGAACATGAGAAATGAGACTGTTGGGAACTAAAGTATAAATATAACAGGGGTTACTTGTATTAGCTTGAAGATGGGAAATAGTAAAGTAGGGTTTAGGTTTGATTTATGTTCATAATAAAATTTCTATTATAGAGGCAACACTCAAGGTACACATTGGGGGTTGGGGGATGTTTTAATTGCTGCTGAATCATAAAAGGTACTGCCATCACTTTCAAAATTTTCCTCTTTGCTCTGGGTACTGAGCCTTAAACACATTCCTCCCAGCACCCACTGGGTAGGAGAGAGAACATTACTAGCCAGGAGCTGTGTATGCATAACCTCATTTGAACACCCTATCCACTCGGACACAGTCAAGAGTGGTATTATTAGTGTTGCCATGATACAGGTAAGATCAAACAGGCTTAATGAGGTTAATGCCACTTTTCTAGAGACTCACAAACAAAAAGTGGCGGAACTTAGATTCCAACCAGTTTTTTTTTTCCTGAACACAAAGCTGCAAGTCTTTCCACTACAGGTGTCCCAAATTATTTGCATTATTTTATGTTGGTAACAATACTTAACGTGAGATCTACTCCCTTATCAGTTTTTTAAGTGCACAGTACAGTATTGTTACCTACAAGCACCATGTCATACAGCAGATCTCCAGAACTCATTCATCTAGCAAACTGAACATTTACACCCTGTGGACGACATGTCTCCAGTTCCCCCACCCCCAGCCCTGGGCAACCACCATTCTAATCTTGGCTTCTATGGATTTGATTATTTTAGATGCCTCCTGTAAGTATGGAATTGTGCAGCATTTTGTCCTTCTGTGGGTGGCTTATTCCGCTTAAGCCTCATGCCCTCGAGGTTCATCCATGTTATCACACGTGGTTCTTCTTTTTTTAAAGCTGAAAAAATATCACAATAATATTAAAATAATATTGAACGTATGCAAAATACTTACCTTGTAAGCTACCTATGTTATCTTTTCTGCTAGCTATAGCTATTTTTAATGGACCATTGTTAATGGTGTTGCACAATTTACATTATTTACAGTGTGATGGAATGCTATTTAGTAAATGACTGTACATGAGTCTGTGGGGACAATCTCTTCTGCTTGCTAATGTACTATGCTCATGTAATTTGCCATCTAAACAAGAACGTTTTTTAATACAAAACGGGTAAGGACATACAGGATGCTAACATAGGATGTAAGGACAACTATGAGAAATGGGCACTCTCCTGGGCAAAATGGATCTTGTCACCCTGCTCATAGGGAACTCCAGATAACCTCCCAACTCCCCCACAAAAGATGTCACCATCTAAGTAGGCATTTTTAACAGTTTTTTTCAGAGGAACAAAAGAAAATTGGCCTTCAATCATGGGTCTCAAAAGATCCCCAAGAACACTGATGCCTTTACCATGTCATGTTCGGCACGTGTTCTCTGGCAAGTTCTGCCAGTAGAGGAGGGCCCTACGGTGGACAACCATAGGCAGTTCGTACTGATTTGGAAAGCACTGTGGCTTTTAGTCCCCTAATTGTTTAGCAATGGGTACAATGATTATCCTGCCTTCAGCTGACTAAGGCTCTCTCTAAATGTTTCATGAGGCATGCAATCAACACAGAATAAAGATGGTCAAATGGGACTTGGCCTTGATTGAGTCTGGCACAGAAAGAGACAGATAGACAGAGATAGAGGACAGAGAAAGGTAAAGGGGGGGTGCAAATAGAAACATAGAAAGACAAAGACAGAAAGAGACATGCAGCCAGAGAAACACAGAGACACAGAAAGAGAGGGAGACAGAGATAAGGAAGTGCCAAAAACCAGGGAAGAGAGTGAGGCACCCACAGAGCTAGGAAGACAGAGGAGAGAGAGATGCTCAGGAGTGAGACTGAGAGATACTGGCATTTATTTTAGGAGAAACATGGGTCTTCAAGTGTCAGCTCTAAGTAGAGTTAAATTTACTCTATTTGCATTTAGATGCTGTAGATTATTTTGAGCAAATTTAAGCACCTTTTGGCTTCCTCCTTTTTTAATTAACTGATAGAAAAAAAAGGTAATTTTATAATTAATCAAAACAAAACAAGTCAATTAGGAAGGTCTGTGTTCTGCCTCCAAAATTTATAAAGTGACGAAATTAAATGTACATATTTTCGCATGGTTTTCAGTGACCAGCCCTGCTGCTACCCTTCATAAAGGGCAACTTTCTGGGTCCAGTAGCAATCAGTACAGTGTGGTAACAATTTCCAGCAAGAATTATCATGAGAATATGAATTCCGAATTATCTGGGATCCTGTTTCTTGAAGAATAAATTTGAAAATACAAAATGAACCCTGATCTGTTTTCAGTAGTTTGTTTTGTTATTATATATTCTCTTTACTTCTCTATTCTTCTGTCTTTCATTTCTATGGGATTAATTAAATATTTTTAACATTCTATTTTAATTCCTGTATTTGCATATTTATGAGCTCTAAGCCCATTTTAAAAGTAGACATTTCAGCAGATAAGTTTGCATTTGCAACTAGTGAAGAATGTACTTCTTACCCCAGCAAAAACTCACTGCCCATGAATTACCTTGTTGCTGATTCAAACAAGACACGGGTGGGATCACAGTACCATAGAAACTCCTGGTGATTTTGTCATAGTTATTGATTCTTGGAAAGACATGGAAACATTATTAGCCATATTTCCACCAGATATCCATAGGCTTAGGGTCTAGGAAGAAAAACATTGTGCATAATTCAAAAGCATAAGATAGAAGCTGAACATGGCTGTGAATTATGAAATAGAGCCTTTATTTCCATGCAAAGCCACAGAAAAGATTTGATTTTGCTGTAAGCCACACTACCAAAAAAAGAAAGAAGAAAAAAGGAAGATAAGCATGGTTCTCACTAAGGTGAAATTATCATGTCTATTACCATCATCATTACTTCTTGAATTCATAATTCATGGGCCGTCACTCACCACTGAAACTGATGCTGGCATGTAATGGCATTTTTTTGTGTAACAGAAAAAGCAGTCAGTGAAAAAAATGACCTCTTGTATACCTCACTGATGAGATGTGGAGAGTCAGAAATACAGGGCAACCAACATAATGACAGCCGCTGGTCTGTTTTCAGTAAACTCAGGCTTTGTAAGATAAAACTTTCTCATTGGTAAAACAAATAAATTCATTTTGATTTACTTATATCTCAATATAGAGTGCCCTACTAATTTGCACATTTACTTTTTATCCTGTTTGTATTGCTTTATTTCATGATTTTTAAAGTGCTGGTATACTTGTAAACTGGTTTATCTTCTACATGCAGGGGTAAGGAAGTTGATTTCATTTTAATTTCTAAGGTAATAAATTTGTAAATAGAATCAGGAGCTACTACCCTTTGCAACAGCATGGATGGAACTGGAAAGCATTATGCTGAGTGAAATAAGCCAGGTGGTGAAAGACAAATACCATATGATCTCACCTTTAACAGGAATCTAAACAACAAAACAAACAAGCAAGCAAAACATGACCAAAGACACTAAAATACAGAACAGGCTGACAGGGTCCAGAGGGGAGAGGGCAGAGAATTTCAGGGGAAAAGGGGAAGGATTCACAGGAACAAGTATAAAGGATACATGGACAAAACTAAGGCAGGGGGGATGGGTGGGAGGTGGGGAGCACTGGGAGGGTGGGCTGAGATGGGAGGATAAGACAGAAAACTGTACTTGAACAGTAATTAAATAAATTTAAAAAAAGAAAAAAATGGGTAAATAGATCATTACACTCAGTGGTTTATATGGCCAATTAACCTAAGGTATTACTTTGTCCATAGTAAGTGCCAATAAATTAATGAATAACCAAATAAATAAGTCAAATTAATTACTCCACAAATATATGTTACTGCTAATATATGTAATACACTGTGCTAGTTGCTAACAATCAAAATAGGATAATAAAATTTCTTATCTCATTAGATAGTTTTGCTCAAATATAACTCCAGTGACACCTTCCATGACCACCATATTTAAAATTACAAGTCTTCCCCATTGCACCTCCCAACCTGTGCACCTACAGAAGTCTCTAGACCTCATCCCTGCTTTCTCCATGACAATCTTTATATCTTGCAATTTACTTTTATTATTTTTCTTCTCTGACTATAAGGTAAGATTAATGAAAGCAAGAATTTTTTGTCCTGTACTCAGCAGATGGGACACTGCCTAGTGTAAGCACTCAATACATTTGTTTTTAATACATGAAGAATATTCTGGTTTCTCTTCAGAGCATATAAATCTTTTGCCTTTTTAATAATTGAAGAGAATCCTGCCATCAGCAAAGTCAGATTTAATAAAAGAAACTGAACCCTGGCTGGTGTGGCTCAGTGGATTGAGCACCAGCCTGTGAGTTGAAGGATTGCTGGTTGGATTTCCAGTCAGGGCACTCGCCTGGGTTGCAGGCCAGTTGGGGGATATGCAAGAGACAACTGGTCGGTGTATCTATCCATTACTATGGATTTATTATTAGATACTGGCTCACACAATTATAGAGCTGAGAAGTCCTACAAGTGCCATCTGCAAGTTAGAAGTTTAGTAAAGTTGATGGTATAGTTCTAGTTCAAACCTGAAGGCCAGAACCAGGAGAACCAATGTCAATGGGCAGGAGGCAATGGTTGTCCCAATTCAAGCAGAGAAAAATTCTTCTTTCCCCTTCCTTTCTGTTCTATTTAATCCCTCAACTTATTTGATAGTGGCCACCAGCTTTGGTGAAGGTGGTATTCTTTATTCAGTCTACCAATTCAATTGCTAATTTGTTCTAGAAACACCCTCACAGATACACCCACAATAATGCTTTACCAGCTATTGGGGTGTTCCTTAGCCCAGTCAAGTTGACACATAAAATTAACTACAACAATGACCCATATTCTATCCCTGCATAGATCCTTTCCTCCAACACTCACCAGTTCTCTCTTCTCTAGCACCCTTTCCTGTAAATTCTAGTCCCTTTTAAAGCCTAGAATTTCAATCCCTGTCACCTCAGCTTAGTCAACATGAGCTCCCCTGTTTCCAAACACAGTTCCAGCTGCCCGTTGCCATGAAAGCCAAATTCAAGAGACAGGTGCTGGTGAAAAGGAAAGTGGTTTAGTTTAGTAATGGTCGCCTGAGAAGAGTGGAGACTCATGTCTCAAAGCCCATTTTAACATCCTGGTGCAGGAACAAGTTTTTATAAGAGGGGAGAGGAAAACCAGAACAAACAGATAAGGGGAAGGAGTTGGAAAGTTCTCTACATGAAGACCAGCACAGTCCATTCCAGTAAGGGGAGTGGTGGTCCGGAGTGTGTCCTGCTGGTTTAGTCATCCTGGCTTCATATCACTTGGCTTTACTGCATCCTGGCTCATGGTTGGAGGTCAGCACATCTTTCCAGAGCCGGGATGTCTGAAGATTGGAGTCTGTATCCTTTGAAGTTAGTTCCTAGGATTTCTATACGAACATGCTATTTATCTACAAAGTACATATTAAAATCAGAACTTGCAGAAACAATGTCAAAAGAATGGTAGGGTGGGTTATAATTCCCCACTGTCATACCACCTCTCTGCACTATGGAAAAAGCATGCTGCTGGGCAGAGAGAGCCACGAAAGACATTTGCGGAGCTCACCTCTTGGATTTCTTTCCTGCCACGTAGCACAGTTCTACATTGTTTTCTGTTCAAGGCTTGAAAACAGTTTCCTCGTATGGCTGGCCCAGTTATACGGTTGCTCAGAGTCAGGTAGCACATCTGGCAGTGTTTATTCTCTGAAGACTGGAAGTAAAAACTTTCAAGCTTACATGGCAGTAGGGAAGACATATGTCAAATCCATGATGGCATCTTCGATTCTTTTAATTATATGTGTGGTAATGGAAATAAAAGAGATTTATAGTTGTGATAAGGAAAAATAGAGGGAACTATCAGCATATAACAAAGCTGCTCATAATCCACTTTGGTCTGTCATGCAAGGTTTTCCTTAAAAAGTGATTCTCAACTAAAATCTCCAGGATGAACAAGGCCACACAGAGGCAAAACCACAGTTTAGATAGAGACGGTGACATGAGGTCAAAAAATATACAATCTACTCAATAAACTGGGAAAATATTATCTAACATTTATTGAGGGTATATTATGAATAGTCAACACCCTAAATGCTTTATGTATTATCTCATTAGGTTCTAATTATAACAACTTAAAGAGTTACTACTACTAATCCATTTTACTGATGACCAAAGATTCAGAGAGACTGAACAAGCTTACCCAAGGTCATGTAGTGCTAGGGTTTGGATCCAGGCTGTTTTACTACAGCACTCAAATGCTCAACTACTGCACTTTAAGGAAAACAAACAAAGAAAAGCATAATAATTTGATAAGAGAGCCTTCCAGGAACTAAAGATCTCATTCAGGAGAAAACGCTATAAAAACAAGTAGTAACCATATACAATTTGTATTTAAATACAGAGTGGGAAAAAGTAGGCTTAACGTGTAAGTATGCAAAAATATTTATTCTTGTATTATCATTTACTAATTATTGTATTATATTACATATGGACAATTGTAAATCTAGTTTGCCCCACCCTGTATACTCTCCTAAAATGGACCTTTAGACTGTGTTTTGACAACAAAGATCCTTTACTACAAATCTTTTGTTTCATAAAGAAAAGACAGAGGTCCAAGGAAGTTTAATAAGCTACCCAAGGTCACTCAGCTTGAAGTAGTCAAACAGGGACTAAACTCTGGGACTTCTAACTCCTGATTAAAAACAGCAGCCTGTCTACCTTGTGATCTCAAGAACAGCTCAAAAGATGCTCCGAGTAAAAACGATGTTAGTTACCCAATAGCGGGTGCTGGGAGGGGAGTGTAACCAGGGAAGTAGATAGATCCTCCCCCAACCCCAGGCCTGAGCGTCTGAGGAGAGGTTATAGACAGAGTAAGCTTGGCAGGCATGGAAACTAGGGGAAAAGGAGGAACTGAAACAACTGGCAAATATTTCTAGAGTGTCTGCCATGTGCCCGTGTCAGGTATGATTATCGTTTGGCTAGATGTGCAAAATCAAATCTGAAGCAAAGGAGCTCGGTCAGAGGTGAAAAAAAAAAACCCTAAAGGCTTTCTCCTATAACACGTGGCTGATAGAGCCTTGGCTCTCTTTCCTTGTCAGAATAGGGTTTCATTCTGCAAATAAGGTGTGATATCCAGAACAATAGGGTGTGAGTCAGGAACAATAGAGAAGGCAGAGCAGGGGTGGGCAGGGGATGTCTCTCTTTTCTCAGGAAGGTTTCAGGATGCAGGAGGGATAGTTTTCCAGAGGCAAGTGTGTTTGAATTGAGTAGTAAAGTCTGCAAGGGCATTTAAAAACTGATGGTTGGTGGAGGACCTACCAGGCTCCCCATGCTGTGGGTGGAAATTTGCAGTGACTCAAAAGAAGAAGCAGATGTCCTGCTTGGGGAGCTAAGGCAAAATCCAAAGTCCTGAGAAGGAGGTGGCTCTTAGATGAATGTGCCCCTTTAGAAATGTAATGGAAAGAAGCCAACTGAAGAGACTATGTTATATAAATCAAATTTATTTCACTTTACAAATTTAAAAGCTTACTTAGATACTAATTGAGGAAATGAAATAAGATCTTCCTTTGGTATTGAAAGTGAGTGTATTCACTCATCTGTCAGACCCTGACTGAATTCCACCTCTGTGCCAGACCCTCAGCCAGCACCTGGGATACCAAGTGAACAAGACATTTCACTTGTTCAAATCAGTGTCAAGGTCAGGGTGGCAGCCTGGTTTGTGAATTCCAACAAAGGCAAGAAAGGTGGTGTGACCAATGGTTGATCACCCATTAGGAGCAGCAGGGAAGGTAGTGGAAAATGCTGTCAGAGTTAGGGTGTTTGGGTCCACAGTGGGAAGTGTGAGCTTTTCTTCAAAGGGCAACAGGAGGGTTTTTAAGGGCTTTTAAGCAGGGAAATGATCTGACTAGGTTGATCTACCTACTAATTTACTCTCATCCCCCATCCAAGAGATCTATCAGGTTTCTTAGTCAATAGACGATAACGTGGGGTGGAACCAGCCCCAAAGGGAAATAGATCAGTAAGCAGCCTTGTAGTCAGGACTTGTTATAATTGTGAGACTGAAATTATAAAGTAGAAAAGCAATAAACAATACATTCACAAGGCCCCTATTATAAAGACAGCCTAATCTCAATTTAAATTGGCTCTTTTCCTATGTGCTTTATATTTAACACCTTCCAAACTACTTTGGGGGAGACAGTATATCCATTCAAGTGTAAATTCAAGTTCTGGGCACTCAGAGTGGGTAGGCTGATGCTGAGCTGGACAGTCAAGTGTTTTGGGAGCGCACCCACTGGGCAGCTAAAGATTTTCTTTCAGTCCTCATGAACAATCGAAAGTCAGAGATACTCCTTTGTCTATTCCTAGGTGAACATTCTTCAGACACACCTTGCTTCTTTTAGCATTACTCTGCTTGAATAATTCCATCCAGTAATGTCAACACATGAAAAATGTGAAAGACCGCCCCATCTCTGGGCATGTCAGCGTATGCTAATGAAGCTGCCTATCAAGGACCTCCATTTTTCTCACTTTCAGGGAAGGCAAAGGTATTAACAGATGACTGCGGTGTGAATGACTTATGCAACGCAACTCTCTCCTTGCTAATCAAAGATGAGGAGCAATGAGAACAGAAAATTGCTCTATGGGCCCTTAACGCCGGTTGGAAGATTGAAATCTTACCAGTGATCTCTTTGGTGATATTTATTTTCTTCCCAATCTAAGGTTATTTTAAAAAGCCACTAAAATTTACTTTTGCCACTTGAAAGATATATTTGCATGATTCTGTTTTCACATGCTAATCATTATCTTTAATATAACATAAGAAAAAGTTTTGAAAAGAAAATCTCAAAAAGGAGAAAAACAGAAGGGGGAAAGGATTTTTTGTCCCTCCTGGGTTCCCGACCTACTGCCTGTGATTGCCTTGAACAGATGGCTGTGCGCAGGTCCTGCCCGCCTGCTTCCTCTGATAAACCATGCAGCCTGCCCTGGTCTCTCTGGGAAGACAGAATTAACGGAACCCGTCGGTATCTTTTAGGTTTCCTCTACGCTCAGAGCAGCACCAAACGCAGCATCAAAGAGCGGCTCATGAAGCTCTTGCCCTGCTCAGCTGCCAAAACGTCGTCTCCTGCTGTTCAAAGCAAGTTTGTTTATTTGTTTCCTCAAAAATGTTTGTTTTGTTTGTTTAGGTCTGCATGCATTGCAGTTCCCTGCTTCTAAAGAGAATCAATACATTATGTTCTGCAAAACTAACTCTACTGATGTGCTCATGTTTACTTATATAGCCAGGAGAATTTCTGTGCAATTGTGAGGTGTTTCCTGATTGCCAGCTGGAATCATGGCGTTAGTGGTGGGAGCTTGGGCTTCAAAACATTTGGAAGATTTTGTTTGATCTGTGGGGCGGGGACTACACCAGACAACTCTTGGATTCCCCGTTGTCTAACTTGTTAGCAGATGAGTGTATACTTTAAAGTGTATTACCTTGTAAATTCCTTGACCCCCATACATGCATTTGGTGTTGTAATTTAGACACTGCCAAAATTCATAAATATCATTGAGTTTGAAAAGCTACTATAAAGTGAAAAACATTTACACAAATGCGACTTTTTTCTTTGCCTATTGTCTACCTGTATCAATCATGGTTCTTTAGAAAAACAGAATGAATACATACATACATTTGCATATATATATACATATATATACACATACACACATACAAACAAACAGAACATGCATACTTTATATGTATATGTATATGAGATTTATTTTCAGGAATAAGCTTCTACACTCTAGCAGATCTGAAATTCATAAGTCAGGCTGACAGGCTAGAAATTCAGATGGGATTTGATGTTGTAGTTTTGAGATAGAATTCCTCCTTCGGCAGAAAACGTCAGTTTTTGCCCGTCTTTCCAAATGATTGGATGTGGTCCACCCACATGATCCAGGGTAACCTCTTTTGCTGAAAGCCAACTGATTGTAGGTATTAATCACATCTACAAAATGTCTCGACAGTAACACTTAGATTAGCGTTTGATTAAATAAGTGAGTACTATAGCCTAGCCAAGGTGACACATAGACTAATCATAGTGACACATAGGTGTCACATAGACTAATCAAAAACTCAGATACTCTGAGTTTTTGTCTCTTTCTCTCCAACTTTGTGGCAAACACAAGATACAGGGTCCAGCGCAAATAACATTCCTTTTTTATAACAAAATCTTTTATTACATAATCATAAACGTGTAATTCTATAATATCACAATATCACACTCAAGCATACCATGTGACATTTTAGGTGAAACATTCAAATTAAAACTATAAATCATTACACCCGTATTATTACCCTACCATCCACACTCGAGCAGCCATTACTTCTGCTGGATCCTGTATAATGAACATTCACAAATATTCTATGTTCCCAAGCATTCTTTCATAGAGAGTTTTTTTTTTTCAAGCATCAGACAACTGTTGGAATCAGAGAAGGTGGCATCCTTTTCCAATGAGAAAACAAGACACTAAAAAGCTGGGAGAAACCTTCTAGGGGAAGGTCCAACCCCCACAGCTTCACCCCCTCTCTTTATGTCCTGCCACATCATTTTGTAGAAATTGTTGGACTCAATTCATGATCTGAAGATGTGAATGTCCTAAAACTTTGTTAGTCTCCGTAACAAAAATGGAGAAAATATATAAAGTGCTTCAAACGACCAGTCAAAAGACCCATAATAGAATAGTAATTCATTTCGGTGGCACCAACCAAAGATAACACATCATAATAATGAGTTTTAATCAATTCACTTAGTCATTCAACATGTATTTGTTATACGTCAGCCCTTATTCCTGTACAGGGAAAGAAAGGGCAATAAATGGAATGGAATAGAATAGAATAGAATAGAATAGAATAGAATAGAATAGAATAGAAAACAGAAAAGATCTGTCCTACCAGAACATTCTGTGGAGAGAGGGGACGGAATAAAATTGCTTTCATTAGTAATAATCCCATGTATAAAAAAATAGAATTATGGGTGAGAAACTCTGCTTTGAAATGTTTTCCTTCATTGGACACACTCACACCATCTCAAAAACAAAACATATCATGTCATCAACCACTTAGAAGGCCATGATCCAGAGTAATGCCAAACCTAGTCCTACATGACACTGAAGCTGCAGGTACTTTTATTGCCACTATTTGTCAGCAAATGTTGGTTATTACAGCCCTTGCTTTTCTCCTTCCACGTTGGAATCAGAAGTGCCAATTTACAGGTGCACTACAATTTTCAACCAAATACGGGGAAGATGTCAGAATGTTTCTTAAAAGAAAAAAAAAAGGATACTAAAAATGAGCAGAATAACTCTAAAAACTATTTTTATAAAAATGGGATTTCATAAAACTACAGATATTGAATCCTTGCTAGACACGGTCACTGATTTGTGAACTCCAGAAGGTCTACAGATATGTAACTCCTGCCCCTGGTAGCCACCATTTTCTCCATTAGCTACCTATCACAAGAAATTCCCAGTGTGTGGAAGTAAATTACTTGAAGAGGAGAACATGTTTCTTCCTTTGCTACATTACTTTACAATGGTGATTTCAATCTATGATCTGGAACCTAAGAGGTTGAACACAGAAAGGAAAAGATGATATGAGAACAAGAAGCAAAAGGCAGGGGTTATCAGAGGGCCCGAGGACCCCGGGCCACCAGGAAAAGCATGGGCACCACACACAGAAATCCCTAGGTGAGGGGAGGCCTGACTGGGGAGCTTTAGGTGTATCTGGTGGGCCCAGTGGCTGAGGAAATGTTCCGAACCACATTCCAGACAGCTTCAAAGCTAAGGGCTGAAAGTTAGTTTAATAAAGGGTCAATGCTCACCCTAAATTTTATTTTCTTTTTCCAGAAAGGCAGGAGTCTTCATTCCTCTTAGCAAGAATGGAAGATTTATAAATATTATGCAAATAACCAAAGAATAAATATTTCCTGCAGAAAACCCTACTCTCCTGCTGAGATATGGAGCACTCAGACTCCCCCAACCAAAAGCCTGCGAGTTTGGAGAGAGTACAAGAGAGACATGTAGTCTCTCCTCATGTCTAGTTCCCAGACAGACCCCTGTCACCACAGCGAGCTCAGATGAGCCTGCTTTGAACTTCCCATCATGTTCCTCCTCTTGAGAGGCGTGCACAGTGTCCGAGTCTTCTTCCACAGTGTAGCCTTCCTCCTCTTCCTCTTCCTCTTTGGGTGTTGGAAAGGCAGATGGTTCATTTACAAGTTACTCAACTTCATGGCAGGACATTTGGAAAGTGCAAAAAGAGAAGAGACATCACACGCGCGTGCAGACTACACCCACACCACATAGCGCACTGGTGATCGGGCCATACTGTTGCTATACCTGCAGCGAAGCACCAACAAATAAGCGCTAACAACTTTTTCACCGCTGTGTGTTCACGGATGAGATCTCATCCATGCCAAGTTTTTATCCTTTTTTTCACTGCATGATTTCATCATTATTAGCCTTGTAATGAAAATTCGAACATCGTTTTAATGGCAAGCATAATGTTCCATTTTATAATTACTGTAAACATAAATTGTATTTGACCAAGCCCTCTGAGTTTTAGATATTTAGATTTTTACCCTTTTGATGTTTTTACCCCATAATATAAATAGCATGAAAGTAAACATATCTGCGCATGTATCTATATACATATATCTAGATATACATCTCCATATGTCCTTTAGATTATTTTCTCCAAAGTTTGGAATTGTTGGGTGAAAGAATTAAATGTTGTGAATGCAAGTTTCCCAATGTATATTAGACAAAATATCTTAAGCTGGCTTTTCAAACATTTAAACACATCATACATATTACCTCCTGAATTTTTTGTTACATGGACTGCATATTGGAAAATTATACGTACCTTATACTCATTTGTTAAATGCATACTAAACATCAGTTCTGCTGCCTGTGCCTCAAATGAAAGCATTAAAAAAAGTTGCACATGACAAAGACTTTCAGCATGCAAAAGCACACACATTGTTAAATTTTTGAAAATCAAAGGTGTCCCCCATCTGTAACAAACAGCCAAAATCATAAGCCCAGACTCTTCACATGGGGACTTGGATGTTTGAGAAAACTGTAGGACAAATACTGAAGTCCAAGTGCCTTGGAAACATTTGGGAAACAACAGACATGGCCTTGAGAATGTGACAGATCGATGCAATGGCACCCAGGGGAGCAGGAGTGATGGATGTCAGCTATGGAGAATTATTGTTGGCCTTAGATGGTCTCTGTCCTGACACTCAGAACGCCGCCCCACCCCCCAGCAAGAATGAGAAATGGGGTGACAACTGAGGCTGGCAACATTTGGGCCATGAGTGAAGGATTCGCTTGTTCAAGTTTTTGGCCCTGTCCCCTGTTCCTGTGCAGCCAATGGCCCTCTGCTCATTGGGCACCCAGGCCAGGATGCAAACACAAGCACAAGCCAGATGCAGTAGCCTAGTCACTGTCACTAAATCTCACTCTCTAGCTTCTGATATTACTTATTGGTACCATAAGCTGTGTAGTTGCTGACATTAGAATCATCTTCTCTCTGTTTTATGCTCCTCCACCTTAGTGACCTTATGGGTCACTAAGCTCTGGTCAATTTTCTCTAAAATCTCTTTTAAAGTAATTTCTACTTTTCATCTCTCTGGTAGGGCTCTTGCTCAGACCCTCCTTTTCTCTTCCAACAGCTATTGAAAAAGGGGGTATGGAGGTAGCCTGGGCGTTAGTGTCATCCTGGCCTGGTCTGATTATGCCTCTTACTAAACAAAATGCCTGGAGTCATTTAGATAAATTCTCTGGCCCTTTCATTTCTGTATTTAGTCATTCGTTTCACCATATTTGTTTGAACACCACGTGTGGCACATCGAAGCACTGATTTTAGAGTGTGGAATAGGACATATAGTAGTTCACTGCCCTCATGGAGCTTTTATGGGAAGAGAGATGACAAAAATGAAAATAAAGATCATTTCAGAAATTGATGAGTGTTATAAAGGAAGTCAACCTGTGGTAATATGATGGACATGATGTGGAAAGAGGAGCTACTTTGCCTTGTTGACGTGGCATTTGAGACCCTCTCTCCCAGTGGTATTTGAAACCCCAGAACAAGAGAAGGCCAGCAGTGTGAGGGCCTGGAGAGAGAGGTCCAAGAAAGAAGAATCAGCAACTGCAGTTTCTTAGGAGGAAATGCATGTAGGATTAAAGAAAAACCGCGGTGATTATCAGAAAACATGGGTGGTTGTGGGCACTAAACAAGATCGTTTATGCAAAGTACTTGGCACAGGGAACAGCATGAGTATGACTATATCACCATTATTAACTCAACTGATACTCCCTCCTCAGGAGGGTATGTTATTTCCCCCGTATGACAGCTCAGAAAACTGAGGCACAGAGAATAAGACAACTTTCTCAATGAGCACAACTGGGGCTCTGACTCCAGGGCCTGCGGTCTTCATCGGGCTGAGCTGGGGCAGAGGAAGATAAAGTCAATTACTCAGTAATCCAGTGATGAGGTAGAGCCTTAATACAGACTGACAGCATTTATTTTTTTAAAAGAAAGAATGTCTGTGTGCACATAGAATCCAGTAGCTAGGGACTTCTTGATAATAAAGCCATTCATGAAATAAGTAGTTAAACCCCTTAATCCTATATTTATCTACTCAATATACACTTTGGGGCATAGAATTATAGCACTTTTTCATAATGTGACTGACAAATATTCAAATTGGAAAGAAACATGGGAAAGCCTGTGTTCTGGCCCTCTGCCCTTGGGAAAGTCAGGCCACATTCTCATTTCACAACTGAGGCAACTATGGCCTCAGGATGGTGCAGTGGTTTGTGCAGAAATCATACAACTAGAAGTTGGAATAAAACCTATACCTTAAATCCCTTTAATCTTCTGATACAGACACTATTGTTGAATGATTGCAACATATGGATGGTCATATCAATAGAGTAATCCTTACTAGAAAAATTCAAAAAGTGAGTGAAGGCCAGTTGCATGGGGTTGCCACATAGAGGGGTTCATTGGGTTGGATACTGTCTCAGTCAAATGTCATTATAGTTTAAATATGATAAGTATCCGTCTTGTTATAACAACAACTGTAAAAACAGCCTATTGTAAGGAAAGTAGCCTACTTTACATATGAGCAAACTGAAACCTAAAGAAGGAAAATAATTTGTTCCAAATCATAGAGCTATTTAAAAAAATCTAGGATGAGAGACTTGAGTCCAAGTCCAGTACTTGGATCACTGACATCCCATACAGTGGTACCTCAGTACTTGTTAATTCATTCCGGAACTCCTGACAAGTGCCAAAACCAACGAGTACCAAATGTTGAAGCATTCTCTCTTGCAGGGCAGTGTCATGACTCGTACAAGTTCTAGCAAGTGTGACAGAGTCCCAAGTAAGCACCAAGTGCTGAAACATTTTTTTCCTCATCAAAATGTGATGCATACAGGGTTTAATGAGCTCTGAAGCCAAAGAGTGCCAAGGTATGATTGTAATTTGACAGCAGTCAGAATCCAGGCAGGAAATACAAGGCAATCCTTAAATAGGGTATTGGAGAGGAATTTAAAGAAGGGATTATTTGCAAAGATATGGGCAGGGTTTCTGGACTCAATGGGCTGATGAAGCAAAATGGTAGCAACAATGAAAGTTATCATTTCTAGAGAGTCAGTTACCAGCAAAAGAAGAAAGCTGTAGGTATTGCTATAACTATCATAGATGGCTTCACAACAGGGACTCTGGCCTTTGGAAATGCAAAACAACTGCTGTCAACTCAATGCCACAAAGGAGGAAGCCCAAAGAAACAATAGCATGACCTCTTTCTTTTTCTTCCTCTCTGATATTTTGTTGGCATTTCCCATTGGCCAAACCCAGTGGGTAACCAGAGGGCAAGGAATGCAGTTCCCATCCACAGAGACCAGCCTGTCTGACCCAGAGCAGCAAGCGGGATAGAGGTGGCTCCTTGAGACGCCCACTGGACATGTTTTCCAGATTCTGTCGTCTTAAGAACCAACAGTTGGGGATCTACAGGACTAGTGATGGTTCTCAGAATCAGTCACACTGCTCTTGATTATGCGTGTGTTATATACATACATATATATATATATATATATATATATTTGTTTTATTGATTTGCTTCATAATAACATTTACCCAGTTGAATCTCAGTGCCCTCATTCAATCAAAATAATTGATTCACCAAATTAAAGCTTTATTCTACAGTGTGTGTTGTTTCCAATTCCATGACATCTTGGAAGCGGACAGCTGGCTCACCCATTTTGTTGATATTGAGTAGATAATTGTAGGATTAAGGAATGTAACTAGCTATTTCGCCAATGGCTTAGTATGAAGAAATCCCTAGCTTTGCTGTGCTTCTCTAGTGCAAATACTGTTTCTTTAAAAATGTGTGCTGTCAAATCTGTGGCTTTATCTCCTCATTGAATAACTGAATGATTCACTTTACTTCTCCAAGCCCTAGTCTAAAGCAATTACTTTCCCTATTTATCTGAAGGACGTGAGGATTACAACAGATTACCTACTAGATAATGGTAAGGAACAAATGCAAAAAATAAAATAAAATACTTGATTATATGTGTTTTTATTTACATACATGTTTTCTCTATTTGCTTCATACTAACATTTGCTAAGTCAAATCTCAGTGCCCTTATTCAATCAAAAGAATTAATTCACCAAATTAAAGCTCTATTCCAGGGTTTTTTGTTGATGGTGTGAGCAGACACAGGAAAGGAAATGTGACAAGGTTATTATGAGGATACACCACTCATAACTCATGAGCCACCATCATCTCATTGCCTTGTGTAATGGCAAAGCATAATTTCCTAACTTTCCTTCATATTTCTGGTGTCAAATACAGAATAGTGTTTCAGTGTTTTGTTTTTCTTGGCACCATATTGACCATGGAAAGGTCTGCATGCCTCCCTTGACTGAGAAACTACCAGCATTTGGCTGTTGGATTTGTTTTCAAAAAGTGACTTGAATTGCCAACCCGCTGCCAATTAAAAAATGACAGTGATCTCTAGGAAGTTTTTAAAAAAGCATTTAACCTCCTGACAATTAATTAATCTTATGCTGACTCCTTAGTGACCTTAGCTAAAAGCTCTGACCAGGGCATATAGACAAGAAAATTTATGTAGTAACAGAAGCATAACTTGTGAGGGTTTGTAAACTTAATTTGCAGTTTTCAAGCAAATTTTTCCAATTTCTTCATCTGTATGAGCTCAAAAAATACTGTGATCAAGTTCTAGGATTGTTATTTTGACTTATTTAACAAACATCTAGCACTTATTATGTAATTGGAATGATTCTAACTGCTTTGCACAGTTTAATTCATTATATTATAAAAATAGTCTTATAAAGTAGACACTCTCCATTGTGCACATTTTACAAAATAGGCAACTGAGGGGTGAGGGGTTAATTCAATTGCCTAAATCATCTCATCAGTAAGAGATGGCAGAGTCTGTGGACTTTATGTGTCCTTCAGTTACGTTCAATGTTTTGGTCAGTTTTACAAAAAAAAAAGAGTCTTTTTCCACTTACCTATTCAACATAGGACACCCTTGGGCAACCCCCATTGTCCAGAGTGATTGTAGTCTCTGGACCTCAGTCTCATCATGTACCAATGAGAAGCACAGGCCATGTCTCGTCTCCTCCTAGATCCAACATTGCAGGAATAAATGTGATGGCATTGCTTATTTCTAGCTCTGGCAATGGGCACTCCAAAGCTAACATATAATTTTCTTTGTTCATGATACTTCACTACCCATGGAAGGCAGGATGTGGGAAAAGTTAGAAACTCCATTTACCCAGTTTTAATACCAATCAGCCTATTATTTACTTATTGTAAACTATGCATTTTACTAATTAAAATAGTTGTCCCTTCCCTTTGTATGATCTGTTACAAATTTTAAAATTCTTTCTCTTGCCCTGGCTGGTGTGGCTCAGTTGGTTGGAGCATTTTTCTGTAACCAAGAGGTTGCAAGTTCAATTCCCAGTCAGGGCACATACCTAGGTTGCAGATTCAGCCTTGCATCCAGGTTCATGCAGGTGCATATGAGAGGTAACCATTTTAGTGTTTCTTTCTCTTCCTTTCACTCTCTTTTAAAAAGCAATGAAAATAATGTCCTCTGGTAGGTATAAAAAATTAAAATTCTTTCTTTTGACTAACTCATTTTATCTTCATAAATCTCCTGGGGAGAATAACAGATCATAGAGGTTATAATCTTCATTTAACAAATTGAACAATGGAGTGATTAAGTGGCTTGTCTAAAGTTGCATAAGTACTTACTGACAATAGAAGGATGGGCATTCTTTTTCCCGGTCCATCATGTATATAGCAGGAATCTTCATTAAATCATGAATGACTGTTGGTATAAGAGAGCCAGAGGCAGGAATCCCAGAACTGTGATTTTCTGTTTGGCAGACAGGAAAGACATAGAAGACATTTATGGAGTACTAACAATGTGAAAAGCAATAGTACCAGGAACAGGAGTACACATAGATCATGATGTCTAAAGGCAGACCTTGTAATTAAATAAGTAGACGTGTATAAATCACTCACATACAATGACTTCAAAATAATGACTTCAAGTAAAATGCAGTGAGAAGCAATGCAATAAGTTAAGAGCAGTAATGCTGGGATTAACCTATCTGGTTCAAATACCGGTTCTGTGACTAACTAGCTATAGAAAACTTAGGTAAGTTTCTTACCCTTTCTGAGCTTCAAGTGCCTTTTATTTACAGTGGAAACAATAGTAACAACAATTATACAAGGTCTGTCCAGAAAGCATTCATCCACGTACTATGAAAAATAGAGACATTTACTGAAGAAATAGAAGATACAAGAAACAATTATTTCAATGATTTACAGGGAAACAACAGTAGAGTAGATGAAACCAAGATTCAGATCAATGATATGGAACATAAGGAAGCAAAAAACAACCAATCAAACAAGAAGAGAAAAGAATCCAAAAAAATCAGGATAGAGTAAGTAGCCTGATACAACTTCAATCATTCCAACATTTGTGTCATAGGAGTGCCAGAAGGAAAAGAGAAAGAGCAAGAAATTGGAAACCTATTTGAAAAAATAATGAAAGAAAATTTCCCTAATTTGGTTAAAGAAATAGACATACAAGTCCAGGAAGCACAGAGAGTAGCAAACAAGATAAATTCAAAGGAGCCGGCTCCAAGATGCATCATAATTAAAATGTCAAAGGTTAAAGATAGAATCTTAAAAGCAGCAAGAGAAAAACAGTCAGTTACCTACAGGGGAGTTCCCATAAGACTTTCAGCTAATTTCTCAAAAGAAACTTTACAAGTTGGAAGGGATTGTTAAGAATATTCAGTCATGAAAAGCAGGTACTTACAGCCAAGATCGCTCTACCCTGCAAAGCTATCATTTAGAATCAAAGGGCAGATAAAGAGCTTCCCAGACAAGAAAAAACTAGAGGAGTTCATCATTACCAAACCATTATTATATGAAATATTAAAGAGACTTATTTAATAAAAAAGGAGAAGATAAAGCTAGGAACAATAAAATGACAATAAATACAAATCTACCAACAGTTGAATCTGAAAAAAACAAACTAAGCAAACAAGAAGAACAGAGATAGAATCATGGATATACAGAGCATTTTGATGGTTGCCAGTTGGGAAGGAGGTATAGGGGAATATATGAAGAGATGAGGGGATTAAGAACTACAAATGAGTAGTTACAGAATAGCCATGGGAATATAAAACACAGTGTAAGAAATGAAGTAGCCAGAGAACTTATACACATGGCCCATGAACATGAACAATGTTGGGGGTATTACCTAAGAGAGTGGGCAGTTCTGGAAGGAGAGGGGCAAACATGGAAAAATCAGGACAACTGTAGTAACATAATCAATAAAATGTAATTTAAAAAATAAATCACATGATCTTCAGTTAAATGAGAGAACTAAATCAAGAAATTAAATCACTAACCCAAGACCTCACAATTGCTCAGTGTCAAAGGAGGGAGTTCACCCCATTGTAATGCCAGAGTTTCAGTCTCCACTAGGCTTCTCTGCCTAGAAAAGAGAACACCTGCTTCACTGTAAGGGGACAGTCACAGAAGGGAACAGAGGGACTAGGAACACAGGGTGAATGTGTAAAGGAACCACGGGGGACCCATTGGTGGCATTGAGTAAAAGATAGGAAAGGGAGACAGTGATTCCATCCAAAGGATACTGGTGGCATTAAGCAAAATAAGGAGTGAAGAAAGAAGCAAACATTAAGAGCATCATCTTACTTTAGGTGTGGCTTGAAGTGTTGGAAAGACACAAGCCATTCCTGAAACATAGTTTATTGTCAATTGCTGTATTGTTTTTGTTCAGGTTATCTGGGTGATGGAATCTTTTTTCTTCCCACTTGATTTTTCCACTATTTTCTTTATTGTTACTTTGGGCCCAAGGGGATGGAATGATGACTACTTATAAGAGGCTACATAGGAGTTTAGATAAACAAAACCCTTCTCTGCTTTTGTCTCTTTCATGAATGATTTTGTAACCGGCCACTTGTGCAGTTTCTATCAGAAGCCATAAATATCTGTTTTCCATTTGCATTGACCTAAGTGCAAATGGAATATTTGCATTTAGTAATATTTGGCCAAAACATGAGTCCAATAATGCTGGTCTCTGCTAGTTTCCTTTGTACCCTGAAATGGAAGCCTTACAACTCAAGGAGACTCGATTTTACACCCCACCAGGTCTATAGAACACACAACATTGCTATGTTATCTGCCTAGATTGCAGGGTAAAGTTTAATCTTCTTACTTCCAAACTGCTTTTTTTTGCCAGGGGACAAAGAGCAGCAAGTATGATGGGAAAAAGTTCTTTACGGGAACACTGACCCATCTTTGCCTGTGAGCTTTTAGAGGGAAAAAGAAAAGGAAGAATACAACAAAAAGACAAGTTCTGGAGATGAACTAACAGAGGAAACCTTGTTCACCTTTCAGCAAAGCAGCTTCTTTTGAGACTTTGGGTAGAAAAACAATGCCACAGCAAATTGTAGAGTTCTCTAGATCTGCTTGGATGTAGGCATATTCTCCAGTGAGTTCTCCTGGAGGTAATAAAAATCACTTTTAATTCACCTCAGTGAGAGTGTGAAATTAATCAATGCTTCAGATGGGCAGATGTGGCAAAATCATCACAAGCAACAGCAGGAAGCCCAAGTATGGATTCCTATGACGCACTGTGTCCTATGCAAAATGCTTGACATGCAGGATTCCATTTCACCTTCATAACTATTGTTCGAGTGCTAGTCAAGAATTATTATCACCACTTATAAACTGAGGAGAATAAAGACTTGAGGTTTTAAGTGACTTGACTTAAATTAGAAAGCTACTAAGCAGCAGAGCTGGGACTCAAGCCCAGGTCATTTAGTCATTTGACAAACTATGTGAATACCTGCCACATGGGAGGCAGTAATCTTGGTGCTGAGGCTGCAATCATGAACAAGCCCATGAAACCTAGAATCACACTTCCCAGGGTTCACACGCTGTCTGTGGTAGTGTGTGACCATCAGGAAGTTGCTTCACTTCTCTGTGCCAATGTCTTCATCTTTAGAAAGGAATATAGTGTGTCCACGGGAATTTTCTGAGTTAATGGATATGAAGTTCTTACACAGAGCAAATGCTATAAAGAGTGGTTTGTTATTACTTTTACATTTTCAGGACAAAGGGAAAGAAGTCTACCAAAACTCAAGAGAAACTCCATTGCTAGGGCATTTTTAATTTAGTGCACTATCATGGCCTATCTTTCTTCATGTTTCTCTTCATGTATCTCTCTTCATGTTTTGCTACTTTATAAATTTTTCTTTTTGATCATAGGTGCTCTCAGTTGTTGCTTTTCCCGGCAAAAAGAATAACCTAGAATATCCATCTTTTTATCTGCTTCTGTTTGCAAGTTCAGATTTTTTGTTTCCTTCTGCTCTCACCCTGGCATTTTTACTGTAGGTTTTCTCTCTGTGTGTAATGACTAGCAGTATAATGTTTATTTCCCTCACTTACCAAAAAGTGAGTAAGACCCCCTAGCTATGAAATAATACCCCTTTTATAAGGAACCCTTCAAAACTTGTCACAGTAATAGTATGGATAATGCTAATAATGAGCATTCCAACAGGTGATTATATTTAAAAATATAAGCTGTGTAAACAGTAATTTACATTTATGAGTAAGGTAGAGACAATCCACTTGTACATGCTGTGAGAAATAGCTCAAACAGTTTTCTTCTCAGTAGTGATATTTTATAACTGATTGAAGTCAACCACAAAATTATAAAATAATCCAAGTTCTCCTCGAATAGAAATTGCAATGCCATTGCCAATAACCATCTCTAACTGAAAACATTCCAAATAATTGGCTGTTGTCAAAGTACTTTTCATTTGCCAGGTAATCTATGAATATTAAGTAGGCTAAAGTACAATTATGAAGGGCTTTTTGTTTCTAACATACTTTTAGGGTAAGAGTTGAAGAAACATGTTTGCATGACAAAAATGGAAGGAGTTCCCATTGTTCTGGGTGGCCTGGGAATTGCTAGAAACCCCCAGTTTTTCAGATGGATGGATTGCTTTCTATTCGTGGGCTGTGTATGATCAACTTGGAGTGAACCACTCATATATTTTACATGTGCGCCTTACACTTGCTCCTGGATGGATGGGTGAATGGTTGTGAAGACAAGAATTGAGAGGGCTCCCAGGCCATTATGTGTTTGAGTAAGGCATTTGAATCTGGCAAAGTTTAAAAAGTTACTTCCAAACCTGGCCCAGGTTTGAACTCTGCATCCAGAGAAGACAAATGCTAGAACAGGAAGAAGAAAGACAGGCTTGTGTCTGATTCCAGCTCCCTCACTTATCAGCTGTACAGTTGTGCTGACTTGCACAAATTCCTTACCACCTGAAAATCCATTTCCTCAACTGATCGTAATGTCCATCCATTTGGGTGTTGTGTGGGGTGGAACTAAGGAATGGGAAGCTCTGAGTATATGGCATCCTGCTAATGCCTGTACCAGTTTTTGGTGTAGAAAGGAAGAGAGGGGGAAAATTGCTTGTGTCATGTAAAATAGCTTTGGAAATATTCTCCCAGGCAACTTTATCTTTGTCCTAATAAGTCAGACTTGAATGTTAAATGACAATCATATCTCCTTATTCCAGAACTTCTCATGGAGAGTTTCCAATGCTGTAGTTAAGTATACCACAGCACTGTTTAGTATGAAGTTAAAATCTGGAGTAAATTAAGTCAAACTCTCCTCCAATACCTGCTACTGGACTCAGCCTCTAATATTAACACGTAATATATCCTTAGATGATAATCATTGTCATCATGATATTATTGTCATTATGATAAAGTCACTAGTAGATAAATTTAATGAATGGTAAATGTTAGAAGTAAAAACTCAGAGGGTATTTTTATAAATGACATAAAGTGATATAAGTCAAGCCAGCTGAATCTTTGGCTTAGATGTGCAATTTTCAACCAGTGTGCCACAAGAATTTTTAAAACATGAAGTATCTGACTATTTAGTCAAGGCCTCTGACTTCTTTTCCCTTAGACTGTCAAATAATAAAAATGACAGCAGTCAACACAATAGCCATCTGGGGTGAATGAATCAAAATTACCCCTATTTTGTTGTCAGATCAGCAATATATATATATATATATATATATATATATATATATATATATAGTGTGTGCTGCAGAATTTTAGTAATTAGTTTATGCGTGCCATGAGATGAAAAATATTGAAAATTGCTGGCTTAGACAAATCAATTTCAGCTCAAATGGAATTTTAAAATTATATTATCTATGATCACATTACAGTGAAAAGTAGATACTTTTTTTAAAGAAAGGACATGTTATTTTGAGAAATGGACCTCCGTGTAGATACTCCCACTAGGGTTGGCATGCTTTCAATAGTTGTGCATTTATTTCACTTCCTTATTGATCACGTTTAGTGGGCCAGACCAGATGCTGTTGGGTCGGTGTAGCAAACCTCTTGTCACTGAACCAAAGTGGTGTTTCGTGCCCACCACCATCAAAAGGGAAACTCTAGAGGCGGAGGCTGGTGAGAAAGGGAAGGGGTTTTTATTCAAATGCTCAACAATCTGTGAGGGTGGGAGACTCCTCATCTCCAAGCTCATCCGGCTCATCTCTTCTGCAAAACAGACAAAATCCAGCCATCCCCAACAAGATCAAAACCCAAGGCAGTACCCAGAACTCCTGCTCTGTTTTAAAGTACATTCTTTGGAGCACGAGGTGGCTAAGTGATTATTCTGGAAGCTTCACTTGTCCCCAGCTGTTGTCTGGCTCCAGGGTCCTTTTTAGAGGCTGCATGCAGTCCCACCACTGGCCATGTGGCTTCCAGTAGCAAGGTCCCAGGCTCCTGGGCAGTGAAGCCAGATAAGCCACCAGCAAATGCTCCCCTAGGTTAGCAAGAGAGGGACTTTCTCCTAGAGACCATGGGCTTCGCCACTTTAGTTACATGGCCAATATTCCACCCAAGTGCAAGTCCTGAGCAGTGGCCATAAGCCAGAGAAAACTTTCTTTTTTTCCCTGGGATTTTATTAGTTTGGGGTGTGAGGTAGAATAGGTTCTTCCTCAGAATGACCAATTAACTTGTAAAACTTCTGTGTACCCCTGGCCAATCCCATCTTTTCCCCGGGTTAGACTGATAGGCCTCTTTGGTTCAGCACCTCCCCTGCTGCTGTTCTGATCGCAATAGTGCACATGCCTGTCTTCCCTCGGTCCCACCCTCAGGCAGGCACCTCGAAAGGGTAGCAGTGCTTTCCCCCCATCCAACTGTCCTGCTAGCCTTGTGCATGCTCTGTACAATATTTTCTCCTGCCACCTTCTTTCCCAGGGTGAGGGATCTGCTACCGGGAGTAGGACTATCTGCACTGAGGCAGAGGGTTAAAGACACAAGCTCAGTTACCCAGACAATGCCTGGGAAAACAGCCCTGGGAAAATCACCATCTCCTCTGGTGGCCCCTTCTGTTCCCTGCCTTCCACCTGCTCCCAGCGGTTTGGCCAGACTATTGGTATCAGTCTGGAAGATCCAAAGAGAAGACACAGAGACAAGGGCCTCACCGTGTTATGATACAACACAGCAAGAACTCGACTGTGTGTGTCTGAGCTGTATGCTGAACCACCTTCTTAAAAGTAATTGACATTATTTTTCATAAAATGGAAAAATAATCAGCATTTCAGGCCTTGCTCACAAACACGTATTAGGTCCACAGGCCTCACACTCATGTTTGCCTATAAAGCAGGATGTTCTGTAGTTATGTTCTGGAGGGCACGCTTGACCTCAGATAGAGAAAAGTTTGCATAATTATGAGTTGAGCTGTAATAAACTCCTACTGTACTTTAAGAGAAGTTAAAGTACCTTTAAGAAAGGGGAGAAAGATGACTATTTTTAAAACTCATTCTGTTGTTCCCAAGTGATTTGAAGTCCAATTTCTAGTCCAACTGTGTCATGACCTAAGGGGACAATAGACCCAGGCATAGAAAAAACCTTGGCTCTTCAGNGAAGATCCAAAGAGAAGACACAGAGACAAGGGCCTCACCATGTTATGATACAACACGGCAAGAACTCGACTGTGTGTGTCTGAGCTGTATGCTGAACCACCTTCTTAAAAGTAATTGACATTATTATTTTTTTTCATAGTCTTTTTTTTAAGATTTTATTTATTTATCTTTAGAGGGGAAAGAGAGAGGGAGAGAAACATCAATGTATGGTTGCCTTTTGTGCATCCCCTGCTGGGAGTTAGCCTGCAAGGAACCGGCCTGCAACCCAGGCATGTGCCCTGACTGGGAATCGAACCGCGATTGTCTGGTTCGCAGGCCCGCGCTCAATCCACTGAGCTATGCCAGCCAGGGCGACATTATTTTTCATAAAATGGAAAAATAATCAGCATTTCAGGCCTTGCTCACAAACACGTATTAGGTCCACAGGCCTCACATTCATGTTTGCTTATAAAGCAGGATGTTCTGTAGTTATGTTCTGGAGGGCACGCTTGACCTCAGATAGAGAAAAGTTTGCATAATTATGAGTTGAGCTGTAATAAGCTCCTACTGTACTTTAAGAGAAGTTAAAGTACCTTTAAGAAAGGGGAGAAAGATGACTATTTTTAAAACTCATTCTGTTGTTCCCAAGTGATTTGAAGTCCAATTTCTAGTCCAACTGTGTCATGACCTAAGGGGACAATAGACCCAGGCATAGAAAAAACCTTGACTCTTCAGAGACTTAATTCTAAGGAACAAAGAACAAAGAGAGACAGCCAGGAAACTCAAGGGTGTCTGGGCTTGATAATTTATTGTCTGAATAAAATTAAATCTGTTCAAAGATGCATGAATTAGAATACAATTTGTATTCAGCTTGTCTCAGGATGCAAAGGCAGCACTGCAATTAGCAACCGAGCAAGATGTGAGTTAACAGACCTGAAGATGATTCAGGAGGTCAGAGTCCCACCTGGTTCTGGGTTCTGTTTTTTGTCCCAGACAAACCCCTCAGCCTCCCACAACTTAAAATTCTCAGTGATAAAATGAGGACACATAAACAACCTTTTGTGTTCTTCCCAATTCTGAGATCTCACTTCCACACCTAATTCTACTCTTTCCAATCAGTGCATCACGGGCCACCATTCTAGACCCTGCACAAGGTGACCGGGCATGTTTCTTCTGAGGCACTGAGGATTCAGTGGCTACCTGGCTTGTGGCTTTAAATATTTTATTCCCTAGGATTTTAGAGCAAAGTACTAATATGTAACTGTTACTATCTCAGGTAGCACATTAACTAAACTCACAATTTTGGATGTCAAAAAGCCAAGAATCAAATCCCAGCTCTGTCTCCTACTACCTGTATGACCTTGAGTAAGTTGTTTAAGCTCTTTCAGCTTCAGTGTATCCTGTATAAAATAAGGGAAATAACAAATGCCTCACAGAATTTTTGTCAGCATTAGAATGAGATAATATACAGCCAGGCTTGGAGCTAAAGCTCTCTGTAAACCGGGGGGTTTTATTAACAATCTGAGCAGAATGCTTCAAAAGTTGGACTTCAGGTTGCTTAACACCTTTGTCCACTTCCTTACTAACTAGACATCTGAACTTGAACAAGTCACTTAGAATCTCCAAGTTTCATTTTTCTTATCTGTATAGATTGGGGATTATAATCCCTCTCTTGATGGGTGTTGTAAAGATTAAATGATGTGATTGACTAACAATCTGCCCATCACTCACTGGGCAAACTTGGTGAATAACAAGACCAGCTTTTATTAGTGTTTTGTGTCATTTGAATATCTGTAGGTATATTGGTTTGCTAGGGGAGCCATAGATTGGGTGGCTTATACAACAGAAGGTTATTTTCTCACATTATATTCTGGAGTCTAAAACCAAGGAGCCAACATGGCTGTCTTTTCCTGAGACCTCATCCATTGACTTGCAGATGGCTGCCTTCTTGCTATATTTTCACATGGCTTCTCTCTCTCTCTCTCCCCCCCACCCACTCTCTCCTTATAAAGGGACAAGTTGTATTGTATTAGGGTCCCACCCTTATGATCTCCTTTAACTTTAATTACCTTCTTAAAGGCCAATATATTCATACTGGGGGTTAAGCCTCCAATATATAATTATATGGGGGCACAATTCAACCCATAACAGGGCCAGGAATCAGATTGCAGTAGATTAAGGAGAGAGCTGGAGGCAGGATATGAACTCCGTGGATAAAATAAACTTTTCTGATATATTTGACAGTGCAGGAGAGGAGAGAGGTCGTCATTATTTTTTGTCATTATTGAGACAGCATGTGACCAAGTAGAAGGAGCGTAAGTTTTGTCATTAAAGACTTGAATATAAATCTTGTCTCTCTTTTTCTCCTGACATCTGACCACTCACTTTTTTAAATCTCCATGAGATTTAGTACCAACATATATATAAGAAAATAGACAATTACACCTCATCTTGAAGTTACTGCAAAGACTAGAATAATATCAGTAGATCTCATCTCTTGACATATAATAGGAGCTCAATAAATGTTAAGCACCATATTTAAAGTCCCCCAGAAGCATACTTTTTGGTGGTGGCTGAGTCTCATCACGTATTTCACAGCTGGATTGTGCTGGGCTCTTCACAGAGTTTGCCTCCAGGAATCAGAGTTTCGATTGAGTTAGGTGGTGTCATTTTTTAAATTTATCATAAACTGGTGATTGCTGATGATTTCAGGTGTGTTTTTAGAGCCTGTCAGCCTCTTGGAAATAGAAACAGCCCTTTGGCAGGTAGGAGTCATTAAGAAGTAAGGTACCAGTCAGCAGGGAAAACAAGAGAGCTTGCAGACAGGCACCTCAGGTGTGGTACTTTGAATATTGCATGGGGTGTTTTGAATATTGCATGTGCTGCTCATCGGATCACACACACTTAACTCAATTACACTGATCCTCTGGCCCTGAGTCCTTTGTCTCAGTCTCAGTATCTGAAAATCTGCAACTGCTGGAGAAGAACGTGTGTTGGGCATGCGGTTCAGACTGCTGTGTGGTTACGAAGGCCAAGAAGTTAATAAGCCGTTTTGTTTCTTGCCAGTGGAAGGGTCACTAGAGCCAGAGGAGGTTATGCTATGATTGAAAGACGGCTCAGAGAAGCTGATTAAAAGTCCCTCTACTTTCGCCTATGTTGGGTTTCTCAGAACAACGCACAGTCAACACAGTGATTCCAAAGAAGGCATTTAAAGTCCACCAGTGGTCCACAAACCACAGGCTGGGAAGTCATTTTCTAGAGGGCAGATAAGGTACATGGGGCTCCACAGAAATGGAAACTCTAGCAGCAATATCATTTGTTGATTGATTGATTCATTCATTCATTCATTTACCAAATAATTCTTTAGTCACAAGGTATATGACGCTCTAGGTCAAGTCCGGAGGATATTCAGATCAGTGAGGCATTACTCCTGTCTTCAGGTAACTCACCATGTGGAAGGCAGACATAAAGATGTCACACTGCTTTGCTTTACATGCTGCTAGATGACAGGGAGGTGGCGTGTGAGAACCCCGACCAGGGAGCCATCCATCCATGTGACGGAGCAATCCAGGAAGACTTTTGAGAGGAGGCAGTAATAATTGAATCAGATCATCAAAGATACATACATGTCACCAGGTGGAATAAGAACAATATGTTAAGCTGAGGAAATTACACTGTAAATGGTTCAAAAGTAGTTTACATCAGAACATTTTTCAAGGAATTAGAGTCTTTCTATTTGTCATTGTCTGTTTACATTTAGATCTGTTCCGTGGCATTTATTTCTGCACTGACAACTACAGTAACTGCAACACAGCCCAATGGGTGAACAACCATCATAGGGAGTACCATCTTCCTTCATTTTCTCTTGCTCTGGGCCCATCGAGCAGCATCAACTTATTCGCTCCCATGAACCAAAGAGAAAATTGAAGGAGGCCCACTTTGGCTTTTTTGGTTTTCCTCACAAAGCCCAGCCTGAGGTCAAGTTGTTAAAGCCTAGCAGCCTTATATTGGCTACTTTATCTCTTTTCACATCCTTTAGATGCACACGCCCAAAATTCTCATCAATTTTATCCCTGTCAGCTCAGAGTTGATCCCTGGTCTTTCCATCTGTTCAAGTCCCTTTTATTATTCTTACCCATCAATCACTATTTCTGCAGTTCTTGCAGATCACTGTTGCAAACGAAAGTATTCTGATATAAAAAGTACAAAAGAAATATTTGCTTTTACTTCCTCTTCCTCAGTTTGACTTCCTCATAACCATTCCGAGCGTCTGTTCCCTCACCAGGATTAGTCTTTTGCAAACTCCCTGAGGGCAGTGATACAGAGATTAGACTTCCACAGACCTTTCTTCTCTGCTTAGTATGAGCTCTGGGCCCTCACAGCCCAGAGTGAGGGAGGGCACAGCTGTGTAGGCACAGATGTTAGTGAGCGGCAGCATTACCAAGTATCAAAAGAGATGTGACTTTT
This sequence comes from Sturnira hondurensis, assembly GCF_014824575.4. NCBI lineage: Eukaryota > Metazoa > Chordata > Mammalia > Chiroptera > Phyllostomidae > Sturnira > Sturnira hondurensis. The sequence continues at coordinate 7,866,464 of NW_028073411.1, forward strand.
GTAGTCAAAAGTGACTCCATTTCCAGCTGACACATGAAACGTGGAACTGGGAGTGCTGGTGGTCCTGGATCCACAGTGGATGACAAGATGCTGTTGTCCTGGGCCTCAGCCCTCTGAGCTAGAAGTCTGCAGCCAAGAGGAAGGAATGTAATGGAAGGAAGCCCTGACCTTATGAGTCCTGACCCAGTACGAGGCCTGGTGATGGCTCTACCCCTGATGAATCCCTTAACTGAAATTTGGACTGGTCTATGGCAGAAAAAAATTCCTTAGGCCTCTCATGGGCCACACTGCAAAGAAGCAGGACCTAATTAAGGATGCTATACTTTGAGACCCAACTAGCCAGGTCCTGATATGTCCCCACACCTCCCAAAGTGTGTCCTACATGCCTTGGAGCAGATAGGCAGATGTTACTTGTGGAAGGACAAATGCCCTTCAGGGTTAATTGGGTTAACAAAGTGAAATGAAGTTCTTTGTTGCAAGGTCTCTTAGAACTTTGTATTCCTATGTTTTACTCCCAAACTATACTAACATTTACATTTCCCAGATTTACACGGACTGAAAATTACTTTGCATAAGAACATTTTAGAGGTATTACAGTATAAATATAATTCACAAAGCAAAGTGCAAGGTTTTATAATTTATCTGTAGCATGGATTTCCTTGCCTGCAAAGTAGGGTATGGCCAGAAGTTCCCCTAGGCCCTGGTCTACACAGTCCTGTGTGCACCTGTGAAGGCTGAGTTCACGCCAATCAAACTGGCAGATGATTTTGTCTACGTTATTTGCAGCCCCAGGTGAAATACTTTATTTCAGAAGAATCTTCATTCAGTATAAACAAAGTTTTATTTCATAGATGCATGATATAAGGGTGATGTTGATTATTATTAAATTAAAAGTTTATTTTCATAGCTAGTGCTTGGTGTGTGTACACAAATCCCAGGTTTTAAATTTTCTGTAATTTTTAAAACTTTTTGTACTGTACTGAAAAATATTAGTGTTATAATGTCTAATGACTAGATAATGTTAAAAATGGTATATAGCCCTAGCTGGTGTGGCTCAGTGGATTGAGTACCAGCCTGTTAACCAAAGGTCACCCGTTCGATTCCCAATCAGGCCAGGTCCCAAGGAGTGGTCGTGTGTGAGAGGCAACTGATCAATGTATCTCACACATTGATGTTTCTCTCCCTCTCTTTGTCCCTCCCTTCTTCTCTCTCTAAATATAAGTAAATAAAATCTTAAAAAGTGAATTGTTTAAAAACCAGAAATGCTATATAGAATTAGCCTGGCTTAATACTATGTATTCTGGGAAATATAAATATGGTTTGGCAGTGTGAGAATCATTCCTCTGGAAAAGTAATAGACATCTAATGAGTATTTCTCTCTGCTTACCTGTGGATAAGCACGGGTATGCGGTGGCTGTTCCTAAGACTCTGCTTGCTTTCCCCCCGCAGACAGCGTGGAAGATGAGCTGGAGATGGCCACCGTCAGGCATCGGCCTGAGGCTCTTGAGCTTCTGGAAGCCCAGAGCAAATTCACCAAGAAGGAGCTCCAGATTCTTTACAGAGGATTTAAGAATGTAAGAACTCTCTTTTTGATTTTACCTTCCCCTAGCTCTGAGAGGAGCATTGAGAAATGAGAGGGGAAAAGGAAAAGATACATTCTGTGAAAGCCCCATTGTATGTGCGTTTCACACCAGTCTTTCCTAGATGTGGATATTGTTGATAACCGTGTGGGCTTTGCCTCACTCTGGCGTACCGGCGCTCATACATTGTAGGCACACATTGGACACAGATGAGTCAAGGAGAAAGGTTTATTAAATTCAATTATGACTAGGGGTATTTTTTAATTTTTCTAGCAATAATGATATCATTTCAATAAGTGATAATATTTCAACTGTCTCTTCATTTCTAAACTATAGTCCTAAGCTTGACTTGAAACTTAGCTATAAACCAGGGCCTGTCAAATAAGTCCATTCCTAACACTGGAGAAAAGTCTTGGTAAGTCCGATGGTCTGTAAAACACCATGCTGCAAAGATTCCAGACCACAGGTGTCTGTAGGTAGCCCCTGCATCCAGTTACCTGTGATATGGGTGTGAGTCTGATACTCCTTCCTCAGTGATTCATCTTCAAAAGGAATGATAGTCCATGGACACAGGAAGGTGGTGGTGGGAGACAGTGAGTGGTCCAGGCAATCAATCTAACACACATTCTTATTGAATCTTTGGTATGTGCTCAGTATTAAGCTAGATATTGCGGGTTATTCAAAAGCTTGGGAAGATATGCTTCTGTCTTCAAGGAGATTATGGTCTGAATATAAAGAAAGAAGACTTACTGTCATGAATCTATTTGAAAGCAACTCGTCTTTAAAAGTATCAATGGTTGTGGTCGTGTACCGAATGGCATGCACCGCCCAAGATGTGTTGTGTTCTTACACATCTGTAAGCCATAGTGAGATCCAAATGAAATTGCTTTGATTCCTCCCCAAACCCACTTTCAAGGAAACTCAAACTTCATAGCCCATAAAAGTCTACAGTGTCCAAAGATTTCTGCTAATTCCATCCTTTTCAAATCTGACCACTTCAAATACAATATTTTTCAGACTATAAGACTCACCTTTTTTTCTTTTTCTCCCCGCCCCAAATTTGGAAGGAATAATGGTTGTTAATGTTACCGTTGAGTTTGTTTACATTTACATTGGTGAAATATTATTTATGTTATTAAATATTTTAACACAGTTTTTGCTTCAATTTTTTTCCTATTTTTGTCTAAAGCCTAGGTGCATCTTATGGGCCAAAAAATACCATCAGTGCCTCTGTCCAAGCCCATGCAAGTCAGATGAGAAACTCTGGCCCTGCTTTGATATCCATAAAACATGTAATCAGAGCATTGGTAACTCACGTTGAGTTTTCAGAATATACTTATAGGATTCCATCATGCATATTGCATACAACCTTCCACCATCTCTCTGACTCCATGGTGTCTCTCTCTGTCCTATTTCTGCTTCTCGCCACTCTTCTTATCAGGGCATTCTAAATTTTTCTTTCCCCATTACTCTTCTAAAGCCTCATTCTCTGCTATCACCCAGGCCTTTGTGGGGGTACACTAGATGGGGAGGAAGGAGACATAATGGAGATGGGTGTTCACTACACAGGCACAGGACTCTCATTAAAAGCGATCTTTATGTGTAATGTATCTGGATGACATGTATAAGTAAACATGCATAGAGAGAAAGGAGCTGTACAGAATTATTAGCTATGCCTACATTCCCAGTTTGCAGACTTCAGAGTGAGCAAGGCTTACAGAGCAACAGCTGCCCGATTCCTGGCAGCAGCAAACCACTGAGTGGCAAGGGTGGGAAAGGAGAGGAGCTGAGAAAGACCAAGTCTGGGCCCAATGTAAATGCTAAGGAAAGACTAATGTAACAGAATAGAACTTCAAATGCATTCTTGGGAACATCTAAGTGTCTTTGCTCTAACTCAAAGATTTTGTAATAAGCAAACGTATTACTTTTTAACATTGGATTGTTCATCAGATACAAAATGGCTGTTAACTAAAGGAGAAATTAATCCAGCCTCCCAGAATGCCTGCATTCCTGGACAGCTGATCTACATTATTACTCCACTTTCATCACTGTAGGTCCCTGACTTTTACCCCATTTGTTAAGAATTGGCGTCATGGTTACTGCTATCACTGACCTCAAGGGCCAACATCTCTGCAACAGGTCTTAACCAAGTTGCACTTCACAAAATATTGCCCAGGATCCAAAGTCTGCATTCATTGATTTCTTTTGCATACTTGTTCCATTTCCTATTTTCCCCTTCCCTGTCTTTTCCCAACTTTTCTTTCCCCCTTTCCTAATCTTCTGATTTTCTCTCTTTTCTCACTTCTCCATTCTCTCCCTGCTTTTTGGTCTTTTTTGTAAAATCCTCACCCAAGGATATGTTTCTTGATTTTTAAAGAGAGAGGAAGGGAGAAAGAGAGAGAGAAACATCAATGTGAGAGAGAAACATCAATCAGTTGCCTCCCATACACCCCCTAACCAGGGATAAAACATGCAACCTAGGTATGTGCCCTTGACTGGGAATTGAACTTGCAAACTTTTGGTGTTTGCAAGTTCTGATGACTCTCCAACCAACTGAGCTAGGATGCTCCCTCCCTTTTTTTTCTTTGTCTTTTCATGTTGTCAATTCCTGCCTCCTTTCTTTTTCACTCTTTCTCTTTCTTCCTCTTTCTCCATTTTTTCCCTTCTCTCTTCATTGTTTTCTCTATCTTGCCCACCCTGCCTCATGAGGTAAGTTTCCATCAGAACTTTATACGCCTAAAGCTTATTTTAGATACTTCTTTCAAAGAAAGGATTTCACAGTTGCTCAGAAAATATTACTTGATGTCTCTGAGAAACCGAACAAGAGTGGTACTGCAAGACAAGCACTGAAGCAGGTCAGCAGCACTCGTGTTCGCCGGGGGACAGCAGTTGACCCAGCTTGGCATTTGAGAAAGCAAACGAACTACCCTTGATTTCCTGAACACCAATTATCCCAAGCCCTTAAGTTCAAAAAATCATTTCCTTGGAACCAATTAGGATATTCATTTTTAATGAAACCTTTAAAAACTCCCCATATTTTGATTAGAAGGATAAACTATTCATCAACATTTTAAAATACTCGCATAGAAGTGGCTTAATATGGCAAGGCACACTGCAAGTAAAGGCCCCCAGAGGCACCCCTCCCCCATCTTTTTCCAGTGCTGTATCTCTGATAGCATTTCTTCATTTCCGACATAGTCATCAATATCAGTGGGGTCTGGGAGAAAATGAAGACAGTGGGAGAGAATTTCCCAGCCCTTCACCCCATCTTACCCACTGAATCCCCCACCCCTGTATTTTCATTTCTTACCGCATGTTGAACTGAGTCTCCAAAAATAGGCAGCTGATACAAAAGGGAGAATATAATACAATTTTTCCCAACCTTTAGTGGGCCTCAGAATCATCTGATGGTCTTGTTAGAACACAGACTTCTGGGTCCCAGCCCCAAAGATTCTGATTTAGTGGGTCTGAGATTGGGGCAGAGACTTTGCCCTTTTTGTAAGTTCTCGCACGAAGCTGATAGGCTGTTCTGGGGATCACACTTTGGGAACCACTGTGTAGTGCAGATCTCATAAACTTTGCTGTCAATCTCGAGCCCACATTTTACTTGTTTAAGCAGCTCCCTCTGCATCAGTGGTCTCTCCAAATTTGGATAATGATATCTACATTGCACAGCTTTGGGTTTATTCATTTTGTTTAAGCTTCGTTTTTGAGATAACAAGCCAACAAACATGAAGTTAAGCAAAAAGGAGTTATGCTAGTGTGGCCCCAAATAGTCAACCTCGCTTTTGTGTCCCATCAAAGTGGGACATTAATGGTTGGCCTACACACCTCCCAGGCCTTGTCCTGGGTCTTGAACTACCAGGTATTAGAAAGGCTGTGGAAAAATCCAAGGTATCATCTACACATCAGCAGTCTCAAACTTAACTGCATGTTGCAATCATCCTGGGAGCTTTAAAAATTGAAAATAGTTGAGACCATGTTTGGTGATTCTGATGTAATTGTTCTGAGAAGAAATTTGAGCAACTGGATTTATAAAGCTCTCCAGGTGATTATACTGTGCATCCCAGGCTGAGAACCATTGAACTGGATATATAAGATTCTAGGTGTAAGGCGATTCTATCTCGCGCGTGCACATACACACACACACACACACACACACACACACACACACACACACACACAAAATGAACCTAATAATGAAGAGCCCTATAATGGCAATACCAATGGTTAGACTGGCTATGTGGGAACCTTGTGAAGTCCTTTGTGGGTGGGATGTCTGTGTGTGTGTGAGGGTGTGGGGAGTGGGACTAACAGGTCTTACCTCGAGTGATTCTGATTTAGTTAAATCTGGGGTGATGCTCAAGAATCCTTTTCCTTTTAAGCTTTTCAATTTAAAAAATAAATTCTCACTTTAACAGATAGCTAGCGAAAGGCCACATATGAGAACTGCTGACCCAGAAGATCATACATACATTTATATATATGTGATTCATAAACTTCCTTTGCTATTCCATTTCAAAATCAAGCATAACTTCAGTTCAGTTTTAGGAGATCATGAATAGTCTATGGGGGCATTCAGTTTTAGTACGGCCATGCATCTTTCCAGTTGTGAATACACAAACACAGAGTTTATTCTTGTATGATTATGTATTGGTTATTGTACTTTCTATACGAGCAACTATAAACCAACTTCTGCTCCACCCTGCAGTTAGACCTGTATGCCTTGGACTCCCGGCTCCTTGCTTTCCCACATGTTTGCCTGCTTCCTTTTCCTTCACTACCGAGAATTATATTAGGATGAAGTATCCACTAGATTCAAAGATATACTTTCAGGCATCACTTTAATGCTTGTTAATGTTGGGCTAAAAATGATTAAAAATTAATACTTTTCCTCTCATCTTCTAAGCGCTTCTAGTTCAGCTAATAATCAAATTAATAAAAATAGATTAACAAGAGAAAAATCAAATTTTAATACATGTGCATGGAGAATTCACATAAGCATAAAGTATCCCAAAATGAGTGAGGTAACACTGGGCATGTGTATTTTAAGCAAAGGATAAAAGGTCTTAGATTTCCAGAAGTGAGGATGGGCCATTTGAGGAAGAACAGAACATACATGGCAGAAACATCCTTTCTGAGAAATGTCAGAAACACTGGGACACAGGGGTTAGCTAGCTAACAAGTCCCTGCCTGAAGCCCCTCCTTGGACCATACTTCATTCAAATAGGACTACAGCAGCATCCCCAAATTCCCTGCCTGGAGCAGGCCTTTCCATCTGAATCTCTTAGGCAGGAACGGACAGGCTCAAAAGTTCTTTCCGCAGCTTGTTTTTTAACAAACAGCTGAAAATCAATATCCTAAAAAGCTTCAGGGTCACAAAACTTTGGTTCCCTTCATTACTATCCTTTTTTTTTTCTGTAAAAATGCTAAGTGTTAATATCTTTTTAACCTAAAAGAAAGATGTTGGTATTAGCTTTCTATGGCATATAACAAATTACTACATATCAGTGGCTTAAATCACACACACACATTTATTATGTTACAGCTTTGCAGGTCAGGAGTCCAGAAATGCCTTAGCTGGACCTTGGCCCTGAGCTCACACAGAGCTGCAATGAAGATACTGGATGGGCCACATTACTTTCTGGATCCCGGATCCATGGTTATTGGCGGAACTCATTTCTTGAGGTTGTATTTCCAAGATCTCCACTCTTGCTGACTGTCAACCTGGGGCTACCCAGCAACCAGAGGTGTCCCATAGCCCTGGCCAATGTCCCACTCACAGGCTCTCTCATAACACAGCAGCTCACATCTTCAAAGCTACTGAGGGAGTCTCTTGTCTCCTACAGCAGAGTCTGGTGTAATGTAACATAATCCTGAGAGTGATATCCCAGGGCATCACCCTTGATAATGCAGCACTCAGGTCCGGGAGATTAAAAAGGGTGTGATTTATTTGGAGTCCCATAGGGTATCCATCACAGTGGTATTTGTGAGGGGACAGCCACCCCTGTGGGGTGAATCACCTGAATTCAGTCTGATGTCACATCTCCAGTGCAGTCAACCCCCCACCCTCAACGTTCGTCCTGCATTCAGGCATCTCCTTGGAGATTTCACCAAGTCACAGCAAACTTTTGCTTGATTGCTGTAAGAGCTCTTATACTAAGGCCAAAGGAACCAGCAAGAGATGAGAGTTCTTTGATGGGGTCTTTCCACCCCACCCAAAGTGTCTGAGAACTCATTACACTAAAACCTTTAAAAATAGATGATGGGAACTGAGGGTGAAATTACAGGGATCTACGTTTAAGGCACGGTACATCTACATGAACAGCACAAAACCCCAGGGATGATGGAGAGGGAGAGAGAGAGTGCGGCCCGTGCACGGAGAAGAGTGGGATAGGTAGTTAGGGCAGAGAAATGAGCTGCTAATGTAAAGCAATTGCTCTTTTGTCCTGAGTCCTTGGAGGTATTATTAAGCCTTTCAGAGGCTGATTGTATGACCTTCAGCAAATCGCTTCTTACCTGGCAGCTCTGTCTCCCTGTCACCAAATTAGGGATTAGGATCTTCCTTTCCAATCAGAAAGAGGGTGCGTAATAATTGGTTTTGTTCCACACTTGAAGGACTCAGATAAAAGACCTTCCTTAAGTGCAAAGTATTACTCATGTACTTCAGAATCAAGGTATAAGTACAGAGTTAAAATGTTATTTCCCATGCCCTCGCAGAGTTTTCTGTCAGGCCTCCAAGACCCGGGCCTTTCTGAGGAGCAGGTTGTCGGCAGATCTAGGCAGGTAAACATGACTGCCTCTCTGGCTTCCGAGGACTGACGTGGGGCTCTCCAGGGGTTAAACCTTCCAACCGTCATTTCCTACCTTGGGCAGGTAGTTTAGTTTCTCTGGATATTAAATTCTCCTTTGAAAATTCAGGATGTTGACACTCATGTATATAATACGATAAGAAATAGTTCATATGATCCCTTTTATTTAGAGTATGGTCAATAGACCTCAGAGCTCTTTGATTGTTTCCTCTCGTAAGTTCATAAGGACTCCAGGATGTTCTCTTTACGTAAAAACGACGGTGTGATGAGATTGCAGGCCTGGCTACTCTTTGGCTGTACACTGGACCTCTCTGGGCTTCACTCATCTCCTATGCAAAACTGGGGAAATGGCACCTTCCAGATACTTGGCAAAAATAATGACTGTAAAGCACAGAGTACAAAACCTGTCTCATAACAACGCTCGAAGCACAGCTATTATCCTTTTCACCATCAGCATTATTAGCGCCATTGTCACCGTGCTGCTCCAATGAGGTGTGGCCTGTCCAGAAGCTGCTTCTTTGTCTTTGTCCCACATCCTGGCCTAAGGACAAATTTGGAAACAGTGCTTATTTTGTTTCGATTTTACTCTGTTCTTTGACTGGTTGGAGAAAAACCAGCACAGTCTTTCCTGTAATGAATTCCTCAGCAGGATTTTGTAAAAATCAAAACAGATGATTTAATTTGTAGTGTTTCCAACATACAATGCAGCCACGGACATAGGTAATTAAAAAAAAAACTTACATAAAAGCAGCCCTTAGATAAAGTGCAATTCACCAAGAATATTTCTGAAATCTTCAAGATTTTCTTTCCATTTTCCCATGATTATCCTGCCAATAAGATCTCAAGTTATTTCTCTTCAAGTGACAAGAGGATTCACCCAGGCTGATGGGGCCACTCTGATCCAGTAGGACACTCAGGGATCCTTTACAATACATTTACTGAAATGCTCCCCTTCAGATGGGTTTCTGTCCCCATCTGCGTTGCATAAACTAGGTCACTTTCATGTTTGTGTTCAGAGGTGAAAAAGCCATAGAGCAGGGCAAGCAACTTGTGCTGAGTTAGAGATAACGCAAAGTACATCACTTTCACTCACATTCTAAGGACTTGTTAGTCACATGAACCAGACACCTCCAGGGGAATCTGGTAAATGCGGTCCCTAGCTGGATAGCAGTGCATGTAGGTGGAAGGAGAAACTAGATTGGGGAAACAACTAGCACTCTGGGAAAACCAATAAACACTTCTACTAAATTTTTCTAGAGAATATACAGTACTGAAGAGTTCCTAAGTTACTCCAGCTAATTCTCTTAAGACATTTTTTTAAAAGTCTGAGAGCAATGTATCAATTTATTCTTCAAATTCATGTATCCCTTAATGGATCAAGACTTTTAAAATAATGATAGTAAGTTTCTGTCTTTTGAATGCTTTGAGGTTTCCTACTTGCCTCAGCACTGTACATCAGAAGTGAATAATATATAACAAGTTCAAGAGCGGCTTCATCCAGGGAGTTTGTTAGTACACTTTGTTGTATATTAAACCCAGTCTTCAGAGCACGGAGTGGTGGTAAGACTGCTGGGCAGATCAATTTTAACAACATTACGCCTCTTTTTTTTTTTTTGGAAAAACTACTTGATTCACACAAATGTATCACTGGGAGCCCAATAAATAATTTTTCAGACTCAGTACATATCCCTTAAAGAGTCTGATGTGCAACTTTGGACATCTTATGGTTAAAACTAATAACAAATCTGGGCGCCATTCATCACTGCAAGCTGCTGGCAATGAACTTACCTCATAAAGTCAGATCATTTGTGTTTTTTTTAATAATTCCCACTTAAATGGACTCATTAGTATAAGCCTAACTGGTGATTACTCTTCTGTTCCTGGAAGGGATTCAAATCTTCATTAAAATAAAGTAAGTTGCCAAAACTTTAAAAATCTTTTCAATACTACATTGGAATCCAGTGTGTTAGACTATAAATTCTCTTAAATCTGTGTTGATTAATTTAACTTGAGGGAAACGCAAAGATATGTTTAAAGGGAAATGAGGTAGAATCAATAATTCTTTTATCTAGGCATATTATGCTAATATATAAATTATGCTTAATATATGGGATTCCAACTCCCTTGGAATTTTAGGAGATGAAATCAAATCTTCTCATCTAAATCTCTTCCTGTTTGTTAATCCTTTCCACGGGCAAATGCAGAGCATCGATCTATTCTTGAATACTAAACTATATGTCAGGGATGTTGCTGGTGTTGCATACACACTAGCCAGTAAAGGAGAGTTGTCTTTGACTCAGAGACATTACAGTCCAATGTAGGAAGTATAGAATTAACAAGAGAGAAAAGAAATCATTAACACAGACATGGTGTTGGCTCTTTGTCCAGTTCTATTCTGTCATAGCAACACCTACTCACCACGCAGAAGACTTTAAACAATTTAATCTACAGAGAGTAAAAAGAAGAAGTGTCTTTAAAGCTACTAAGGACCATCAAAAGACCATTTCAGTAGAGTAGATTATGTTATTTCAGAAGATTAACTCATTGCCTTCTTGAAGACTTCTTTCTATTGGTCAAAGATCCTTAGGTAACAAAAAGAAATGTTTAGGGCGAGCAAAGATATTACCTGCCAAATCCTACAGGCTGATGGAACTTCTTTTATGAACATTCAAATAGGTCAACATGGAAATAAGCCAAACCGCTTTCTTCCGATGTGAATTAATAACCACCAAAGAAAGACCAATGAGCAACTTCATTTCTATTTTCATTTTTAATGTACCATCTATTGATCTTCAAATATTATGAAGGAAATTTGCATAAGCACATGTATAATATGACCCATACAATGTACATCATAGATTCCGCAACACTGAGGAAAGGAGAAAATTTAATTTTTCAAAAATGTAGGCCCGGAAAGTTACTACTATTTGGCATCATACTTAGTCCTTAACATCTTAGGAGCCAAGTGTTCAGCTTTGTTTTGTTTTGTTCATTTTTCTTAGGTTATTTCAGCGTAGTTCCTGGTTATCACTCATCATTAAGCAGTTAGCTAGTTGCTTAGTTTATCTAGCTTCCTAAACATTATACCCTTTTGTTACCAAAGTGGAATTTGTGGAATTACGCCTGTGCTGCTGAACATAGATACAGCACAAAGATTGATGAAGACGGAAAAAGGTCTCTATTAAAAGGTTGCCCGATTCAAGGGAACAGAGGACTCCCCAGCTCCAGGCCAATCTCTTCCACAAAACACAGAAAGAACCCAGTCACCCCCTGAGACAGAGTGGGTGTCCAGATACCCAGCTTCATCTTTATCTGTCCTTATGGGCCTGAGGCTGTTAGCAAGCAGGTCTTTGTCTTCAGGCTCTCTAGGGCACACTTGGGAGGCTGGCATTGCCATTGCCTCCCCACAGCTTCCTTCCTCTCCGGGGGCCCAGAATGGCTGCCAGACCACTCTGCCAGTCGTGCGGAGGAGGCTGCAGTAGCCAGCACCCAAGGCTGCTCACGGGCCTGGGAGAAGGCCTGCACTCCTGACCATGCCTACGGATCTCAGAGTGAGAGGAGAGGTGCAGCTCAGGTCCTGTGCAGAGTGGAGACGCGGTGGCCCACGGGCCACCACTGGTGGAGCATGGCCCACCTTGGGACTCACCCTTAGTGGGAGCCAGCCCCAAACAGGCGAGCAAGGGCAAGGAAAAAATTAGGGCAAACAGAGTCTGGTGCCCACTGGACCCCACGAACACCGCAGCCCCCTTAATGGGCAAGTGAGGAAAAGGAAAAGGGCATAAGTCTCCAGGCATCCACGCGCTTTTTGTTTAAAAGTCTGGGCCCCCAAATCCCAGCCAATCCAAGCTAATGTCCATGCTCTTCAGCCTGCGCAGCATCTCTGCTGTGCCTCCTGCCGCCACATTAACCTCCACGGTACACGTGTGTTGTGACCCTTTCAGCCCACACACGCTCTGTGAAACCTTCCTCCTGCCGTGTCACCGACTGGGCTAGTTTGTTTGTCCTTATGGGGGTGGGGGTAGGGGAAGCGGGGGAGGGGTATGGAAATCTGCAGCTCTGGTTGGATGTGCTTTTAATCCCACCTCTCGGACACTTTCTGACCACTCCCCCACGCTGGGGAAGCCTGGCCCTTTGTACCACTTCAGGGTGCCCCCCCCCCGCTTTTACCAGATTCCCTCTTAAACCATAACACTTTCTTCTACCCCCAAAAGATCCTTTTTAAAACGTTTCTAGAAATTTCTAAAGAAAGGAAGAACAAAAAATATTCCAAGCAGTAATTTAGTGCCTTATCACCAGGAAAGTAAGTAGTATAATTTCTGCAGTTAAAATCCAAGTTGAATCTTCTTACCAGAAATGTGGTTCCATATAGAGCTCTTCATTAAAGAAAAAAAGAAGTAAACATGATTTGAAGTAAACAAATTCCATGACAGACTGTGATTAGTCCCTTGGTGATGCATTGTTACAACTTGTGGTCTGTAATTATTTTAGGACTCCGACTCCCCACATGTTATCCATGGTGACTGAAAGTGGGGTGGGCAATAATGTTTCTCATGGAACTAATAGTAGATTAAACACATTTTAATATACCGTACACAATTGAGCAATTTACTGCTTGTCTGAAGCAGAATAGGGCACCACGTATCTGTGCATGAAGTGAATGCTAATAATGCCTACTTGGTTTCTTCTGGAACTCCACATAAAACCCCAGTTCCCTAATGGAAGGAAAGCTTATTACTGAACACACTTTGCATTACCATTAATAACTGCTACTGATTTACTGGATAGATTACATCTATTGAAAACAGATTGGGAGCATGCAGTTAATTACCAGCTTTTTCTAATTAATTAGTGTTTTGTCTGACTAGAATATTAGAGTGCTTTCACCCCAGTGAGTGCGTGCTGAAGTGAGGCCATCCCCAGCAGCACGGTGCACTGCCCTCTTTCGTGTGTCACTGGTACAGCAGACCTAGGGAGGACCCCTCTTTCAGTGCGTGCGTGCGTGCGTGCGTGCGTCCGTGCGTGCGTCCGTGTGTGCATGCGTCCGTGTGTCCGTGGAGAATTGAGAGCCACCTAATCCTGGATTTCAATCCCTGATCTGACATATAGTAGTCATTTTACTCTGAGAAAACCCCCTGAACCTCGTCTTCCTTATCTGTAGTGGCAATAATACCATCTACTCATAATACTGGTGATGAGTCTTAAAGAAATAACTGTAAGTGGAGGCGCTGATGTGTGATAAATACTGTGGCTGACTTCCTGATCCCTTGCATCGCGCTGGTCCAACACAAACAGCAATGCCCTCTGCTGACGCTCTCATGGGTCTCATGGTGAAGGTAAATGAATACATTCAGAGCTCTGTTCATGCACCTTTGATAACAACTAATTCCACCAACGACAAATTTTTCAGAGACTGGTGTTGAAGACGACCTACATGATTATTTGTCCTGAAGTCACATAAGCAATGAAACAGCCAAAGAAATAATGAAATCTGTGCCTTCTTTGCCTTCAGACCCTGTCTTTTGCCTCTCCATTCAGAATTCTCTGTATGACACCAAACTCCCTCTGGGATTCTAAGGCACCTGTCCCTTCCACATACCAAATCGTGAAATCTTCAGCCAGCAATTCACACATGTGTCCTGAGTTTCTGCAGAATGAGGAGCTGCAGTAAACACTTGGAAAATGGATAGTAAGCAAATAGATGTGAGAGCTGCCCTCAAGAAGTGAAGGGACAACATAACTTGATATCTCTTTTTCCACATTATTAGTGTAAAATCCAGATCATCTATTACATGGGTGGCTTTTTTTTTTTGGCAGAGTGATGGTAACATCAAGAGATTTAGAAACTTCCCAAGGTCATAGAGCTAATTAGTAACTGTGACATAATTATAACAGGCTCATGTGAGCTCCCAACTCAATAACTCAGTCCAGTATNGGCACCTGTCCCTTCCACATACCAAATCGTGAAATCTTCAGCCAGCAATTCGCACATGTGTTCTGAGTTTCTGCAGAATGAGGAGCTGCAGTAAACACTTGGAAAATGCATAGTAAGCAAATAGATGTGAGAGCTGCCCTCAAGAAGTGAAGAGACAACATAACTTGATATCTCTTTTTCCACATTATTAGTATAAAATCCAGATCATCTATTACATGGGTGGCTTTTTTTTTTGGCAGAGTGATGGTAACATCAAGAGATTTAGAAACTTCCCAAGGTCATAGAGCTAATTAGTAACTGTGACATAATTATAACAGGCTCATGTGAGCTCCCAACTCAATAACTCAGTCCAGTATTCCAATGAGGAGACACTGAGTATGAAAAAATAGAATGAAAATAAATCTGTAAAAAGGTTGTCCCTAAACAAAGGGACATTTTAGCTCCTTAATGTGACAACGAGGTGGAACCAGAATCCCTGGTTCTAGTTAGACATGGCATGCCTTCCCCAAGGTGAGTAGGGATCATGGTCATGCAGGCATCATATGAAGTTTCCAATCACGTGCGGAGGGATTTATAAGATAGAGGAGCAGACTAACATGAGGATAAAGAGCATGGAGTCGGTCTGCCTGGATTTACATCCTAATCCTGCTGCTTTCTTACTGGTGAACTTGAAGATGCCACTCAGCCTGTCTGTATCTCAGTTTCCGTACAAAGATGACTCTGACCTTTTTGATTGACATTCTGGAAAATTAAAGAGGACCACATTTGGAGGGGACCATCACAAGTGCCATCTTGTTTGGAGATTTAAAATGCCTTGTTGACATCCATGGAGAGTTATGGAGTTGTTAGTAGCATGCACATGTCTAGAGGTCAAGGGGAGATATGCAAGCTGGGAAATAAATACTGGTGACCTCAAGGGCTAAATTATATTTATTTCCATGAGACTAGATGAGATCACCAAGCACAAGCTATGTTTTGATTGATGTTTTTGAAATTTCGCTCTGACAGAGCAGGCTCAGAGGAAGGAGAGGGGCGGCCGTTAGAGCAGCTTGGGACCTAACGCAGTAGCTCAAGCTCAGGCTTGATTAGCGATGAAGATGGAGAACAGCAGTAGCCATGGTAATAACAAAAATGAATCATGATGCCGTGCAGTTACAATTTTAAACAACTAACACAGTACTAGTTACAATAAAAATATGGCAAAAATGCTCTAAGGGCCAGGCACCTCTTTTCATTTTTGTGATGTGAAGGCGAAGGAGACAGAGATTAGTTTGTCCTCCGGAGTTTCTGCCACTGGCCCATAAAGGAAGACTGGACTCTTCTCTTAAACAAAATCAGAAGAGACAAATTTCACAATGTTTCGGAGATAAATCCTCCCCCACTTTTATGATATATACTCTAATACCTTATTGATTTTGCCTTCCCTCTACCTTTGTTATCACCACCATAGACTGCCTCCCATATTGAAAACCCAGAGACTGTAACAAAAGAAGCAGTCAGGAAGGCTTCTGATAGTTACTTTCTTCAGGGTGTTGCCTCCTTTCCTGCAGCTTTGGATATAGAAAGGGCCTGTTTCTTCTATTTCTTTGCACTTTCTTTTTCCAAGTGTGCAACTATAATCTTTATTCTTTGTATTCACGTTCTTGCATCAAAATTTGTGCGGGGTCAGTAAGGAAGTGCATATTTGTGCGTGTGTATTCACGTTCAATGAACAAGGTGTGTAAGAAAATAAAGAATAAAATACAGTAAGAATTCTTAAAAACAAATCAAATAAAAGTTAAACAATAATAAAATAGAGGAGACTGGAACACAGTTGCTCAGGAGAGACAAAGAGTAAAAGATCACATCGAGCCCACACGTCTCACTGACTCTGTGGGTCCCCTCAGCGGCTCTTCGCTGCTGCCGAACTGCGGCACAGGCCCCTCCCACCCGATTCACCCGGCCCCCTTTGAAACATCCTGACCTTCATACAGGACAGCTGCATTTTCTCCGGTGTTGTCTATCTTTCGGGGTTCATGACCATGTAGCCAATTACCCAGCCCAGCAATCTGTGATCCTTCGTGCCTCCTTTTTCCTTTAATGATCCTTGCCTGACCAAGCACCAACTCCGATCAGAACTCCTTGCCTAACACTGACTCTAGCTCATCCCGTCCTCTCCAGCCCAGTACTGCGTGCACCGAAGTAGCTCAGGTCTGCGTCGTCTCTTTCATGAAGGAGTTAAGAGTGTTGTCATTAGTCTCCACATCTCTACCTTCTAATCAGAATATACTCTTCATCCCAACACCACATCTTACATGGAAAACCGAAAACTGGCCAAGGCGGTTCATTACTGAAATCAATTCTTTACTTACTCTATTTTATGTCAATGAGACCAAATTTCTCAAGTCCTTGAGCTGAGGCACTCTGTCTGCTTCTGAAGGTTACCCTGGTAAACCAAGGAGGAATGAATGAAACACGAATGGAAGCCTGCGTTAAACACACACATCAGAAGTAAAATATTCCTCAGTGCATGTTCTGGTATTTTGCTTTAAAACAAATTGAAATATTCCCAACATTTGGAATCCAGAAGTCAGTGATTGTAAATACAGTATCTGACAAAGTGTAAGGTGAGATGTGTTTAATGATATATCAGTAATTCTTGAGGACTAGGTTATCTGTGGTTATAGGTACTGTTTATGCATACTGGGTAATAATACGACAAAAGCAATTATGAAAGCCAGTAACACATGACATCCCTTTAATACCACCTGCCCTGGAACACTTTGTCTATGGAGTCATTATACCATGCCACTACAAGACCTCAAAGGATGCAAAAATATGAATATTGAGGTATTACATTTTCCTTTTCTATACATATTTTCAGTTCTAAGCCAAGTCAATTTGTATGCTTTTTTAGTTAGAATTTTGTTTTAAGTATATCAAACTTGCTTTAGGATGCAATGTTACAAAAGAAAAAAACATAACTACATGTGTCCATTGTGAAGATGAGAAAAATGTATAGATTGTTTCTGGCTTCCAAATGTCTCTGGCATAACTCTTTCTTCATGCTAGGCAGTTTTAAGCATTTTGTATCGACTACACAATAATATTATACAATAATGTTTAACAATAAAGTGTCATATTAAATACAAAGAGTGTTATGTTAATTCACATGACACTGTGAAATACATACCACTATTATTTCAGTTTTATAGATGAGGAAGTTCCAACAGAGATTGTGGGGTTACTTAAGGATGTACAGGTAAGAACGTGGCAGACCCGGGATTCAAGCTTTAGCAGGCAGCCCTGCTAAAGCTTAGCCACTCCCCGTGCTTTCTGTACTCTCAAGTTCATTACCTGCTTCCCATTCCCACCCTCCTTACTCAATTGTGTGGCTTTACAGCAAAATCTTAGCTTTCTGACTTTTACTTTCACCGTCCCCAACCCATCAAAGTACTCTTTTGTCAAAGTGATCTTTATAAAGAACAAATCTGTTGATACTAACTCTGCTTACCGTCTTCAAGAACTCTCGATTCTTGTATTTAAATAAAATTTAATTCCTTTGCATGGCATTTAAGGCCCTTCAGGGTTTGGCTTTTTCCTGTATTTCCACCCTCAATTCCAGTCACTCTCCACCTCAAGTTTTATGTTCTAATCCTACCAGCTTAGGTGTCCAGCCTTTCTGGAGCTTGCGATGCATTCTCTAACCACCTGTGTAATTTGATTCCGCTAACTCAGACATGACATTTATTGCTCCAAGTCTCAAGAGTCTGAGTAGACTCCTCTGTCCTCGCCCAACCTCCCAGATAATTCTTTGCACCTCTCTTATGACAGAGTTCTGCTCTGTGGTTGGTTTATTTGCCCATTTCCCTACCGTGCTGTGAGCAGAGGTGCTATGTCCCTTCATATTGGGATCTTCAGTCCTCAATGAATTCAAAGTGATAAATGACTAGATCAACACAGTGCAGTTTACATGCTAACTCAGTTATTAACCATATCACTTTGATGTCTCATTTGCAAAATGAGATAATAGCACCTACCTATATCCTAAATTCTTGTGAGGATCAAATGAGGTTATTTATGTATTGATCAATAGGTGATAGGTACATGTAGGTAGATAGAGAGGTTAACACAACTCCTGACACAGGATATGCACCCCAAAATATTGGATTGGCTTCCTACTGCTATTCTGGGTTGTTTAACTTTATAGTGTTCATGAAAGTACCATGCATTGTTGGACATTCTTTAATTCTGAATCTAAATTTGTACCCCATTTTCTACCTATAGTTCATTGGATTCAATTTCCCAGTTGGTGAACTGGGAAATGTTATAATTGGCAGAACAACTGGTAACGCTCTACCTGGTGGGAGCAGCTACTGGCTCCCCCCTTGCAGCAGTACAGGTGTCCTTCTGCTCGGGCTCAAGGCTTGCAACACTCTCCAGAAACAGGCCTTAGCACTTGGAGAAGCTTGCTCTCACTAGACGGCAACTTAGGTTGAGAGCATTTCAGACTCCAAGCACTGTGCCTCCCAGGGATGGCACAGTCACGAGAGCTGAGCCAGCCCACTGACAAGCCATGCCAGAAGCTGGCTCCACTACTTCTGAAGAGGACCGCATTTCTTCTGCTCACTTGGAGTGGGACTTTCATCATAGTTGTTTACTGAAATAGTCTGGCTGCCTTTGTTTCATAGACCCACATATCAGTTAAAAGCACTGAATTTCATACTACTACACGTAGCCCACCAACCTCGTCTTCCGGCTTGCTACTGATAGGATGCAATGGACTGAATGTCTCTGTTCCCCCATAATTTATATGTGGAAATCCTGTGCCCCAGGGAATGATGTTAGGAAGTGTGGTCCTTGGAGGATAATGAGGTCGTGGGGTGGAGCCCTCATGATGGGATCACCGCCCTCATAAAAAGTGACATGAGGGAGTTTGCTTTCTCTTTCTGCTGAGGGTACAATAGGAAGACTGCATGAAAAACAAAAGCAGGGGCCTGACTGGTGTAGCTCAGTGGATTGAGCATGGGCCTGTGAAGCAAAGGGTCACTGGTTTGATTCCCAGTCAGGGCACATGCCTGGGTTGCAGGCCAGGTCCCCAGTAGGGGACACATGAGAGGCAACCACACATTCATGTTTCTCTCCCACTCTTTCTCCTTCCCTTCCTCTCTCTCTAAAAATAAATAAATAAAATATATTTTTTTAAAAGCAAAAAAGCAGGCCCTAACCAGATGCCGTATTTATCAGCACCTTGATCTCAGACTTCCCAACACCCAGATCTGTGAGAAATAAATTTCTGATGTTTCAGCCACACAATCTATGGTATTCTGTGTTAGCAACCTGAACAGACTAAGATATAGGCTATCTTTTGTTGGGGGACCCCTTTTAGTTTAATAATTAATTTAGATTTTTGACATCTGAGACACTATTTGAACACCTTTGAACCAACAATATCCCATCTCCACAGCAGCCAACTAATGTGTCACATGTGGCAACATTAGACATCATATTCAGAAAGCATGTTGTACAGTAGAAGCTATATAATTGGCTCCCAGAGTGTGTTGGTAAATAGCAGTAAATATCATTCATTTTCAACTAATCATTTGAATATCAACTCATCATGAATGCATAGAACTGAAGAATAATTTGTTTTGGGTTTTTCCCCCACAATTCAGATGATTGCTTTTCCTACTATTTGGAGGACTCAGCTAGCTACTCCTTAATTATTACCCATTCTCCCAATTGCCGGGCACCAGCCTTCAAAGCAGCCACTGGCTGGAAAAAGAATACCTTTTCAAAGACAGTAGCAGCTGATTATATTGCAAAGATAATAGTTTGGCTTTAAATTTTCAAATCATGGTAATTGCATTATCATATTGATGTGTTCATGCAGTCATTTACTAAATATTAGACACAGGCCAGGTGATGGAAAGAGGCCGTGGAAGAGTTTGTTATCCCAGAGGGAGAGAGAAATGGTAAAACAAGTTAGCATGATGCATTACAACAAGGTAATAATAAAGGTNGCAACCACACATTCATGTTTCTCTCCCACTCTTTCTCCTTCCCTTCCTCTCTCTCTAAAAATAAATAAATAAAATA
Organism: Sturnira hondurensis; assembly: GCF_014824575.4. Taxonomy (NCBI): domain Eukaryota; kingdom Metazoa; phylum Chordata; class Mammalia; order Chiroptera; family Phyllostomidae; genus Sturnira; species Sturnira hondurensis. Next base: position 7,886,866 of record NW_028073411.1, read on the forward strand.
TATTTTTTTAAAAGCAAAAAAGCAGGCCCTAACCAGATGCCGTATTTATCAGCACCTTGATCTCAGACTTACCAACACCCAGATCTGTGAGAAATAAATTTCTGATGTTTCAGCCACACAATCTATGGTATTCTGTGTTAGCAACCTGAACAGTCTAAGATATAGGCTATCTTTTGTTGGGGGACCCCTTTTAGTTTAATCATTAATTTAGATTTTTGACATCAGAGACACTATTTGAACACCTTTGAACCAACAATATCCCATCTCCACAGCAGCCAACTAATGTGTCACATGTGGCAACATTAGACATCATATTCAGAAAGCATGTTGTACAGTAGAAGCTATATAATTGGCACCCAGAGTGTGTTGGTAAATAGCAGTAAATATCATTCATTTTCAACTAATCATTTGAATATCAACTCATCATGAATGCATAGAACTGAAGAATAATTTGTTTGGGGTTTTTTCCCCCACAATTCAGATGATTGCTTTTCCTACTGTTTGGAGGACTCAGCTAGCTACTCCTTAATTATTACCCATTCTCCCAATTGCCGGGCACCAGCCTTCAAAGCAGCCACTGGCTGGAAAAAGAATACCTTTTCAAAGACAGTAGCAGCTGATTATATTGCAAAGATAATAGTTTGGCTTTAAATTTTCAAATCATGGTAATTGCATTATCATATTGATGTGTTCATGCAGTCATTTAGTAAATATTAGACACAGGCCAGGTGATGGAAAGAGGCCGTGGAAGAGTTCGTTATCCCAGAGGGAGAGAGAAATGGTAAAACAAGTTAGCGTGATGCATTACAACAAGGTAACAATAAAGGTAGAATGGAGAGATGAGAATAATGAAGCTTACAGGTGAGAGAAATGAAAAGGCAACCTGAGGAAGATGCTATTTGAATCAGAACTTTTTGACTCAGGACTTAAAAGATCACAAAACATTCCCCCTAGAGGGAGGGGAGGTTGCAGCTGTAGGAATGACCAGGATGGCACACTGGTTGCAGTGTGGAGCTGGCTTTGAGTCAGGTGCAAAACTCACGGTGAAGATGCAGGATTAGCAGCAAACGAAGATACTAGAGCCGGAACATCATGGGATTTATGTGCATGATAAAGGTTTCAGGATTTGACCTAAAGGCAGAATTTGAAATCTCCCTGGAAAACTGGCTTGAGGTAAAAGATGCTTCGCACCAAGATGAGACTTTGTAACTGAGCCTGCAGGTCTGGCTGCCTGAGGCTACAGAAACCAATACTACGAGGCAGGTGCTGATGTAAAGGAAAGTGGTTTATTTTCAGGTGCCAGTCACCTGGAAGATGGGAGACGCCCATTCTCTGCTTCTCAGTGGAGGCAGAGGTTTTTAGAAGGAGGGAGAGGGGGGCAGAACAGAGAGATCAATGGGAGGGGGTTGAAAAGTTTGTGTGCAGACGAGCACAGTCCATTCCAATAAGGCAAGCGAAGGTGTGCAGCACCCTCGTTTAGTCATTCTGGCTTCACGGCACCCTGGCTTTACCTCATCCTGACCTTATGTCATCCTGAATCCATGGTTAAAAGTCAGCAAATATCCCAGAGCTGGGATGTCTGATGGTCAGAGTTTGAATCTTTGGAAGTTAGTGCCTAGCATTCTCATACAAACATGCGGTTCATCTATCAGCCACATGTCAGTCAGAGTCAGCACGTCTAGTAACAACGTCAAAAAAATGGTGGGGTGGGTTACACTCCCCCACCACTACCATTTCCCACTGTTACAGCTTGGGCTAATTCCACAGGCTCAACTTCCGACTATTAAAGTTTTGACTGACGTATGTAAGCTGTGCAGTCTCTTATGAACCCTTCTTGTTCTCCTAGTGATTGGGTAAACCTTCCTGACCTTATTTTCTCAGCAAAAAGATTTCCTTGCCTCATGGTTACAGTTCATGTTTAGAAGGAATACAATATTGACTTGTTTTCTTGTCCACTCAAACTATTTTGAATGCTTCTAAATTACCACTCTCAATGAGATGGCCTGAACATCAGGGCGTGGATTTTTGTTTCTGTGTGGAATTGTTTAGACAATCCAATGTCTAAGTACCCCAGGCCAACACAACTTCAATTTCCCACATAAACAGAACATGGCTAACTTCCATAAGAAGGTATGGAATCCATTCTAGACTTCCCATTAGTAGGTCTGTCCCAACCTGTGAAAAATCCAAATGGTTTGTACAACCTCCAGAGTCCTTTCAGTGTGGCTTAAAGTTGAGAAAACTCCAGTTATATTCAAAAGGAGAATCTGCCCTTCCTTGGGTACAAGAGTACTGAGTTACCAAGTCCTCAAGGTGAGGGACCTGCTAAAGGGCCTTTCACTCTTTATGTGAAAACGAGTTCATCTCCTTTGAAAACATTTCTCCGGCTCAATACACTGGAAAATTGTCGTGATGCTGAGGTATGCTTTGCCGTCCGGCCCCTGCCAGGGATGAGGGATTTGATTTAACACCCCATGGCCTCTGGGGAGGTCTTTCATCTTCTCCTGGATCTGCTTCTCACAGAGCTTGACCTGCTGGGAAGTGTCCCTCGTGCCCTTCACCTTTTGCTAGTCACAGCTTTGAAGAAGCAAATTCTCCCTACAGTGTTCTTCCCACCTTCTGGGAAAAGAGCATGTGAAATTTCATTGGACAGTGTCTTGATGAACACTCAGTCCTCTATTCAAAGACTTCTAAAAGCATTTCCAAGTGTGTTCACTGCTCAGAACTATCTATATGTTTCAGAGTCGTGGGATTTTCCAAGATGAGCTGGAACCCTCAGGGGAGCTATTTCATCTCTCAAAGTCTCAGGCATCTCAATACTAAAACACAGAAAATGATGCCTCACTCACAATACTACTGTTTTGTAAACCTTGCCAACCAAATATTGCTTATGATTCTATATCATTAACATCAGTAACAATACATATCTTCTACTGGACAATATCGAATACTTCATGCATTTGATGTCAATCTTATCATGAAGAGTTTGAGGTTTATGAGATATCATTCTAAGAAGGGATTCTGGTTAATATAACAGGTAGGTCTGCAGTGTTGGTTACCTGATGGGATAAGGCTCTGCAGGCTTGGACCTAGACTATATTATATGAGAGCTGTCATAGCAAGTAGGACCTAGAAATCTCACCACCATTCTGTACCTTGCTAGGTTTGTTACTGAGGTCACTGCCTGAACCCTTCTGACCTCGGTGAGAGCTCCTGTGAAATCTGAGTAGCAATCAGAGTCCTGAGAGCTGAGACAATTCCTCTCCTTCTCGGTGCAGAGGTTGGCATATAACACGTGCTCTTAAATGACAGCTGCCCTCAAGCTCAGGAATGGTAGGCATTGCTATTTTTTGCACATCAGGCTATCAGTGAACACATAAACATATATGAAGATAGTATTTCCTTATTTTCCCTCATGATTCAGATAATTACAGGTAATTTCTTCCATTTTGAATGAAAAGTAAATTTGAATGAAAACATAGGCTAGTGTAGGAGGTAGTCCAATAATAATGATGATTTTGATAATCTAATAGTAGCAATAATAATTATAACTGCCATTTATTTCAGGTTTGTTCTCTGACCAGGACTGTGTGGATTTAAGGAATTTAAGCTATTATAGACACACAAAGAGAGAGGTGATAGATAGATATTGATTTATTTATGTAAAATGTATTTGAAGAAACCCAAAAACAGACAGTGCAAGTGAATTTCAGTAGTGATTAGAATCCAAAATTGAAAAATTAAAAGAAATTAACCTTCAAATTTCTAGAGCCATATGTCATTTTTGCATTTCTGAGCCTGCAGCTGAGAAATAATTTCCCCAGGAGTTCCTACAACTCCTCTTTGCTCAAGCACTGAAAAGGAGGACAAGTGTCTCTGATGTCCCTATCTTTCTAATCTGATGAGCAAAGGTAGGTGGCTAATCTTGTTTTAGGTGCCCTTCCCTAACCCCGCTGAGTACCCTTCTCTATTCCAGTCATCAGTGACCATCAGGAAAGAGTTAATGGTTACAAATAGGGCTGCAGAGACTCTTGCTTGTGAATTGGAGTGGGGGGGGCCCAATCACAGAATTGAATTCATTTGTCCCAGGTCAATGAACTAATAGGAGGCAGAAGTCTCTGACCCCCAAGTTCATACTATCCCCTCGAGCTTTGTTGCTCTTCAGTCACAATGGTGTAAAGCAGTGCCCACTGTTGACTCAGCATGGGGTTCAGGGAGACGCAACAGTGAGAGCTTTTGTGAAGCTGGGCCTCACCTGAATACCCACTTCCAACATCACAAAAGGGGGATGAAGAAGGGAGAGGGACGTTGGGAGAAACAAGGATTCTTTGCCTAACATTATTGCTTCCCAGACATTAATGTACATGCGAATCACTTGTGCATGCATGTAAATCGCTTGGAGGCCTCACACAAAGGCAGCTTCTGCTTCGGCTCTCCTGCAATCGTGCTTGAAATTCTGCATGTTTGGCCAACTCTCAAGTGAGGCCATAGCTATGGATCCTGCTCCAGGAACACACTATGTGAAGGGGGTTTTGAAGAAAAGAACTAGGGAAACTGAAGCCGCAAGAAATCTGCAATTTCCTGGACCTAACCCGTCGTTGCGGGGAGCGCTGGTGCCTTGGCAGGTTCCCTCCTTGTGTTTGCTTCTCCTCCCAGCCTAGTGACAAATGAGCAGCTGCACCTACAGGAGCTCGCTGTCCCAGCCAAAGAAAAAGCCTGTGCTGGCTAAAAAAGTTGTGGGCCAATAATCAGTGGGTGTTGCTGGCAGCCAGGGCATTTGGAGTTTGTCTTGTTAGGATACACAGGCTATCTTGTGCCAGAAATTTATTTCTTTTTTCTTAATTCAACTTTGCAGAAACTTACTAATATGCATGGTGAGTAGAATTTTTATACATCTTGCTGATTAGAAAGTATATCTAATGCACACAGAAGTCATTATTCAACATCATTTCTGATGTGATTGGTGCTTCCTGCCCTGACTTTGGCAGGAGCTCGGGGTCTAATTTCAAGCATGTGTTTATTGGGTACTTAAACAATGCTACATACCATGTAAAATTGATTGCATACATTACGTCATTTTGTCCTCACAAAGCCCTAGAAGCTGGGGGCTATTTCTCTTCTCACTTTAGCAATGATGAAGCTGAGGCCAAAATATGTTATATGAGGTGACCAAACGCTGGTCTTCCTGGCCATTGACACCCATTCCTCTGATTTTTGGTTGATGCTGCCCTCCAGTACCAACCTTTAACTCTGCCTGTTCATGGGGAGGTTGGGAATGTTGGAAAGCCAATCTGGCCACACTCAGTGCTGTTGTATTTGGGGGTGTTGTTAGTGCTGTCTCTCTCTCTAGTGCACATCATTAGCCACCATTCTCAGTGTTGTCAGTGACATCTCTAGGTGTTGTCCATGTACCCCAACCCCAAACCCAGAGGTGCCTCTCTCCCCTTCAGCAGATGGCTTGGCTTCTCCTTTAGTAGAGACAAGTTTCTCCCAAAGTCCCTTGTGTATATCTTTAACTCAGAATATCAGACAATTCGAATGAGTGTGATTTAAACAACACAGGATATAAATCTCTGTCCAGACAGGAAGTTGGAGGTAAGAAGCTCCAGGAACACACTTGCTCAGTGCTGTGATTAGATCCAGCCGCCTCCTCCTGCACCCAGAGCAGTTTGCTCCTTGGGTCCTACCTTCTGGTTACAATGAGGCCTCCCTCATTCCAGGGCTCCATACTATCAAATTCAAGGAAGGAGATCTATTTATTACTTAGCAGAATAATTCCCGGAAGTGTCCTCAGCAGAGCTCTTTTCGATGTACATTTGGCCCATACTCAGTCATTTTTCCATGCCCAGATTAATCACCAGGACATGAGAAATGAATGGATAGCCACGCTGAGTCCATTTCAACCATGGTTCATCCTTTGAGGTGAGAGGGACCTAAACACATTGTCACGGGAACAGAATGTCATACTTGGCTTCTAGAAGCTAAGAGGAAAGGTGTAGTGTGGCCACTGGGTGGAACCTTCAGTGTCTGATTCGTTTTTCTCATCCTCACTTATCTCTCTCTCCTGCTACTTCCTCCCAACCTCCAAAGTACCGTGTGAAGTCATCAAGTCACCTGTCCTTTTCAACTTTTTGGTCTCTTTCTTCCCACCTAACCACCCCTCCTGCTTCCATTTCCTCTCTCTTTCTCTTTGCCCAATCAATGATGATTTCTCTAGTTGTGAACTCCATTACCTCTTTCCTTCAAACATATTTCAGTATCACCTGAAAGAATGAGACAAAATAAAAGTTACTATTTCCTTAGGTCTGTAATACTTTATCCTAGTTCTGACTTTCTTTGAATCAACAAAATCTTCAAAAGAAATCAATGCTGCTCTGGCTGGTGGGGTTCAGTGGATTGAGTGCTGGCCTGCAAACCTAAAGGTCACCAGTTCAATTCCAGGTCTGGGCACATGCCTGGGTTGCAGGCCAGGTCCCTCTTGGGGGTGTACAAGAGGCAACCAACTGCTGTATCTCTCGAACACTGCTGTTTCTCTCCCTCTCTTTCTCCTTCCTTTTCCTTCTCTCTAAAAATAAATAAATAAAATCTTTTAAAAAATAAATCACTGCTCTGTGCTTTCATGTTCTCATCATTCATTCATATAGGTCTGTGGAGTCTGGCTTCTGGCCTAACAAGTGAGAACACAGCCCCAAACTAGATCAGATCAAACTTGAAATCAATTTCCTGAAATTTCCCTCTGGATCGGTCCATCCTTGTCGGGAAACTTACTCTCAGTAAGAGTAAGTCCCTACATCTATGCAAAATCCTGCACCTGTCCATCTCCACAAGTGGACCCAGCCAGCCACTTCCCTGACTTTTTCATCTCTGTCTCATTTATCAGATCTTTTTTCTCTAGACCATAGGCATCTTGAGGAAAGGGACCATGTCTCACTCATTGTCGTTGCCATGCAACATGCAGGCAGAATTTTAGATCAAGCCCTGATCTGTTGCAAAACTTCTAAAATGGTTTTCTTGACTCCAGTCTCCTCCGTCTCCAAACCATTCTGTTACCGGAGTTACACTTATAAAAGTACAAATTGGATCAGATTAGTTTCTTATGTAAAAACATAACCTCCTTAGCATGTCAGTAACGTTCCTTCACAAAACAACCCAAACCAACTTTCTAACTTGACGTCTACCGTATCGCCCCTGAACACACACGGGCACACCTCATGTGCACATCATAGACACTGTTCCTCAAAGAATGGCCCATGTGCCACCTTCCTCTGAATCATTTGGGAAACTTGCTCAAAACAAAATCCTCAGGCCACACCAAGGACCACCTCAATCCAAATCATTAGGATTAGCCTGGGCTGGGTCTTTATATTTTTAATATCTTATTTCTTTTTATTTTTAGAGAGAGGGGAAGGGAAGGAGAAAGAATGGAAAAGAAACATCAATGTGTGGTTGCCTCTCATGTGTCCCCTACTGGGGGCCCAGCCTGCAACCCAGGCATGTGCCCTCACTGGGAATTGAACCGGTGACCCTTTGCTTCAAGGCCTGTGCTCAATCCACCAAGCTACACCCGCCAGGGCTGGGTCTTTATATTTTTAATACTCATCCAAGGCAATTCTAAATGCATGTGGAAGTCTGAAGCCATGGCCTTACAGCACACTTAATAAGCCATGGCCTTACAGCACACTTAAAAACTGATTCAATTGAGTATGACTATCTCCATTTTAAATTTTTCTAAGCATTTATCAAACCCCCAGAATCATTGTATCATTTTTTCTCTATAGGGATGAGATAAAGAAGTCACTAAGGTAAAGTTGAGAAGTGGACCAAGTAGCACTTGGCCAATAAACTTAAAGAGTTTCCCTGTGAATAGGTCAGTTCATCTGAAGGAGAGTTGTGCCTCATTGTTTTGGTTATCTCTGAACAAAGTACACTTGATCATTTGCTTTCCCACTGAGGTATTTTGGGAGTGATAGCATTTGAGTTCCTCATCCTTCAGAAGAATGTATGTCCTTGGGTTTACTTTTTCTCTGTAAATTAAGGAAAGTGTTCACCCTGGCAAGTTACTTGGTGACATCGATGATGACGTCAGTCACAGGTGGTCACCTGGTGAACTCCCCATGTGCACTGAGTTCATTTTCTTCACCCATTCCATTTGCATCGGCCCCATCACCAGCCTGCTGACTTCCCATGTCCCTGGAAGCACCAAGTGCTATGGGCCTTAACAAGCACACAGCTGCATTCAATGAAAGAGTACCAAAGTTACAGTTGAAATTGGATTTTAAAGTTTTGTGGTGTTTTACAAAAGGCAAGTCCAGAAGCTTTGTAAAAACATTTGCCATCTGAAATACTTGCTATGATAATTTCCCATCTTAATGGCAAACAATGATGTATCATGTTTATTCTTGCTTCCCATTCTCACCTCTGGCTCCAACCCTTTCCACTCATCATGGCGACCATGTGAGTAGGTAAAATATTACTGAATTTTGACGTGCTGTCTGTAGCTGTGTTAAAGATCGAAGCTGATTGGTCATTGCAAAGGGTGTTGGGTTATTTGGGAAGATGGCCAGAATTCCAGATCCGACGATAGCCAGTTTTCCTTTTCATGTAAAAAATGCAGCTTTAGTGTTTATCTCTCTCTCTGTGTCTCCCTCCTCCCTCTCCTCTCTCTCTCTCTCCTGCCCTCCCTTTCTCTCTCTTCCTCTTTCTCTCCTCCCCACTTCCAGTTCTGTTACTTATTCCTTCTTTCACTGACTCAGACAAATAAACCCACCAAAGCACATCGCTTTTGATATTGCCTCTGACCCAAGGGCACGGAGAAAAGACTCAAAATGAAAATAGAAATCAAATCAGATCCACAAGCGGATGCCAGAGGCGACGATAAAATAAAGGACAAAGTGAATGGTCCCGGCATCTCATTTTCTCCACGAAACGACTTCTCAGCTTGAACAAAGGTTGGCTCATGCAGTCTTTGTTTTCCAATAACAGCAACAATGAGGAAAATTGTTTCAAGTGATGAACTGCCCACACTGGGAGTGAGAAAGAAGCCGTTGTCCGAGTGAGAGAATATTCCTGGTTGTACCTATCAGAGTGTTCACCTTGGCCCCATTGAGTCCCTCAAGTTCACTCAGGCTCATGTCCAAAGGAGCACTGCTAAAAAAGTCAGATGTCCCCCACTGTGCTCCCGAGTACTTGTTGGCCCTGAACAGCAGGCTGGTCAGCACTCTAGTAGGCAGCAGCCTCTGAGTCTGTCCTTTGGGGGTGAGGCTGCTGGCCTGCTGCAGAGCAGAAAGATGAGAACAAACCGTGTGTACGTGAGCAGACCCCTGAGATGAGCTGCAATCGTGTGCCACCTCCATGTAGCAGCCCTAAATTTATAAACTTCCGTGCTTTTGATGTCATTGAAAGGAAATGGCATATGAAATTGCAAGATAGTAAGTGTATTATCCCACATTCCTGATAAGAGGGAAGTAGGATATTGCATTCTGTGACTTTAAGAATGACAGCCACTGAAACTATCCTGACAATGCAATTGATGGCCAGGAAAGGTAGAAAACACATATCCAGGTGATTGGGACTTTATGAATTCATTTTGGGGCTGGAGAAAGAGGGAGAGGGGAGAGAGAGAGAATGACAGACAGAGAGAAAGAAACAGCCTGAGGCGTCCACATCTGGGCAGAGAAGTTCAGAATGTAAGTTCCTCTAGTGTTAACCTTGCACTTCATGGCTTGTCCTGTGGCAGGGATTTTGTAGGCCAAGTAACACTCCACCCCAGTCCTAAGTCCCTCTAACCTCACAACTCACCCACGAATGAACAGACCACATAGGTGACATCTGGTTCTTGTTTTCTTCTTACCAAAATTCATTGGCCACAGTCTGTCGGAGTGGTTTCCGATTTCCAGTGATTTGCAGAACACAGATTATTCCTGCCATTGGAGAGATCAAACAACCAAAAAGTAAATGTGACTTTGCCACCTCGAAAGGACCTGATGCTTTGGTACATTTGATAGAGATGCAAGTTGTTTAGCTCTAGGCTGTCCACATATAGAATGTGTGGGGTGACAGGTTCCTCTTCACTCCAACTCTGGGCTGCATGGAAATTCAAAGAATAGACCCTAACTCTAAAGAGCTCATCAATTTTGCTGAGTGTGAGGAAGAACAAGGCAGTAAACAGCTGATGGTGGGTAAATCACTGACAGTTGCTTTTAAAATCTAGGCTGCATACAGCTTCCAAAAAAAAGGCTTGCACACAGAGGTAGAGATGGGGTGACTGGCTTCGAATGACTATCTAAAATCTTCTCATATGAGCTCACCCTTATTAGCTTTGCATGTGGACTTGCCTGATAGAACCCAGAGTGTAGTTGACTTTCAATCAATAATGGCAAAATCGTACACCCATCCAAGCATCTATAACTACCACTCTTTTAACAGAAGCAAGTGGGGTTTCTCAGCACACTTCCAAGGGGAGCAACGGGGCTGTGGACACTATGACTTCATCATAATCAACTGACCTCACATAAAGGACGACAAGCCAGGCCACTGAAGCTGCTGATAAAATATATGTAATTGCGTTTGTAAATAAATACATGTAACTATGTTCTCTTCAAGTGTACAGATTAATACAGACTCTGATGGGTCTTGAGAGAGCTGTGTATAGTTGCCTCTAACAAAACAAAGGCAGAGGTTTCATCTCAGGGCCTATTGACGTGAATGTCACTGCTGGGTGTTGGTCTCTGGTGTGTCCTCTGTCACATGTGCACTATGTGAAGAGAGGTGCTGGCTCCAGGAGCAGGGCCCCCGCTTTCATGGCCACACTAAGTGTTGTTTTTATGTTTGATGTATCCCCGGAACGTTGCATTGCCATGCTCCCAGTTACGTGCCGTGTTCTTTCATAGTGATAACATACAATGGGTGCGAATTCAGCTGGCAGAATAGGCAAGCTGATTTTCCATGGTGTGCCAACGCATTTACTCTTGTTCTCAACTGCTCCCGAGACAGAAGGATGCTGAGGGAGATTTGCCGTAGGGCATCCAGTTCCCCCCAAACATCCTTCATCTAACCAAACCAAGAGAAAGCCAAATACCTGACCCACACTCGAAGGTTCTTCGAAAATTGCCTTTCCTGGATCAGACTTTGGAATGATGTCATCAGAGTGTACATAGGCTTTTTATATAAAACGGTTCTGTGAGGCTTGCTGTCGTATCTGTTCTAGGCAGGCCAGAGAGAACAGTGTCACATCCTCTCTACGACAACACTGGGGGTAATTGCTTCCTCGTCTTCCTCCCAAGAATGGTCGTGCTTCTCCTGGGCAAGAGTCCATTTGTGTTTTTATCTCACAAATATCGGACGATGAATAAATTACCACACTTTCCAGTAGGGGGAAATGTGTTTTCCTCCCTGCTTTCTGAAAATGTATCCCTAAGGGTGCTGAACAGCTTTCTAAATCATATTTTCCATTTTGTGTTTTTATTTCATGCTAAGACTTTTTAAATGACATAGGGATATTTTAGGACAGGGATTAGTAAGTTTTATCTATGAAAGGGCTAGAGTAAACATGTTAGGCTTTGTGGGCCACATAAGTCTCTGTCATATATTCTTTTTCTTTTTCAACCATTTAAAATTGTAAAAAGCATGTTTAATTCATGGGCATTACAAAAGTAGGTGTAAAGCAGATTTGGCCCACAGGCCCATAGTCTAGTGATGCTGCTGGAGGGTCACTTGGTGACATCTTCTTCTGAAAACTGTCATGGGACAGCTGGGTCTTCACGCCTCTGTTCATGCCGTCCACGGGGTGCCAAGCCTTGCCGTGCTAAATGACATGAGGTAGTGAGGAAATAAAGAAGGCTAACATGAACCTTCAATGCCATGTGTGGTCCAAGTAAAGGCCCAAAGTCAGAAGGCACCTCTGCAAAGGAAGATTTCAAGTCTTTCAAAGGGTGGTAAGAGAATTGGACTCAGTACACAGCCCACAGCCATGGCAGAACCAAGAAAACTCACATTCATATGAGTTTGTTCCACGTGGAGTGAAGTTCTGTTCTCTGTTCACATTGTACGGGACAATTTTGTTTCAGCAAAAGAGCAGCATTTGTCATAGTAAATAAGTATCATTAGAGTTTGAAATCAATGAGTAAATGGGTTGGAAATCAGTTTGCTTTGTAGTTGTGTTTATGTTTAACTTGTTAGTGTGAGTTGGTCTTGCAGCTATATCAGAACACTGCAGATTTCACAACCCCACTTGGTGGTTCACAACCTAGTCCTGCCACTTCCTACCCAGGGGCCCCCAGGTAAGATAAACGAATTTATACATATGTATATATTTATTTATATATATCATATCTAATTCAAGATAAATATTTTTATATATATGTATACATATATGTGTGTATATATTTACAGAAAAAGAGATTGAGAGAGTTCTTAGAAAGGATCATGCTACCATCTCATAGACCTTTTTAATTTACGTATTTATAAAAAGAAATTATATGTATTTATAAAAAGAAAAAGAAAAAGAATTTAAAAACAGAAAGAAATGAATCAAGAGAAAATTGCACATTTAAAAGGCTTCCATACATTTCTTAAGACTGAGAAAAACTAGAAACTTTTTGCAAAAACTAGAGTAAGACACACGTTTAAAGGAGATGTACGTCTCCTTTCCCAGTTCTTATTTATTCCAAGCCTTGTTTTTCTTCTTTTGTGCACAACCATCTACCCTTTAACACCCCTGCTTTCTCCATGACAGGTGTGTTTTAATTTCTTTTTTAAAAATCAAACTACCTGTTCTGAATCTTGATTTAAGGAAATTAAGGTCATTTTGATGACCTTATTGGTTTTCCCTTGGTTAAACTTATTTTTAGGTAATAAAAATAAATCACACTCTTGGTGACACATCAAGACTGCAGGTGGTAGATATCCCCATCCTAACCCCACTAGAAGAAACAGGTATGAATATTTTCTTGTGTTTCCTACCAGAAAGCTTTGCATTTTGCTCTAATGCAAAAATACTATCCTTTTGCCTTTCAAAATTCCTTTACATCTTTCAAGAAACAAAGGGGGGTACTTAAAAAATGAAGCAATTATTGGTGTGACATAGAGGGACAGAGAACCCCGAGAAGTAACCCAAATCTGATGTAGGGTGACTAGGAAAGAGGAGGTAGAGAGAATTGCTTTCGGCAAGGCCTCTGAGATTCAGGAGACCGTGGCCACACTGGAAAGTCACTCTTTACCTACTGTGCAAGTGCTAGATGAGCTTGTGTCCTGAAGGCTGGGAGAAAGGATGGATGAGATCAGACAAAGCTTGAGAAGGAAGAAAGAAGCAAATCACTGGCAGCTTTGTTTTGTTCTTTTTAATTATATTTTATTGGTAATGTTATTACAGTTGTCCCTATTTTTTCCCCTTTACCCTCCTCCACCCAGCACCCCCCAACTCCCTCAGGCAATCCCCTCACCATTGTTCATGTCCACGGTCATGTGTGTAAGTTCTTTGGCTGCTCCATTTCCTATACTGTACTTTACATCCCCATGGCTACTCTGTACCTACCTATTTGTACTTCTTAATCTCCTCATCTCCTGACCCATTCCCCCAACCCCCCACCCATCTGGCAAGCATTAAGACCTTCTCCGCAGCCATGATTCTATCTCTATTCTTCTTATTTGCTTAGTTTGTTTTTTTAGATTCATTTGTTGATACATACATATTTACTGCCATTTTATTGTTTCTAATTTTGATCTTTTTTTCTTAAATACGTTCCTTTAACATTTCATATAATAATGGTTTAGTGATGATGAACTCCTTCAGTTTTTTTTTGTTTTGTTTGTTTGTTTGTTTTTTGTCTGAGAAGCTCTGTATCTGCCCTTTGGTTCTAAATGATATATTTCCTGGGTAGAGCAAACTTGTCTGTAGGTCCTTGCTTTTTATTACTTTGAATATTTTTTGCCAATCCCTTCTAGCCTGCAAAGTTTCTTTTGAGAAATCAGTTGACAATCTTATGGGATTGAAGGTAACTAGCTGCTTCTCTCTTGCTGCTTTTAAGGTACTCTCTTTATCTTAAACCCTTGGCATGTTATTTATCATGTGTCTTGCAGTGAGCCTCTTTGCATCCATCTTGTTTAGGTCTCACTGTGCTTTCTGGACTCATATGTCTATTTCCTTCACCAAATTAGGGAAGGTTTCTTCATTATTTTTTCAAACAGATTTCCAATTTATTGCTCTTTTTCTTCTCCTCCTGACACACCGATGACATGAATGTTGGAATGCTTGAAGTTTTCCCAGAGGCTCCTTACACTATTCTTGGGGTTTTTTAAATTATTTTTTCTTATTGTTCTGATTGGTTGTTTTTTGCTTCCTTGTGTTCCAGATCATTTATTTGCTTCTCAGCTTCATGCATCCTACTGTTCTTTTCCTGTGAATTGTTCTTTATTTCAGTTAGTGAACTCTTCATTTCTTCTCTGGATAGATCTTTTTTTTTAAATTCTGTTGAAGTCCTCACTAAGTTCCCTGAGCATCCTTATAACCAGTGTTTTAAACTCTGCATCTGATAGATTGCTTATCTCCATTTTGTTGAGTTCTTTTTCTGGAATTTTGATTTGTTCTTTCATTTGGGCCATGATTCTTTTTCTCCCCATTTTAGGAGCCTCCCTGTGTTTGTTTCTATGTATTAAGTAGAGCTGCTTTGACTCTGTGTCTTGATAGCATGGTCTAATGTAGTGGGTGTCCTGTAGGGTCCAGTGGCACAGCCCCCCCATCACCCAAGCCGGGTACTCAAGTTGTGCCCTTCATGTGGGCTGAGTACACCCTCCTCTTGTAGTTGGGCCTTGGTTGATGTTGACAGGTTAATGGGAAGGATTTACCCAGGCCAGTCCATTGCAAGGATTGGCTATGATCACTGTTCACCAACCTCTACCCACCATGAAGAGTCAGCTGTGCACTGTCAGGGCGATGGCGCTCCAATGTGGTCTGTAGCTAGCCACTGGATGCTCAGATTCTGGAGTTTCACAGGTGGTGCCAGCCAAAGTCAGCCCCCACCTGTGTTTTTCCTGGGGCCATCTATATGACCTATAAAGTCATCTGAAATTGCCGTTACTTGTACTGGGATTGGAGATTCCCAGGTGAAATCAAATTGTGACTCTAGGCTGCCTGTTGCTAGTGCTGGGCCTGAGGCCATTTAGCATGAAGTAAGGGGACCGACTGCTCACTGAGTCCAGCTGTTGCTTGTTTGAGAGGATTTAAGAAGTTGTGGAGCATGAGCCAATACTAACCATTTATATGAAAAAGTCAGTGTTAACTTTGTGTGGGATTACAAATTGGGTGGCATGGAGTCTCTGGGGATCTCCAGGGCAGGTCAAACAGTGTTAGCCATGTTGATGACATCTCAGATATGGCACCCAACTTCTGGCTCTATGGCTTCGTGGGAGGAGGGTTCAGGAAAGGGAGAATGGCCTCTGGCCACCTTTCTGTCTATGAAAAAGCTGTCCTCCAGCTCTTGCCTTGCTGCCAGACACGTCAGTTTCTCTCTTTATGCCACTGGTGCCTTTCAAGCTGCTACCTCAGTGCTGGAGCTCAGAGGGAGTGAATTGAGTAAGTCTGTGTTTGGGTTCTTTAAGGGGAACTGCTTGAGGCTTCAGAACTTTCTTCCATTGATTCAATCCCTGCTGGTTTTTGCAGCCAGAACTTGTAGAAACTTATCTTCCTGGCACTGGAACCCTGGGCTGGGGGACCTAGTGTGGGGCTGGGACTCATCACTCCTAAGATATCTCTCCTGAAATTTTTTTTAGATTTTATTTATTTATCTTTAGAGGGGAAGGGAAAGAAAGGAGAGAAACATCAATGTATGGTTGCTTTTTGTGAGTCCCCTGCTAGGAACTGGCCTGCAATCCAGGCATGTGCCCTGGCTGAGCATTGAACCCCGATCGTGTAGTTCACAGGCCTGCGCTCAATCCACTGAGCTACACCAGCCAGGGCTTCTCTCCTGAATTTTTATACACCACAGTTGGATATGGGATGAGCTCATTCTGCATCTCCACCCCTCCTACCAGTCTGGATGGATGTGGTTTCTTTAATTCCATAGTTGTCATACTTCCATTCAATTTGACTTCTGACAGTTCTGAGAATGGTTGTTCTATAGTTTAGTTGTAATTTTTATGTGGTTGTCCAAGGAGGTGAGCTGTGTCTCCCTACACCACCATCTTGACTAGGAATCCTCCTGGTAATTACCCTGATAATTTTGAATTTATGCCTTTTAATTTTATCCAGAAGATGCTGAAGAGCCAATATTAAGTTGTCAGCAGGAGAATGATACATGTAGAACTGCAAATGGAGAAAAACTCCAGAGGCTGAGAGATCAACAGATTAAGAGTCTGTTATAGAATTTGAATGATAAATATTGAGATCTGTTGTGGCCGTGAGTTATGTCCCCACCTCTAGAGTTCTGACTCATGGGGTCTTGTGTGAAGCCCAGGAACTTGCATGTCTAACAAGTTTCTGGGAGTTTGGGTGCTACTGACCCAGGTACCACACTTTGAGCAACATTGGGTTTGAGCAATGGTCATAAAAATGGTAAACAAAAAGTGGGTTTGGATGCCAAGTAGATCAAATGAGAGAGGATGAATGGAGTGGAAGGAGTCAGAGCTGCATTTCAGGTCTGAGTGTAATATGTGGTCACTGATGTAGGGAAGGGAGGGGGAGAAGTGTTTGCAAAAGACAGGATAATGCCACCGTGGGAACTGTTGTTTATGGCCTAATGGTGATGATGAAGGGGGATTCCTGAGAAGGAAGCTCATTGTGTTTGTAGGTGAGAACAGATGGCTAGACTAGTTGTAAAGTTAAGGAGTCATCATATAAAGGACTAAAGTCCCATGGGTAAGAGACAATGTGAAAATGGGAAAAAAATAAAGGCCAAGACTAGGACCCTAGGGACCACTAGCAGAGGGAGGGAGAGAGGAAAGAAAGAGTGTACAAGAGGGAGAGGGAAGATGGGGCAAGGAGAAGAAGAGGAGACCTTCAAGTTTTCTCTGAAGAGACCAGGTGAAAACTGATTAGCAATATATCCAGTTTCTATCTTGTTCCGTCAGCCTCCTGCAGGTGTCATGAGATGTCTGGCCTTGAACCACCAATTTTTTTCTCTTGCTAAAGACTAACAGTATGTTGAGCTGAGGTGTGTTCATTTGCTGTCTCTTAGTCTAAACAACAAAACGCAGAGTAGGTCAGGGCTTCCGTTTCCCCAAAGGCATGCGACCTGCATAACTGATGGAATGGACATCAGCACACACACCTGGCTGCATTATCAGACAGCAAACCCTAGGCAGGGTCCTGTTGGCTTCCCTACTTCTGTGAAAGAACGTTTAATGAAATCGGCCTGTGACACTGTGTTTGGAATTTCCAAGCATGATAGTCATTGGATATGTAGAAAGCTACAAGGAAATTTCAGTAAGCCTGTGAGCCAACCAAAACAATTGGGCTGCAATGCTGTCATCTACTGCCTTCGTTTTTTAAATATGAGCAGTACTTACAACGTTTCATTAGGCCCACCAAACTTTCCAAATGAACCACAAAACTACATATTGAATTATTTTAAGATTTCCCAACTTGTAGAACATTGACATTATCTGTATTGATCATATTCAAAGAGAGTGGATGATAATACATTCCAGGATCCTAATTGCATAGTCTTCAGGATTTGGTTCATGAAATTACCTTTTTAGCTAAAAACTGATACAGTCCAAAGCCTGGCACATGGTAGGCATTTAATAAATATTTTAGAAATAAATGGATATAATACACAATGAATTAGTGAATATAAAAGAAGAAATAAAACTTTGGGTGGGATTCAAACTATGTGTATTATTTTTCTATTACTGCATAGCAAACTATCACAAATGTAAGGGCTGAAAGCAACACACATGTATTAGTTGACAGTTGCGAGGCTTAGAAGCCCAACACAGCATGTCTGGGTTTTTGCTAAGGGACTCATGGCACCAAAATCCAGGTATCAGCCGGGCTGAGTAATTTTCTGAAGGCCCTGTGGGAAAATCCACTTCCAAGCTTATTGTTGCTGTTGGCAGATTTCAGAGATTTTGTGGGTATTTTACCGAGTCTCCTCTCTTCTTGCTGACTGACAAGCAGGGGCCGCTCTCAGCTCCTAGAAGACTGTGTACATTCTTTGTCATCTCTCCCCCTCCATCATTAGGCCAGACATGGTGATTCCCACTTTCCCTGCTTCTTATTCCTGGCTAATTCTGCTTCAATCAGCCTAAGAAATCTCTCTGTGTTTAAAGGACTCATGGGATCAGGTCAGAAGCACCCAAATGGTCTCCCTGATTTATGGTTAACTAGTCCACTGTGCCATATGACATGACCTCATCACAAAGTCAAATCCATCCTATTCGCATGGGGTGCGAGCACAAGGGGGCAGGGCTTCTACTGTGCCCGGGAGACCCCGTGACACTGGGCTCTGGGGCAGGCCACCGTGCTTCTCTGAAGGCACAATTTGATGTTCCGAGGCATGCTTGATTATTACGTTGGATGGACCTAAGGGTACAAAACAGATGGGCCATTTTGTGTTTTTTAAAATGTATTTTCTAACCTTGCATTTTTGTACTTTTGTAACAGCTTCTATAGCAGATAGAAAATCCTATTACCTCCTTCCATCAAATGAGTGGAATACAAAAGGAGACAAATCAGAAAATATTGCCTTAGAAAAACCTGGTGATGCTGGAGTCCTTTTTAGCTTGTGGTGCAACAATTGAGCTTTTATATTCTGTGTACGGGTTGGCAGAGGGTAAAATCATTACACAACGTAACAAGCTAGCTAGGCTGGGAGGGCCTGCCCTCCTATCTTCTACATTAGAGCAGCAGAGGTCAGCTCATGAATTTCTCAAGAGAAAAGGAAAACACAGAACTGCTGTTGACTTCAGAATGTTAATTTTCACAAAGCATTGGATTCTTTGAACACAGAGGTTATTGAAGGAGCTATTTTCTGAAATATTTGGTATTTTAAAAACCACCCCATGATGCAATGTAGATTATTTGCATCTATTAATATTCATTGTATCTGTTTTATGTATTGTATATGTCCACTTGAAACCATTTTTTTATTTGGGGCCCTAAGACATTGTTGTTGTTTTTTTATTTCTTGGTGATTTGCAGCTTTCTGGTTTACTCTGCATCAAAATCTTTTCTCAAGTTGGAGAAAGTAGACACGTTAGCTTGAGTCACTCTGCCAAGAATACTAAAGCTATGACTCAAAGAAAGACTGCATTGCTGAGAATAATAATGAGAAATGAGTAAATAAAAAAAATAGAATGGAAACTAGAACATAGTTACTGTTACTGGTAATAATGAAAAAATAATTTTAAGGACTGCTACATTATTTAATGCTAAGGTCTTCAAACAACATATTTTAACAGATCTGCACCCCCTCCATTTTCATGGCTACACTATTAATCACTGACACCTACTTCACAAGAGATCAAAGGAGCTCTCTTTTTATGACTCTTTTGTGTTAGTTTAGTATTTTTATTATTTAATTTTACTTCTTTTCTTGGTTTGTAAGTTGTATTAGTCAGGGAGAGAGACAGGGGTTTATTTCAAGGAATTGATTAACACCGTCGTGAAGGGTAGCAAGTTCAAAACCTGCCGGGCAGGCTGGTAGAGTGGCAATTCAGCAAAGAATTGAAGTTCAAGTCCAAAGGTAGTTTGGTAGCAGTAGTCCTTTTCTCTCGAGGGCAGGCAGTCTTTTCTTAAGAACTTTAACAGATTGGATGATGCTCTCTCACATTATGGAAGGCAATCTGCTTTACTCAAAGTCTACTGACTTAAATGTCAATTCCATAAAAAAAAAACTTCACAGAAACATCTAGAATAGTGTTTGACCAATTGCAGTAGGTAGACAGAATCTGTTTACCTAGTCTAGGTAAAGACCTATAGTAACACACATAGAAGTTGTATTTACTTGTTTAATTTGGGAATTTAACCTGGAAATGAATGGATTTTTTACGAGGATTGGATGCAGACCATGGAAGGAAGCCTTGCGGGGGTATCCAACCCATACATAGCCCACAGGCTGCATGAGGCCCAGGATGGCTATAAATGTGGCCCAACACAAAATTGTAAATTTACTTAAAACCTTTTTTTGCTCACCAGTTTTCATTAGTGTTTGTGTATTTAGTATGTGGCCCAGGACAACTCTCCTTCTTCCAGTGTGGCCCAGGGACACCAAAAGGCTGGACACCCCTGAGTGAAAGCATGCCCTGTTATTCATTGACTTAAGGTTGATAGAAACAAAATTTTACTCAATGATCAGGGCCACACCCTGATCAACTCCCTTTTCCTCCGCACTATGGACCTCCTAAGTTAAGCCCTTAGAAATTCTCAATTTTATGTGGCTGAGAAAATACATTTTTTTTTATTTTGGCTTGCTCTGAATTCACCAACTACTTACTGAATTATCTCCTGGCTATCCCACCTCTTCTTAAGAAATGCATTAGGCTATTTCTTTTATTAATTTAATCAGAGCTTCGTAACTATTTGGTGAAGATGCACCGTCTTTGCTTACACACTTACTCCAAGTTGTCTGTGAACACAGATGGTAAGTGCATTGTTTTGGAGCCTCGGCTTCCCTTCGGTCCCCTCAGTGAGACCATGCCGGGCTGCTTTCTGGATCTCGGAGCTGAGTTTCCCCAAAGGGTGTCAGCCCGCGGTGCTCTCTGAGTATCTGCACCATGCACTACAGTGATGGGTTGGGCTAGATTTCGCCCCTTTCAGTGGAAAGACTGGTCTGCTGACTGGGAACCACGGTGCTCCTCTTTACATAGGAGAACAGCACTCGTGACATGTTCTGGACAATATTTTTAAATATAGTGTCTGGCATCCTTCAGGGTTTTACTTTTTAACATAACGTTTCCGTAGTTATGGAATCCAGTCTTCATGTATTCAAATTCACATTGCTTCTCTTATCCCTTACAGTTTATGTATGACTCCTTCATGAATTCATTCAGAAGAAGTAGTCTGTTACTCTTTAGGCGCTGTGCTGTATGTGGGAATACAGCAGTGAGCAGGACATACCCAAATTTCTCTTTTACCTACTGAGCTTACGATCTAGTGAGGCATACATGCATATACATGTACATGAGCTATCACAACACCAAATGAAAAGTGTTTAAGAAAAGAATGAACTATTGTGGAAGGGAATATGTAGTAAAACTCCTACAAAGAAATGGGGGAAGTTTCATGTTACCAAATAACCCATTTTCAGATAGAACCAGATAGTGAAGCCTTCTTAAGGGCAAAAATATAACTGGACACCCTGACAATTATCTCACAGTTGCTTTTAAAAGGAAAAATATTCCAAGTGACAATTTCTATTAAAAACAAATTATACTAGAAACAAAGGTATATAATTTTAACCTTGGAAACTTAAAGGTGAATTATGGCTAATATTCATTGAATTACTAATAATCAAAATCTCAAAAATCAAAAAAATGTGCTTATTGGTTCAACTGTAATTAGAATTTGAGTAACAAATTAATCGTTATATAAAAGCCTTATACTATAAGTAATTTAAAGTATTTTAAAAATGCATGGACATATAAATGCATGCTTATCCACCTTCCTTTCAAAATGTTTTTGTTTTTTCACTGAACATAATTTTAATAGTGCTACAAAATAAAATCAATATAAAAAGAACAGGAAACAATTCTAAAATGAAAAATTAAATTGCAGGCAAAAACCAAAATCTTTAAAAAGAGACGGCAATATAATTCAGTTTTTAATACTCTTATATAACAGTCTTAGACAGCCACTCCAAACAGCTCAAATAAACTACTGACATCAGAATAAAACTGTCTAAAAAATAAATTGCTGGGAGCAAATCAATTGGGAAATGTGAGCATTGAAAAGGGAATTTTTAGATGTAAATACCATTATTTGTATGAAACATAAAAACTGCCTTTCCAGGTATAAAATGTAGGGAAGGACAGATATTACAATTTGCCCATTTCCAGTGACATGTATCTCATCTGCCTACACATACACTGCCATGTCAAAAGGTCCTCCGTGCCAACTGCACGATTAGCAGGTCTCTGGAGCAAGGCCCCTTATCTTGAGTCACTGAGCAGGATTTATGACTTGAATAATTGTCCTTATAAACAACTCATGTGGCTATAATACCTTAAAGCTTTCAAAATATTTATACTTGTTTTCAGCCACTCTGTTAGATAAATGGGGATGTATGATTAGGCCAAACTTAATTGAGAAAATAGATGCTACGATTATAAAGGAATTGTCTAAGGCCACATAGTCCAGGACCCTTGATTTCAAGTTCAAATGCTGTTCTTTTTCACCACATGGCACGTTTCCTTGCAGCCACCTACTACATCCCAGGCTGAAAAAAAAACAATTTACAAGTGACCAGACTTATTGGAAATCCACAGTGTATGTTCTAGATGAGTAAGAAAGAATAATGTTTAATTTTGCAATTTTCATAAAGGAACATGATGGAAACTTAGGAGGTAGGTTTGTTGATAGTCATGATGGTTTTATTCTTTCTATAATAAGACTTTTATCTGTTTCTAATCACAAAACTAATATAAAAAGTATAAAGACAGAAGAACATAAAAGGCTATAATGAAAAATCTGAAATCACTAATTACATTCTATCCTTTATTGTGACATTCTTTGAAAGACCAGCCCGAGTCTTGGCATCTTTATCAAACTCACCTAAAAGTCACATTAAATAAATAAAATATACCACCCTCATTGTGCTCTGAAATTACCTCACTCAGTTTATAGACAGAGTATCTTTAGAGCTGTACGTCTTATCAAGTCCACTTCCAATGATCTGAGTTCATCGTCAGCTCTATCAGCAGAGATCACCCCTGGTCACTGTCTCCATCCGAGACACTGACTCAGCTTCCTAAGTGCTTGTTACAGAGCTGTTTGAGAAGGGAGTGGGTCAGAAATCCATCCCCAAGACTGGCAGCAGTGGCCAAAGGAGCCTGGGATCAGGGAAAGCAAAGGCAAAGGGTAGTGGTTAATCTGTAGAGGAAGCAGTGTGCACTTGAGAGGCTAAGAATTGCTCCTACCAAAGTGTCCAGTTTCATGAACTAAGACCAGCTTTGCTCATCTGTCTACCCCTTTCCCCACTCTAAACTTCTCTGGATGGGGATGTTTGCCAGCTCTACCTTGATGCTGAGAAACAGATGTTAGAAGAGTAGTCCAATGGTGCCTCCTCTCTACCCAACATATCTCTTCTTAATGATATATATATGTATATTATCTAAACACACATATACATATATGTACATGTGTGTGCATGTATAATATATATAATATATAATATAATATATTATATATAATAATATATAATATATAGGGGGAAACCTGCAGAAAATACAACATGCCTTTGCAGGTGGTCATTCCTCATCTTAGAATATCCCTCCCTGATTTCAAAATTGGGTAAATTCCTAACAAACCTTTAGACATTTTTGTTTCCTACAAATTTTTCCCAGTAAAGATTGAGCATCTTTTCCATAATAGACCATAACACACACATCACACTGTTTTATACTGATTTAATTACAAATGTTTCCTAACCACAGGTGTGTGAGCCCATGAGACTGGGTGTGTGCCTTACCCATCTTTATAGCCCTCATGCCAAGAATACACAGCCTACACATTAAATAGCTTTGGGTTAAATGTTTAGGAAATTAAAGAATCAAAGAAAGAAGAATGTAAGAAAAATGATGGAAAGAAGGAAGGGGAAAAAGGAGGATTTTTTCTTTAATAATTCAAACTACTTTCAGAGTGAGAGTTCCAATCATGTAAGAACTTATCCTAAATTTTACTACTCTGATAGTCTAATAACCACAAATATAGGGAAGAAGGGAAGAGCATCTTAAACTTAACAACCTTGTATTTCTTCAGTGATGTCTGTCTTTTACAGCATGGAGTAGTGGAACAAACACGGGTTGAGCATGATGAAAAGAGGAATGTATTCCTGCTTTGTCAAGATATCACCTTGAGCAGGTCATTTGACATCCCTTGCCTCAGTTTCCCCAGCTTAAAAATGAGACACTCGAATATGATGAATCCTTAACACTCAAGCAAACTAATGTTCTGGAAATAATTATGTTACTTAAATATCAAACTGGACCCGAATTAATAGGAATTCTATGTTGGGAAGACTAAAATAAAAATAGGAAAATTATTTAGCAGGGAGGCCTTTGAACTGTTTTGGGCTCTAGTGTTTAGGAGTTTTATCACCTACTAAATGTGAAGAGTGAGGTGGATCATCAGCGTGAGGTAGCAGAGGGCCCCCTGGTGCACATTAAGGGGCAAAGGGCAAGAGCTGGGCCTCGTCTTTCACAATTGTGCTTCCCAAGGCCAGACAGATGGTAGAGGCTCCAAAAAATGTGAATGGCATAGATCTTGTCATTTCCAAATAATAGTACTCAGACTCTTTTAATGATCAGATAATGTAAGGAATTAAGAGGTGTCTGAATTGCAGTTATTACAGAATCTTACTTGTATATAACTCTCAACATTTACTCATATTACCACGCTCTGTTTCTGTATGCTTAATTTCCAGTAGACTAGAGCTTCTAGTTCAGTGTTCTACCGCACTCCGCTTCTCAGAGAAGTTCATCACATAAGATAATTATTAGGTCACAACAAGAAGTCAATTCAAAGTGTTCATCTTATTCATTTACGTGTGCCTGGCTTAGAGTAGGGGTTTAACAGAAATTTATTGAGTAGATGTGATTTAAATAAATAAGAACTGTGAAATTGAAATTTCTTGAAACTTCAAATATTCTTACAGATTAATTTGTTTTATTTTATTTTTATAGATACACATATTGCACCGTCTCAGCTTCCTGCCGGCCTTTGAAATAACTTTCTAGAGCTCAAACCCTCTGGTTGTGAAAAGAAATTTCATAAAATAAACTAATACATGATTTCTTGTGACTGGGGTCAGATATTGAAACAATAAGAAAAATATGAACTTTCTCTCATCCATCTCATAGTTATCTCCTGAGGCACCAAAACACACCAACAAGAGACATAGAAAACTACATTTATTTCTCTATAGCCATCACATAAAGAACAAAGAGCTGGGTGAAATAATATCACAGATTAGATGGTGTTTTTACCATCTACTGTATAGATTAGAATATTTTGGATTACATGTAATATAAGCCACATTTGATATTTTTAGAGGAGTTGAAGGTTCATATCCAGGTTGAAAGGAAGGCACAGAGATTGCCTGTGCACCCGCACAGGCACAGTCTCCCCCACTGCCAGCATCACGACAAGAAAGAAGCATTTGTTACCAGGGATTAACCTACACTAACACATCATCATTGCCCAACGTCCATCACTTATTTTAGGGTTTACTTGTGTTATACATTGTATGGATTTGATATAAGGACATAGATCCATCATTATAATGTCATACAGAGATTTTTCTCTGCTTTAAAAGTCCCATAATGCTCTGCCTATTCACACCTCTCTCCCTACTCACTCTCTGACAACCACTAATCTTTTTGCTGTGTACATATTCTGCCTTTTCCAGTATGTTAAGCCTCATATAGTATGTGGCTTTACAGACTGGCTTCTTTTACTTAGTAATATGCATTTACATTTCCTCCATGTCCTTTCATGGCTTAATAGTTTCTTTCTTTTCAGTTCTGAATAATATTCCATTGTCTGAATTTGCCAGAGCTTATTTATTCACTCACCTACTGAAGGACATCTTGGTTGCTTCCAAATGTTGACAAATATAAATAAGGTTGCTATAAACATCCATGTGTAGGTTTTGAGTAAACATAATTTTTCACCTTCATCAATAAAATCCATGGGTTGTAGTTACTGGATTATGTGGTTTGAGTAGTTTTATAAGAAACCTCCATACTTTTTCCCAAAGTAGCTGTAACATTTTCATTTCCACCAGCAATGACTGAGAGTTTCTGTTTTCCACAACCACATGAGCATTTGGTGTTGTCAGTGTTCCAAATTTGGGCCATGCTAACAGGTGTGTAGTAATATTGCATTGCCATTTTTATTTACATTGTCCTGCTGTCATATGATATGAGACTATTTTCATATGCTTATTTGCCATCTATATGTCTCCTTTGGTGCAGTGTCTGTTAAGGTCTGAAGCTGTTTTTTTTAACAAGTTGTTTGTTTTTTTACTGTTCAGTGTTAAGAGTTCTTTATATATTTTAGATAACAATATTCTTTCAGATGTGTCTTTTGCAAATACTTTTTTCCATTCTGTGCTTTTTCTTCTAATTATATTTTACAGATTGTAAAAGAATAAATGTCTTTTGTGTTATATCTAAAAAGACATCATAAGGCTCAAGGTCATCTAGGTTTTCTCCTATGTTTTTCTATGAGTTTTACAATTTTGTACATTACATTTAGGTCTATGATCCACCTTGAGTTAGTTTTTGTG
Organism: Sturnira hondurensis; assembly: GCF_014824575.4. Lineage (NCBI taxonomy): Eukaryota > Metazoa > Chordata > Mammalia > Chiroptera > Phyllostomidae > Sturnira > Sturnira hondurensis. The sequence continues at coordinate 7,913,307 of NW_028073411.1, forward strand.
GAGGGCGCAAGGTCTGAGTCTGGATTCATTATTTTGCATATGGATGTTCCTTGTTCCAGCACCATTGGTTAAAGAGACCATCTTTGCTCCATTGTATTGTCTGTGGCCCTTTGTCAAAGATCCGTTGACTGTATTTATGTGGACCTATTTCTTGCCTTTCTATTCTGTTCCATTGGTCTATTCATCTATTCCTGCACCAATACCACACTGTTTTGATTACTGTTACTTTATACTTAGCCTTGAAGTAGGGTAACATCAGTCCTCCAAATTTGTTCTCCTTGCTATTGGCTATTCTGGGTTTTTTGCCTCTCCACATAGTTTAGAATCAGTGTGTCAATATCCATGGAATAACTTGCTGGGATTTAGATTGGGATTACACTGTTTCCCTAGATCAGTTTGGAAAGAACAAACATTTTGACAATATTGATCTTTCCTACCCATGAATAAGGGATATCTTTTCATTTGTTTAGTATTCTTTGACTTCATTTTATTAGGCTCTTAAAATTTTCATCATTTAGATCTTGCACATACTTTGTTAGATTTATATCTACTATTTTTATTTTGGAGTTGCTAATGTAAAGTATAGTGTGCTTTTTTAATTTTGAATTCCACTTTTCACTGTTGATCTATAGGAAAGCAAATGACTTGTGCATATTAACCTTGTGTCCTGTGACATTGTTGTAACTGCTTACTAGTTCCAGGATATTTTGAAGCTAATTAAAGTCTCTGTTGAGTTTGGGGCTGGAAGTCATGAGCTCCTTGAATACCTCTCCTTTCTCTATCCCTTTGATATCATAATCTGTTGCTTCTCTCTGTACCTTTCCTACCACTCCTTTTTGGTCTTCTTCATGTACTACTCAATCTATTCACATTCTCCAAATGTTGCTGGTCCTCAAGGCTGTGTATTCAGCTCCCTGATTTTTTCACTCTATATTGTCCTTGCGAGGTTGCTATACCTTTGTGATAAGGCAACGCAGACCCGTAGCTATGAGCTTAGACCTCTTCTCGAGCTCCAGACTCATTCCTGTTGTTGGTTCCCCATTACAGATACCTCAAACTTCATTGGTCAAAAACAGCACTAATCCATCTCTAAACCTTTTCCCCCCACTACCCACATTCCTCCACATTATCCCCAAAGAAAGTCTATTTCTTTACCTCTGCTCTGATCTTAAGTAATGACGCCTCCACTGATTCATAGTTATAATGGTCACAAAATGGAGAAATCATAATACACATAATAATTGAGCTCCTACTGATTAATTTATAGTCTACAATAATATTTGGCTAATTTTTACTGAAAAATAATGAGTTGGATTAGTTTACTTACAGTACCTGACCCAGTAGCATAAAATGAAAAAAGGCAAAAATCAAACATATTTATGAAAAGATATGACAAATCATTTTTTGATGGTAGAATCAAAGAAGTAGTTCTTAAGGACAACATTAGTTGTGAGATCAAAAGTGTAATTAGGAACAATAGATAAAACAGAGACATTCTATTTCTCTGAAAAAAAAATTACCCTTTTCAACTGAGCATTGTGACTACCAGAAGAAATGTTTTTCATCTTAGTAGATATGCTGAGCTATTAAAAAGCAGATGATCCCTGAAATATTTGGAGAGGTTACACAGAGGCCAAAGCATGCAGACTTCTTATCTCCCTCAAAAATAATAAAAACAAAGAAAGAAGCCATTAGGTAAAGCTATCATAACTTAAACCCAAACACTAATAATCTCTTCCTGGGAAACACTAAGGTTAACAGCTGATGAATCAGAAAATGGAAATATCTGTGAGATATTGAAGAAAACATGCACTATTTTTTCTTCAGTATGTGGCAAGATCACAATGTTTCCAGCTTTATGCCTCACTAGAGAGAGTAAAAACTGTTATCACCAGCTTATGCAACGTGAGTTTTGAAGAGGATCTCTTGCTGATTGAAATAATGCCTTTGCCATACTTGCAAATAAGCATCTTGAATATATCCACAAGCTCTAAAATGAAAAATGTGCAAATGTAAACAAAGAGTAAAAGTGGTAGAATCTTGAGATTTGAGAGCTCTTTTTGTGCCTGGAGCATTTTTTAAAGTCAAGATTTTTCTATGTTAAGTAAATCAATACATATGTGATATTTAATGTGTTTAAACAGGTAAGCAGTGAAGAATAAGATTTAGAGTACTTAGATTTCCAGGGTAAGCACAGCTATACAGGCAATAGCTATATCAACTAGCTTGCTAGTTTTTCAGTTCTCCGGGAAGACACTAGCTCCTCGTGGAGGCCTTAGTAGCTCTTTCAGTGTAGTCAGTACAGAAATCCATTCTAATCGACTGCAACATGCATATGTATGCATTTCAGAAATTATCATCAGCAGTATCATTAATCATTAGCTAAAGCAAAGAAAGATGCAGAAGTAACTTCTACTTACAAATGAATCATCCTGAGTTATTGACCTTGGACCCCACAGCAGTGTGAGTTTGTTCTGTATCTGTATGTTTGCTTTTCTTCTGGTTTTGGGAATTGACAGCAAGAGACTTTAATTTCCACCAATGTTGAAACTCTTGTACATCGGGAATACACTCACACACAAAGAACATAGTAGCTGATTAGAGGGAAGACTCCACAAGCACAAAACCACGTCTGTCTGTTTCCTTCCGTTTCTTCAGCACAGAGCCTGGTCTGAAGCGGGTGCTTCACAAGTATGTGTTGAATAAATGCGGCACTGCACTTGGAAGTTCAGTAGTGGTAGGACAAAAAGAAAAGAGAGCGGTATTACTGATTGCAATTGGGACTTTTGCTGGAGCCTTTATGTAATGCAGCACTTAAATCTCTTTAGAGTCATACAGAACAGGTATATCACCCCATCATATGACTAGTAAAGACCATGATCTTGAACATAGCTAGCAGTTCCTGAATAATTAAGTTGGTATGAGACTATGCCTTCTGGCATATTTGCCATCTCTTTAGTCCTTGAACACATTCCATGCTTTGTACTTGGCCTCTCCCCCAGCTCATGCCTACTTCGACTAGTCCTTCATGCCTCTTTGTAAAGTCACTTAAATATCACTTCCTCGGGGAAGTCTTCCCTATAACCCAGGATGAGACTGGTCCCCTGCGGTCCTCTGCAGCTCCCCTCACAGCTGCAGCCAGCTGATTATCTTTACAGCTCTTTGTTTCACGGGTGCCTTCTCTGGTAGCCTCTCAGCTCCCCATGAGGGTCTTCATCTGTCTTATCGACTATTTTATCCCCAACATTTACTATATTTTCTAACATGTATTTTCAAGAATATTCAATGAATAAATAAATGATGGGAAAACAGAGGCTTTGGAAATGTTAAGCAACTTATTCAAAGTCCCCCAGATAGTAAGTTATAAGGGTAGGTTTGAAGCTGGGAGCTATCAAATTCCAGAGGTTGCAATTAGAACAATAAAAAAAGAGAATGAAAGGTTTGTTTAGCATGATAAAACCCTTCTAAGAGTGAGCACGCAGATGATATTTAATAAGGGGAAACATAATGTCCTCCATTAAGTGAAAAACAGCAATATAACTAAACAGATTCATCACTCCCACCCTTGTAGAAGTAATTCCCATCACAGTTAACACCAGGAGTGCAGTGAACATTGCACCTGGGTTGTCTGCATTTAAACTGCAGTAACTCTGAGGCGGGTATTGTCATTATTTTTCTTTTAAGATCTAAAACTTTCCCCAGTAATATAGCCAAGCAAACCCAAGCAGTTTGACTGGAGAACCACGTGAACTTCCAAAGAAATACATAAGACTTCAAGGCTCACACTTTGGAGTGTCTGTGTTGTCTTGCTACTTGTTTCCTTACACCCACAATCTACAGATTTTTGGTGACTAAAATTAAGGGTGGCCCAACGGCCCAAATAGACATTGTAATATTAGGCTGATTTATTCCCAACAAAAATTTCCAGGACAGAGGAGATCGGAGTCTCTGGGCTCTGTTCCCTGAAATGGTTAATTTTTCTGTATACCTAACTGGGAAGGAGGAGCTCGCGCTCTCCTTTCAGAAAGGGAAAATTGCTGTCTGGAGAGAAATCTAGCAGGACTGGCCCCAAGCACAGGGAAAGAGCTTCCCCATTATCAACTAGAAATCCGGGTTCTGGCTCTCGTGGAGGACACTGCTGCCCCCTTGTGCCTAAGTATTGTAATAGAACACTCAGCATGTTTGTGGCCCGCTCACCTTGCGTGCTGAGCTCCAAAGACCCCTTTGAATTGCTCTTAGGCCGCCCAGGCCAAGCCTGGGTCTCCTTTGGAGCGACCCTGCCTGTGATGGGAACCTGGAAGCCTTGTGGGTCCAGGCACAGCTGTCCTCTCGGGCATCTTTTGTGACCCTGGCTGATGAGAGAAAAACTGTTCAAGCATCACTCTAGGGCATGAAAGGGTAGAAACTTATCCAGTTCTCGCAACAAACAGGATTTAATTCAACGGAATAAGCACTCCTTCAACTTACAACCAAGCTTCAGAGACTCAGGGCTACTTCTGAAATTGTACTTCGCCAAGAGGCAAATATCTGAGAGAGGGCCAAGATATTCTTTCCTCAGGATTGGTAATAAGAATGTGGGAATAGAGGAATATGTAATAAATGTGTTAGAGCTGACTTTGACCTTGTCCTAAACACCTTCCTTATGAAAGCCCATAACCTGAGGACTCGGGATCCTGTCCTACATATCTCATCACCTGTGACTTTGAATTACTTTATGAAAAGTAGTAGATTCCCCACGCTGTTTGGCCCTGATGGACTTTGATACAATATTTATTTGTGTGGATGTATAAATAATATCTGTCCTCTCGGGCATCTGTCCTCATGGGCTGCAGCTCCAATGGACGGGTTGCACACTTGTAGGTCTGGGAATAATTATTGAATAAATTATTAGTAATTTTCTTGGTAGGTTAAATTAATGGGGTTGAAAAATATTGGGATAATAGTTTTCCATCAGTGTACTATTTTTTTCCCATAGTTACACTTACATTTCTGGAGGGAACTTAGTAAGATATATAGTAAAGACTTTTTAGGAAAACTCAGGTTCAAATACTAGTCATACTGTTTAAAGTCTGTCTGAACTTAAGGAAGTTCAGAAAAATCCCTTTTTGAAGGCTCTTTAAATCAAATAATTCAATATACATTCTGATAACAGCTCAGGACTTGGACCCAACCCCAGGAAGCCTTTTTCCTGCAAAATTTGGGCAACTTCACTTTTTGGAATCAACACAAGTTACCTGAGGAAAGAATGTTAAATCAATACTTGTGGAGTTCCTAGAATAATAGTAGGATCTTTATATATATAAGGCCGTTGAGCTATCATTCCTTCACCATAAAATGCTTTACCTTCTACATTTTGTAGACTGACTCAGAGGTCCAGGACATTTCAATGATTTCTTTGTAAGCAGCAACTTGAGTCCTTTTTCAAAAAAACTTTCTCATGTAATTTTCCATAGTAAGTGAAGAGAGGCGACGATGAGGAGGCAACTTGCCTTGTCCCTTGGATGTCTCCTTCCTCCCGGGTGACCGGAGGACCTCAAGGGACTCAGCAAGTGCCTACATCTCCACACTCAAGCAGCTGAGTGAAATCTTGATTATCATCTGGCTCTCATCTCTCTTCCAACATTATGTGGGGAAATCTTTCTCCACTCCTTTTTATACAATCTAAAACTCATATTTAACCACTGAGATCCATGGAGTACGTTCAAGGGGTGAAGAAGCTTCTTAATGCAAATTTTAGAAGCAGCAAAATACCCAGCATGTTAGTTGTATCCAGCTTGCTAAAGATTTTTTTATATATATTGTCTATCTTAATTTTCATCTCTTTTATTGCTTGTGATGCCCATATTTGCTACAGGTCATTTTACAGATAAAAAAACTCAGACTAAGAGAGTATAGGTGACTCGTTAAGGGCTCAAACACCTGGGAACATTAGAACAGAAATTTAAAGGTAGTTCTAGCTCTTGGTGATCATAATTTATGCTCTGAAAACTGGAGAGCTGGTTCTATTATTTTTTAATGAGCTTTTTACAGCCCAGTTGTTGAATACAGTAAGATTTTTTAAAATCTGTGTGGAGATAAGGCATCTTTTCTCTTGACACTGGTGGTCTCCCTTAATTCCTGTGATCATATGCATGGCAAGCAATCACGAAGGCTGGGGGTAGAACCAAGAGTTTGAGCTCAGAAGTTCTTTAAAACCATTCCACAGTGCCTGGTATGTTCAAGAAGTGGGGACTTCACACAGCACCATCACACAAGGCATCAGAAACACTCCTCAGCACAACTGGATAGAGAAAAAGAGGGAAATCACAGGAAAATAAAAATTCTTTTGAAGGGCACAGAGTTTGAAAAGCTTGCACACAATCTTTTTAAGCGAACTTCTCCGAGGAAGTTTAACTTCCTAATGTCTCAAAAGCTAAGAACCAGTCAAATACTTATCCACCCAGGACAAGCATGTTTAATGCTCTCTGTTCTGAATGCTGCTGGGCTCTGTACAGATTGGTCCCTGCCTTCCAGCAGTTTATCAAGTCTAAAGGGAGTAGAGAAGTCCGCAAACATAACTGAGTGAGATCTAGATGGGCATCATGCCACGTAAACTTTGAAAATCTCCTACAACTATAGAATGCCAGGGCCTCTTCAAATGGCAATTTTACTAAGAGAGCGACCTTCCAGAGAAATTCCAGCTTCAAGAGAGGGAAGTGGGGATTGCAAATTTCATTTAGAAGAACCTACGCTCTCCCAGTTGGATTAGGTATTGAGCAGGGGGAATAATATGTAAAGACAGCCATGCCTTCCAATTGCAGGTCCCTGAGAATGAAACACGCAGCCCATCACCTTTCTTGTCTCAGTGGGTTCTCTTCGTCTGCTCATGAAAGTCACCCTTGCTGGAGGTGGGGGAGTGTTCGTTTTCCACGTTGCAATCAGCTAATTAATGGAACACTATAAAGAGAAATCTCAAAAGATAAAAAAATCATCTTGGCTACAAAATAATTATACTATTACTCATCTTGATATGTTCTCATCTTTAAAATTAATAAAATAAAAAAGATAGCCTTTCCCAAATATTAAATATATGCAAAGTTATGATATATCTTTAATATAGACTACAACTTGTTAGAACGCCCTTCTGTAAGGGGACTTCTTATCTGATTTGTAGACCCTGCAGACATCAGAACCCTAACTATAATAATTGAGTAGAATCCATGTGGTATATGTAATGGTAATTTGAAAGTAGTTTTAAATTCAGACTTTATAAAATAGCAAGCAAGTAATAAAGAGTGAGATTCATACTCACCATCAGAATGTTATAGTTTGATGATTAAATTCACTTAGATATAAATAAATATATGCATTATTATATATGCAGTTAAGTTCCCAGATGAATTAAAAATATCCCCTCACCATGCAACCAGCAAAACTACTTAGCCATTATGGGCAAGGGAATCGTGCTTTTTGTTCTGTCCTGGTGTATCAGTCAGAATGCTATTTAATCATCGAATCCCAGCAGCTTCAAATGTTAAAACATACATTCCTCATCCATCCCATGTCCATCTCTGGGCAGCAGGGCTGCTGTGCTTATTGGTTCACCTAAGGAGCCCTGTTGGTGGAGCGGCAGCATCTCTCACAGGGAGAAGAGGCAGCTCTAGAGTGTTTGGCATCAGCAAGGGAACCCTGCAGCCCAAGACCCATGTGTGTCTAGAAGGGTTCTGATCTTCTGATCCCGTTGGATGGGAGTGGAGTTGGAGAGCTAAGGTGTTCTCACACCCCCAGGCAATTTTGGGAAAGCAGCTTGGTGTCCTAGAGTCCAACTCAGTGTGGGCACTGTCTCCCCAGATGAGTGTCCAGTTGCACGGGCTGAGGGCTCAGTCCCACAGCACTGTCCTCCACTTCAAATGCCAATAACAAACCCAGGTTGTTTCCTGCCGTTTTAACTGAAAGCTATAAATCACAGGTCCCTAGGAGTCCTTCCTTGGGCTCAGTTCTTCCTAGAGTTGCCCATAGGATGCAGGAAACCCATTCACTCACTGGATTCCCAACTTATTATGAAAAGGAGGTAACTTAGGAATCTCCAGGTGGAAGAGGTACATAGGACAGGGGTTGGGAAAAGGGTACTGAGCTTCATGCCCTTCATGACTTTTCAAGCATGCTGCTCTCACCAAATCTCCATGTGTCCGTGAACTTGGAAGCTCTCTGAACATCGTTTTTTGTTTGTTTGTTTTTTTATGGGGGCGTCATCACAAGCACAATTAAGTTATAGATTACTGGTGTTGGAACTCAACCTCCATCTTTATCCCTTCTGAGAGGTCAGGGGGGTGGGACTGAAAATTTCGACCCTCTGATCACATGATTGGCTCTCTCACAACCAGTGAGATATGCTTAGATGGAGTCCAAAAGTTACCTCATCCACCTAATAAGAGAAACCTTTCTCTCATCATTCCTAAAATTCCAAAGGTTTTAGGATCTCTGTGCCAGAAATGGGGATGAAGACCAAAATGTGTATATACACTTCTTATCATAAACCTCAATGCCACAGGGTCACTTCAGCTTTCCATTCGTTAGACAGAGGTTGTCATGTGGCCGTAGCCAACCGTTAGGGACCCATGAAATGCAATGTTCCCATATGGTCAGAAGCAGTGAAGATTACCACATGTAAAGTCTGTTCTCCTTTCCTAGTCCAATTCAGCTGCTCCCCTTTGATGTATCTCACGGGTTATTGCTGCTTGTTCTTGTAATGTCAGGGATGCTGGCTGGTCTCTGCTTGTGAACCTGCACACAGCTCCCTTTAAGTGTGGTCTCTAGCACTTGTACTGTTTAAGAAGGCAACTTACCTGCCCCCTGTTCTTGCCAGAGGAATGGATGCCCCCTTGTTGGGTAGTTATGTGTGTCTCCTTCTTTCCTTTCTCTGATCTGAGTGACTAGCCTATGTGTTCTCTCTGTGTAGTTCTGCCCACAACCTGCTGTGCAGATACCTCAGTGGGGTATCAGCCTACTTCCCTTGTCAGGAAGAATAACAGACAGAGCAGCCATTAGACAAAACCTGGATACCATGATATTTCTGTTGGCAGAAACCCAAAGTTTTCCGTTGAAGCACTTCACCCCACTGCCGGGTATGCCCTCTTTAACAAAGGGAGTAGGTGTGAAAGATGATGAAACACCAAAATGCTTAAAGGGTATGACATCCTCAATATCATAAAAAGGATCTCTAAGGAATTATTTATTCCACAAGGACTTTTAGTTTTCTCCCCATGATATTTTTGTACCAGAATTCTTTCTCTGTCCCTGAAGAGGTATTTCTAGATGTTTTATGATAGTCTGAACTGAAAGAGATGACATATACTAGAACAGGCTGATTTATGGAAAGAGAAGATTTCAGACAGTGGAGTGGACAAATAAGTATATTATTGAGAAAATACATCTGATTTATATAACACTGCAATCACTTTAAGAGCATTCCACCAGAGTTCTGAAAACTTTCAAGGAAATACAAAAGGCTTTCTTTTTTCCTAATTTTTAAAATTATTGTTCAGTTTCAGTTGTCCCCATTTCCCCATTACTCTCCCCTGCCCTACCTACCCCCCACATTATACATTCAGTCCTCTCCCCACCTTGGCTTTGCCCATGGCTCCTTTATACCTGTTCCTTGACAACTCTTCCTCTTCTTTCCCCCATTATCCCTCTCACCCCTCTCCTCTGGTCACTGTCAGTTTGTTCTTTATTTCCACGTCTCTGGTTCTGTTTTCCTCACTTGTCTGTTTTGTTGATTAGGTTCCATTTGTAGGTGAGATCATATGATATTTGTCTTTCACCTCCTGGCTTATTTAACTTAGCACAGTGCTCTCCAGTTCCATCCATGCTGTCCCGAAGGGAGGAGCTCCTTCTTTCTCTCTGCTGCATAGAATTCCACTGTGTAAATGTACCGGTTTTCCAATCCTCTCATTTACTGGTGAGCACTAAGCTGTTTCCAGTACTTGACTATTATAAATAACCCTACTATGAACATCAGGGTGCATAAGTTTTTTTGAATTGGTGTTTCAGAATTCTTAAGGTATAATGCTAACAGTGAAGTTGCTGAGTCAAAAGGCAGTTCTATTTTTAGTTTTTTTTTTTTAGGAAATTCCATAGTAGTTTCCACAGTGCCTGCACCAGTCTGCATTCCCACCAACAGTGCACTAGGATTTTCTATTATCCACAACCTCACCAGCATTTGTTGTTTGTTGATTTGTTTATCATGGCCATTCTGACCGGTATAAAGTGGTATCTCATTGTGGTTTTAATTTGCATTTCTATGATCAAGTGATGCTGAGCATCATTTCATGTCTCTAGGCCCTCTGTGGAGAAGTCTCTTTGGAGAAGTCTTTGAAGAATTCTTCTCCTTGGAGAAGTCTCTATTCAGATCCTCTGCCCATTTTTCAGTTGGATTGTTGGTCTTCCTGTTGTGAAGTTGTATATATTTTGGAAATCAAATCCCTGTCCGAGGTATCACTGGCAAATATATTTTCCTATATGGTTGGTTCCCTTTTCATTCGGCTGATGTTTCCTTTAACCATGTATGAAGCTTTCTAATTTAATGTATTCCCACTTGTTTATTCTTTCTTTTATATCCTTTGCTAGGATGGATTCATAATACACCTCAAAAAAATAATCCCTTTTGCAATATCTTATGTATACATGGATCACTCCTTACAGCACATAACATGGGCTATTATATTTTGAATGTACTCATCTAAGCATTACTAGGAAAAACTTCCCTTTAAATTAATGAATAAAAGTCTCTTGGATTTCTACTGACATTTATTTCCAGCATGGTAGCCTTTATTCTTCTCAGCTGTCATTTACAATTGCAGTATTCCTGTGCTTTCGAGGGTAAGCTCTGACGATATTAGATAGGGTAAATTCAATTTATAATGCTGGAGTAGGAGGCATAACTCATACCTGCTTCACGGGCTCATTGCATTATATTAGATCTGCTCTCTACTGGATTCCACTGCTTGGCTGAATACCATTTAAGCCAGGTATACCCACATTAATGCTATGGTGACTCTTGGTATAACGGAATCCTGATCACCAAGTTCTTGATTATTATTATTTCACTAGTGACCACTATTTGATGAGCAAGGTGATGGGCAAAGAAGAGGGCTAACATAACATATATTATCTTGTCAATTTTTATAATAGCCCTGTGGTGCCAATAGTTATCTGGATGTTACAGGGAAGAACAGTAAGACTTAGATTCTTATATTAAGTAATTTGTCTGAATCTACACAGCTTTTAAGTGGCAGATCTGAGGTTCAAGCTAGTTCCACTTAACTCCAGACCCCGGGAGCATCAGCATTTCACTGTAGTATCCTAAATGCTACCTGGCAGAACCGACCAGCTGTTGTGTGGACATGGTTGTGTTTGTGGTAGCTACACATCAGCCCAACCTCAGGAAACCAGGTACAAGGTGAAACTCAGCAACCTGCTCTGTGGCTTGTGGGCCATTCTTGTAACCTCTGCCTCAACCTCTTCACCTTTACAATGAAGCCATGGAATGCAATTATCTGTAAAGCTGCTTGTTCTTGAATCTGGGATCAATAGACCACCCAGTGTCTGCCATTTTCTAATTATGAGATTGTGGGCAGTTTCTCTCTAAGACAGTTTGTTCACCAGGAAAGTGGAGCTAATGCTGGCATCTATTTATTCACATGAAATCATCCATGTAAAACATGTAACACGATGTGTGCAACATACAAAGGGCTCATACGTGTCAGCTTGTCATCATCACCATTGTTATCAACACCATCATCATCATGTTGTTATTATAAAAACCACTACCTTATTAGCACTGACATCAGCAATAAATAGCAAGGTATTCACTGCACATTCGCAAGTGATCTGGACCTTTGCATCTATCGTGACTTTACCCGCAGGGACCAGAAACGCTCATCAGGGAACAGCCTGAAAGGCCCAAGAAGGCAAATGTCTCTTCACCAACTGACAAACAAATGGCGCTTATGTGCTAAGCAAATCTCATCCCCACAATGATTGCATCCTGATCATATCATGGTGAAGGGTTTAAGAATCAATTTTAAAAAAAAGATCTCTGGTCACAACAGAATAATGTAGCAGCATGCAAAATATCAAGACACCGTAGTTCCTTGACCTTTGATGGAGTACTTCATCTTAACCTGACCTAAAAACTGGAACTTTTTCCAAAGCACTTCAGTGTCTGGCCATTCATAAAAGAGTCACGTGTGTGTAGTGAGGATGAAGGTGGAATGGTCATTGTTGGACTAAAGACAATCATTTCTCAAAAAATAAATTAAAAACATTTTCCACAAATTCTCAAACTACAGTTTATAATACATACATTTTTAATCAATGTCCCCAGTTTTAACCGAAAGGGCTTCTTTTGGCTCTGGGAGCAAACAAATATTGTGTGTCTTCCCAAAGGAAGTACTTCCGCAGGTGTCTTACCAGGAGACCACCTTTCCAGTTTTAATAGAAAAACAGATGAAAACCCAAACACAGGATAACATTGCAATTAGTGGAGACAGGTGTATGTGAGTTTTATTTTGCAGAACTTTCATTCCGTGAGAGCAAAAGCTGAAAATTTTTAACTCATTCCTCTCTCCTCACAGAGCAAACAGTGCTTGTCGATGCAGAGAACTCACTGAATAACTATTTGTTGAAAGAATACATAAGTGGATGGCTGTGAGAGAAGCTGTCGCCCAAGCCTTGGCTTAATTTTAATCTCTGAACTTCATTTCTTCAGCTCTAAATAATTCCGACCTTTCGGGGATAGTAAAAAAGCAATCAGAGAGGTGATGTCTGTAAGAAAGCACGAATATGGGCTCGGCAAACAGTCATCATTGTGATCGCGTGGCCCTATACATTGCTGGAAACAGGCACATCAGTTTGTCCCTTGGAGAGATCCTTACAAAGGCCCCGATGTCCTCCGCCAATTTTCAGAATGGCAATTAGATTCACGAGGGCAGCAAATGGATGCTCTTTATTCATGGGATTTGGTGCATGTCAAATCCCCATGTGATTGTGGTCAGCAGCCCCTCTCCATGCAAAACTTTCCCATAAGCCTGCGGAGGTAGCCCTTAATGGAAGAGCCTTTCCGGAAAGCAACGTGACTGTGCACCGGAATAGCTTAAACTCTTTGGTCCTGGGATTCTCCTGCTGGGGTTCGTCATGAAGAAGGAGCCGCAGGTGCAGACACGGATGTGTGCACTGCAATATTAATCACATCAGCATTCCTATGTAGTCAGTACTACTGAAAACCTCTTAATGCCCAACAATATGGTAAATTCAGTGGATGCTTTATTATACAGCCATTAAAAATCGTGACGTGGAAAATGCTTGGGATATTTTGTAAAGTTAAAGAAATAAGATGCAATATCCTATTCTTGTATTACCCCTATTTTATTTGTAGAGCATATTAATATATCCTTAGATAAATGACTGAAATGGTTATACAGTAGTACTTCACTTTTTCTGTAGCCAGCATATTTTCACAGAAAAATCATTTGCTAAGAGTCAGAAGAAATGTCTTTAGAGCCTATATTATAGAAATCATAAGAGTTTATAGAAGGTTATAGTACCATCTTAAAGTATAGATGATTGAGGGTCTTCTCACTTTCCCTAAATTTGGGGGCTATTAGACTGAAGAAGGCCTAATGAAAAATGCATCCTGGGATGTTTAAGCTTTATCTGACATATTGGCTTGGAAAGAACAAAATGGTAGAATGACACCAAGGAAAGGACTTTATGATGTTAAACAATTTGATGATGGTGATATTAAAGCATTCGTGGGAAAACTATTTTGGAACATGGGCATTTGCAGTATATTCCAAATAAGCCTCCAGGACAGAAATCGGAAACAGTTCGCCAAATAAATCTGCGTTCTTCTTCTTTCGTGAGCACATGAGACTTCTTTTGTCATTTGAGGTGGACATATTAACTGATTTCTAACTAACAAAGTGAGAGTAGAAATGATGTGTGCTACTTCAAAGCCTGACCCATAAACACCTCCAATTCCCATTCCCATCCCCACTTCCCAATGCCCTCTTCCTCCTTCAGAATGAGACAGAGATATTAGAAGGCACGTGTTGAAGATAGCCAAGCTTTCATTAACCTCTCTCCTTAATGACTCTGAGAGAATAACCATCAGCTAATCTGTTTATCCACCCAAGTCTGTTAGATGAGCAAAACAAAGACTACATTCTTTTTAATTTGTTACATATTGAGGGGCCTCTTTGTTACAGCAGCAAGAGATAACCTAACTAATACAGTCAGATTGTCTATCATGTACACTTTGCTCTGCACATGGCCTGGCCAACTTCATTCTTGATGAAGAGATGGAGATAGCACTATTGTGGATAAACCATGCCATGAAAGGAATGAGGGAAAATGTTAGAGGATAGTCCATCTGTACCATTTTTAAAATCACTGGAGTCCTGTAGAATTTGGTTAATTTTTTTCATATGAAGGTAGTAAAATGCATTGGTTGCCTATAAGAATTCAAACCACACTTTCTGGATTGTTATTTTTATCATCTTTTGTCTTTTTTAAATCTTTCTTCTTCAATTTGGATATAGGTCCCATGAGGGAAAGACCTTTGACTTGCTTATTGCTGATGACCCAGTTCCTACAAAAATATCTAGAATAATAAGTGCACAGAACATACTGATTGAGGATGTAAATTAATGTAATGAATGTGAGATGGACAAAGACAAGTTCACCCAGTGAGACTTACTACCCTTGAAAATTGACCAGAGCTTTCAATTGGCATAGAAAGAATTTTTGCCCAATATAGACATGTGATAAAACATAAAATGAATACATATGAGATGGCCAATTTCTAAATTTTATTTTACATTATAAGATATATTCATCAAATGCTTCTAGAGACCAAAGGCAGCTGACGAATTAGCTGAGAGCAGCTGTCTCTTCACTCCCCAGCTTCACCTCTTGCTACCATCACTTATAGCTGTGGCAGGCTCCCAGCTCCGACCTTGCACAAATTCATCACCTGATGGCAGAGAGCCATCCCAAGCAGGTGGTACCAAGTTAAATGGCCCATAAATCATCATTTGCATGTGTGAGAGAATCTAACTATGAAGTACTTATTTGCTTTTAAAATTGGTTCTGTTGCTGCCAACTAGATAGAATCATTTAGTCACAATTTTGGAGTGATTAGCTACATACATGCCATCTTCTTTTCTTGCGTTATCTGTCAATTGTCCATTCCTTTATGTATTAGTAAGGATTCCCCAGAAAATCAGAACCAATAGATGTATATATGTACAGAGAGAAATTTATTTTAGGTAATTGGCTCACATAGTTGTGCAGGATTAGCCAGTCCAAAATCGGATGGGGGAGATAGACAGGCTAAAGGCTCAAGAAAGAGTTGCAGTTCAAGTTCAAAGGCAAGCTTCTGTACAACAAGGAAGAGCTGATGTTGCACATCATGGCCAGAGGCTACTGCTAGAGAATTCCCTCCTGCTCAGTAGAGGTAGTCTTTTGTTCTATTCAAGTCTTCAGCTGATTAGATTAGGCCCACCCACACTATGGAGGGCAGTCTGCTTTAGTGAAAGTATACCTACTTAAATGTAAATCCCAAAACAACCTCATAGAAACACCAAGTATAATGCTTGATTAAACCCTTGGGTATCATGGCCCAGACAAGTTGACATGAAATTAACCTTCCCAGTTAGTTTACTTGCTAGCTGTTTTGCTCGTTTGCTTTTACTTTTCTTTTCTTTTTTTGAGGACTAGGATCTTTGGGGTCATTATTTCTAGAGGGTTCATTTAATCCAAAACTTGTGGTGACCCAGGCAGTCCCAAATTCATCTTTTAGCTTTCCCAGTGCATAGTTAACAGTTCTTTACACACAGAGCTTCCAGTTGGTTCTGCCTCTGTGAATGGAGATACCCAAGTCATAGGCTCACTATAACACGTAACTGGGAGAAATATACACAGACAAGCTCTCTAAACACAAGTTTCTATTGAAATTATTATTTAAAATTGTGTTTATAAACCAGAGGTCTTATCTTTCAAACAAATGAATGAGAAAATAGAATTTTCTCTTGTGAAGCACAAGACAGTTGTAACTGGCTTATTGGAATAAAGAAAGATTGAATTAATACATCCACTTTATTTGTAAGTGGAAAGTGATTGTAAGGGTTAAGAAAAGATTTAAGGACCACACCAGATGATCATTGAAGATCCCAGGAACAGAGTCAAATTTAAAGCTCACAGAATATTTATCCCTAAAGTCAGGGGTGTTAACACACCCCAATTCTTCTCCAGTGAACCCTGGGAGAATACCAGCTAGTTTGGAGGTCCTGTGACAACTGACCCAAGGGAGCTTGGCTAAGATGGGACTGTCTATGAGAAGCTAAGAATACAAAGGACTAGGCAAAGCTCATCACTTCCTCATCTCAGTGCACAAGTAACGTCCCACATGTGATTTAATGTTGGCCTATTACGTGATTGTCAGTCTCTGCGGTCCCAGAGGTCCCCACTCCTCAGGTTCCGGGCCAGACTGGTCACAGAACTACAAAGAGTGGAGGAAGCTTGGCCCTCGCTTCCATCTAAGGTTTGCTTGTTCAGTTCTCATGTTCCTCACCAAGACATTTGTCTTCTAACACTTAAAGGTTTCAGTTCCTTTTGCAGAAAAATGTCCAATGTACTCTGAGAGGGGTAGCCTTGCCCTATGGTCCCACCAGGTCAGTAGTCCAACATTACTGTTGTTTCCAAGGTCAATATCCATCAGTTTTGAATACCTCTGTCCATGAAACAAAGGTAGGAATTCATTACCTTCAGGCCTGTTTCTTTTCAGACCTCAAGAAATTAAGAAAATTGTGGGTCCTGTCTCATTCAAGCTCACTCATTTCAAACCAAGTTATTATACATGTCAGAACAAAATGTTAACACAAATTAGTAACTACTCCGGGTGGAAACTTCTTAAGCCAGGCCACCTTTGACCCAAATGGAGTACCCACTTTCTCACAGAGCTAAACATTCTGTGGGTCAGCAAATCTCCAGAGGACACAGCACCAAGCAAAGACTATGTCAAGCATCTTGCAATCTGAAAAACAATGTAACTGCCTCTTACCTCTTTGATAGTAACCATATGTGCTCTTACAAGCAGCAATGTGTTTTCGAAAGTGTCAGACCAGCTCTGACATTTATATGCAACGATCTTTACATCTGCAATTTTTTTGTTCCATGAGAATGGAGACAAAGACAGCTTTATAGTTGTGCCTTTATTCTCTTTGTAATAATGGCGACATGGTTAACTTACTTGGTGCCGCTTTACACAGTAGTCAGTTCGGTTTAAAAATGTGCAAAACATTAGTTTTATGAACACTCTGTTCATATTGCGCTTTACCACTTTCTCCAGGAATGCCCCAGCGGTGTTGTTAACGAAGAAACCTTCAAAGAGATTTACTCACAATTCTTTCCGCAAGGAGGTAAGTACAAATGTGGACTTGTGAAAGTATTCTCGCTTAGAATTATGCTTGCAATCTTGTTTTTCCCTTCCACTGGGCGCTGCGCTGGCCTGGGGGAGGGGAACGCAGCTAGCACGCAGCCCTGTCTCTCACCCTCCACTACACTCTTCTCGGTCTCTTTGGGGGGCAGCAGGAGCTTCAGCCTCATCCCCATGTTCTAAGATTTTCTCAGTGGTTCTGGCACATGAATAATTGTTCACCATTCTTTCTGGGAGGAGGAGCAATGTTGACATTGACAGATGTGGCCATTTGCTGAGGTCACTCCGTGTGTGTGTGTGTTGGTCTTGTATACTCATACCTCGCTGAACTACTTATGTTCACAATCTTGATTCTGCTTTCATCTCTCAGGGCAGGACTTTACAGCCTTAATCATTGTGTAAAGGAATTCATGTACACCATGCAAGGGCATATAATTTTCAAAATATCATAAAAGTAAACTGCTTGCAAAGTACCACCTATCCACAAGTTTGCTCTTCAGTTTAACATGGCAAGCAGTGTTGCTGTGTGCCTAGTATGGTGGATCTCAAATGCACCACGGCTTCTGACCATGACAGCCTGGTCCTGGGCTTCAGAGCTGTCCCATGCTTCAGCAGTTTCATCTGATTCTGATTCTCCTGACTCTCAAAATTAGGGCAAATGTAATTATCCTCAATTTACAGATGTGAAATCTGGGGCTTAGAGAAATTAAGTGGCTGCCTCAGGGCCACACATCCATTAAGTGGCGAATCTGGGTTAGAACCTTCTTTGGAGCGTCACAGTATTCTCTCTGCTGATTCTCTATTTCTCAGTGACTCTTTACTGCGACAACCCCCATCTGAAAAAAATGAATACCACTCTGGATATTGTTTTATTTGGAAAGAAAACAGGATTGCAAAATGATAATACGTACATGTTAGAGATGAGTAAAGAGATATGCTGGCCACTGAAACTTTTTGTTTCTCCTCCAACCACCCATCAAAATGTCCAGCTCGAACTGGTCACACAGCCTACTGTGTGCACAGCTATGTGTTAGGTGCTGGTGGTGTAAAAGGGATAAGATGTGACACCCGCCCCAAAGCATCTGCCCCATGTGTCCCAGTCCAGTGCAGCAGATGGGCATTATCGAAATAGAACATAAGTGCGGGGACAGAGGTTTAGAAAATACTCTTTGGG
This sequence comes from Sturnira hondurensis, assembly GCF_014824575.4. Lineage (NCBI taxonomy): Eukaryota > Metazoa > Chordata > Mammalia > Chiroptera > Phyllostomidae > Sturnira > Sturnira hondurensis. The sequence goes on from NW_028073411.1 coordinate 7,931,960, forward strand.
GAGCACAAGGTAGGATGGGTACAGCAGCTGAAGGAAAGGGAAGGAATGAAAAGGAGGCTGTGCAGGCAAACGGGACCTCAGCTGACGGAGCCACCCCTGGCCAGGTGTCTCACAGGGGTGGGACCACGGCATGCGTCACTCCTCACCTTCCCACAACCCTAGAAAGGATTCTCCCTTTTTAACAAGTCTGGAGACTAAGGTATCCATGGGCTCATCCACTTTCTTTCTAACATCTTTTTCACTGCTGTCCACCTAAAAAATATCCCACGTCATGTTGTGTCAAATTAACTCAGTAGTCTCCGAATCCGTCTCTCTGCTTCAGGCTTTCCTCACCACTTACCTACCAGGGTCTGCTCTCAACACAAGCCCAGCGGTCCTGCTGGAGCGTGCCACAGCTCTGCTCCAACCTTCCAACCCACGAGAACAGCCGTCACACCCCGCGCAGGGACCTACACATTGTGGTCGCAGGTCCCCTGTTTCCTCCCTGCCTCCTTCTTCCCCGCCCTCCCTGTCGACTCACCAAGTTTCAGCCTCTTTATTGTTCTTCCAACACGGCTGTCGTGCTGCCGCTTCTGGCCTTTGAAATAACTGTCCCTTCCACCCGGAAGTCTCTTTCTCCAGTACCCATCTCAGTGCCTCGCCACCTTTGACTTTATCCAAATGCCCTCCTGGCTTAAACCGCAGCCTCTTAAACGTCCCCCCCTGCCCCTTCCCTGCTTTATGCTTTGCTTTGGCACTCAAGACCCCCTCCTACTATGTGCCATCTAACCTGTTTTTGTTATTGCTCGTCGTTCTTTCCCCCACTAGAATGCCACCTCCAAGGGAGTAGAGGTTTTTCGTCTCTTTTGTTCACGCTGTTCCCACAGGTTGTGGGACTGTGACCGACCAGAAACAGCACTCGGCAGACCCTCACTGTATAAATGACTAAATGACGTCCACCTCACGTGGTGGCTGTAACAATACCATAGTGTCTGTAACAGGCATTCTGACAGTTTACAACACCTAAGTAGGTGTTGTTTCATGCAAAAATGACATTCTCTTTCGGTTTTCAACACAGTTGGTATGAGATATTTTGATCAATTGAAATGATTTTATACATGGATGGTCAAAATAAAAATTTTCATTTAAGATGGACTTTTAAAAGAAGTTCATTGGAATTAAGTTCTGCACAACTGATTATGATATGAATTCAGACAGGTCGTGGCTGTTACCTCCCCTGCCCCATCTCATTACTAAAAGCCCACAGATAGGTACCGCACACAAAGCCAGATCCCCTTGGGTCCAGGGTCCGCATCACTAAAGAATTTGGGATATTGCCCTGGCTGGTGTAGCTCAGTGGATTGAGCGTGGGCCTGCGAACTACATGTTCGTGGTTAGATTCCCAGTTAGGGCACATGCCTGGGTTGCAGGCCAGTTCCCAGCAGGGGACTCACGAGAGGCAACCATACATTGATATTTCTCTCCTTCCCTCCCCCTCTAAAGATAAATAAATAAAATATTTAAAAAAAAAGAATTTGGGCTATCATTTGATTAACTCATAGATTTCTAAATTATTAAAAATGGAATTCTTTAAGAAAAATTATGTTTATGATATATTTAAGGGTCTGTCAATATATTGATAGGCAATGGTATCAAAGCACCTAGCACAAAAGGAAATCTTTATTATTTTTAACCTTTATTTATTTATCTTTAGAGGGGAAAGGGAAGGAGAGAAAGAGAGAAATATCAATGTATGGTTGCCTCTCGTGAGTCCCCTGCTGGGAACTGGCCTGCAACCCAGGCACGTGCCCTAACTGGGAATCAATAATGTGGTTCGCAGGCCCACGCTCAATCCACTGAGCTACACCAGCCAGGGCGGAAATCTTTATTTTCTAATCATCTCAAGTGAAAGTTACTACATGCTACAAATTAGATACAGTTCCAAATTAAAATTTTATCTTTACTTGAGAAATAACATTTTGGCATTAAAGAATATTTACATTCCTTTGCAAAGGATTCTTGTTACAAAATCCAAAGGGATTAGGAGAAAAATTACTTTTGTACTCTTAAAAATTCTTTGATTATTCATGCTAATGGAATGCATAAATCAAAAAGTACAATGTATAATAAATAAAAGAAATGAAATAGTTTAAAGAACAATAACTTGCCATTACAAAATGGGTATCATGCATGCAAATTGTACCTTGAAAGCAGAATTCACCATGAATGATGCCTCAGAACAAACAAGGTTGAGAATGTTTTAAATGTACAAATGTGAGCAGATATAATTACCATTCTTCTTACATGCATCTGCTCTCACTTTAAAGATTGACAGGGGGCACACCCTCTAGGTTCTCTCTATTGTGCTTCAGAGGACTTCTGGGTCTTCTCAATGTACCTGGGCAGTTCTCCTGGAAGTTAAGCCTGTTTTCCAGCCTAGGTACACTGTGCAGAGAGCAATTGTTAAAATGTAGTGGAGTCAGACTGCCTGAACTTGAATCTCGGCTCTACCAAATATTACCTGTATATTACCTGCCATTAAAAAATTGATATAATGCATGCAAATTGTACCTTAGCAAGCAGAATTCACCATGAATGATGCCTCAAAACCTGCTCTACCAAATATTACCTGCAGCACTCCTAGAAAAGAGAAAAAGACCTCAGGAAGAATGTCATCTCAGTGTTAGGCAAATTCACGTTGTGGCCACCCTCACACTTCTGTGAATCCATTGGTTTAGACTGCTGATCTGAACGCCACACATTTATCTCCTTATGACCCGTAACAGGGATGGCTCCCTAAATCACAGTGTCTCCCCATTTCCTCCAGGAAGATGCTTTGTCTCATCTGCAGAACCTCCTGCAGTTTAGTTTGTGTCAGGCTCTTAGTTTTCTCTCTTGCTTAGCGAGATGGCTTACCAAGCACAGCGTGTTAGGTGTTCTGGATGCCAGCACAGCCGGGTGGGACAGAAGCTTCTCGTGGGTCAGGGACTAAGTCTGCCAACTGCAACACAAGCTAGGACGACGTGGTTTATTGCTGCTCTTACCTGAGTCATAGCAGCAGTGCTTTCTCAACCTCATGTACAGTGGCAGCTTGAGTGTGGGTGCTCTTAGCTCACGAAGCATTTCAAAGCTCATGAAAATTGTGGTTTCCTGGGCTACTTCTGCTTTGGTTGTAAGAATTTTGCACTTACTTTGATTATACAAAGCACCTGATAAACAGCTATTGAAGGAACAAAAGAATGAGCTACAGTCAAAAAATTCTAGGTCAACAAACATTTATTGAGCAGCCACTGTGTTCAAGCTACTTGAGGCACTCAGATGGGTTCAATGGACATACTTATTTTTTTTTATTTTTTAAATAGTTCCATCACTGAATATCGAGGACAACATTTGTACGAATTTTCTGGGTGATTTATAAACGACTTTTATCAAACAGAAACAGCTATTTGTGTGTGTGGACCTGAACCTGACTTGCCACAGCAACAGTGCTATGCACCATGAACTATATATTCAGATGCACTCGGGCCAATTCCATGCATTGTGCTTCAGTTCAGGTATAGAACAGGGGTCTGCGGTGGGAAGAAAGAAACCAACCAGACTGATTTCAATCCCCAAATCTGACACATGATCATCTAATATTCTGAACTGGATGTGCATGGATAGATTTTCAATGAAGGGGTTCCTTGATATCGTCACTGCGGTCTGGAAATAATTGAGTTAAGGGCACTGGACTAAGTCAAGAGCACTGAATTTGTGGCTAGATGATGCCACCACCCAGGCATGTTATCCAAGTGGTTTGTTTCTCTGGGGCTCAGGTTGTTTCTCTTTGAAATGGGGAACAACATTTTTATAGGCCCTATAAAATGTAGAACAAAGTATCCTTGGTTTTCTTTCTACTCTAATGACCTTTATTTTAAGAGCTGGTTCTGAGATATCTTGATGTCATTGCTGACTGCCACTAACTAACTAGGTCACCAAAGCTGAGCCACGAGAAGTACCTGCACTTCTTTGTCACCTTTGCCAACGACACCCCTTCCAAGCCTAAGAACCCATTCATTAGGAGCCCTAACTGTAAAATTTCAACTTCACAAGTAAAATTATAAGAAATGAAGGCAATCTGGGCAGATCAAACTCAGTAACTATTTTTGTTCCGTGGAAGGAAATGTGAAAAATAAGGTCCTGTGGGGAGAAGAAAGAGTACTGTTAAGTCTTCTGAGCCCTGAACTGTGCTGAAATCCAGCTTTTCATCCTGTTAGCAGATACTCACTGAGCACCTGAGAAAAATCACAGGCGGATGGAACCAGACCACAGGCAGTTTTGTAGACAGTTTTCTTTGCTTCACGAGTCCACCTCTGTGCCCAAACCAGATGCTTCCAGTGCCTCGGCTCCTTCCTCTCGCCCAGTCACAACCAGTAGCACCTCTCCCCCTTTTTAAAAAGCTCTTGGGATCTCCAAATGCCTGCCGGGAGAAGTCCAAATGCCACCGGAAACCTCAGTGCCTTGCATGGCACAGTCTATTGAGCTCCAAGCTGTACCACATTAGAACACCTGTCCCTGAAACACATGATAGAATTTACCAAGAATGGGAAACTTTTCAGGTGAAAATATATGACATCCATAAAAATAAATGATCACATGTCTTTAAGGAAGTTGAAAGAAAACTGCCTTGTCTATGAAAAAAATACCTAATCATTACTGAACATTTAATATGTGCCTAGGACTGTCCTAGCTCTTTGCAAATGGCACTTCATTTCATCTTTCCACGATGACTCTATGAAGTAGATATTGTTATCATTTTATAGGAAACTGAGTCACAGGGAGAGAGACGACTTGTCCAAGGTTATGTAGGAAACTTTGGTAGAGCCGAGATTCAAGTTCAGGCAGTCTGACTCCACTACATTTTAACAATTGCTCTCTGCACAGTGTACCTAGGCTGGAAAACAGGCTTAACTTCCAGGAGAGCTGCCCAGGTACATTGAGAAGACCCAGAAGTCCTCTGAAGCACAATAGAGAGAACCTAGAGGGTGTGCCCCCCGGTCAATCTTTAAAGCGAGAGCAGATGCATGTAAGAAGAATGGTAATTGTATCTGCTCACATTTGTACATTTAAAACATTCTCAACCTTGTTTGTTCTGAGGCATCATTCATGGTGAATTCTTCTTGCTAAGGTAAAGGCATTCAATCACCTTGATTATGTAAATAGAGGAACAAGAGATCTGCTTAATGAAGCTCATTATAAACTATGCAAAATCTCTTTTTTTCTCCCTGAAATGAGTTAAACATACCACTTATGAGCTCATCTCTCCATAGGGCACTAAATATTTCCAGAACTCCGTGTAAGAGTACTGTGAAGAGCAAAACAACTTTGCAAATAAAAATTACCTGTCCATTTGTAGTAACTCTGCGATGGAACTTCCCCCCATTGCACTAAGTTGTTTGCATATTCAAGGATTTCTTCCAGCAGCCCATCAATACTCGACGGACACCCATTCTGGAAATGGTTTTACATATTATTTGTACCCAACTGTATACTTGTTTAGTTCATTGAAAACACTGTTACTAGTGCATATGTTTAAGCAATCCTTTGAATCATATTTAATGGTAAGAGGTGAAAGAAATGTCATCATTATTTTGAGAAACTGAGTGTATAATCTACCTCGTAAAATACACAGCCTTCAATATCATTAACTACTGGGGTAAAGCATCCAGGAAGAATAATCCCTACGAGGCACTGGCACTTGAGAGCTGGGGAAGACTTTGGTATGACCTCTGACCTCCCTGGTTCGGGGAGGATGATTCTCGATTGCTACTATGACTTTGGTTTTTGACCACCTTCAAAAAAGCAATTCACAAAGTAAGAGGTGAATAGGAGGTTTTTCAACAAACTAAAAAGCAATTCATAAAGTTAAAGGTGAATAGATGTTTTGTTAAAATCCCAATAAAAATAAAGATTAAAAGTTGTAAAGTAGAAATGGATTTTCAACAGAAGATAAAAGGCTACAGCCAATGAGCTAAAAGGTTATACTTTTTAATATAAAAAAAGGTTAAAGTAAAAGACCGAAACCCATGAGATGAAACATTTAAAATAACCAAGTAGATTTGATGAAGGGTCAAGCACAGAAGCACTTAATGAAAACTGCACTAAGAAAAGAAAATGGTAAGGAAACACGTATAACTCTAAAATGAGAAAGCAGAAAGCTCAGAGATTGGAGAGATGAAGGAGAAGAGAGTGGAAGGAAGAATTGAAGGGGGGAAATACCTACTCAGAGGAAGTGTTGGATGTCAAAGAACGTGAGTGTCACCAGGCAGTGTCATAAGACATCGGGACACAGAGCCTTCCCAAACTGCCGTTATTCAAAGCCTTGAATCCCACCCAGGACCCAGACAGAGCAACTGGGAACCTTTAAGATCACGCAATCCCCTTCCAACAAGAAACAGACACCTTCCAAGTCACTGCTGCCTCCACTGGACGGGCTATAGGCGAGCCTGAGTTTTTAGTCAGAAACCCCCCAAGTTCTGTTCCGCTCTACTCCTTATTGACTGCGTGACTCGGGGCAAGTTTCTCAAGCTCACTGACTCCCCGTAGCTTATCTAAATGGTAAAATTGATAAATGACAACTTACCAATTTTATGTATCTCACCAATAATAGCAATTTGTCTGCACCTGATTAGTAGTATTTTTGTTATTTTACTTGTAGAAATAGTCCCAGCTAAACGCTAAGCAGTTCCTGGATGGGTCCCACTTAATCCCCCCACCCATCAGGAGTCCTATTACTTGTCCTGGAGGAGAGTGCGCAACATCACCCAACACTCCTGTGTGTCCACGGCGTTTCCAGCCAGAGAGTTACGGAGATGTCTGCCGTCTGTGGCTTCAGTGTAGGTAGCTCACTGCTGTGATGTTCGAATTCCAGCCCTTTACAGAAAGGAGGTGGGCAAGGTGGGGCGGGGGGAAGCACAGTTAAAGAAGGTAGAGTAAATTCTCCTGACTTGGACGTGGCCTTGGACTTGCTATAGAATTCCTATGTTGGCTATTGAAATGCTGACTAAATTATTCCCTTTTCAACATTTTAGACTCTACAACGTATGCACATTTTCTGTTCAATGCATTTGACACAGACCACAATGGAGCAGTGAGTTTTGAGGTAAGTCATTGAGTTTCTCTTTAATGTGACTTGATTTTAGACACCGAAAGGGGTTTAGTCTTTTTAGCTGGAAAATTTGAGCTTGGTTTAAATTTTTTGTTTTGCTTTTTGAGATTTTTGTTCTTCTTCATTATTATTATGGTAAGAACACTCAACATGAGATCTACCCTCCTAACAAATATTTAAGTCTACAACACATTGTTATTAACTGCAGGCACAATGTTATAGAGCAGATCTGTAGAGCTTACTGATGTTGCTTGACTGAAACTGTTTACGCCCATTGACTAGTAACTCTCCACTTCTCCTTCCCCCAACCTCTGGCAAGCACCATGGCACTCCTTGATTATATAACTTTGACTATTGTAGTAATGAACTGTAGAAATGATCCCTGACTATTTTAGATACTTCACATAAGTGGAATCATGCAGTATTCATGTTTCCAGGATGCCTTATTTCACTTAGCATGATATTCTCGAGGCTCACCCATGCTGTTGCATGTTGCAGAATTTCCTTTTTCTTTTTCAAGATGAATGGTGCTTCATTGTATGTGTACACCGCCTTCTCTCTATCCACTCATCTACCCGCGGGCATTTCACTGTTTCTCTACCTTGGCTAATGTGAATAGAGCTGCAGTGAAGATGAGAGGGAATTTGAGATCCCTACTCCAAGTCTTTTGGATACATTTTAAGAAGTGGGATTGCTGGACCAGGTCATTGTTCTATTTTTAATTGTTTGAAGAACTGCCATACTATTTTCCATAGTGGCTGTACCCTTTTGCATCCCTACCAACTGTGTGCAGATTTTCCAAATCTCCATGTCTTCATCAACACTTGCCATCTGTCAGTGTTTTGATAATAGACACCCTGATAGGTGTCAGGTGACATACGATTGTGGTTTTGACTTGCATTTCACTGATGACTAGCGACGCTGAGCACTTACTTAACATGTCTACTGGCTACTTACATATCTTCTTCAGAGAAATAAGTGCCTGTTCAAGTCCTCAGCCCATTTTTTAAAATTGGGTTACTAGATTTTTTGTTTTCTATTGAGTTCTAGGAGTTTCTTACACATTTTGGAGATAACCCATTATCAGATATAGGGTGTATAAATCTTTTCTCCTATTCTATAAGTTTCCTTTTCACCCTGTTGTCTTCTTTGCTGAACAGGAACTTTTTCATTTGATGTAATTCAACTTTTTTATTTTTTACTTTATTTTTTTAAAGATTTTATTTATTTTTAGGCATAGGGGAATGGAGGGAGAAAGTGAGGGAGAGGAACATCAGTGTGTGGTTGCTTTTCTCATGCCCCCCACTGGGGACCTGGCCTGCAACCCAGGCATGTGCCCTGACTGGGTATTGAACCAGTGACCCTTTAGTTCACAGGCCAGAGCTCAATCCACTGAGCCACACTAGCCTGGGCTCAAGTTTTTTATGTATTTGTTTGTTGCCTGTGCTTTTGGTGTCACATCCATGAAATCGTTGCTAATTCCAATGTCATGATGTTTCCTCCCATATTTGCTTCTCAAAGTTTTATGATTTCAGGTCTTTATCTGTTTTAAGTAATAATTGTATACAGTGTAAGGTAAGGGTCCAATTTCATTCTTTTGGGTGTGTATATCCATTTTTCCTAACCCCATTTGTTGAACAGACTATCCTTTCCCTTTCCCCGTTGTGTATTCTTGGCACCTGTATCAAAGATCAGTTGACTATATATATTTCTGAGGTCCCTATTCTGTTCCATTGGTTACATGTTTATCTTTATGCCAGTACCATATGGTTTTGACTACTATAACTTTGTAATATATCTTAAAATCAGAAAGTATGATGCCTTGGTAAAGGCTCTATGAGTGGCTTTGGGCCATTACTAAATAATAATAAGAAGGGTGACTTGAACACAAGCACTGCGATACTGTAACAGTCAATCTGATAATAAAGACTATGACTGACCAAGGAGTGGGGGGTGTGTACAGGGTACAGTCACTGGACAAAAGGATGGTTCACATCCCAGGTAGATGGAGCAGGACCTCATGAGATTTCCTCACCCGACTCAGAATGACATGGAATATTTTAAAAATAAATTGTTCATTCTTGAAATTTTTATTTAATATTCTAGGCTGTGATTGCCCATTGGTAATTGAAACCAAGGAAAGCAGAGCTGTGGATAAGGGCGGGGGGGGGGGGGGGGCTACTGTAGCTGCTATATATTCCAAGAGTCCAGACAGGAGCTGATGAAAGCCTAAGCTACAATTAGGGCCACTGGAGATGGAAAAGAGGGGCGGATCAAGAAATATTAAAGGTGGTGGAATTCTATTATGATACAACCTGTCATGTCGAAGGGGTGAAGTTCATGTATTCATGACCAGCTGCCTGGAAGAAGGGCTTGGCAAAGTCAGCATGAGAAAAGGTGCAGCCATCTGAGATGTCCGTCAGCGGCCACAGGGTCAGGGTCACAAGGGCAGCCAAGTGCCTCCTCTTGCCATGCGAGGTGCTCCCGAAGACCGAATGCTACTAAAATGAAGAATCCGGGCCAGGAGCTTCAGCGTGTCCTCTCACATAACGTAACCAAGCAATGTCAACAGGAAGAGAAGAGTAGAAACTGGCAGTGGCTGAGCAGGAGGTGTGGACTGAGAAGACTGCAGAGGTCAAGGCCAGGGCAGTGGGCTGTATCTCGGATGTGGTAGCAACAGGTAGTGGGGGGACTGGGGGTCATGTGAGAGTGTCACAGGTACCAGGTCTCCACTGGTGGCAGCTGAACATCACCCCATGATAATGTTGTATTCACATTTGCTTCATTTTACCTACAAGATTAATTCCAGTGTAGCCTTAGGGTAGCTACACTATAGAAATCAAAGTCTCCAGTTAAGCTCATGAAATCTTTTGTAGCTCATTTGCAGAGAATAAGTGAGGTGAAAACTACTAGTGATTTCATTACTGGAAATTACTTATGTGACAGAAACGTACCATCAATTACCTATAGCACATTGCATTTAATTTCACATGTAAATTTAGTCTAGTGTTAATGATACAAGGCCTGCATAACATTGTTATTTTCATATTTATGTAAAATTCTGGTAATTATGATGAATGTTGATTATAATTTGGGAAATTACTTGTAATGGCTATATACTATGAGCATGCTGGTAAATGTCTTTTAAAGGCAAACTAATGACTAAATTAATAAATGTTATATTAAAATCAGATTTAACACTAGGCCATTGTAGTTATTTTTCTACATTGATTTGCTACCTGGAAGGTCTCTAAAAATCAAAGTGATTAGCAATGAACACATTTTGAGTAGCAACAGCATCTCGAGAGATGTCTCTCCTGCAGCAGAGAACATTCTACCTCGCAATAAAAGGAAATGGACTTTTCTGCTTAATTTGCTTGGAGCCTGAAGGGCAGAGTGACTGAAACAGGAGGGGGCCTGGATCCCAAAATGACTGAATCTGAACCCCACTTTGCTCCCAGGTGGCTGTGAGACCCGGGGCTGAGAGTGCAAACCCTCTGGGCCTTAGCATTCGGGTCTGTAAACCACCAGCAATCAAAGCTACTGCCCAGGATAATGTAAGAATGGACAAGTAATCGTGTCAGTCAAAGGCTTGGCTCGGCACCTGGCAGGACATGCGTGTTTGATATTTATTAGACATTAACCATAGCAGTTATTACATTGGAGATTATGCTATTGAAGCCAGTGAAGAGTGACATTGGTCATCTTATTAAACAGCCATCTCATATCGTTGGGCACATTCAAGAGAAAGCTGAGGGATTGCTCGGCCTGCGATGCCCGGAAAGACAGCCCTGCATCTGATTGATTATATAATAAGCATTGAATGTGTATCAGTCACTGCACTGCGTGTTTACAATTAGCATTAATAACAATACGTACACACAGTAACACTAACCCTTCTTTTGTACTCCTTAAGAGGAAGGCCTTTTGCTGAGGGAATTACGTATACTAATTTAATCTTCCTAAGTACTAATATCTCCCAGTTAGCAAATGAATCACAGAGGACTTAAGTCACCTGCCCGAGGCCACACAGGAAGCAGGAGAACCAGGATTCAAACTCAGGCCGCAGAGTGGCGCTCCCCGCACCTGTGCCACTGTGCCTGTGCGGTGTGTACTGACCTGCAGCCAGGTCTGAAGTCCACAGGGCCAGTGGGTTTTGTCGTTCAGAGTCCTGAAGATTCAGAAAGGGAAAGCCGTACACATACTCCCAATTTTTAACATCTCCATCAGGGTCTGCAGCTTGCTACAGTGAAACGTGTCATATCTGGGCAGTAAAAGTACGACAGATGATAACTGTGGCAGAGACTGCTACTGATCACCAGTGTCCAGGGGCTGCACTCTGTGGTCACATGACGAGGCCATAATCCCCACCTGTCCTGCAGTCAGGCGGGGCCATGACTGAGTTTTTACCCAGCCGATGTGGGTGGGGGTGACCAGATCCCCTCCCTCTATCTTTCCATCTGTGGAGCCTGTGAGGTCACATATTTCAGTTAGTCTCACACCAAAGTGGAGGGAGCCTGGATCTCTGAGCCACTGTGTGGAAGAGAGCCCCTCCTCACTCATGTGTCACTGTTTGTGGGTGACACATAAGCTTATATTGTGCTAAGCCAGTAATATTTGCAAGTATTGATATAGCTGTTAATGTCCTCTGATTAATGCAATAGAAATAGGTGATAGATATGTTACAGAACAGAGACCAAGGGGCGTACGACATACTATTACTGAAAGGAGCCCCGCTGGGTTCGCATTGTCCACCGCCAGAGGAAAGACGTCTCTCGATACCAGAGATTTGTGAAAAGGAGAGAAATTATTTATTTAAGTTATACAGGCTTAAGAGCAATGACTTAATGTCTTCATCAAAATACTGGGGTCCTCACTCTCATCAAAGCTGCAGTGGTCCCCCCATCAAAGCTGTGGGGATTCCCACTCTGGCATAACCACATAGTTCTCTCCTGGCAAAGCCACGTGGTTCTCCCTCAAATGGCTGTGGGGGTCCTTGCTCCGGCCAAAGCCAAGCGGTTCTCTCTTTGGCAAAGCTGTGAGGGTTCCCACTCTGCCAAACCCACGTAGTTCTCCTGTGAATGGCTGCCACTTCTGGGTTTAAATCCCCACGCCCATCTTCCTCTGCAGCCCCATTTCTGACTCCTCCTACAATCGTCTACACCTGCCAGCATTCCTGTATTTTTTTCCAGGTTTACTAGGCTGCGATAGTAAGTTTGGGCAGGTGTGGCCCAACGGTGTGGAGCCAATCATCTCCAAACTTTCACACAGGCGTCGTAACCAGGAGGAGTTGCCTCCCAGTCAGGTCGTGGGTGGAAGTCACTCCCATCCTTCTGGCTCAAAGTATGGCCACAGCTATTTAACATGTCTATGAAACTAGTTAAAGGCTATAGATATGTTAAAGCACCATGACAGAGGTTAGCTGCAAAGCTGTTGCTGTGCAAAACAGCTCTCAATGGCCCTGCTCCCTGTGTCCCTTCCCTCAACTCACACCTGTGGTGGGGGGTTGAGGACCTCCTATATATCTTTCTAATATTTCCTGGACACCTTGAGTATTGGACCCCATTCCAAATCCCTATTTGGGGCCCCCTCTTGGCTGCACCCTGTTGTAGATAGATAGATGATTGAAAAAATAATTAGAAATACTTTAATGTTAGTTCACTTCAGGTTTTGACACCAAATAAGTTTTGGCAGCAAAACTGACCACTGCCCTCTGTCGTCACAGTAAGCGGCTTTAGTGTGCAAGAACATTGTCTTGGAGGCAGGTGGTGAATTGCAGGTAAAAAGTGAAGGACCTGTATTACTAGCCACAGGTTATTGATAAGGGATCCCAAACTTGGGGAGATTAAGTCACTAACTCTGTATTTAGCTAGATATCAAGCAGGGGCGTAAAAGGGAATTAGACTCGGAGTTTGATAACCTGGGAGAATGAGCCCCCCTGCTTCACAGGGAGCTGCAGCTTTTCACACGCCCGGGGCCCCGGCGTTGTTCCGACCAGGGGATTAACACCCTCCCTTTCTCTCCACCAGTGCTAAACGGGTGGGGGCCGCAGGGGTGATGATGGACCATAGAGGCCGGTCGTCATAACTGGGAGGTGCAAACTCATCTAATGCCCCTGAAAGCCTGGAAATGAGTGGATCACTTTGAAAAAAGCACCTGGTCCATCCCAAGCTAATACAGCACGAGGGGAACAAAGAAGCTCTCTTGCTCGCTTGCTTGCTCTGGCTTGTGACCTGCGCTTGCTCACAGGACTCACTCCACAGCCATATGGCCCTGCCACCCGCAGGGCCCACAGCATCCGGAAGGGAGCCTGCACACCAAGCACGCGATGGACTGCAGTGGGAAACGCAAGCTGCACTGGCCGGATGCCGGGCTGGACTGGACTTGAATATGGCACAGTGTCTCTGGAAAGGACGCCATTTCTGGCCCTGATGGTCCATGGCAGGACAGACAGAGGGGACCCAAGGGGTGGCTTATTCCTTCCACGGGAATAAACCATCTCGCCTCCCCGCGATCTCCCGCGCATGTGCCCTTGGATGGTTTCCTCCTGATTCCGTGGAAGAACCTGATTTCCACCCGCAACAAAGTGACTTGTCCAAAGTCGCTCAGTTAATAAATGGCAGGACCAGGGTTGAACCTTAGCTCTGCTTAAGACCCTAAAGCCTCTAGTTTTAACCAAGGCTCAGCAAACTTGTAAGGGGCCAAATAGTAAACATTTTTAACTTTGTAAAATACAGTCTCTATCTTCTCTACTCAGTTTTGCTATTGTAGCACAAAAGCAACAACAGACAAATTCTAAATAAATGGGCATAGCTTTGTTCCAGTAAAACTCAATTTCTTAAAACAGGTGGTGGGCCAGACTTGAGCCCTTGGCCATAGATTTACAGCCCCCATTCTCAACGATCACAGTAGACTGCCTGTTAACTAGGGGAGCCTGAGCCATAACGTTTGCTAGATGATGTCTAAGATAAACTTCTATGGTTTCATTACTGTCTGACTCTTAAAATTACCATTCAGGAATCCATCCCATCTACAAAAGTCAGAACACAGGCTTTGAGTCAGAGGTCTGGGGATCAGTCTCTGGTTCTGCCCTAAACTGGGCTCGGTCACATATTTCCTCTGAGCCTCCACCTCTGACATGGGGACAACAGTACCTGTTCCCAACGGGTGTCTGAGGCTGACACAAAACATTATACAAAGATTGCCCAACACGGGGCCCCCCACGCATCGATAAACTGTAGTCACTATTGCAGCTGAATTGCAGGGTCCCAGGGCTCTTTAACCCAAGACTTCCATGTCTTTCCTAAGGAAAAAAGTCAAAACAATGACAAATAGGGAAAAACATTTACCACAACATCATTTATAATGAAGAAAAATGAATATTCATTAACATATCCAGCAGTAGAAAGTACAGTTAAATACATTATAATACATTTGCATGACACAGCAGTGTTTCAAACTCCAGATTGCAACCATTAGTGTGGATGGTGAAATAAATTTAGAGATTAATGACAAGGATCCTAAAAAAATTAATGGAAGAGAAATGGAAATAGAGTCATAACTTTAGTTTCTGGTATATAATTTTATGTGCCTATGTGTCCATATAAACTGCTATTTAAAATGTAATTCTTAGTGTGGTTTTGGATCCAAAATGTTAAATGTTCAGAAGCCATTGTGAGAGTATTTTATGCAATTAAACCATATGAAATTACTATTCTTAACAAATGTGGTCAAAAATTAGCAATTTCATATGGCTCAATTTAATATATGGTTATTGAATGATATCACAATAAAGTTTCAGTGGTGTGGAGAAATGCTTATAATTCTAAGTAAAATATACAGAATTATATGTATACATATGACCATTGCTATAAATGTAGGCTAAGCCATGCATACAAAATGGAAATGTTCAGTGCGAACAGGTGATAGGATTACTTGTTATTGAAATTTTCTTCAGTACAGTTTTCTATATTTTTGCATAAATCAAGCATTCTATGTATATATTTATTATACTTCATATTTACAATGCTGTTTAAAAACTCATTAATTTTTAATGGCCTCTAGTGAAATCAAAACAAATGACTCTCTTTTAATTTCAATTAATACGACTATAATCACTTACCAAGACACTAAATTACCTAAATAGACAATATTGTTTCAGTCAAGGTAAGTACATTATGTCTTCTACATGATAAAATCAAGTTTCAGATCTTGGAAAACATAGTTCTTATCATTTTTTAGGCATGTTGATACCTTTTATTAGTTCCAACAAATGCAACTTCTGGTGGTACCCAAACTGTATCTTTCAAATATTTAATAGTATCCCAATCACTGTGGATGGGAGGTCACACCACAGAAAATTAATAACCTTTAAAAAGTTTATAAAACTCTATAAGCAAGCATAAAATAAGAAATATATAAAACATCTGTATAACTTTCCCTACTGAACCTGCCACAGCCTAGCTAAGTTAACCTTTGGCAAGTCACTTAATGTTTTCTCATCTGTAATAAATAAGACTGATTGTGGCAAGTGCCCCGAATGTGTGATTCTAAGCCAAAGAGCTCTTGGGCAGGTGGGAGACAGGGGGACTACAGTTCCAGCGTGGTAACGAGCACAAGGCACTCGGTAAACTTTTGTGGATCAGTAAGGCTGGTACTGAGCAAGACTGGTCACTATGAAGCACATGTCTCTGCCCTTTGCTTTCTTTTGCTTGGTTGTGAGAAAATGGAAGCGAGAGTTCAGTACCCACCCCCACCCCTCATCACTTTTACCACCAGGGAGGCACCAGGTTGAAAAGACCCTCCTTCCCCATTGCTGCTCTTGGCATTTCTGCTGGGATTCAATGGCCCCTGACATGCGAGTGTATCCCTGGATTTTCAAGTGCATTGCATTGGTTTACACTCATACCCTACGCCGGTGCCACACCATGCTTACTGCTCTGTAGTGGGTTTCGAAATTGGCAAGTTTGAGTTCTCCAACTTTGTTTGTCTTTTTCAATATTGTTTTGGCTACTGGGGGCCCCTTGCAATCCCATATGAATTAGAAGATCGGTTTTTCCATTTTTGCAAAAGAAGTCAATGGTCATTCTTGATAAATTTGTTTAATAAACTGGAAATTGAATACTTCCTTAACACAATAAAAGTCAGTATCATGCTGAACGTAAAAACACTAGAAATCGTCTCATTAAATTCAGTAACAAAATAAGGAAGTCTGCTATTATTGTGCATATTATTCAATACACTAAAAATTATTAAAAATATAAAAATAGATAGAAGAGGTAAAATTAACTCCATTTGAAGCTCAAATGATCATAAAATGAAAAACCCAGGTGCATCAATTGAAAAACAATCATATACAATAGGAACACTCCATTAGTTGGCAGCATACAAAATCACTATACAGAAATCAATAACTTTTATATATACTATAGAAATAAAAATTACAATATATAATAGAGGAAAATACCTCATTTAGAACAGCAACAGAAAGACTAGAATACCAGAAATAAATATGATTAAGAAATAGGAACACACACTTTGGAAAAAACAAAAAGATCTAGAACATTCCAGGGTTTGTTGTGCTGAATAATGGCCCACCAAGCAGCCCACATCCTAGAACTTGTGACCATGTTGCCTTACAAGGTAAAAGAAGGTTTGCAGATGTGACTAAGGTTCTTGAGGTGGGGAGTTCATCTGGACTAGCTGGGTGGGCCCGATGTAATTGCAAGAGTCCTTATAAGAGGGAGGCAGACAGACTGGAGTAAGAACATTGGAGTAAGCTATGACAACAGGCAGAGCGTGGAGTATGTGCTTTCAAGAGGAAGGAAGGGTTCGCAAGCTGAGCGATGTAGGTGGCCTCTAGAAGCTGGTGACAGTGCAGGAGCACACGGTCTCTTCAGATGCCCCGGAGGGAGGTAGTTCTGCCTCCACCTGCGTGCCGGCCCTGGGAAGCCATTGGAGATTTCTGAGCCCCAGAACCATAAGATAATGAATGCACATCATCTCATACCACTAAGTTTGTGGTAATTGGCCGCAGCAGTGATAGGAAACCAATACTCTCAGGAGCAAAAGTAACCTGAACAAGGCAAAGGTGTTCAACAGTCTTGTGTAGGAAGACTTATCACAAGCCCTTGTCAAATCTGCCAGGGTTGATCTGAAAACTCACCTCAAACCCCGACTTTAAGAAGCAAACGCTATCGTCTCCATTTTACAGATAGGAAAATTGAGGCCAAAGGATGTTGTCTGAGAACACAAAGCTCTCAACTGACATGGCTGGAACTCGAATTCAGAGAGTCTGGTCTCTAGCTTCATGCTTTTCACAGCTGCCCGCGTGCACCTCAGAACGTGGTTTCTAAGTTAGGGTACAACTGGCCCAGAGGTCAGGAACAGTCCTTATGTCTTCTAACAGGTGTTTCTCATGGGAGGGTGTCATGTTTGTGTTTGTAGTTTGAAAGATACCATTTTATTAGATTCTTTTCTGGAAGAACTGCTTGTTCTTGTACCGGAAAGCCAATGCCGCTTACAGCACGCATCTTGCTATGTGTGGTGTCTGTTCTGACACAATTTCCAGTTGCAACATCGATTTAAGTCACAGTGCCCAATGAGAAGATCAGAATGTTTCCTCTGAGGTGGGCTGATGCTCACAAAGGATTCTCAGAAACAAATCACCAAGAAGACACGGATAATGTCGCTAAGTAAATGGTCCAAAATCCAGAGGGCTGTAGCCATCGCTGCCATCATTGAAGGAAGGATTTTACCTGGGTTTGTATTTTGCTTCTTTAGAAATGTCATATCAATTTGTATTTTTTATTTCTTTTTAGGATTTCATCAAGGGCCTTTCTATTTTGCTCCGGGGGACCGTACAAGAAAAACTCAACTGGGCATTTAACTTATATGACATAAATAAAGATGGCTACATCACTAAAGAAGTAAGAAATACTTCTCCAACAGCTATCCTTCAGGACATTTTTTTGCTTACTTCACAATGTTAATTTGCAATTACTAGGTTCGAAATTACTTTTTCAGAAAATCTAAAATATTGTATTTAGTGGTAGAGAAATGTTCAAATAAAAATGTGGAATGGATAGGAATAGTTTATGATGAACCTGCACAGTAGATATAAAACATGTAAGGGCTACACCCTGTTTCCTAATGGCATTTTAATAAACACCATGAATAAACTATAGATTGTGGTTGGAATTAGAAAGTAAATGTATCCAAACCATATTAGAATATTTGGTCTATGACCTTCTCCATCCCCATATAACATGATCCACGTGGAAACATGCAAGTGTAAAGCCTTATAGATTGTGTGATGACTTGTATTGTGTAGGAAATGACCTGATAGCATGGTGGGACCCCCAAAACATTTCTAGGCAGGCCATGCAAGAAGGAAGACCCAAAGACCAAATAAGATATTTATATCAAATGGTTCACTAAAGTAATGTGAAACACAATGAGAAGCAATAAAAAAGAGATGGGGTAAGGTAACGAATTTAGGATAAGGTGCAAGTGGAGTTGAAGAATCACATTACCTGAATCCTGGGAGGGCTCAGAGTTCTTATGCCCTATCTCTCTGCCCCTCAAAGAAATGGCCTCTTGGGCCAGTGACATGAACTTGCTCTGCTGGAGACAAAGGGACAAGTGCACCTGGTCACAGCTATAGTGACACAATTCACCTGGTCGGTAGCCATGAGTCTTATTTGTGCTTCTTGAGCAGAGGACACATGGACTCCAGAACATTCCTCACCAATGGGTGGCTGAATAACACCTCATGAATATGAATATTTGTGTATATGCAGCATATCCTGAATAGTTAGTGCTTCTTGTATATTCGGTATACAATAGTATAAGCATTTAGTACTTGGGTGTCTCGGGAATATTAATTATCTCTTTGTCCTTCAACTCTTTTCTAGCTCTTCCTTTGTTTAGTAAAAACATGGTGTTCTTACCACCCACACCTAACACATCTCCTGGATTTTGCCTATGGCAAGCAAACTTCTTACTATTTATCTAAACTCAAAAAATCTTTAAGAGTTTCACCTAAGATTCATAAACTACAGACTAGTTTGTTGTTTCTAATAGAACTAAATACTCTCAAAAAGAAATGTATATTATATCTTTATTTTTAACTCAATCCAGATTCTTTTATGTGGAAAATTTAATAAGAAGGAAACAAATGTGAAACAATAAATCCGAATGTCTAAATAATTAGATATCATTGTCACCGAGATTGAAAGTAAATCAAAAACTAGGTTTTGTTTTAATAAAATAATAATACAATTTTAAGGTGTACTCCAGGGTCGTTTAACTGGTCTACATGTGTAATTTCTTCAGTTAAAGCTGTAGTTTAAGAAAAAAAAAAACAGTGAAAATCCTAGTGAGCTTTGAAACTTAGTTTTAGTATAATTCTCATTATGTGGAGTTATACTTTATTCTCAATAAACAAATTGATAATAACCATGTAAGATCTACAATAATTCAATAAAACAAAGATAGTCTGTGTGAAATCTACGGAAACCCAAACATTAAACCAGAATATTTCTGATCAAGTCTGATATGCGGGAATTCACTTCACTTGCAAACCAAGACCAGAAATATTTCTAACATCCTGATTCTGTTGCTTCTAATGCACAAAGCTGTTGGCTTTTCCTCACAACCAAAAGACATTTAATGGAGAACCAAAGAAACGTGAAAAACTTGAAATCGAGTAGAAATAATCTGTAAAACCTTCTCAGGGTGGTATTACTTGCAGCCTCATGGGCGTGCGTTTGGCTTTTCAGGAAATGCTGGACATAATGAAGGCAATATATGACATGATGGGTAAATGCACATATCCTGTCCTCAAAGAAGACGCTCCCAGACAACACGTGGAGACGTTTTTCCAGGTAGGACTGCAAAAAAGAAGTCAGAGAGAAACAGGGAGAGAAACTAAGAGGAAATTTTTTTTTTGTTTTCAAAGTCTCATGATAATTCAAAAAAATGTAAAGAAAAGACTTTCATGAAAGGGATAAAACAATAGAAAATAACACCATCCTACCAATTTAATCATTTTGATTTTGAAGGTATTATAATAGTGATGACCACACTTATTGAACATTCGTGCTGTATCTAGACAAAACACGAAGCAATTGCCATGATTCACTTTTTTGTCGTTTTTTGGCGGGGGGTGTCGCATTCAGTTCTCACAAGAACCCTATGAGGTCATAAATCCTCATTAGCCCCATTTAACAGGTGAGAAGACAAAGGTTCTGAACGTTTCAGTGCAGTACCTGAGCTCTGGCATAGCTAAAGGCCAAGTCAGTGGCTCCAGATCTACCCCACGTACTGGTGGCAAGGGAAGAGCCTAAAAGGAGTCAGCCAGATGATTCCCGTCACTGAGACATTATAGTTTGTGTTCTGGAGCAGTTCCTCCCATGAAACAAGCAGTGGGCTGCTTCTCCCCTGCCCCGCCCCCCACGTCAGCTGCGGCTCATTTGGATCAGGTGTGAGGATATCGCCACAGGGTAATGAACAATTTCATTCTTTTCTTTCTGAACAGAAAATGGACAAAAATAAAGACGGAGTTGTTACTATAGATGAGTTCATCGAAAGCTGCCAAAAAGTAAGTGATGGTAGGAAAGGAACTTTCCTTTTGCTTTCATAACAGCTAGCCTGGGCATTAGAAGCCAGCCTCCACCTTCCCACGGTGACAGAGCCGAGATAAGCCCACTGTTCTGAAACCACCACCGGTTTCTACGTTAACTAACCAGCCCCGGTAGAGTGCCCACAGCTACACGGGTAAGCCCTGCAGATGCAAACATTGCACACAGACTTGAGTTTTTGTTCCTTGAACCCTTTAGAGCACAGGTGGTGAACACAAGGCCCGTGGGCCGAATCCATCCCTCCACCTTGTTCTATCCGGCCCCGCGCCTCGTTTCCGGGCACTCGGCGGCGGCATCAAGCTCTCGCTTAACTGTTAAGGAGCCGTTACATTTATTCAGGCCTAAAATTATATTCAGCCCTTGGAAGGCAACCACGAAGCTGATGTGGCCCCCAGTGAAAATAGTTTGCCACCCCTGCTTTAGAGGGTACTCGTATGGAGAATAAAACTCGTGCGATTTAGCCCTGGCTGGTGTGGCTCAGTAGATTGAGGGCGGACCTGCAAACCAAAGGGCCTGCAGGTGGTTTAATTCCCAGTCAGGCCATGTGCCTGGGTTGCAGGCCAGGTCCCCGGTAGGGGGTGCACAAGAGGCAACCACACTTTGATGTTTGTCTTACTCTTTTTCTCTCTCCCCTCTGTCTAAAAATAATCTAAAATAAATAAATAAAAATAAATAAAATCTTTACCCCCAAAAAAAGCTGCATCAGATTTAAACTGCTCTTTGCCTGGACTTAGCCTACAGCATATATGTTGTCTATTATATCTCCATAGCATTAGAATTCTGGTACAGCTAAGTATTCATCACAGCCCAAGCTTGGGGTCCATTTCTAAGAGCAACATCATTGCTTTAATGCATGTGGATAAGAAATGGCTGAAGCAGCAGTAGTCCTCAGGCACACAAAACAAAGAGCAGTGATCTCTCTCAGAGGAGAAATCTGGCTGGTGGGAGGCCAGTTTTAGCTTCCCTAGAATTATTTGTCTTCATGTGTGGCTACGACCACAATGAACAATTTTAAAAACATGGATGAAGTTTGCTGGTGCTTTAGCTTCTCCACTTAAAAATTGATAAGCTTTCCCTTTCCTGGTGCCTGCTTGTTTCCATACTCATATTTCAAGCAGGTGGTCTTGGAGAGCTTTGCGTTGATGGCGCCAACCTGCTTGACGCTGCTGTTGGGACTTGGCTCCTAGGAGCGGACGTCATCGTTAGTGCGGCCATCATATACCCTTACTATAGAAAGCTCACCAAATGCCCTTCACATAACAACCTCCACGTGCCCACGTAATGCCCAGAGTCTGTCCCTTATGTTTCTGAGGAATATGCTGCACCAAGTCAGCCACCAGGCAATGGTTTTCCCCAAACAATTCTCCCTCTGGCACTGAGAGACAACTCACTTTGAAAAGCTCCCAAAGGCAACACAGATTTGGCCCTGACGTATCCAGGGAAAGTTGCAGCTACTGAAAACATGTCCCAAAGCCCCAAGCGCCATTCCTCATTAAGTTGCCTCTAACTGGCACCCAAACCTGTTTCCTTCTACATGGGCAGGTCTGTGACCCACCTGGAATGCCAAAGTTGGCATTTGCTCACTTCGACTTGCCCTCTTTAACTCTCTAGTTTCTGTTCTGGCATTCTGGCTTGAGAGATATCTTCTATTAACACCATTAGTTCAGTGAGATATTTAAAGCCTAGTAGACTCAACAAAACGTAAAATGGGCTCTCCCGCTGTCTATGTGGAGCACGGACAGAACGCTGTTTACATGTGCAAAGAGTATTTGAGCTGGGGGTGGAGGGGTTTGTTGGAGATAGGCGGTGTTTAGAGGAAAACAACGGGTAGTGGGTCCTCAAATAACATCATTTCCTTCCGTGTTTATTCTGAGTCATTTCGTTCAGTGCCGTTCCTTCAACATTGTTTCGCTATAATGTTGAGATGCCATAGGAACTTCACCCTTGTTTCTCTCTGTACATCATTTCCCTTAGTCCAAAACCTACCCGTGACATTACGGGAGGGTTTACTGCACTTTCCCTTGCAAATATGCTGAATTTAATCCCCCCGTTTTGTTTTGTTTTCCCTACAGGATGAAAACATAATGCGCTCCATGCAGCTCTTTGAAAATGTGATTTAACCTGTCAAATATACCCTCGATCAGACAAATGTGAACTGTTCAACCACACTTAAAAGTTGGAGTTCCCACTTTTAGCATAGATTGCTCAGCTTACACTGAGGCATATTATGCAAACCAGCTTTATTTATTATGAAGCAAGTCCCAAAAGATTTGAGTTTTCCACTCTTAACTTTGCATCCTTTTCACAATGCCACTGAGTTCATGGGATGGTTTCAGTCATTTCACACCCTGGGAATTCTCAAAAGTAATAGAATTTGGCATATAGTTTTCTTGGTACTTTAACCATGAAATTATTAAGACCTTCATATTATCAGTGAGTTTAAATGTATTCTATTTTTTGCTACTCATTTGTATGTATTCAACCCCAGGATTTTAAGTGGTTTTCTAAACTAGTGGCATGTGCATTTAATTTCCAGGAATTAGTTTTCATGCTGCAATTCTGTTCATGTACTTTAAGTCAACAGGATTACCACAATTGAAGAAAGCAAACACATAGTCCCAGTTTCTATGGGTTTGCTACCTTCTGTTCAAAATATCCATTTATTTGGCATTTTTCAAATATAAAAAAATTAGTTTAACACCAAATGTCAACATATGCCTAATAGCTTATTTAATAAGCATTTCTTAATTTTTCATAAATACGTATTACAGCTAAGGTTTAGACGATGCATATAATTTTGGATTTGTTCAATCTTCCAGGTTGACTGTTTTCTACTGTCATTAAGTGGAAGTCCAAGGTGTGAGACAAAGTGAGGATGTCTATAGGCATATGCAAAGGGTCAGGATATCTGTCCTCCAGTACCCAGAAATGCTTAAAAAGAAGTAAATTTTAGCCCTCGCTGGTGTGGCTCAGTGGACTGAGTGCCAGTCTGTGAACCAAAGGGTTGCCGGTTCAATTCCCAGTCAGGGCACATGCCTGATCCCCAGTAGGGGACGGATGAGAGGCAACCACACAATGTTTCTCTCCTTTTCTCCCTCTGTTCCCCTCTGTCTAAAAATAAATCAAATCCTTTAGAAAAAAGAAGTAAATTTTAACAGCATTGAAAGCCTACTGCATCCTTTTCCCTGACTTCTCCATGGCACCTTTATAAACTACATGCCATCAGGGCCGAAGAAACCTTCATCTCCCCAGTGTGTGCTGGAAACAAGCAAAAATCCCTTTGAAAACACCAGTGATTCCATTGTAGTGAAAACTCAGACACCCAAATGTAGCTGAAAATGAATACAAGTGCGAAGCAACTTGTCTGGACTGTGTTATGGTTTAGCTTATCATCAAACTCCAATAATGCTGATTCTTTTTAACACACTTAAGCCACAACCGTCAAGTTGCCACATTACTAAAGACACACACAGCTTCGGTTTTGCAGAAATCTCACAGAGACCCAGAGGCTACAGGAGGAGACTTGCGCCTGTCCTTGCGACAACCAATCAGGTATCTATTCTGGTGGAGAGATAGGGTGTGGAAAGCTGCCTGCTATCACCAGTGTAGAAATGCAAAGTAGTACAATACATGTACACTGAAACCCGCCATCGCGTGTTTGTGTAAACTCGACGTGCGCATTTTGTATTTCAAGAAAAAATAAAAGCAAATAAAATGTTTATAACTCTACCATATCTTACAGGTTTTCATTCTAACCCACTTGATAATTACTAGATTAAAAATGGTTTTGCTTATGGCATTTTCTGGATTGTAATGTCTTTTTCCCTTGGGTGGTGCTGAGGGCAACGAGGCAGAGTAAGAGTGAGGCTGGGGGCAGGCAGATGTTCTAGGCAATGTGACCTGAGGATGCGACAGGTGAGGCCCGAGGAAAGTGTACACCAGATGGGGACCCAGGAAGCACAAAAGACATGAAGGAGAATGAGCATTTCAGCAACGATGACACTTCAGAAATTCCTTTCATGCTTTTAAATTTCTGCTGTGAGACTGTCTAAAGTGAGCCTGCAAAGAGCTCACTCCAGGCATTGCAAGGAAGGAGCACAGAGTTTTCTCAGGCACTTTGGGAACAGGGCATGGCGGCCCTTATGTGAGCGCGACCCCTAACCCTATCCCTCAGGCAGTGTCAGAGGGCGCGGATCTGGCATGGATTTGCTCTGACTACTGGATCTTCCATGGGCTCCATTCTTGCCTTTAAGATGGAAGGTCTTATTCCTGTTTTTTATTTCTCTTCTACTCCTTTGTCTTATAGAATGATCCAGAGTCAGCTTCTTCAGCATCAATATTCAGAATGATGCCTGTAAATTTCAAAACCTTTTTAAATTTAATTGTTCAACACAAGCAAGCCTAACAAAATCAATGAACACATATAAGAGTTTTAACACTTTAATTTCAGAAACTCTCCATGCACTGAATTCAGACTATGAATATAAAAATAACATTTACTTAAATATAATTAACACCTAAAGTTTAGGTAGCTTTAATGAGTTGTAATAAACAACATACTTATGAGAGAATTTACACATTAAAAATTTTTTTAACTAGAATACTCTGGAAAAATATTCCCAAGCATTCTAAATTATAAAATACATATTTACAAACAATAAACAGTGAATTCACAAATGTCCACTATTTTAAATTTCTATCATGTTGATAAATATAAAATCCAGACACAGCAAAATGCTTAGAAACAGAAGTATAGCTACAAACTGATTACAAAAGAAATGTTATAAATAAGTCAAAAGAAAGTAAATACAAACACATCTACTGTAAACTCAATAATAGTTGTTCACAAAAACCATAGAAATAGGAAAAATAAACATCACAAAACTGTCCTATATAGAACTTTTAAAAATACCTTTCCTTTACTAACTTCTTTGTTGCTGAATAACTTCCTATGATTCAGTGGAATTGTGTATATTCATCTCGAACCAGTGAATAATGGACGGTGGCTGTGATTTACAAAGGAACAGAGTGAGGGGAATATGATGAGGCCCCACGAGTGTCTGTGGTCGGCCCGTGCAACGCCTGTCACTGGGCAGCAGGAAGATTCTTGTCGGCCCTGTGTCAACAACATATGGAGCAGTACGTTGGAATTTTAGCTTTGATGATGATAAGGCTTTCCTGTCAACAGAAAAAAGAAATTAGTCTTGCTATAACCGAGCAGCATTCCTCTAATAAGTATTACACTTGTTAAAGCATGTTCAACAGGCCAAAACAAAGGTCAAAGGTCAAGGAAAAGGGGGTTAACAGTGTAACAGGGCACAGCCAAGAGGGGCGCCCCCCCC
Source organism: Sturnira hondurensis (assembly GCF_014824575.4). NCBI lineage: Eukaryota > Metazoa > Chordata > Mammalia > Chiroptera > Phyllostomidae > Sturnira > Sturnira hondurensis. The sequence continues at coordinate 7,958,071 of NW_028073411.1, forward strand.
AAAAGGGATTTGGAATGGGGTCCAGAACTCAAGGTGCCCAGGAAATATTAGAAAGACATACAAGATGTCCTCACCTCTTACCCCCTCAACAGGTGTCAACTGGGGGAAGGGACAAATGAAGCCGGGCCACTGAGAGCTGTTTTGCATAGCAAGTTTAACAGCTAACCTCTGGAATGGTCATTTAACATATCTATAACCTTTAACTGGTTTCATAGATATGTTAAATAGCTGTGGCCAAGCTTTGAGTCAGGGAGAAGGGAGTGACTTCTACCCTGGGGAGTGATGTAACTGGGGGCTGGTCCCCTGAGTTACAGCGCCTGCGTGAGAGCTTGGAATTGATTGGCTCCAGGTCATGGGGCCACACCTGCCCAGACTCACTATAGCAGCCCAGTAAAGCTGGGAGGATGTGGGAGTCCTGGCAGGTGTAACCAATTGTAGGACGAGTCGGAAATGGGGCTGCAAAGGAGGACTGGCATTGGGATTTAAACGCAGACGTGGCAGCCATTGGGGAGGGAGCTATGTGGTTTGGGGCAGAGTGAGGACCCCCTCTTGCCCATGTAAGAGAGCCACTCGGTTGGGCAGAGTAAGGACCTCCTCTTGGCCATGTGAAAGAGAGATATCCGTGCTTTCGGCCAGAATGGGGACTCCCGAAGCCATGTGAGAGAGAAGAACCATGCGGTTTTGGCCGGAGTGCAGACCCCTGCAACTCTGGTAGAAGAGGCTTTGGGGTGCTCCCTTGGGCCGTGTGGCCTGGGAAGCAGGAGAGACTCTGCCTGGAAGAAGGGTGAAAGAACGCTTTGCCAGTGGACAATGAGAAGGTGCCACATGACTTTGGATTAATTCTGCCTGGATGGCAACACAGCTGATGGTGCCAGCGGCCTGAAACACAGACAGGTGCTTATTTTCCTGAGGTATGGTATCCCAAATTAGGGCAGGGGGAGAAGGAAGCACTGTGGGCTTCTGTGGTTATCCTAAAGGACTATGATATATTAATGGGGACATTGGGTCACTACTTTAAGTCTGTATAGCTTTAAATAAACCTTTCCTTTTCTTTTCACAAATCTCTGGCATTGAGAGACACATTTCCTCTGGTGGCAGACAGACAAACCCAGGAGGTATTAGTATACTGTCCTTGGGAGGGGCCCCTGTTTTCTGTAACAGTTTTTGGCATCCCTGGGTGGGCCAAATTTTGCACCCGCCTTGGACCTCTGTTCTGTAACAGTTTTTGGCAACTCCGCCGGGAGGATAATTGTCCATGGCCAACGGACCCCCTCAGGTGCAAGAGAGTGAGACTGGAATTTTCTCAGCTGCTGAGATTTTTCTGTGCACTCTTGAGGGCATTGGCCACCTAGTCACGCCCAAAAACAGAGCTGCAGGGCCCCCACCTTCACAGGTGGGTGGAGCCTGCTCTCCACCTGCATTGGTGACTGCAGCCTCAGCACACCACCACCAATGGGTGGAGAATGGCTCGGTGGTGCCCCCATGCCCATGGATGGAAGAGGCCTTGGGGGCTTCGGGGGCTTCCAGGGCTCCTGAAACCGGAGTCCTAGGGGACCTTTGCAGGTGGGCAGAACCAGAGTTTCTGGTTCTGGGGTGCTGCCATTTTGGGTAAAATGGGTGAGCCAGGTGAATGCCCCACCATAGAGGACAGAGCATGCATGGGCATTGCCATCTTGGACATCCCACATGCATGGGTGCTGCCATGTTGGAACTGGCTAAGGCTTCTCTTCAGATTATGGGCTGTATGCTGCTGCTGTGTGGGCACTGCAGCAGTCAGGTTCTCTGTATAACTGGTTCTGATAGGAATGGCTCTGGTTTTGAAGGTCATGAACTGAGGTTCAAAGGTGACCATCTGATTTATAGGGTGTTTGCAAGGTCTAAGCTTCAGAGAGGGGAAGATGTCCCTGCGAATCTAGGGACTTTTAGTGGAAGGTACCTATACAGCTAGGGACTTCTGGCTCCCAGATGCTGAGTTTAAGAGTAGTCCTTCCCACGTGGGAAAGGAACCAAGATTAAGAGAATGATAGTTAAATCTAGATGAGTAGAAATATGTACAAAGGATGTGAGTTTTAAACCTGAAGTAAAGGAAATCTCAACTATTTGTTTTCTGGTTTCGTGGGAAAAGAGCAAATTTCTCACATTTGGTTCTGCTTCTGATCAGAAATCTGTATCGTATATTGACCTAGGAAAGGTCACCGTAGCCAATTGGTGAGAATACCTTTGCCAGCCAGGACCCAGGAAGGGTCATTTGGGGCTGATAAGACCTTCAGCCTGAGGCAAAGCAGCATGTCTCTGCCATGAGACCGGGCCTGAAGGAGCATGTCTCTGCGAGGCACCAGTGGACACATTGGTGCAAGAGAATGCCTCTACTTGTGTATTGCTCTGGAACTCTGTGTTTTGGATTTTGCTCTGTATCTGCTCTAAGAAAGGAAATTGAGGATTCCAGAAAAGATTGAAACTTTATACTCCATAGGAAAGTGAACAAGGAAACGGATTTTCCATCACGCTTTGTATTTTTCTCCCTACCTGATTCCTCCAGAATTTGGCATTCTGAAAGAATGAGTGATGATGTAAGGTTTCTTTGCATAAAACCAGTAAGACCAGTTATTAATAGTGGTTTTGTTAACCAAGACTGACTGGAATGTCATGCTTGAAGGAGGCATGTATGGGTTCTGGTCATTACCAGAAGGCCCTGAGGAACTGGGATTGACTTGCGAAGCTAGCGAAAGCCAACGAGAAAAGCCTGGTACTTTGGTTGGTTGTGCGGTTCCAGCCAGCCTTTCCAGGGAAGGAACGAAGGTTGTCTTCCTGAAAGATGGCTAAAAGGAACCTATAGGCACAATGGAGGCTCAAGGATTTGAGTGAAACGACTGGTACAGGCAAAGCCAGATGGCGGATGTGTGGCTCTGCTTCTGTGCCCCAAGGGGCGGACTGAGAAGTCAATCTGAAGGTTCCCTGTGTGAGTTCCAGCAAAGCAGACTTAAGGATCATAAGTGATCCAGGCTGCTCTTGTTGTGTTTACGCAAATGAACAGTCCAAATCAAAAGTGGGGCTCAAAGTAGTCCCCATAATAACGGTGAGGGTGATCTTGAGGAGAAAAATTGTGGTTCAAGGATAATCACAATGCCCAGTACTGGACATCAGAATGGCACAGCTGTCTTGAAAGATTGTTTTCATTTAAGAGTTGAAACTGGGTTTGTGATATCACCAAAGATGTACAATTTACAGGTGCAAAGGACCTGTCAAATTGCCACTATTAAATGTCATTGCAGGAAGGACCCTGCAATAGAATGTCTTCCCAAAAGACAGTTTCACAGGCACAGAGACTGGTTTGGAGATTGCTGTGTGAGTTAACCTGTGTGTTCTTCTGTTCTCATAGGGTGTATGCCTATGACCTGCCTATGCCTTTGAGTGATTGGTTGCAATATAGGCCTCACTTAAGGAGTCCATCTTCGTCATCGCCCCCCTGAGACTCAACATTTTGACTGAACTAAGTGGTTAAGTTGGTGAAGGGTTGGGGCAGTCTGTGGGCTTCACTTTAGAACTGATTTCCCCTTTTCTGTCTTGATGGCTTGGACAGAGAGGGCTCAGAAATCTGAAAGGAGGGAAATCCTAATGTATTCCCCTCGGCCCGAGTGAAGTATAGTGGGCCACAAGGATTTTGGATAGGTGTAGCATGCCTTGTACACCTTCATCTAGATAAGCCATTCTTTACTTTAGACCCTTCCTATGTCATTTAGTGGTTATGATTTAATTGTGCTTCCAATTTCTTGCCTAATCTGTCACCTCCAGAATATGACCAGGATGCCAACGGTCCAGTAATGCCAGCCTTTGGGCACCAAGTCTGTGACTTTCTGGTAACAGCTAACTGACCAGGACCCTGTAAGGTCCTTCCCCTTGCAGGAAGGACTCCCTCCATGCTGCACCCAACCCCCTTTCAGGGTACCCTTGACCCAAGGGTAGGTAGGATGACGTCCATGTCCAGATAGAAGTAGTTACAAGAAGATGAGACCTTCGTCCATTGTCCTTTATATGATTATAAAGGGATTGTAAATCTGAAAGGAGAGATTGTAACAGGGCGCAGCCAAGACAGGGGCCCCCACAAAAGGAATCTGGAATGGGGTCCAGAACTCAAGGTGCCCAGGAAATATTAGAAAGACATACAAGATGTCCTCACCTCTTACCCCCTCAACAGGTGTCAGCTGGGGAAGGGACAAATGAAGCCGGGCCACTGAGAGCTGTTTTGCATAGCAAGTTTAACAGCTAACCTCTGGAATGGTCATTTAACATATGTATAATCTTTAACTGGTTTCATAGATATGTTAAATAGCTGTGGCCAAGCTTTGAGTCAGGGAGAAGGGAGTGACTTCTACCCTGGGGAGTGATGTAACTGGGGGCTGGTCCCCTGAGTTACAGCGCCTGCGTGAGAGCTTGGAATTGATTGGCTCCAGGTCATGGGGCCACACCTGCCCAGACTCACTATAGCAGCCCAGTAAAGCTGGGAGGATGTGGGAGTCCTGGCAGGTGTAACCAATTGTAGGACGAGTCGGAAATGGGGCTGCAAAGGAGGACTGGCATTGGGATTTAAACGCAGACGTGGCAGCCATTGGGGTGGGCGCCATGTGGTTTAAAGGCAGAGTGAGGACCCCTCTTGCCCACGTAGGGGAGCCATGCGGTTTGGGGCAGAGTGAGGACCTCCTCTTGGCCATGTGAGAGAGAAGAACCATGCGGTTTTGGCCGGAGTGCAGACCCCTGCAACTCTGGTAGAAGAGGCTTTGGGGTGCTCCCTTGGGCCGTGTGGCCTGGGAAGCAGGAGAGACTCTGCCTGGAAGAAGGGTGAAAGAACGCTTTGCCAGTGGACAATGAGAAGGTGCCACATGACTTTGGATTAATTCTGCCTGGATGACAACACAGCTGATGGTGCCAGCGGCCTGAAACACAGACAGGTGCTTATTTTCCTGAGGTATGGTATCCCGAATTAGGGCAGGGGGAGAAGGAAGCACTGTGGGCTTCTGTGGTTATCCTAAAGGACTATGATATATTAATGGGGACACTGGGTCATTATTTTTAAGTCTGTATAGCTTTAAATAAACCTTTCCTTTTCTTTCCACAAATCTCTGGCATTGAGAGATATCTTTCCTCTGGTGGTGGACAGACGAGCCCAGGAGGTATTAGTATACTGTCCTTGGGAGGGGCCCCTGTTTTCTGTAACAGTTTTTGGCATCCCTGGGTGGGCCAACCAAGTATTGCTCCCCCTTGGACCTCTGTTCTGTAACTACAGCAGACTGATGAAATGAGAAGAGAAACTTTTTTTGAGTTAAACATAGGTTATCTCTTACTTTAAAAAAATTAACTAGAGAAGTAGTTAGGAACCTGAATACCAATATTTGAATCCAGCCTCTGCCAGCCAATTCCCTGTCAAACCTGGAAGCAATTAGGTCTCTGTGCCTGTTTCTAGATCTTTCAAGGGGGATAACAACCAAACCCCCTGAGGGTTGTACTATTAAATGAGTTTACTGTCTCAAAAGTAGTCAGTAAAGCAGCCGGAATGTTACTCGTTCCCACGTGCTCAATAAACACCGAGTTGTGTGTAAGTGTGCAGCTACGACAGCTGTGCGTATCACTTAGGAAAAATAAATCAAGCTCAGAAGGAACCAATTTCAATTTGAGGCCGGTTAAGAACTGATTCGTCGTAAGAAAATGGCACTGTGACTGTCTCTGCTATCTTTTTTCCCAGAAGTGAAGTCTTTCCATTGGTGTGATCTACGCAGGCCCTAAGAAATGGGACAGTGCTACACAGCAGACCTGGGGGCAGGGCAGCAGTGAAAGATTTACTGTTACTGAGTGGAACCCCTCTTGTGCTCCGGGGGACCCGCACCCTATCAGGTTCGTCTTGCCCACTGCCAGGAAAAGATGTCTCTCAATGGCAGAAATTGGTGAAAAGGAAAGGAATTATTTATTCAAAAAGTTATCCAGACTTAGAGTAGTTGTGTAATGTCTTCATTAAATACTAAAGTCCTTTAGAACACCCACAAATGCACACAGTCCTTCCTTCTCCCTCTGCCCAGTCCAGGGTATTATATCTCAAGAAAAGAAGAAGTCTGTGGCTCAGGTAGCCCCTCCGTTCCCAGCACCACCACCTGTGTCGCTGCCACGAACTCCTTAATCCAAACCATGTGGATTGGATTGTGCACCTTCTCATGGCCCACCAGTAAGAAGAGTCCTTTCACCCCTTTTCTTCCCAGCAAGGTCTCTCCTGCTTCCTAAGCCATGTGGCAAAAGGGAGCACCCCAAAGCTGCATGGTCCTCTTGCCAAAGCTGTGTGCTTGCCTTCTTCCATGGCTGTCACGCCTGGATTTAAATCCCTGTGCCAATCTTCCTCTGCAGCCCCATTTCCGACTCTTCCCACAATCAGTTACACCCGCCAGCATTCCCCTATCCTTCCAGGTTTACTGGGCTGCCAGTGAGTCCAGGCAGGCATGGCCCCGTGGCATGGAGCCAATCATCTCCAAGCTCTCACGCAGGCCCTGTAACCAGGGGGAGCTGCCCCCCAGTTACATCATGGGTTGAAGTCACTCCCAACCCCATGACTCAAAGCAGAGCCACAGCTATGTAACAGGTCTATGAAACCAGTTAAAGGCTATACATATGTTAAATGACCATTCCAGAGATTATCTGCAAAGCTGTTGCTATGCAAACCAGCTCTCAATGGCCCTGTTCCATACGTGCCATCCCCCCAGACTTGTGGGGGTGAAGACATCCTATATTTTTTTTTAATATTTCCTGGACACCCTGAGTTCTGGACCCCATTACAGATCTCTGCTTGGGAGCCTCTGGCTACACCCTGTATCAATGCCACAACATTGAGATTCTTTTTAAAAGACTCATCTCTAAATATTTAAAGAAATATAAATGTTTACATTTTAGAAGGGAAAAAAGAACATTCACTAATTTCATGAAGGATTACAAGTATCCAAAGCAAGCACAAAAATAATTAAGCCGAGGGAAAGTCTTTGATAGTAATATGGTATGTAATAATAACCGATGTAAGGACATCACATAAAAAATATTACGTAGGAGAACACGTAGAGAAGAAAGTCCGAAGGGATACACACTGCTCAATAGCCATTAGGACTGCAAAGTGGTTTCTTATTCTGCACCAGCACCGTTCAAAACTGAAGAGCCGGCAGCAGCAGAGGTTCCCCTGGTAACTACCTCCGGGCCCCTGGATCAGCTGACCACACCCTTGGGGGCTCCCCCTCCCAGTCTTGGTGTGCTATTTCTAAACTTTATGCACAAACGACCCCTCCTTCCTAGGCACACCCATGCAACCTAACACACCGGGCCCGCCCCTTTCCCCTTGTCCCACTCCCCCCAGCAGTCCACAGGATGCTCGAGGACCACCCGGGAAGAGTCTCTGACTGAGAAGCTGCGCCACAGTAAGCATATGCTCACTTGCATCTCACAGGGAGGAAAGGACACATTCATTTCACATTCCAGTGCTCAGAGCAGCGGGCACATGTGCAAGCAAGAATTCCCTTTTTGCTAAGGAGCAACACTGGACTGGGTGGGACAGTTTGGTATATCACCAGAAGGCATCTGAACACTAATCCTCAGCCTAGGACCCACACACAACAAAGAAGCCCATTATCTAATAGCTTTGGGAATCCCCTCCTCCCCCAAAACTTTATTCGAGGCATTCATCAGGCAAAGAGCATCATCAATCTAAAAAGTCACTGAAATTGGTCAAATTGGGTAATTTAGGCAAAGCTTAAACTAAAACATCTGCCATTTTAAAACAGCCACAGGTGGGCACAGGTAACCAAGTTCTTGGTGACTGGGACAAAGACTTGAACCGAACACCCACAGTTTATGGCAGAGAACATGGGAGCAGGCCAACTCCAAGCAGAGATGACCTCAGGGGCTGGAGGGACTCTAGTCTAACAGGGCAGATCCTTCCTGGCTAGTTTTAGCAGGCTTTTACTGTGACAAGTAGTTGTAAAGCTACTGTACATGTGGTCTCTCGTGGTTTTCCTGGACTGGCCACCAGAGAAGGGGGTCCCACAATGTTATCTAGTTGACCCCCCTTCTCCTGGGGTCCCCCTGTACTAGGTTTGCCTTTCCCTTCACCAGAGAATTACAGCTCTCCATGTCAGAGACGGGTGAAAAGGAATTATTCAAGTTATACAGACTTAGGAGTAATTGATACAGGGTGCAGCAAAGGCGGGGCGGGGGGTGGGCAAAAAGATTTGGAATGGTGTCCAGAACTCAAAGTGTATAGGAATATTGGAGGAAATATTAAGATGTCCTCACCCCCCCCCCCCCAGATGTCAGTTGAGGGAAGGGACAAATGGAGCAGGGCCACTGCGAGCTGTTTTGCATAGCAACAGCTTTGCAGCTAACCTCTGGAATGGTCATTTAACGTATCTATAACTTTTAACTGGTTTCATAGATATGTTAAATAGCTGTGGCCAAGTTTTTAGCCAGGGAGAAGGGAGTGGTTTCTACCCAGGATGTAACTGGGGTGCTGATCCTCTGATAGGGGCCTTCGAGAGAGCCTTGTGGCTTTAGCAGAGTGAGGACCTCCTGTTGGCCAGGTGAGGAGGAGAGCCACGCTGTTTTGGAAAGATGTAGACCCCTGTAGCCATTAGGAGAGAGAGCCATGCGGTTTCAGCAGAGTTAGGACCCGTTCTTTGCCAGGTGAAAAGGGAAAACCATGCAGCTTTGCCAGAGTGGAGATCCCTGTGGCCAGGTGAAGAAGAAAGACAGGCGCTTTTGGTGGAGTGCGGACCCCTGAAGCTTTGGTAGAAGAGGCCCACTGGGCTTCGGGGCACTCCCTTTGGCCGTGTGGCCTGGAAGCAGGAGAGACTTTGATGGGAACTTGGTACAAAGAACTCTTACCAGTGGAAGGTGCCACATGACTTTGGATTAATTCTGCCTGGATGGCAACACAGCTGATGGTGCCAGCGGCCTGAAAAATGGACATGTGCTCTTTTCCTGATTTACGGTACCCAGAGTTGGGACAGTGGGAGAAGGGAGCGCTGTGTGTGTGTGTGTGTGTGTGTGTGTGTGTGTGTAGGTGTATACCCTTAAAGACTTTGATATTTTAATGAAGGCATTAGGCCTGAATAGCATTAAATAAACATTTTGTTTCCTTTTCACAAATCTCTAGCATTGAGAGATGTCTTTCCAATTGGGGGTGGACAGAAGAGCCCAGTAGATATTAGTATACCGTCCTTGGGAGGGGCCCCTGTTTTCTGTAGCAGTTTTTGGCATGCCTCGGTGGGCCAAGTATTGCCCCATCTTGGACCCCTGTTCGGTAACATAATGACTTAACGTCTTCATCAAAATCCCAAAGTCCCTTAAAACACCCACAAACACACATAGTCCTTCTTTCCCCCTTTGCCCAGTCCAAAGTACCGTATCTCAGGAAAAGAAATAGAAAGCTGTGTGGTGGTTCTCTTTGCTAAAGCTACACGTTGATTCTCTCTCACATGGCTGTGGGAGTCCCCATTCTGGCCAAAAGCACACGGTTCTCTCTTCAATGGCTGTCTCTTCTGCCTTTAAATCCCTGTGCCAATATTCCTTTGCAGCCCCATTTCCAACTCTTCCCACAATTGGCTACACCTGCCAGGACTCCCATACCCTCCCAGCTTTACTGGGCTGCCACAGTGAGTCTGGGCAGGTGTGGCCCCAGGGCATGGAGCCAATCATCTCCAAGCTCTCACGCAGGTGCTGTAGCAGGGGCTGGGAGTTGCCTCTCAGTTACATCCTGGGTGGAAGTGACTCCCTTCTCCCTGACTCAAAGCTTGGCCACAGCTATTTAACATATCTATGAAACCAGTTAAAGGTTATAGATATGTTAAATGACCATTCTAGAGGTTAGCTGCAAAATTGTTGCTATGCAAAACAACTCAATGGCCCTGCTCCATGTATCCCATCCCCCCAGCTGAGACTTATTGGGGTGAGGACATCCCATATTTTTAATATTTCCTGGACATCCTGAGTTCTGGACCCCATCAAAAATCCTTCTTTTGGGGGTCCCCTGGCTGCACCCTCCTACAAAACTATATACAATCATGTAAATGTCTATAACTAATTCCTTCAGAATGAAACTTTCCTAGAATGAAACTAAGTTCTGCAATGTAGCTCTGTCATTAAAATCCAATTAGCCCTGGCTGGTATAGCTCAGTGGATTGAGCATGGGCCTTCGAACCAGAGTATCAAGGTTTGATTCCCAGTCAGGGCACATGCCTGGGTTGCAGGCCAGTTCCCAGCAGGGGACTCACAACGGGCAACCATACATTGATATTTCTCTCCTTCTCTCCTTCCCTTCCCCTCTAAAGATAAATAAATAAATAAATCTTTTAAAAAATCCAATTAAACATGAGCTCTGCAACGAGACAGGACCACTGCTTTATGGAAATATTCTGAGACTGTATTCTCTGAACACCTTTCAAAAGATGAAAACTCAGACCTGCCCTATGTAGCTCTGTTGGTGGGGCGTCAACCCACCAAGTGACAGGTCACCAATTCGATCCCTGGTCAGGGCACATCCCTGGTCAGGTCCCTGGTCAGGGCACATACCAGAGGGAACCAACTGTGTTTCTCTCCCACAGTGATGTTTCCCTCCCTCCCTCCATTTCCCTCTAAAAATCAAATCTAAAAAAAAGAAAGATGAAATCTCGGCCTCGTTACCTGACATCACACAGATAATAATAAAACCCTGTCCGTTCCTGCCCCTTCCTGCAGCTACAACCCCAACCAAGGCGCCCTTGTGAGCGAGCACACGCAGTGCTCACACGCACACGCAGCGCTCGTGCACACACGCAGCGCTCGTGCACACATGCACCCTTGTGAGTGAGCACATGCAGTGCACACACGCACCCTTGTGAGCAAGCACACGCAGTGCTCACACGTACATGCAGCGCTCGTGCACACACGCACCCTTGTGAGCGAGCACACGCAGTGCTAACACGCACACGCAGCACCCGTGCACACACGTACACGCAGCACTCGTGCACACACGCACGGCCGGGCAGACCACTGCACACACTGGGAAGGAGCCTCATTTCAATCTACGATTACAAGAAAATTATAAATTTTTTAGAAAAAATGGCAAATAAAAGGAAAATACTGTTTTTCAGTGAACTCTCTACATTAATCTCAGGTTTTTGAACTTTTAAATGGTTAAAGCAAAACATCCAAACATTCAAAATGAAGGGAAAAAAACCTGTAAAGCCCCCCAAAGGGCTCCCCAGTCAGCACAGTGAAGGTGCACAACCCTGAGTCCCTTCGACCTGGGGCAGAATCCCAGCACTTATTACGGTGCGACCTAGGCAAGACCAAGGCGGAGCTCTAAGAGGGAAACAGTGATGTCGACTCCACGTGGCCACCTGCGGCTGACCTGAGAGAATACGCGTCACCCAGTGAATCCTGTAATAGGACTAAGAGCTTAGAGAAGAGTGGGCTACTCACACTTCCACCATGCTGCTCTAGCTTCTGCAGTGCACTCGTGATCGGCTCTTTGAATTTCTTGTCTCTCAGTCTCTTCGAAAGCTTTACAGTAAGATTAGGGGAAATAAAATGATTTGAAAAAGCAGTAATAGTCAGCATAAGTAAAACTTAGATGAAAAACAGGCTAACCAAAATAATGTCACTGAATCTTTACTGTACATGAACACCACTTGATTTGCTGTAGACTCCAAGGCTTCTTTTAGGACGTATCTCACTGAAATGTGTATATAATAGATGCCACTCTTTCTTGGGAATAAAATCTACTAATCTAATTATTTCAAATAATACCAGTCCTACAAAATCTGCTACACTGTGGTATCCAGAGTAAGTGTTCTATGAAATCGCATACTTTTCCATTTTATAATTAGCTAGAGCACTTGGAGAACCATGATGGAAAGCAAGGCCTCTAAACAGGTGTTTCCAATAGCAATATACAATCACGTAAGAGTGGATGAGCTCTGCTTGTAACTGACAGCTCATCAACATGCACATGGTACCACGACACTGCTCATTAATTTGTGTGTGTCGCCTTTGCTTGCTTCTCATCGCAACTCTGAGTTCTCTGCATCAGGCGCTTTCCACTGAGAAAATCTAAAGAGTGACTGTCCATTGGGTAAGTGTCTCATGACACATTAGGATGATTTTGGTTAAGATACTGAGGTTTGCTCTTTGGTTTTCTGCTTTTGTTTTTTGAGGTCCTGAATCATTTGAAGCCGTCACATCATGAAGACGGGGACAGGGCATGACACACAGTCACAGCCACACTAATCTTTTCAGCACTTACACTTGTGAGCAGATGTTTCAGATGGTCGTTCAGAGAAGGACCAACAACAACGCTTAGCTGCACCAGAGCATTTACTCCCCTTTCAAAGACTTCACCATCTGAATGAGCCTGCGGAGCGTTGGTTGGTCAGGGGTGTGCAGAGAGGAAGGGAAAGAGAAGAAAAAGAAAGGATGTGTCAGGAGAGAGGACCAGGAGAAAAGGTTTGACTGAACGTCCAAACTTAGAACATAATCAACCAAATTCAGAATTTAAAAAAAAATAATCTTTAATGTAAGACATGTAGAAGCAACATACAAATTTTATAAAAAATGGGACCAAAACATTAACTGAGATATATTGTAACATGCATAAAGACTGCTGTGAGATTCATAACTTTCTCTAATTTCACTTTTAGTACATCCTTTAAAGGTGTTTTCAAGTAATTGATTATCTGGCTCTGAATAGGAGTGACTGAATAATTAGAATTTAATTCTAATTCTGTATATATGTATATATATCACAGTAACAGGTAAAAAGCTAATTTGCATGTAATTTGGAAGAAAAGGAAGACATAAAGTATCCTAAACGTCCCACAGAAATTTCAAAGAATAAGGAACATACCAGGGCCGCCTTCAGCACAGGGACCAGTCTAGGGAGCAGAGGCACAGCCTTCGCAGGAGCGTCCTGGACCAGCAGTAATTCTCTAAAGCCCTCTTTTGAAACAAAGGTGTAGGGATGTCTAGTCTCTCTCAGGCCCTGACAAAAACCCAAAACAAAACGAAATCTACATTTGCTTATGCTAACAAGAAAACCTGAATTCTTACTTACGCTAAGTGAGAATCAATTCTTACTGTTTTCCTAATCATGATACATAATTTTAATATTGCAGTTTTAAATAAACTGAAAAATTGTAGAATAAGATGCACACATGAGACAGAAAGGATCTCTATCCACAGGAAGGAAGGAAGGGAGGGAGGGAAGAAGGATGGAAAAATAATAAGAAAAAATTAAAGAAACAGAAAAAAGAAGAGAGAAACAAAACAAAAAGGAATTTTAAAAAGGAAACAAAGGAAGGGGGTAAAGAAAGAAAGGGAGGAAGGGAAGGAAAAGGTAAATGTAAAGAAATAAAGAGACAAAAAGAGAAAAACATACTAGTATAATAAATACATTTTGTATACATTCCTAAATACTACCTGAAAGCATAATGCAGTAGTCTGAAATTAGGTTTATAAACACCACATTATGAATGCATAATTACTGGACCCTTTACCTCTACCATGATCTTAGAATTTGTTTTCCTGACACAATGTTAACTAATATAAAGGAATCTATTCAATTTTTTTAAAATTCTATAAAAGCACCTTCATGATTTTTTATTTAAAATGTACAAGAAAACACAACGGTAGAAAATCCTACAAAAGAAATTAAGGCATTAATAGCAGTCACCTAAGAAACACACTGTTGATACGGGACTAGCTGTACAGGGACAGACCAGCCACTCGTGATCTGACTTGGTTTGAATGCAAACCGCTGACGCTCCCCCTGATTTGACTAGTTCAACAACGATGCTCCTCCGCATTGAGTCTAACTGCTTTTATATTCTATGTACGCATATTTCAAATATTTACCTATAAATACCTGTGTAGACTCCTAAAGCTGATTAATTAGTTTCTAATAAGCATACACCAATCACCAGTATATGTAGTTCCTAAGACAGTGTAGTGTTTCAATGCCTATCATTTGGCCCTTAATTCAAAAGTAAAGATTTCAATTTACAGATGAGTTACAAAATAACATTTAATATAATTTTAAAAGATATTTTCCCCATAAATACTTAGGAGAGATGGAGTATTTATTTACCTCAGCTAAAGTAATGAGAAGAGGATCAAATGGAAGATTTTCAGGAGGACAGTCCCACTGTAATCTGTGTTTTACTGAACCATGGACCAACCTACAGTATAAAAACCAGTCAATGTAACAGGAACATCATCATCACATAGTCAGCAGTGATTATCTGACACATATGCTCTTTCTAGAACACAACCATATTAAAGTTATTTTGTAATGGGCAGAAAAACTGTGACTTCAAACAATATTACAAAGACATGTTATAAATCTACACCTGTAATGCTACAAATCCTCACCCTCTGAGCAAAACTGTTGGAAAACCAGACAACCCTGCATTCGCTAGATCTGCAGTTTTGGAGCTCCAGCGTGTTGCTATCTGTGAGTCTCAGTACAAATGTTACAGCTGATGCATTTCAGTCATAATTAAAACAAAATAATCTACTCAAAATAAAAAATACAAAGTGTAATAATTAGAAACAAAAACTTATTTTAGAACAAACATCGTTTTCAGATACAGATCACTGAACACTAACAGAAATGATGTGAAGTCCAGCTAGGTGTCATCCGCCTGGAAGAGAACGGACTCCCAGAAGCAGACACCGCCCACATGGGGTAACAAAGGGCAGCCTCTTGAACTAAGGTTCCTGCTGCTGTTTCTTTCTTTTAAGCAGCCTGCATCGAGGCACAGCTCACATGCAATCAGCTGCACTCTCATTAAGTGCACAGCGTGGTAAGTTTTGACGTGTGAACACACACATGGAACCATCTCCACAATTGTTAACGGTGAACTTCTTTCCCACCCTCAAATGCTCTCAACTCTACTCCTTCCTTTGTGTGATCTGCATAACAGCAAGATGCCTCAGTAACACAGTTTTACATTTTTGGTAACAACCAATTGCTTTGGGTGGGCAAGGAAGTGTAAGAATGTGAACAAGGTTTCAATTTAGAATATCATGGTCAGCAGAATCTGAAAACACCACTACAAACTACATTTCTTAAATATTAGAAATACAAAACAAAATAGAAAAGGATGTTGTGATTATTCTTTCCACAAAGAAAATAAATTTCTCTATCAGTTATATCAGGCTAAAACTGAATATACTCATAAGAAATAGATGATTCTAGAGAGTGAAATCTCATAATATTACTCTATCAGTAACCTATATTGCTTTCTTTAAAATAATTCTGAATTCTCTCTAAAAAAGTGGAAAGAATTACATCAAAAGTAAGCAAAAACAGATGTATATGCCAATTAAGAAATATTATTACAAAAATATAATCTTGAAATTTTGTATATTTAAAATATAATTTCAAAAAATAATAAACAATTTTATTACATTGTCAACTTCAGATTACAAACAGAATGATTTGTAACCTGCATAAGCCAATGAATGCTTATACTGTTTTAGAAGCTAGTTCAATCAATACCTTAAATTATTTGGGGGTTTACTGAAGATGTATTGATAATTCTATTGTGGAATTAAAATTATTTTCCTCAGCAATGTCCCAAGATCTGTAACAATCTAACAGCCCCAAAGTGTAGGTCCCTTTTATTTCAGCCTCCCTCGTAAATAAAACTTTGAGTACGTTCACACTGAATACTGTATTGACTGTACCGATCATTCTGAGTAACACGCTGAGTCAGGACTTGCATCGACTTTACCTGCAGGGAACACCTCCGTTAGAGTAAACAGCTGCGAATGCAGAAGGGGCTCGAGACTGCTCACCAAACTGAAATAAAACGTGACAAGAATACAATACATACCACTGTCACCTCCACTTTGCCCATATCTAATCAATGCTAACCCTGCTCAGGTCAAAGGCGAAAGAACGCCCTGACTTTCAGCCGCTTTCGACTTCCCAGTGTATCACTGCTCAGCAATGCAAAGGAGAAAGGCATCAGTCCTCTCAGGACCGAATGCACAACCACGGTTTCCTCTCACCCCTAACTTGTTTCGAAAGGCGTGAAGGTGCCCGACACCATTTACATTACAAATAAATATAACACAGATAAATATATAAAATCATAAATATAGTAATATTACACTTCTCAACGCCCCCTCGCTGTGACTGACCTTTGAAGGTGAGAGCTGAATGGAGAAGAGGTGTTAAGTGAAGGAAAGCACACTTGTGTTCAGCCTTCAGCGCGTTTTCTGCCTGTTCTCCCACTAAGTATGGCTGCTCCGGATGCTCAGAGAACCTGTCATTTCCCAAACTGGCCTTCTGCTTCCACAGAAATCAAAGGCTTACACTGGGCAGGAGGAATAGGGCTGGAGACTGAGCACGACACTCAGCAACAAATGCCCACATGTGCCTGCATGGATATGTCACTGCACAACGTTCAGTTTTGCTATACATTATCATCTTAGGAATAGATTAAATCTGGACCTACTCTCAAAGGCAATTTAGGAGGTGATCCATCACAGCAGTTAAAAAATCGCAGCATAGTTTCAATATAATTGATCAGAAACTAAAGATATAAAAAGTAAATATTTCACAACATGGTACTCTGAATATACCATGATTCAGAGTATATTGAACAATATACTCAACAATCATATTGTTTCATTTGATGAAACAGTTGAAATGAAACAGTTGTTTAAAATATATAATAGAAACTTACTATGCATAACTAGCTAAAAATTTTTTAATTGCATGCAATAATTAAAACATATACTTAAAAGCTTAAGTTTAGAATGAGCCCTGTTCCCTCTGGAAAAACATTTTGAGTAAAAATACATATGAAATTTCATTAAAATAAAATATCGCAATAAAAGATTCATTTGAGAAGCTTAATCCATATTCTGCATAGTAATTCACAGCAATAGTAATATTTTATTCGAGTTATAATCCCTGCTAAGAAAAATATGTTTTAAAAATTGTTTCTAAGTAAGAATCATATAAGTTACTGAAAAAGTGTCACTTATTTTAGGAAAAAAAGTAAGACAAATCAATTAAAGATGGGAAAAGGAAGTAACAACAAAAATATCAGGGTATTCAGAATTTCAATTTCCTTGACACTGTAAATTTCAGAAAGAAGCAAAGGAACATAAATACTCAACTGTTTTTCTTTCTTTCTTTTTTTTAAGAGAGACATCATCCTTTGAAACACAGATTTTTTTTAGATTTTATTTATTTATTTTTAGAGGGGGAAGGAGGAGGAAGGAGAGGGAAAGAAACATCAATGTGTGGTTGCCTCTCAAGCACCCCCTATTGGGGACCTGGCTTGCAATACAGGCACATGCCCTGACTGGGAATTGAACCAGTGACCCCTTGGTTTGCAAACCAGCAAACCGGCACTCAATCCACTGAACCACACCAGCCAGGGCTCATTTTACTTTAAGTCAGATAATGTCCTATGTCTTGGAACGCTCATTGTATCCTCGCCTAAGTATCTGCCATATTTCACCTGCCATCAAAATCAAAGAACCAGCTATTCTTTTTTTTTTTTTTTTATTTTTTAAATATATTTTTCTCATGACCCCTTTCAAGTGCTGAAACCACTACCACCTTACCCTACAGAAGGCTGGGCCAAACCACCTGGTGTTGTTGCGCAGGTGTGTTCACTTCTGGATAATTCCCTGATTTACTCACAGTTACGTACTTTTATGTGCTTAAATCTCATTTTTGTTAAATCTGATTAAATTGCTGGGAAAAGGTAGGAGGAGGCTAGCACTACAGTTAGGATTGCTGGTGCAGCAAGTTTACAGATCACAGAAAAACGGTTACGGACCTTTATGCAACTATCAAGGCATGCAATTCATCCTGTGACAACTAAATATAAGTTTATTCATTGATATCAGAATGTCAAATAATCATAGCAAATAAACAATAAAGCTGAGATGCAATTTATTTTCTTTCCCACAATACTCACCCATGAATGAGACAGGATTTGCCAACTCTGGCTGATACCCACTCACCCCTTCCACCTGCGCTCCCTCCCACACCACCTCCACCCTCATCACCACTGCCACACACCCTGCTTCACTGCCCCGGCACCGGCACCAGAGACTAAGACAGAACGTAGATGGTTCGATGGTGCGCCAGGTGCATGTTACTNGATTTTTTTTTTAGATTTTATTTATTTAGTTTTAGAGGGGGAAGGAGGAGAAAGGAGAGGGAAAGAAACATCAGTGTGTGGTTGCCTCTCAAGCACCCCCTATTGGGGACCTGGCTTGCAATACAGGTACATGCCCTGACTGGGAATTGAACCAGTGACCCCTTGGTTTGCAAACCAGCAAACCGGCAGTCAATCCCCCAGCCAGGGCTCATTTTACTTTAAGTCAGATAATGTCCTATGTCTTGGAACGCTCATTGTATCCTTGCCTAAGTATCTGCCATATTTCACCTGCCATCAAAATCAAAGAACCAGCTATTCTCATGACCCCTTTCAAGTGCTGAAACCACTACCACCTTACCCTACGGAAGGCTGGGCCAAACCACCTGGTGTTGTTGCGCAGGTGAAGGAAAAGCACACTTGTGAAGTGTGCTTTTCCTTCACTTATTATTCACTTCTGGATAATTCCCTGATTTACTCACAGTTACGTACTTTTATGTGCTTAAATCTCATTTTTGTTAAATCTGATTAAATTGCTGGGAAAAGGTAGGAGGAGGCTAGCACTACAGTTAGGATTGCTGGTGCAGCAAGTTTACAGATCACAGAAAAACTGTTACGGACCTTTATGCAACTATCAAGGCATGCAATTCATCCTGTGACAACTAAATATAAGTTTATTCATTGATATCAGAATGTCAAATAATCATAGCAAATAAACAATAAAGCTGAGATGCAATTTATTTTCTTTCCCACAATACTCACCCATGAATGAGACAGGATTTGCCAACTCTGGCTGATACCCACTCACCCCTTCCACCTGCGCTCCCTCCCACACCACCTCCACCCTCATCACCACTGCCACACACCCTGCTTCACTGCCCCGGCACCGGCACCAGAGACTAAGACAGAACGTAGATGGTTCGATGGTGCGCCAGGTGCATGTTACTTAGAAAAACCTACTGAATCAGAATCTCTCTTGTACCTACCGGGTTAATTGTTTTAGGGTTAAGTTTATCACTTGGCCGAGGGTGAACTTTTCTTGCAGACTCTGGCGAACTGGCTGACGAGGAGGATTTGCTTCGCTGAACTGCAGTCCTCTGTTTTATTTGTGGACTTACTGATGTCCTTTGATTATAATTACCTGGAAAAGAAACCCAGAAAAATCAACCCAAAAAGGTGAAAACAATAAAACGCACCCCACATTCATGTGGATGACAGAACGTGTCATTAATAAAGTTCACCTCTTCCCTGACAAAGCAGCGTGTCGTACCCGTCACTCTGTTTTTCAGCCGCACGTCTCCCCGGCACTCTGACTTCTGCATTGCCTCCTTTTATTCCTGCAGGTAAATGAAACTTGATTTCAAAACATTTTGAGGAAATTCACTAACAATATGAAGACCAAAACAGAATACAGTAGAAAGTACAGTAAGACACACAAAAAATGGTATGACATGGAGCAAAATACTTGAAAAGACTAATGAGAAAATATAAAATTATATCAATTCCAGTAAGATCAATAACAGCATACTTAAAACTGGCTATAAGAAAATAAAATGTATAAAACTACATTTTTCCCTTCAAATTATCAAAATATACTATTAGATACTCAGTTGCAATTCTCTGGTTATATGCAGAAAACATGAACCAGATTTTTAAAAAATATTTTACTTATTTATCTTTAGAGATAGGGAGGGAGGGAGGGAGAGAGGGAGAGAAACACCAATGTGTGGTTGCCTCTCACATGCCCCACACTGGGGACCTGGTCTGCAACCCAGGCACATGCCCTGACTAGAACCATCGAACCACCAGCCCTTTGGTATGTAGGCCTGCACTCAATCCACTGCACTACACCAGCCAGGGCATGAACTAGATTTTTGAAGAGTGGTTGGCACATACCCTACTGTCTCCAACTTCTCTGGCCCCTATATTTCCAAAGTCCCAAATGTTATCATCTGCATATCAAGTCCTACTTTTGCAGTGACATAATAAACTGTCCTACTTAATGTCCCATGAGCTCCTTGAATCGAACATAACCCAGAGGTTATCATCCACAGTGAAGCTGTAAAATCCTTTTTAACTCAAGGAACCACCAGTTTTCTGGCCCATCAGGCTGAAAAACTTATAGAAAATTACTGTTTCCTTTTCCTTTGCTTCCTCCATTCAACCCTGCAAAGTGTTCAACATGGTATGACGAGGCTCTGGCTTAGTATCTTGTCTCTACTAGTTATGAGGTTCAGAAATTCAGGCAAATTATTTAACATCCCTAAGCTTCGATTTCCTGATCTATTAAGAGAGGTAAATCAAGCCTATTAAAGCCGTGGTTGAGTGACATTATCAGCTTGCTCACCAGCCAACAGAGGTTCACCTCTCCCTCTTCCTTATTTCCTCTTTTTTGTTAATGAAAGGGGTCTAGTTCATAACCCATAATTTCCTGCCACCTAATTAGTGATTCCTAAACTTCTCTACCAATGAATCCAACACACACACCAAGACCCACATACCCAACTGCCCGCTGGGATCTCTAGGTCAAGCTCCAATCCTAAATTCCTGTAGTCTTTGCCATCTTCTCTGTTTCTCAAATGTTCTCTTCTGTGGCCCTCTAATTTCTGCACTGCTTCCTTCGTATTTCTACTTGATTACTTCCTCTCTCCCTTGCATAACACTCCAATCATTCCTTTTTTAGAGCACTGTCCATTTCACACCTGTACCATAGTCACAACTGCAACTGCACTGTAAGATCTTCCTGTATGGCAACACAGGTGAAGTCCCTTTATGCTTTTAAATGAGAGTTTTTCAAATATTTGAGGACAATGACTCTCAGTTCTTTAGTTTCCTCTTCTTCAGGATAAACACTGACACTTTCCGAAGTGATGCCTTACATGAGTTGATTTTAACAGACTGGAAACCTTCAGGAGGAAGACAAAGCTCCACGGAGTAACAGTGCGCCTGATCGTATTGCAAACATGATGTGACCAGAGTGCCTTGTAGAGATAAATGTTGAAATGCTGCTGGTCACAGAATTTTAACTTTCAATTTTTTAAATTTAATATACTGACTTAATTTTCCCATCCTGTGACCAGCAGATGACTTACCCAAATCATACTTCACATTCATTCCCAAGGCCTTTTTTAGTCCTATATCATTAAGTTTATCAGATAATATTCTAAGACAAGCTAAGGCAAGCTTTAAACACACTGACCTAATACAGCACTTCAGTGATTTAACAAGAATTTATGATTACTCCTAGATTGTTTTAAGAAGCTCCTGATGAGGACCAATGCATTAAGTTTCTATTTTAAAAAAATATATGCCTCATTTCCAACTCTATAACTTGGGGTGACTACAATAACTCTTCTAAATGTTGAAGACTAGTAAATTAATATACGTATAACATTTACATATACACTTGGCACTTATATAGCAGTAAGTACTATATTGAGTTTTAGCACTTTCTTTATAATGATACAAAGTGGTTTTTAGTATTACCAATAATAGTGACGTTAAGGTGACTAAACACCTTCTTTCTAAAAAATCTGGTTTAATAGCTTGGATTATGTCAATTTGAAGATGCAGTTTAAGATTAGTTTGTCTTGATCATACACTGTCATAGCTGACATGGCTGAAAACAGTATTATCACAAAGGCGCCTACCCACAATCATAACAAGTGCCTAGTTTGCAACATCAAACGAGGACACACATTTTTCAACACTGTCTACCAATTCTGCAAACATTTTTGTCGGAACAATTAAATCTGTACACTTTTTATGTCACAAAGATGTTCCTTTGAAAGTACTAATGGGAAGGTACTGCATTAGGAATGACTTCAACAAAAAATTAACCGAAAGTCTTCACCTGACTTTTAAACATGCTAAAAAAATGAGCTTCCAAAGGTTTTAGTGTACAGGGCAGTTTTTATATGTAATGTACTTACATAATTTTCAGATAACAACAAACACCCACACAAACGCACAACCATGCAAACACTTCTATACCCACTTTTGAAACACCTTAGTTTCTTTCTGAATTAATTGCTTTTTTCATGTATTGGTAAATGTATATCCTTCTGTCTTAAAGACAAATTAAGTGCGCTCAATTTTTAAAAAATATCTGGTAGATGACTGACAACAAACCTGCAGCATGAGCTGTTTGTAAAAGGAAAACGCTTAATGTATCTCATGCTCAAACACCCTTTTGAGTGCACTTTCATTGAATAACATGGAAGAGAGTGGTGTGAAAGGGTAATATTGGAAGGAAGTGGAAAAGACTCTCTTTATGTCACAAATATTCTAAGGCCACCATTCTTTTACAAAGCATTATGAAGATTCTAAATAGACTCTAGAATCCACAAATCCACTTAACCCCAACGCCTAAACTATGTCACCGTATCAGAGAGCTCCACTGGGAGATCCCCACTTTTCCCTCGGATTTCCTTAGCTGTAGGCATCTGGGTCCAAGCTAGGAACGCATACCTTTCTTTCCTTGTTTTGAACAACTCATAAATCCTTTCTCTACATGCACTCCCCCATTCCACCCCGCACCCTGCTCTGCACAAAACTGCTTGATAAATTGTTAAAAGCAGATGCCACATTTTTTGTTCCTTAATCCTTTTTAGAAAGTTCCAAAAGCGTTAATACGCACCTCCCTAAAGTTCCTTCTGATCCCAAAGCATAGCGTCATAGTCCAGTAACAACCTACTCAGTCCCTTTACCATAAAGTAAATCCAGCGGGTCAGTAACAAGAATCTTAGACTTTGCTTTTCATTTTCCTAACCTCCACTCCTCCAACACATTTTCTCAATATCTAAGGCCATTTTAGGTCCAGGGCATTGTCAAAGTTGGAAAAGAAAGAGGCCATGTAGAGGGGAAATGAAGAAAAAACTGATTTTTTTTAAGCAAGGTGGAGGAAAACGCGTTTCAATTAAGGCGAACGGAGGCTACTCTGGGCTGAAGTGTGACCCCGAAAAAGAAAGGGCGAGCTCTGGCCTCAGAGCCCCTCCAGGGTCCTTAGCAACGGAGTCCGCTAGCCCTAGCAACAGGTCCAGAGGAAGCCGGCTAGGCCCAGAGAGTGCGGGAAGCTCCGGGGGAACCCCCACGGCTCCGGGCACCCGTCCTACCGCGCCACCCGCCCCTGCGACCCGCCCACTAGCCGCCACCCTAGAAGGGGCTTTTCACCGGCGACTGCTAGACCCACGCCGCGGTTCCCGCGACTCGTCGCCTGAGTTTGGGGAGAAGAAAGCTGCGCGCGATCCCCGGATCTGGCAGCGCCGTGCGTGACGTCAGACGCACGTTACGACCGCTAAGCCAATAGCAGGGAAGCCGCAGACGCGCTAGCGGAAAAGGGTTGCCCTGGCAACAGGTGCGGGAGGTGAAAAGGGCACTTCCTGAGCTAGCTGCGCTGTGTGGAGACAAAAAGGCAACTGGTGGGGACTTGTGTTGGGAATGAGAGGTCCTGGGAGCAGAGGAGAACGCTACTCATTCCCTGCGTTTCCGGCCCTCCCCAGTCCGTGTACTTACCTCTGACAGTGCTCTGGCACACTTAAAGTGCTCAGTGTTCTCCAGATATCTTGCCCTAGTCTAGATCATCTGGGAGCCGAGGACCGTGAACTCCAGCCTCGGAGTCTTAGGGGAGAAAGGCAAAGTCAACCTTCTGCCCAGCTGTAGAATTTCGTTTCCTGTCATATCTTACTGAGTCATATCCTATTGCATCAACTACATAATTTATCCCTATTTTAATAATGAAAAGCGTGTACTTCTGTACTCCAGATATCCAGTAAAACGGATGCTGNGAGTGCGGGAAGCTCCGGGGGAACCCCCACGGCTCCGGGCACCCGTCCTACCGCGCCACCCGCCCCTGCGACCCGCCCACTAGCCGCCACCCTAGAAGGGGCTTTTCACCGGCGACTGCTAGACCCACGCCGCGGTTCCCGCGACTCGTCGCCTGAGTTTGGGGAGAAGAAAGCTGCGCGCGATCCCCGGAACTGGCAGCGCCGTGCGTGACGTCAGACGCACGTTACGACCGCTAAGCCAATAGCAGGGAAGCCGCAGACGCGCTAGCGGAAAAGGGTTGCCCTGGCAACAGGTGCGGGAGGTGAAAAGGGCACTTCCTGAGCTAGCTGCGCTGTGTGGAGACAAAAAGGCAACTGGTGGGGACTTGTGTTGGGAATGAGAGGTCCTGGGAGCAGAGGAGAACGCTACTCATTCCCTGCGTTTCCGGCCCTCCCCAGTCCGTGTACTTACCTCTGACAGTGCTCTGGCACACTTAAAGTGCTCAGTGTTCTCCAGATATCTTGCCCTAGTCTAGATCATCTGGGAGCCGAGGACCGTGAACTCCAGCCTCGGAGTCTTAGGGGAGAAAGGCAAAGTCAACCTTCTGCCCAGCTGTAGAATTTCGTTTCCTGTCATATCTTACTGAGTCATATCCTATTGCATCAACTACATAATTTATCCCTATTTTAATAATGAAAAGCGTGTACTTCTGTACTCCAGATATCCAGTAAAACGGATGCTGCAGAAAATGTGTATCCCCTTGTAATTCCATCAAGAGCAATTCAGGATGTCATAGTAAAAAGCCCATCACGCCCTTTCAGACCTGTCTACTGCATTCCTTTCTGAAGTCCTTGTCTGTTGCCAACCTTAACTGTTTGCTTAGACAAGAGCTAACTCTACAGTTACTGTCTGAACACCCCAGGCAGTGTAATCTCTCCCTATCTTTGTAGCTCCATTCTTGCTCCCTGAATTTGCTACCCCAGAAGCACCTTCCCTAGGCTGCTTCTAGTAAATAGTAAGGACTCAGGAAATGCTCTCTGAATAAATGAAATGAACGAATGGATTCTATACTTTCTCTAAGGCTCCATGAACTTTGCAGACATCTCTATCTGAACATTTCATCTTAATTATGGTGTATTTACCTATCTTCTCCACTAAAGTGAAATTGTCTCCATCAGTTTCCCATCCCCAATATCTAGCACAATGCATGCTTAACAATGCTTTTTAAAAAGCAAAATAAAGGAAAAAATCCTATTTTTAGCAACTTTCACATTGTTATCCTCTTCTCCAGCTTTGTCAAGATTTGTTATATCTCCTTGCCCTCTTGCTCACTCCTAGCATTGCCAATGTCAGACTGAGTAGCACCTAGCTCATCTTCATTTTAAAAATAAAGAAACAGGTTCATTGGCATTTTGACTTTGTCTGGATATCATGCAGTAATGCAGGGGGTACTTTCTTAGACACACTAATTTGAGAAGCCTGTGAGACATCCGGCTGAAGCCGACCTAAACGAAGTTCACAGTTCCTTTCTTAGTGGCCCAACTTCAGGACTAAAGATGTAGAATCTAAGGTATATCAGCCTCTGATTAAAGTACCGTCTCTGTTCCTTTAGACATTCATAAATAACCCCTTAGTAACTAAAACCTTGCCAAATTATTCTATTTTTAATGTATCCATACATATACAAAATTATGAACTAGATAATACATCTGATAAAAACAGATTTTTTCTTATTGTTTTGATACCTATTTCACTTGTGAAAATTTCTTAATTATACCCATTTAGTCACCAAGCATTTTTAAGTAAATATCAGAGGTATTAATAGCTTGGCCTTAATTACATTAAAGAAAATCTGTTTCATTTTTGTACAAATTACAGACTGATCATTCCCAATTATCAGGAAATGAGATATAAGACAACTCATTTCTTTCTGTGTAATTTTCAGTACACCCTGTCAGACATATAATCACTGAGTGTCCCAATGGAAAAATTAAATTCTAATTTTAATTATTTTCCACATGGAAAATATTAAGCCATGATGATGGTTACACTGGTGAAAGTAAATGAGACCAACACAAAAGAGCATAGCGAGCAGTATTGTCCAAGAGAAATAAAATGTGAGTCACATTGAAAATTTTCATTTTCTAGTAGGCACAACTTTTTAAAAGTAAAAAGAAACAGGCTACATTCAGTTTAATAATATATTTTTATTTAACTAAATATGTCCAAAATACTACCAATGTGCAATAATTATGGAAATATTAGTGTGATGTTGTGCTTTCTTGTTAGTATGCTGAGTCCTCCAAATGTCATGTGTGTATTATATTTACAGCACATCTCAATCCAGATGAGCCCCATTTCATGTCCTCAACAGCCACATGTGGCTAGTGGTGACCACTGGGGTGTAGGAAGAGCGAGCTATGTCCTCTGATAGGTGTACAAACATAGAACCAAGTGAATAAGTGAACTGTGTTAAATGGTTGCCGAGGACACACTGTATGTAGTGCATGTCATTAGGTATTGGAAGATGTAAATGTAAAGGGAAACTAGTTAAATGAATTGGCTATGAATCTCTGACTGGAGTCAGCACAAGTAGTGGCTTTATTTATGATTCATGGCTGAATTCGGTTTCCTTTACAAATTCCCTTTTAGTCTGTGAAGAAACCTAAGCTTTCTTCTCCTTGGATGTGAGTTGGGGAGGGAGGGGTGAAGCTGAGAGGCACGAGGTATCTGGTTCTCTGTTCTCATCTGCCTCTGCTGCCAGCTACTGAGATGTACTTTCACCTTTCTGGTCCTCAATTGCATATTCTCTAGCTGTGTAGATTGTTCATGCATGTCTCTCACTCCAGATTCTCATTCACAGTGAATTTTAATCTCCTCTGAAGCTCCTGGGAAGTACTCTGTTCTTCCCATCTGTAGTGAGAGAAGCCCACCTGTTGATTTGCATACAGTAGAAATAATGGGAACCTGCGAGACTGCCTTCAAGTCTTTTGCCTAGATACCCCACGTAGCCATTTTTTGACCCTGAGACCTGCTCGATTCGGGGATGTTTAGACCCCCATTTGTTCTGAAATGTTGCCTTGAGACCAGGATGATGGTTGGGGAGGGCAGCGCATACTGCCTCTGTGCACTCGAATCGGGCCCTGGGCTCTGAAAGATGGCGTATTCTTCCAACTCTTCCAAGTAATGACTAATCTTTGATCGGGGCATTTGAAACTTCAAAGCCAAGAACTGTTATTATTGTCAGTATATTTTATGTTGCCACCCCCAACCCAGACTCTGTGTCAATAAACATAAAATAGTCTAGCTGCAGTCTCTTTGGAAGAAGTGCCATGGGGTAGCAGGAAATATTACTTTTACAGAAATGGTTTTATTATATTAGTTTATAACTTATTTTAGAACCTTTTACAGGGTTTTTTTAAACCAAAGGTGACAGTTGAAATAATAAACCATTTAAAGAGTGTTTTATTCTACTTAGTTCAAGTACAGCTTATTAAGTTGAGGGTTAGAGATAGGCAGGAAAGGAATGGGCTTCTCATGTGTCTTCTAGAAAGTAGGGCATTAACCAACATCAAAACAATTAAACAGTTCATTAAGTCCTAGGTAATGAATCCTTGTTCTGCTGATCTTGGGTTAATGAGTCCTCTTTGACAAAGTCATGGACAACAGGACTAAAAGAAACAGGAAGCCTTGACTTTGTCTCTCTGTACATTTTAACAGGTGTCCATGGTGACAATGTCAGTTTATAATGGAAAACCGGTCCACATGATTTTATATAAATAATATGAGTAGTTAAGAGTACTAGGTATTGTCTTTGGCTGAGGGCTTTTTTTTTAGTTTATTTATTTTTTAAAGTTGTATTTTCAGATGGCTTAATTTCTGATCCATGCCTTGTAGAGGGACCTTTACGTCATTCTACTCACAGCGTGGTTCTTGGAGCTTCCTCACCACCACGCCACCATCGTCACCTGAGGGCGTGTTAGAAAAACAGAATCTGAGTCTTCACTCCAGGTCTCCTAAATCTCACTCTGCATTCTGCCAAGACTCCTCACACCTGGAAATTTACCTTACCGTTTAGGAAGCACTGATTTAGGCAAGTGCGAGGATGAAGCAGAAACTACCCCTTGGTGAGATATAAAGAATAAGCATTTCTTGTGAAATTATTGTAAAAATCCCAGTATCAGAATAAAGGAGAATGCAATTGTCTCTTGAGGTGTAACAAACAGCAATTGTATAGGGACTTAGTCAAAGGTTACATAAGAGTAAGGACATATTATGACCATGAGGGCTGTTCTGGGTTGAAGTCCTCCCCCCACAGAGTCATACATTGGAGTTTTTAAAATGTGAACTTAAAAATTTGGAAATAGGGTCATTGAAGATGTTAAGTAGTTAAGTGAGGTGACCGCTAGCCTTATAAAAAGGGGACGGTTGGGCACAGGAACACATACGGGGGGAAAAGACCACATGAAGGTGGAGGCAGAAGCCAGAGACCACCAGACCACCAGCAAACCACCAACAGCTCAGGCAGGGGCGCAGGGACGTCACCCCGGCAGCTCTCCGCAGGAGCCAAGGCTGCTGACCCCAGGGCCTCAGTCTTCCAGCTTTTGGAATCAGGAGACAATGTAACCATGCGAACTGGGCTCTGCCACGTGGTGCCTTTGATTCACGTGACCCCACAATTGCTGTTGAAGGAAACAAGTTTTCATTAGCAGGATTCCCAACTTGGGTGGGGTGGTGCTGAGAGCACCCCTGCTCAGAGCCCTTCTCTTCCACGAGACCCAGAACTTCCCTTGCTCCCCAATAGATAACAAGCTGAAACCATGCCCAGAAGTTCCCCGTATTCTTACCTGTCCATCAGCCGGTCATGCAAACGGATCTCCAGCCCCCCTGGAATGTGTGTTTGTGAGATCAGAGTCATCATCCTCTCGAAGCAACTTTCTTCTTCAGGATCTGGGGGGTGTTACTGTCAGGCTCCATGTTGCGGTTCAGAAAAAACATGTGTCATGTTAAACTGTCCCAGAGGCAAGAGGGTGACTTCTCCATTGTCTTTCAGGAAAGCAGAAGTCTGCAGCTCAGCATTCCTGGTCACAGTTGAGCCCCAAGCATCTCTCAAGAGTCTGGGTGGCCGGGCAGGTCCCTTCAGCTCCATCAACTGTCTTCTGCCGGCAGGCTTCTGGGCGGGCAGACCTCCAGGCAGGCGGACCTTGTGGCAGACTGACCTTCAGACATCCTGCTCCAATTTTAATTGCTCGGCTCAGAAAGTCCTGTGTGACCTAATATTTGGCTCTTCTTATGGTGCATTAGTGTCTGCCACTTTTGTCAGCTCCCCAGTGTCCTTGATCCCCTTCTGACTGCCATCTTTAGTCAGGGCAAGAGTTCTCAGCGACACACAGCACAGGCGCCAGGAAGGGCATCTGTCCCTTGTAGTTTACACAAGCGCTGTGTGACCTTCCCCTCTGGCTCTGGCTCCAGCCACTGCACTTTCTCACAGTCACCTGCACAGTTCACCTAGGTAGCAGCCTTCTTCCCTTCCTGGAGGGAAGCCGCCTTTGTTATGTAATGCCCCTTAAAGCTATACTCTTCACTCTGTGAGCATTCCCCACTCTGCCCCTCTCCTGCCTTCCTGCAGGATTTGGGGGGACGGGAACAGTGGGGCTCTGCCCCCCCAGGGGACCCATGCTCTGCACCCTGTTACAACATATATTTCTATTGCTTATGCCTCCCAGGTTGTCCTGGCAGCCCCACCAAGCTAATCTAGGAGACCTGAAAAACCTTCGGAGTCCACTGATTCATCCCATAATATGTGCTGTGATTGTCTTCTGTTGAAAAGCTATATTAAACCTAGAAACAAAATATTTCTTTGGTGAAAAACAAATCAATTTGTTGACAAGTATGTCAATCTTTGAACACAGGAGCTTAAGTCAGCTTTAGTACCATCTGAGAGCTATACAATTCCTGAAACACACTTATATTGACAACGTTTTAGAATTACATGTGCATAATTAACCCAGGAGGAACTGAGGGTCTCTTTTTGTTTTGTTAATTCTTTTTATACTGTGGGATTTATAAAAAGGGCAGCTCTCACCATAGTACTGAGCTAATTAAAAATCTGGAGTTGCTAATTTTTCTAGCATTCTTTCTCATTAACTTAAGGGAGCAAATATTTGGTGTTTCCCAGAGCAGCCCAGAAACCCTCCAAAGAGTTTAAGTACAAAAGATATGCTGAGAGTTTTCTCATTCTGAATCTGGGGCTTGCATTTGGCAAAGGCAATTTAAAAAATTGTCAAAAAAGTAACAAGAAGCAAACAAAATTTATAAGAATATAAATAGAAAAACCATATGTTTGGATCAGAGTGATAACATTTAAAATTAATACAGCAACAAGTAATAATGACTAAAAACTCTAAATTTTTCAAAAGTTACTCTGTTGCTGAAATAAATGACACATCATGAAAAAAATGTGCAAAGATAATAGGATCTTGAGTGAAAATTTTATGATATAAAAATGTTACTAGGCACAGACTAATTTTTACTGATTCTTCCGAAAAGCAGACTGTATGGTCGAAGGGCACATTTAACTCCGCAGTAAATGATTGTTCAGTTAACTAATTGATAGTTTTATTGGGAAATAAAATAAAAGCATTGCTTACTTAACTGTGGGGTTATTTCTTGAATCTGTTGTAGCTTGAAGGGTTAAAAATGGCCCTGCTTGATTGATTGGTCGAAACAAGGAGGAAAGGTGGGCTGCAGTAAATGATGTTGAGTTGCTGGAACAGCCTTATTACGCTGTCTGGGGAGGTGGCCAAAAACTTAGAGACGCTGGAATATTAGAGTGGATTCATCATGTAAGATCTACTCAGCCAAACTGGGAGGGTGGTGGAAGGCATTAGGCCCAGTGGAATGTGAGTGGGAGAAATAAATGGGTGAGAGAAGCCCCAGCGTCCTTGAAGAGCTGTGTGGTCATTCTTTGTAAGTCAGAAATTACAGTGGAAACTGCCACCACTAAACCTGGGTCCCTAAACACAGTGGGGATAATTGGATATCAGGGCGGCAGGGGCCATGTGGCCACACTTAATCACCAAAGACAAGGTGGATGTGGTTAGCAAATTGGACAGTGGAGTCAGAGTAATAATCAGACTAGTCTGGCTCACAGAAACCGATGGGAGTGACTGGCTATTGACCATATATCTCTAGCAGAGAAATAGATGGGCCGCACAGTAAACTTTTACCTGGTATTTTTAAGTGAAAGAGCTTGTAGGGTAAGGGAACGCAAGTCTAATTTGAATCCCCAGTATCATCCCCTCCATCAGTTCCCAGACCTGAGCTAATTTGCAGACCCAGATCACCTTGAATGAAAGGGAGCACGAGTTCTCTGGAGGAAGGACCCCACCACATCCCCCAAACCTAAACTGTGGACCATTCTCCAAGTCATTCCTCAAAGAGGCCTATGACCTTTACCAGGGTGACTATTGTGAAAAAGAAAAGTAGTACTTTATGAAGACTACTGGACACTGGCTCTGAGCCAACGCTGATTCCAGAAGAGCCATTGGTCTCTGGGTCCACCAGTCACAGGGGAGGGGCTTTCGGAGGTCAGGTGGACGATGTTCTTTTAGCTCAGATTTGTCCCATTGTGACTCCAGGAGACCCCCAACTCATCCCTGGTTATTTCTCCAGTCCTGGAATTTGTACTTGGAATAGACACACTCAGGGACTGGCCTGTTTTCCACATTGGTTCCCCAACCTGTGGGGGTGGGGTTACTATAGTAAACAGAGGTCTAGTGGAAGCCAGTAGAACTGCCTTTTTCTAGGGAAACAGTAACTCAAAAGCAATTCCACATTCTTGGAGGAATATCAGAGATTAATGTCACCTTCCAAGACTTACCTTACGTAGGGATGATTCCGACCGCATTCTCACTCAGTTCGCCTATTTGGCCTGTGCAGAAAACAGATGGATCTTCCCAAATGACTGTCACATACTTAACAGGTGGTGACTCCTACTGAAGCTCCTGCAAGGCCAGCGATACACCTTTGCTCCCCCCCGTCAGGGGTGTATCCTGTCTGCAGCCCTATGTCCCGACTGAGTCTGTGAGAACTTTAACCACCTTCCCCTCCACAAGGCATGGCACTGGTCCATCACACTGGTGATACTGTGCTGACTGAAGCTAATGAACAAAAAGTAGGCACTACTCCAGACTGGTTAGAGGGACATTTGCTTGTCAGAGTGTAGGAAATAAATCTATACAAATTTTGGGAACCTCAACCTCAGGGAAATTTCTAGGGGTTCAGTGGTCTGGAGAATATCTAGATAATGCTTCTAAAGAGAAGGGTTAGTGGTTGCATCTGACCCCTCCCATAACCAATAAAAAAGACAGAATGCCTCGTGTCTTTAGATTTCAGAGGCAATGGATTTGTCATTTGAATGTGCTCACTCATCGGCGAGGTTGAGTGAGCCGAAGATCTTCCAGTTTGGAGTGGGGCCCAGAGCAGGGGAAGGCTCCGCACAGGTCCAGGCTGCCCTGCAAGCTCTCCTGTCCCTTTGGCCACCTGACCCAGCAGATCCAAGGTTGCTCAAGTGTCATTGGCAAATAAAGAGGCTACAATTATTTCATTGAGGGGGATAATGAGCAGGTTTTATAACTTTTCTCAAATTCTTCCATATCATTTACTTTTCCCTCTGCTCACCTCACCTGACGTGAGGGTTTATTTTATGTGTTGACTCAGCTTGGCCACTGTGTCTAGATATGTGGCCTAATAGTGTCCCGAATGTTCTGTAAGGGATTTTTTGAATGAGGTTAACATTTATATTGTGGACTTTGCATAAAGCAGATTGCTCTCTGTAATTGCAAATGTTCCTCTGTAATGTGGGGAGGCTTCATCCAATCAGCTGAAGGTCCAAGTAGAATAGAAGAATGGCCCCTCCTGAGCGAGAGGAAAGTCTGCAGTAGACAGCCTTTGGACTTGAATCCTGGTAACAGCTCTCTCTCCAGGGTCTCCAGCCTCCTGGTCCATTTTGCCGATTTCACACTTAACAGCTCCCATGGTTGCATCAGTCAATTCCTTAAAATAAGTATTCATGTATGTTAACACATTCTACTGTTTGTGTTTCTCTGGAAAATAAAACACCCAATCTCCCCATGCTGTGGAGCAAATTCCAGTTGTCCAACTGAGCAGCCCTGAAAAGTAATATCAGTGCTGTATTAAAAACGTTAATCTGTGTTCCCAGTTTCTAAGTCTCAGCCCAGACCTCAGGATGCTTGATCTAAGCATTCTTAGACTCTCTAGAATGCTTGTTTTGCGTTGGGAGGTGCTGGCTGAGGTTGGTTTCTGGCTCCCAGATTGTTTTAAAGAAAGAGGTCCGTGCTGGCTGGCATTCAGTTGAGTAGGTCGGAAGAGCAGAGTGATGGTAAACCACCAAGTTAGCTGCATCAGTGATGTCTATGTAGTTTCTAATTCACATCAAATAAATGTGTTAAGGATAAAGTATTCTTGGTTGGCCCTCTTCCTGGGAAAGATGAGCAGGTAATGGTCAGTTCTTGCTTTCAATGCAGCACACGGGTCATATGCCTTGACTTACCATTGCTACCATGACTTGTGGCATTCAAATAAAGTTTCCTTAGTGTATTTGTTTTATATGAGGATTTTTATTCAAATTTTTAAAGGAAACAACATACTTCAAAATGATAAAATACCACCAGCTCTTATTTATTCCCCCCCGC
The DNA here is from genome assembly GCF_014824575.4 of Sturnira hondurensis. NCBI lineage: Eukaryota > Metazoa > Chordata > Mammalia > Chiroptera > Phyllostomidae > Sturnira > Sturnira hondurensis. The sequence continues at coordinate 7,991,738 of NW_028073411.1, forward strand.
AAGTAAGAGGGGACTTAAGGTAACATTGTGGGGGGAGTGGCATAAAGGAGATAAATATTCATGTGAAAAATACAATAAAAATAAAATTATGCACAAAAATAGCTACTTTTTTTTTCAAACGAGGGAAATATCCAAAATCATAACGCAAAATTTCAGTTTTCGCCACTAGGTGGCACCAAGTTACTATCTCACGTTTTGCTTCTCTGCTAAAATTTTCTATTGTCAGCTGGGCAATTGAAGAGAGGAAAAATATAAAAGCTATTTACTGGTGATGTTGAACAAGACAGTGGCTTTATTAATAGAGAATTGAATACATTTTGTAATTCAATTGCTAGCCAAATTCTTTTCTTTATTGTCATGTACCTGTAGAGTGTAAAGCAGAAAATAGGATCAGCATTGAAACACATGCAGAAAACACGGCCGGGTGAAATGCAATCAGCATTGACTGAGAATGTTTACCTCGGTCAGATAATAAGTGGAGGGGAATGACTATAACAGGCTGCATCTGCTGAGCGGCTTTGAAAAATTGTTTCTGACCACATACAACAGGCCCTTTGCGTTTTCATGATTATTGCACCCAAGAACACTCTTAGGGCTTGCAAAGGTCAAGAGAAATTCTCTCTGCTGGAGAGTTTTACTTCACAGTAGAGAAAAAAAAGGTCCCAAGAAGAAAATTTGCTCAGGGCCCAGATTTACATTTTATCACAGGCTGTCCCTTGGGTCACTGTCAACATAGACCTGTCGAACCTGCATCCAACATTCAGTGTGGTCTCTAATGGCCCTTCCCTGACGGCCTCATCGCAAGGTACAGCTAGGATCAGGAACCATAGGAGGCATGAATAATATCATGCTGTCATTTTTTTAAAGCCGCTTCAGAGGCAAAATTTGGAATTTCAAATGCACCGGGATCTTTGGTAAGAGGAGGAGATCTTGGGACTATCTATAGTAAGCAATCCGGAGAGCCCTGTAGGCCCTCCTCTCTAAGAATCAAGGGCAGGAAATATAAGAAACCGTAAATGTTGAGCAAGGTATTCATGGGCCCTAAAAACGGGTTTAAGAAACAGGGGAAGGATGTATTTTTATGTTCAGTAGAATGCTTCTCCAGAGAAAAGAGACAAGGTAATTGGTTAAATTCAACAGCCTCAGAGGTAATTTTGAAGACAGTTAAGTAGGGTCACCATTAGCAATCAAAACTGGCTATTAGCTGGTGCCCAGGCAGCCTCTAACCCCTCAGCCTGCTCCCTGCTCCGCTTCATTTCATTGGTGGGGGCCATGCCCACGTTCTCTAAGGAGCCAAACTTCCAGAGCCTGCTGGGGGCCATAACCCCCAGCCCTGAGCCCCATCCTATCCTGATGTATGAATACGCTTCCGTGAGGCTGCTCTCTCCCCAGAGTGAGGAGCGCATGCCCCCTGGGCGATAACAATGGAAGAAATCGAATGTACTCACTTTGCTGCGTACATTTTTTTGCAGATCTCAAGTCTCTCTCTAGGTAGTAATTAGGAGAGAGTTTAACAGAACATTTAGCAGTGGTGCCTTGGGTTTTTGAAAGAGTTCACTTCTCTCTTTAGACAATGATGACCAAAGGGTTACTTTGCAGAAGAAAACTGTTTTGTGAAGATCTGAGGTGAGAGACTGCATCGGGGTGGGAGCTGATGTGCATTGTTAATATCTGTGAAAACCAAAAAGAATAGGATTCCTGAGACCTCCATAAATCAAAGCAAAGGCCTTTTAAAAATAGTGATATGAACCAGATGGCACACACAGAAATCAATATTCTGAGTCCTTTGGGGATGGGGTTTAATTCTTTCGGGCCCCATGTAGCATCTGATGCAGAGATTTGCACTTAGTGGGTGTCTAGTTAATATATTTGAGTCAGATTGGGCAATGCACAAGTACACACACACACACACACACACACACATACTGTGGGGTGGTAATCAGTAGAACACAGCTGAGAAAGTTACCAATGCTAGAGTTGTATCAGGTGCAGGCAAGTAATGTCTCACTCTGGTTGCTTAATTTTCCTGGCATTTGTATTCAGTTTTGAATTTAACACCATAAAACTTGACTTTGAGGTTAAGTCAAGTATTGCAGAAAATAACACTAGCATTATGTTAAAGGCATCATTTCCTAAGTCATTCATTCATTCACTGATGTAATAAACTTTGTAATAAGGTAGGTTACCAGTCGGCCTTCATGTTAAAGGGGTTTGTGGCATGGTGCATGATTCTTCTGAAGCACAGCCTTGCACAGAGAAACATAACCAAGACCTTCTCTGAAGCAGGGTGCAGTAGGCTCCAAAGACCTCCTGGTTCTGAAATTCCGTCTCTCAGCTTCAACCTCCCTTCCACACTGTCCTTTGCCACACCTGCTGGGCGTCTGCAGACCTCATTTCCCCTGTGCCTGGTGGCTCCCTATTAAACTTCCCCAACAGGGGGCACTAAAGGAAGACTGGAAGGCAGTGGACACAGGGAGGAGACTGGCCCATTTTAGTTGGCCAGCTGTGCCTGACAGTGTCAGGCCAGCTCAGCAGCCTGTTTCAGTGACGGTACTTGTGCATGCTTCCAGAAGCAGTCTTAACAGGTCCCTAGGAGATACTATGCCCTGTTGACCAGTCACCCCCAAGTTCCCCCAGACTTAACCTCAGCCCCCTAGGGCCCAACAGCCATCAGCAAGGCCGCCTCCACAGTGGTCTGGATCTTACCCGATGGACATCTTGTCTGAGTTTCCAGGTTCCAGTCACTCCATCCTGCTCGCTGTGTTCCCCAGCCCTCGGGTCAGCCAGTTTCCTTAGTCACTCTCTCCTTTTGACCTCAGTGTCCTCTCGCACTTTTGCAAGCTTTGCCATTCTCCAACGCCTTGTCAACCCACTCTTCACTTGAGGTTTTCTGTTTTCCGAACCACACCGGACTAACATCCTCCCCATCACTCCTTCTCTTATACTGCCTCTCACCACTGCATTTGTTAGCACCTGATACGTGAGCTGTCTTCTGGTTTGTTGTCCCTCAACGGCCTTTAAAGATGAGCCTTTTCAGGGGACAGAACTGGTGTTTGCATCCCTCCTGAATGCCCAGCTCGAGGAATACTTCCTTCTATTTAGTATGGCTTCAATGCATACTTGTATTTGTTGGGTGAACGAATGAATGAATGAATGAATGAATGAATGAGATAGTTAGGGCTATATGGTAATAGCCCTACTTCTCTTGTCCTTCTATTCCCCACTACCCTACCCCAGTCCCATCCTTGTCACTCCGTTACCTTCCCTAGACTAGACTTAGCTTTTACTGTCACCTCCTGGTTGGGACAAGGACAAAACTATCAATATTGGATAGTTTAGGTCAGTGGTTCTCAACTGTCCCTCCAGGAGACATCTGACGATGTTTGGCGACCTTTTAGGTAATCAGGACTGGGAGGTAAAGGGCCTTTTAAGTGGCACTTAATAGGGAGGGGCCAGGGATGCTGCTAAACACGAAATGATGTGCAGGACAGCCCCACAAAACAAAACAAAATTATTTGGTCCAAAATATCACTAGTGCTGCTATTTAGAAACCCTGGTTTAGACATTAACCTGTTTAGAAGGAAGAGACTCCTCAAATTGTATTTTCAGGCACCTTTTGGCCTTGTAAATTTATTTCATTGTTTGCATGGGGCCAAGCATTCTCATTGAAAAGAGATACAACTCACTTGATCATGGCCCAAGACCCAGATGTTTTTTTTAAAAAATGACATTTGGAATCCTGTAGACAGAATATCCAGATGACTGGCTAAATATTTGGCCGTTTGGCAGGACTCTTTCTAGAGTTATGGAGACAGATCCTATGATTAAAGCAGGGTAGTGATAGACTGGTTGGAGGGCCAGGGAGGGCGGGGGGGCGGGGGTGGGGCAGCAGGCTGTTTATGGAGGCGCATAAGAGACGTTTAAAAGAACTGAGTGTCTTCTTTTTATCAATTCAAATCCCATAATACTAATTGTAAGAGCCAGCTGTTTCCTCCCCCGACCCCTGCAATAATCCAGAGAATAGCCATTAACTAGAGATACAGAGTTTAAAACTGACATAAATCACTTGGGTATTTGCATTTTGAAGGTCGGTTTTGGGTGAACCAGGTGGTTTCCTCCTAGACTTCAACGATCAAAATCTATTTTCTTAAAAAAATTATTGACCCACTTGGGTAATTGCTATTCTGATGAACTCCAACTCTACGCTTCTTCCTCGACTCCCACACTTCCTTGAACAAGTTCACTCTATCATGTTAGCTACCAAAATATCCAAGAGGTATGTTTCTCGTCTTTGCATATGGCAGTAATCCCACTCAATCCATCAAATGGAATACAAAGTGCTGTGCGACCGTCATAAATTTTTCCAGCACAATTCCCAGAGTTGTGACTTAGTGTCCTCCTCTTCCCAAACCACACTTTCTAACTTTTTAGTAAATGCATTGGAAGCGTCATCCTTATTTATCATCCTTTAAATTGGAACTCCATGAATCGTGTAATTACAGATGGTCATTAGGAGGACACACAGTTGGGTTTACCTACCTGCTGCTAAGACACAGTTGTTCAAAGGTATTAAGAGAAAGTACTTCAGAGAGTACCTGCGAAGTTTGCCAGGTCAATTAGAAACGTCCAGTTCGATTTCAATATCGAATAAACAACACTTTATATTTTTAGTGTTATAAAACAAATGCATGTTTTCTCTCTTTAAATTTTATTTTTCAATGAAGGTTTACACTCCGTAATATTTTATATTAGTTTCAGAGGTACAGCATAGGGGTTAGACGGTTACATGGTTTGTGAAGTGATCCCCAATAATCCCAGCACCCACCTGCCACCAGTCAGGGTGATTACAATATTATTGACCGCATTCTCTATGCTGTGCTTTCCATTGTCGTAACTTTTTTTCTAACGTAAGTATGTCCCATGTAATGTGTGGGACACAATTGCACTAAAATTTTTTGTGGCTTATCTGAAATTCAAGTTAAACTGGGTGTCTTATATTTTCATTTGCTAAATCCAATGATCCTGAGGCCTGTCTGCCAAAGGCCTACTACATTTTTGTAGACTCTTGTACCGCAGCATTGATTTTAAGTGATAGCAATAAGAATACTTTCTTTTCATGTGATTCATTGAGTCTTCTCCCTTAAAGGAAGAGTTGCTGGCACACTGATGAAAATCCCAGGAATGTCTATGTGGCTGAAACTGGTCTCTGTGACAGGAGCCATTTGCAAAATACGGAGCTGGGGCTTCCTTCACGCTCCGGTGGAATTGCGCCTTGGCCCCCTCTCCCTCCGTCATCACAGTTCCGCGGGGAGAACCCCACGGTCCCCCTCTCCGGTGATGATCAGTGGACGTGGCATGTGAAGAAAATAACTCCTGAGCCATGTCACATGTGGTCATCGAACCAGACTTGGGCTCAGCTGATCTGATTACCTGCGTTTTCTCTTGATTAATTCTGAATGACACAGAGAAATCAATCACGAGGACAGACAAAATAATCATCAAGTCAGTTGATTCAGTTCTGTAAACTTGACCTTAACCTCCTCCTCTCAAACTAGGTTCATTTCGAAGAGATTTCAACAGACATGAGAAAAAAATTAAAGTTGGGGAGACAATGATGGTTTTCTCAAAATCTGCACTCTAAAAAGCCAATGATTTTAACTAATTCCATTAAATGCAATTTACTAACTTTAGGAATTCTTTTATTTTTACTTTCCTCTAAATGAGAACACATTATAAAATTTTAATACTATAAAACATAGGCTCTGATGAAAAACATATATTAAATAATTTAACCCCAACTTCACAACCCAAACAGTTAAACAAAATTTCTTCTAACAATATATTGGTATTTTGGTATGTTATCAAAAAATAAAGTTAAATATTTTGCCTGCCTGTATTTCCAGACATGATAACAGAAGTTTCCTCTCTCCTAGGCAAAAATTACGTCTGCCTTTCCTAAAATAGTTGTAATATCTTCTTTTTTTAAAATTCCAAGGATCAGATTCCTAAACACCACTCATTCATTAAGTCAATACATTGTGGTTGAAAGCCTGCTATGTAAAAAATAGTTACGGGTGTGAGGCTTAGATACTAAAACGAGGGCTAGAAAAGGAGGAAGCAAAGTTTTAGAGTGAGCACCAAATGCATCGAAGGCTATGTTTTAAAAGCAGAGCCAGTAGGGAGATTTGAATAATTCTGTATATCTAAGAAGTGAAAGAAGTCTCCTGGGAGTACTGTATGCTTTGAAGAACAAATATGGCTATGTCACGTAAACCAAGAGAACAAGGATACACCCATCACACAAAAAAGTCAAAAGCAGAATAGCCTCCAGGAACAGCATGCATGTTGTGCATACATGACTGGAAATGGTGCACGTGGAAACTCCAGGCATTTGGGGAAAGTTGAACGGCAAGCATGAGGTGCAATGCAGGAATGAGGCTGCAGAAGGGAAGGAGCACTGGTGCTCTTTTCTTAGGTGATAGGTCACCTAAGAAAATCTAGGGGCAGCAGCTGAGCTATCGCAGGGGGCAGATTGGCTCATGGGAGCCCGAGGGTTGGCAGTCAGGTGTGGTTCAAATGAGAAGAGAACTAGAAGCATCTATAGAGAGCCATCAGCAACTTTGAAAGACAGGGGAAGCTTGCTTGGTGATGTACAGAAGCAATTCATTCATTTATCAAACCTTTAATATGGAGCTGCTATGTGAGCACCCCACAGGGTATTTAAAGTGGGAGACAATGAAAACGTGTGTCTCCTTTTATTACTTTCCGATTGCTGCTTCAACAAATTACCACGGATGGTAACATTATTTATTACCTCACTGCTCTGGAGGTCCGTAGTCCAAATGTGTCTCACTGGGTGACAGTCGAGGTGTTGGCCAAGAAAAGTCCATTCTCTCCCCATTTTCAGCTTTGAGAAGCTCTCTGCTCTCCTTGGCTTGTAGCCACCCTCGCCTCAAAGCCAGCAAAATGGCCAGTCAGATCTTTCTCCTATCACATCCTAACACTCTAGAGACCATCCACCTGCCCCTTTCAGTTTTAAGGACCCTGGATTACACTAGTCCACCTGAACAGTCCAGGACACTCTTCCCAGCTCGAGGTCAGCTGATCAGTACCCTCAATTTCATCTGCAATCTGAGGTCACCTTGGCATGTGGTGTGACACAGTCACAGGTCCCAGCAATTCTGAGTGGGGACACTCTTCTGCCTACCACACTCGTTTCGAAAGTTTATGGTCTAGCACCAAGAAACTCTGGTAGGATGCACCACCCACAGCAGCCACGTGAATCTTACAAGACAAACTTCATTTGAGGAAAATACCTGATCCATCAAGGACAGGCCAGAATGGAAGGCCTGATATACTCATCAGATGAGGTCAAAGCCGAGCCTTGTTACCTCGCCTAGTTGTTAGAATAGAGAAGCAGAATTTTTGTGTTATTTAGGTTAACCCCCATGAGAGTTGGAGTATCCTGATAAAACTAGAGAGAAAAATTTCTTACTAAACAGAGTAAGAATAAAAGACCAAGCAAGTGTGATGGTCTTTTCCAGGTGGGATACACAGTGAACTCTCGGTGGACAAAGGTTTCCGGTTGCTTGGCTGTCTAGCTGTGGTGGCTGAGTTGTTTATCTTTAAGAAAACATACCTATATCATTTTCCTTGACAACCACAATATAATCTGTCTGTGAGTTGTTCATCATTTAAGAAAGGGTGAAAAAAAGTCCTCTCCCAGAAAGTGTTCGAATCCGTGAGCCGAAATGATGATAACATCCTGAGAGGCATCATACTTTATCTGGAGCATGTAAATCATCCAGGGCCCCCCTCCAAGGATGCTCCCCAGAATGATGGATAGCTCTGTGAGCCGAGGGAGCAACCGGAGGAATTCACCAGCCAGCCTTTGACGGGAGCGCTGCCTCCCAGTCTCTCCCGGTTGGGAACGGGCAATGAATTAACAGATTTGAAAATTCAGTTTTTTAACCACTTGTTAAAACATTTAGTTTAAGACTTCACCCACAAAAGATACAGTCTGGAAAGAGTTGGACAATTATCCCAAGACACTGATCACAATAGAAACTGGTATGGGTGGCGCTGGCCTGCCAAATATGGTTTTTTCCCCCACGTCACTTGCTACGTGTCAGCTTGCTGTCACTTTGCCAGTGTAAGTAGTCTTACAGGCAGATCACCCTGCATTTTCCAAGACAATAGGTCTGTCGTGTGTCTACACACCCTTGCTGATAACAGTATGTGACATTTTCGCTGTATTACTTTACGTAGGTTTGGATAATATAATTCTTTTTAGTTTTAGCAACTATTGTGGGATGAATGTTTGTGTCCCCTGCAAATTCCTGTGATGAAGCCTAGACCTCAAAGTGATGGTATTTGGAGATGAGGCCTTGGGAGGTGATGCGGATTTGATGAGGCCATGAGGATGGGGCCCTCGTGCTGGGATTAGTGCCCTTACAAGGAGGACAGAGCTCTCCATCTCTCTCTCCCCCACCTCTCATTCCTCCTTCCACAGGCATGCACAAGGTCATGACCACAGGAGTGCCCACTGAGAGAACAGCTGTCTACCAGCTGGGGACAGGCCCTCACCAGGATCCAGGTCTGCTGGCACCTTGACTTTGGTTTTCCAGCTCTAGAACTGTGAGCAATAAATGTCTGTTGTTTAATCCACTAAATCTGTAGTACTTTTGTTATAGCAATTCAAGCTAAGACAGTAATTTAAGAGTAAGAAATATCTTTTAATTTTTATGTTGTCTGTATTGTAAGTCATAGTGATTGAAATATCGAGAGCGCTCAGCATATTATCATTATTAAAAGTAATGAATGATAACAGTGATTATAGGAGACATGTACTGAGTGCTTTACTCTGTGTCAGGTGCTGTCCTAAATGCATTACATGTTTTATCTTAATTTTTACAGAAGCCATATGTGGTAGTATTATTATCTAATCATATTATAATGTGATGAGTTTGGGAAGACAAAAATGACTTGCTCAAATTCTCTTAGCTGGAAAGCTGCAGGGAGTTCTCACCTCTAGAGTGAGAATCTCAACCTGTGCTAACCTGACTGGATTAGTTTCTTGGGGTTCCCCTGACAAACTTTCATAGACTGGTGGCTTAAAACCAAAGAAATTTATTGTCACAGTTCTGGAGGGCAGGATTCAGGTGTCAGCAGACCATGCCCACTTGGAAGGCTCTAAGGAAGAATTTCCTTGCCCCCTCCTAGATTTGAGTCAGTCACTGCAGTCCGTGGCCCTCCTTGCCTTGTTGCCCCAGCACCCAGTGCTGCCTTCATCTCTGCATGGCCTGCTCCCCTCTGTCTCTCTGTGTGTCCCCTTCTCTTTGTCTAAGGACACCACTCATTAGATTGGGTTTTCACCCTAGTCCAGTATGACCTCATCATAATTAATGCGGTCTCCAAAGACTCTATTTCCAAGTAAGGTCACATTCTGAGGTCTAGGTACACATGAATTTGAGGGGAGGGGATGCTATTCAGTGCACTGCACTAATCTTTTTCTCTCATCATCCTCCAGTCCCTGGTCTGAGCATCCTTCTTTCTTGACAGGACTCTCTCTTATTGATGTTCCTCATTCACCATGCACATTTCTCCTTCTACCCCATAATCCCATGGTTCCCCTGCTTTCCCAAGGTTTTTGCTCTGTAACAGCTTGTATTCAAATTTCTCCTTTATATAAGGGCACCATTCATCTTAGGTTCAGGCTTACCCTAATGAGCTCATGTCAATTTAATTACCTCCTTGAAGAATCTTTCCTCAAATACAGTCACATTCTGAGGTACTGGGGGTTAGGACTTAGATGCATGTGAATTCTCAGTCCAGCCTGTCACAGGGTGACTGCAGGGGTAGGGATGCCAGAGCCAGACAAACATGGGTTCAAATCTCAGCTCCAGCCACGCGATCAGAGGAAGCCATCTCCACGCTCCGGCCTCAACAAAGTCCGTGGTAAAGGAGGATGAATGAGGCTTTGCAAGGAGTGTACTACACTTAGAGCTGGTGGCTGGCAAAGAGCAGCTGACTGGTAAATGACAGCTGTCGTGCCATTGGTGACGCTCAGTGTCACCACGATGTGACGATGCTCCTCTGGAGGACAGCAGATCCTCTCCCACTGTGCCCTCTTTCTCAGCTGAGTTTCCTGTAACCGGAGAAGCTTTACAAAACTGTTTGCCCAGCAGATTCCTTCCCTGGTTATCGGGGTGACTGGGGCAATGAGAGGTTTTCTGGTCTCCCTTCTGTCTCAGTTCCAGAGACTGATTCCGCACTTTGTGAACCTCTCCTGACTCTTACTGGAAATAAGAAAAAAAGAAAGAGAGAGAAAGAAAGAACTGTGGTCTTTGCCTTCCAGGAACATAATGGAGTCTGTTTCCTTGGGGTCCGGCAGAGAGCGGTACTTACTGAAGGCAGCGTGACAAGGTCATGCCCTTCCCCCACGGCTGCTGTTCCCACAGAGGCCCGCTCCCCCAGACAGACTAGGGCCGTGGGGATCCCACAATACAGCCTGTCACCAGGAAGCCCCAGGAAACACAAATCTCATTTTGGAATAAAACAAACAAACATCAGCCTTTGAATACTCTCACGCCCAAGGTCATTAGTGTCACCCGCATGGCCTACGGGACCCTAGAGAAATGGAAACCCAGCCCGCAGTCCTTTGATCTCATACCTTCTTTGGAACGATTTAATCAATTAACCATGAAGTCCCTCCACTCTGTGTATGCAGGCCGATATATAAAATGACTTTGGTCTGGCTGACACTTCACTGCATCCGAGATCAAAGATGGAAGCAAAAGCCATAGTCGGCCAGAATAATCTGAGGCTTTTCCCCAGTATGCTCCTCCCCCAGTGCTTAAAAGCGCTTTTCTTTCAAGGACAGAAAGGGGAGAGTTTGGATGGTGATGGACATAAAAAAAAAGCTTCATGGAGATGGAAGGAGCCTGTCAGGATATGAGGCGCGGCGGTGGCCTGGTGAGGACGGCCAGGTAAACTCAGCAAGTACAAAGTCCAATCCAGAAGTTACAAGTGTGGGTGGGAGGGGAAACAGTGAAATGCACTTTCTGAAGGCATGTTGAGTGCAGTGTCCCATCTAGGAAACCAGCACATCACAGTGAGATTAATTAGATGCATGAGAGTGGGCACTCCATCTCCCGGACCCCGGACAGCAGTCTAACCTAATCACCTGCCATTAGTGATATACGATGCTGTCATTCTCGGGACTAAAGTCCCTTCCCAGGCCTGTGTGCATTAGCAAATGGATGTGGGAATAAAATGACAGTTCCCAGCATTTTGCCACAAAGGGAAGAGTTGGAAGTGATCATTTGTGAGGAGTTGGCCGTGTCTTGGGCCAGCGCTAGGGACTTCATGTATCATCTCAGAGTTCTCCATCACAATGACCTTGTCAATGCACAGCACACCGTCCACATCCTCAGAAGGCGAACCCAGATCTCTGAGCGATGCACAGGCTTGCTCGTGGTCAGGCAGAGACTCCGAAATCCCAGCTCTTTAATAACATGCACTTATCATCACTCACTGGGGTAATTTTTCACCTCTGGGCTCCATCGTGCGAAAGACTTGTTCCACCATACACCCCAACGTAATTTATTTTCTTCATTTCAAGTTCAGACATCTATAACTGCTGATTGTAGCATTTGGTCAGCATGAGCTAAGCAGTGTCGGGGCCCTGAGCTCATAAATTCCCAATCAAAACAGATGAAAGTGCAGACTCATCGCAGGAAGATAAATCATACTGTTCTAAGGGATTGAAAATAATCATAACTCTCTATTAAGCACCTCTCTCATATGCCAGTCGTGGTCCCGGGAACCTGACTTATCTGTCGTTAATCCTGCCCAGGTCCTGTGAAGTAGACATTTCTATCCCCATCTGACAGACAACAAACCCAGGCTCAATAAGAGGAAACTTCCTCAGTCTTCCTCTGCTAGTAACTGGGAGTTGAATCTCAAGTTTCTTCCACATGTTTTTGGATCTTTACTGATTATCTTGTTAGAACACTGGGTTTCAGAATCCAGACTGGGGAAGTGTTGATGTGGGAACTACCATTGCAGCATTAAAGAAAGAGTGATACTTCTAAAAGTTTCTTTGAAAATTTGTCAGGCTCTGCAAGATGCAATGACATCACTGCGTCACTCTGGTCTAGCCCCCGACCTGGAGGCGAACACCAGTGCATTTCCAATACAAAAGCTCCATGAAGTGGCACCAGTGCACTTAAAATAGGCTGTTAGGTTTAATTTTTATTTCATATTGAAAGCATTTCCTAAATGCTGTTGCCAGTTAAAAAGACAAAGCGTTATTTAGAAGATTTATTTTTTAAATAACTGGATGTAACTACTGTCAAACTAAGCCAAAGAAAATGACAAAGGAGCCAAATAAAATAGGTCTTTGGTCCAATTCCAAGAAGAGTGAAGAGGCTGAGGAGATATGCAGAGTCCCAATGAGCCGAGTGGAGCCAGCAGCATCCTGGGAAGCGACATGGACATTGTGGGTGAGGTTTGGAAGGGAAGGGAGCATGGCTGTGGGGCTCGGGATGGAGGATCGGAGAGCTGGGCAGGCCAAGGGCCCCCTGCATAAACATCCTTAAGAGCATATGTGGTTAGGGGCCAAGGCTGGGAGTACCGAGGGGACTAGAAGGGGCAGGTGTCTATGTGGTCAGCAGGGCAACTGAACGGACCAGAAACTCTTAAAATACTGGAGTGTAGCTTGGATCTATGATCCAGGAGGAAAACAGCGGAGGGTGGGATGGAGTTCCAGGATAGTCGTCAAGGCACCGGAGGAGGAAGCTCCCACATGGGTTCGGAGCCTCCCTTCTGAGAATACAGCAGCTATCACAAAATAATAATAATAATAATAATAATAATAATAATAAACCCTCTGCTTTTTTAGTATAAACACGCCACATAGGGAATGAGACAGCACCACTGATAATAGTAGCTGATATTTACGGAACATCATTTAAGTGCCTATGTTAAGTACACCGTGTAGTGTGTAAGTTACTCTCACAGAGCCCTGTAAGGTGGGTGCTACTGAGGGATGAGAAAACGGAGGCTCTGAGGAGCACATTGAGCAACCCAAGGTCACATGGCAGATGTACTGTGCTGGAGTTGGGGGTTGGAAATTGGACACGGGGCCCCAGAGGTCAGCCGCTAGCCCCCAGATTACATTGACTTACAGCACATTTCAAGGCGTACACTCTGTCTGCCAGCGCTCCTTCCAATAGGTTAAGGGAATTTCGCTCCTGGGTAAGGGAGGAAATGGAGTATTTTCTTACCATAGTATTTCATTTTTAACTGGTATGAATTTTTTCTAAAATTTGAAATGTAAAGATCTTATTATTGTCCTGATATGATGTGATTGCCATAAGGGAGTCATGCGAGCCAGATGTGCCCACACGCGAGGTCGCCATGGGGACAAGCTGCCCCAGGGATGAACAGACTGGAGGCCCAGTGTTTGGGGATAGAGCAGCCAAGCTCTCAGGAGAACCCTGAGGGCGAGGTTAGTAACCTCCCCTGGGACCTACTGTGCACCAAGCTCCTGGGTCAAGGTCCTCCCCACGTTCATATAAATGCCATCCACCCCCGAGTCAACAAGAACTGGACGGTGTCGTCATTTCCTCTAGTTGGAAACTTGGCTGTATTGACCTTGGTGGCGTCTGAACATGAACACGGTAATTTATACAATTATGGGTGCCTTTTCCACTTATTGTGGTGCCTCTAAAGGGCAGGGGGTCTCAAGCGAGAGCCCTGCTCAGGGCACATCGACTTGGGAGCTTGCTCTGCCGCGACTACTAAACATGAACTGTGAGAGGGTGCAGATTCAGTGTGCAGGGCGGGTGAGCAACTAAAGCAGGAGTCTGCAGAGTTTTTGATCATCTAAGGGAAACGTTTTTCAGCCCATGTGACCGGTACAGGTGTAGTCGTTTATTGAGAGATCACACACACGCAGTACTGGGGAACTATATCCATCGTGAGACAAACAGGAACAGAACGGGCCAGGATAAAAATAAAGGCTGCTGAAAGTCACCGTATTTTCTCCCTTCGCCCCTTGGATTGGTGTTTGCTCACCTCCTGGAGTGTTGGTACCCCCTTCAGGGGGGCAAAAGCATCAAGGTGTGTTCATTCATCTCTCTGGATCTTTGAATGCTGTGCCTGGGTCAAGTTGAAAAATTACAATGCTGCTAATTTGGATTTCATTTTGTTGATTCTTATAGAATTGGGTGTTTTCCCCCCTTCAATTGGGTTTTGGTAAAATGCCCCTGAGGGAAATGACAAGAGATGGCTCTAGAATATTTGTTATTCATTTGAGGGCTTTGGTGGAGAATTCGATTCTACCTCCTAAACCACTGTCCCTTCCCTGAAATTTCTCCCAAGTTTCAGTGTCAGGAGATTCCAGATTTCTTCAGACCACCGACCCATTCTCACCTTCCGGACAGGGCCTGGCATCATTTCCCGCTGTCTGGGTGCTAGTTTCTCAGAATTTAATGTTCCAGCCTCTTTTCTATTTCTCAAAGCTGTAAGACAGTCATGCGTTAAATACTTCTACTCTCTCTGGTTAGTAGTCAAACTGCATTTCTTCTTATTTTCACTTATTTATCTTATTAAACAAATCGCGTCCGAAGAACTACTGTCTATTGAGCTTGTCCTATGTACCAGACATTTTTTTGGGGGGGGACTTCATGTGCATTATGTATTTGTAACAATTACACAATAAAGCAAATACTATTCCGCAGCTTTATAGGTGAGGAAAACTGGAGTTGCTTGACTTCAAAGCTCCTTGGGTCTCTTTCTGTTTTTGTTGTAGACGAAACTTGTTGACCTACCTCAAGTCCATTTAAGAAACTGAGACAGATAAGCCATCCTATCAGTGAGGAGAAACCCAACAACCCCTAAATTCTAAACTTATGTGGGTAAGCCATGCCTTGTGAACTCAAGATAAACCAAAACTCTCATTTCAAATACCCCCTCTGACTTCCCTACATCAGCTTCAAGGACAGCTGCTTGGTGTGGAAGAGACCAGCTACCCACTCCCCTCCCCCAAAAGGAAAGAAAATCTCGACTCTTAGAGTCCCTAAACAGTCTGCCCTCCTTCGTCAGCTGGAACAGGGCTCTCTGCCACCCTCCCCACACTGCTCCCTCAGTCTGCTCCTGTTCTAAGCATCTGTCATGCTTTTGCCAGCTGGTTACTCACAGCACTCACCGTCATCTAGAGCAGTGCTCTCCAACAGAACTCTGTAATGATGGAAATGGTCTTTCTCTGCACTGCCCAGGACAGGGGCTTCAAGCCGCACTCGACTGTGGAAGGCTAGCCATGGGCTGGTTTCACTATCTTAGAGGTTCGCTCATGAGCTAACACATTCAATAAACTCTTTCTCGTGGTTTCATGTATTTATGTGAGACACTTGTGTTCGTCCTTTTGAGCACTTGAATGGGCAGGAAGTGATAATTATCATTTTCTCCACCCCACCCCACCTTTTTTTTCTGAAGCAAAGCTACACACATGTGAAGCTTCTACAAAGGGAGATGGAAGAAAAATGAATCTACACTCACTGAAGGTGGGGAGGATGGTGTGGTGGCTGGAGCCGGAGCTCTCAGCCATCTCCCTCGCCGCACCTCCACCCCCTCGGCTGCATCCCTGGGCAGAGCTGGAAACCCACCAATCTGTACCAACCTGTGGGTGCCCAGTGCCTCCTCCCTACCCAGGCTCCCAAACTATTTCTGCTTTTCCTTGTGCTATCAGATCAAGCCCTCTGCTGCCCCTTACTCCGTTTACCTCACAGCCTTAGGTCAACTGAGTTAAACGCTTTCATCAGTACAAACAGAAGTCAGATGCAAACCCACACCCGCTACATGGTTCCTTTAGTCGGAGAGACAGCGTCGCTTGTTAAGAATAGCAATGCAAGCCCTGGCTGGTGTAGCTCAGTGGATTGAGCGCGGGCCTGTGAACCACACGATCACGGTTCGATTCCCAGTCAGGGCACATGCCTGGGTTGCAGGCTAGTTCCCAGCAGGGGACTCATGAGAGGCAACCATACATTGATATTTCTCTCCTTCTCTCCTTCCCTTCCTCTCTAAAGATAAATAAATAAAATTTAAAAAAATATTGAAATAACAACAACAACAAAAAAGAATAGCAATGCAAAGGAGAAAGTGGTTGAAGCTGCTGGGAAATTACATGTAATTCTTGTATTTTCCTTTCATGATTTTGTTTTCTGAGGATGCTTTCTAGGCTAAGGAAGGAAGGGAGGTAGTGAGGCATGTCTGAGCATGTCTGAGTTTCTGTGTCTCTGACATGAGAAAGTACTGGAATCTTAAATGTAATCATAAAGTAGAAACCACCACTTAGCGAAGATTACTCATGTGTTCGAAACTGTTCTAAGCACTGCAGGTGTTTTCATCAGTAACCTCACAAGGACCTGGATGGTACCTGAGATCCTTATCTCCAGTTTGCAGAAGAGAGAACTGAAGGGCAGAGAGCTTGAATAACTTGCCCAAGGTCACAGTTTCAGGATGGGTAGGGCTGGGATTTAAACCCTTGCTGGGTAGCTTCTGACCTGCTCCGCAGTCCCCCTTCTTACCAAGGAAATAATCCTGTGATTAAAATTTTCTTTTTAATCAAACACATTGGCTCCTACATTCCCCCAATATTTTGAACAGCTACCCCAGGCTAGACATTGAATACGTCACAGAGAAGATGCCTCCAGCCCACACAGAACTTGTCGTCTGGAAAAGAAGAAAGACAGCTACCCTTTCAATTCTAATTCAGCTAATGCAGCGTAACATGTACTAACATAAGGAGTAAACAAGAATGATAAGAAATGGCTAGTTTTCACACCCATAGTGCTTTGCTGTTTACAAAGAGTTTTCACATGTAATTTTCCTTTTCACATTCACATGCAAGATAGTAACAATGAGGTCGAGAGGATGTGTCTTCATACCCCTCTCCAATGAGATGGAGAAAAATGTATGCAGCACAATTTTTGTTCTGAAGGGTTTTTGTTTTGAAAAGGAAAGAGGCAGATTTGGAAGATGAGCCAGACAAAGGGTCTGGGTGTGGGGGAAGCGAGAGAGAGAAGGAGGCAAGGAGGAGAACGAGGGGAGAGGCGGGATGGATGGGGAAGACAGCTGAAAGCCAGTTCTTTGACGTAACCAGCCCTGTGAAGCCTCTGTTTCTGTCCTTCTGTCTCTCAAATAGGTTTCCCAGCCACAGATGCCAGTTTGCATCATAGTAATCACACAGAAAATGCGTGCTGGTATAAAATAGGTCCAGTCGCCAACAAAAATCACTTTACATTTTACCATTTTTCCTTCTGATCTGTATCTTCTGGTGAAGAACAAGACTCAAACAAGCAAATTTGAAGATCTACCTGATTTATTAAGCAGTTCATGAATCCGGCACCATCCCATCCAACAACTAAAAGGACACTCTGAGGGGCTATACGAAATCGGAGGGTTTTATAGGGAAAAGGTGGGGCAGGAGCATTAGTAACCAAAGAAAAGAGAGGGTTATTTTTAGGCTGGGCATCTTTTGGGGAGGAAGGGGAAGAATTTTCATCCTGCAGATTGCCTCTTCTACCCGTGGGGAAATGGATAGGGCCCACACGACCCATCGTCTCGTCAGGGTTGACCAGAAGACTCCAGACTGGTTGATTAAGACTGGATTTCTGGGAGAGGCTGACATAGCACTTAGGTCAGGAATTAATCTAGGCTTGGTATCCACACAAGTGCCGCCATTTTGAGGCCTGTGGTTTGCTCTTGAACCATTCATCCGATATAGTTCAAAATTAGAATCATATTGTTATGCTCTTCCGCTGCCTACTTTTTCCAGTTAGTCTTTTCTGAGCATTTGCTGGAATGCCTCCGTGTCATCTGAGTGTTGGTTCCCCCCCGTAGTAAACACCACAGCTTCCTTGATATGCCTTGGTCTTTCACAAACCGTCCTTGGTACAGTGGGCAGTTAGATGTGAACACAGCGGGGACGGTAAGCTGCGTCCTGGACAATTGCGGGGTGGGGCCTGGTCCCCAGGTGACCTTTCCTCCCCAGCATATTGCTGGCCAGGAGGTTTAGACCTCCTGACCTTTCACACCGCTGGTCCTGTGCCTCAGGCCCTTTCCCTGACCTCCATTGGCATGTCACTAGTGGGGGGTAGACCCCCCCTAGAGGAGGAACAAGGGGGCCAGAGGACAGCCTCACACAACTCCCGCACAAGGTCTTGCGCAGCCACTCCCTTTGAGCACTAAGCCTCCAGGACAATGAGATTCTGACCAGCATTAAATAATCTTGGGAACAAAGCCTCGGGTCTGTTGACCACACAGGCAGAGTTTTGGCCAAACTAGAGATACTATCTAGGCCTAAGTTGTGTTTCAGCTCCAGGCCCAGAAAGCAGCAAAACCAGGCAAGGGGACACCATGGCTGACATCAGGACCAGCTGCGCTGACTAATGACCCCTGCCCTGGTGCTGCTGGCCGACCAGTGGAGACCATGACCCTGAAAGGACACACCTCGAAAGCTGATGAATATTCTATTGAGATCTTCCCCTGAGAACTGCTCTAAAATCCTGCCTTTAAAACCCTTGGGGGAGGTCCTGCAAGTTCTCTCTCTCTCTCTCTGGAGCATGTCTGCTCTTTTCCCCCTTTCCTTCACCCAGGCCTGTTCCCTTTGCCTTCCCTTATTCTAAGCCCTTCTTTTGCTTCTGTAACTCATTTCCTGAGACCACATAGCTGAGCTGGCTCACTTTTTCTACCACTGTGGCTTTTCTAAAGAAACTCTCTCCTATAATTGGAGTTCCTTGGCTCTGAATTCTTTCCCAGCCAAATCCAAGAACTGGGGTTGCTGAACCGAGGCCTGGTGACGTTCTGGTGCCCTTTCAGCACCAACATCCTTACTTGGCTTCCCCACTGAACTTCCAGATGACCTCTTTGACCTGGGAGGGGCAGCTCTTCTTATCTAACCAAACGGTCGAGGCAATCTCGGTCCGTTTGTCTAGGCGACAGCATGGCATCGCTGCCCTGGCATGCGTTTTGGTTGGCCAAGCAGCCTGCGGGGGCCTCGAACTGACGTCAGCCTCCTCACGTAAGCGCACACCCTAGGTAGCAGCCTGAAGAGCTATAGCAAACTTCCTGTTGCGACTTCACCAACACTCCTTGTAAGCAACGGCCACCCCACCTCCCAGGGACTTTCTGGTTTGAATTGCACAGAAACTTCAAAGCATTTTACCCTCAGCCCCTACTAAACGCATGTGCCCCAGTCTTGCCTCTCTCTCAACCTGAACCCAGCCTTGACCTCCTTGTGTTACCCTTGAGGCACACTGTGTACTCATCTAGGACCTAGGAGTAATGAGGTCCTTTATTTCAATTTTTGTTTGGTCTATTGCTAAATTCTACTTGCCATCCACCCTGTGTTCCACTTAACAAATGTTAATTTAATAGGCTTTAACACCCGTCCAGGTTAAATAACTTGCCGAAGGGTAGAAGGTGAGGAAAACTTGTTTAAAAACCTGGCTATGAAAGTGTCCATCAGGATACATGTCGACAGTCCACACAGAATATACAGATATTCCCAGCCCTAACTGCAAGGTTGTGAAAGAAAAATTTTGTCTAGACATTTGTTAAATACGGAAAGGAAGACTTTTTTAAAGACTATTGCCATCGGGGGTAGGAATGGAACTCAACTCTGAACGCAACAGGAACAGGCAGCAATTTATACGCAATGGGCAGGGTCGGGGACTGGATGGAAAATTACCACGAGAAGCTTTGTTAAGTATTAAGGGATAGGAGGAAGTTGACTAGAGATCAAGGATGAGGGAAGGGAAGCTATGTGGCTACCAAGGATGGAGGGATTCTTGATAAACTGACTCAGTAGGACTGAACTCATCAGGCAAAGGACAAGACCTAGTCAGGAAGAGGACTCTAACTGAAATTCAGCCAAGAAAGGAGTCCTTGTCAGGGCCACGGCCAAGAGGTTCTAGTAGCCCCTGGACTCTCCTTGTTTCTCGCCAACTGAGATTGTGACTTTTCTGCTTTTCCATAGCCCCTTGTCTGTCTTTAGAAGCTAAGACGTTTGCAACCTGGAGTGATCACTTCCTTTGGCTGCTGCTCTGTTTGTCCTGGGCTGGTCCGGGGCCAGGGAGAAGGGGAGCGGGGGTGGGTGGTTGATGGTGGCTGGGGAGAGGGGAGGATTAGCTGGGAATGTATCCATGTGGTGTAAATTTTCTTTTTTTCTGTGAAAATACTTCCTGAGGTCTGAAAGTCAGGGAATTTACTCCACAGAGTGGAGAGCTGCTCTCATGCTCCCAGGATATCTCCTGAATGAAAATACAGAGTCTGTGCAGTGAAACTTCCCCCGCACAAAGCCCTACAATGTGTGTGTGCATATCCAAACACAATCCGAACCCGGGGGGACAAAGCTGCTACTGTCCTGTAGGTCTAGACACCTGGGCTGTGTGGGTAACAGTGAAACTCAGTCCTCTGGCCTCATCTGGGGGCCATCACGTGTGACTTTAAAATTCAAGATATATCGCTTTCCCAGAAAAGGCAGCTTGAATGTAGACACAGCCTTTGGGTGATTAATGATTAGAATCCCTTAAGAGTGAGCTCTGGAGGAGCCAGCAAATGGAATTGAAATGTTGCACGTTACTCAACGTTCCCTCTGATGGCTCAGAGACTCCCTGCGTGCTGGTCATTTGTTAGATCCTCGGAAATGTCAGCTGCGTTTCCAACTATCTGAAAGTTTAGTGAGAATCGTGATTGAGGGAGGGTTTCTTTTTCCTTTTACCCCAAATGGTAATTGTCTTTAAGATGAATGTGCCATTGTTTCCATGGTCTGAACAGGAAAATAAAGTTACAAATCCATATCCATAAGAAGTTGTAAGCATGAATCTCCTAGTGCAGGGCCTTGCACATAGTAGGCCGTAAATAATAGTACGCGCTGTTATCATTATTACATGCCATACACATTTGGTGTTTTGATCTGTCCAGAATCTAGTTCTTATCATTGAATCCAGTTTCTGGAATTCTTGTTATCAACACCTTTAATTTTTTCCAGGGAGGGCGGTTCGGATCATGCCAAGAAGGTTGTACCTTAG
Organism: Sturnira hondurensis; assembly: GCF_014824575.4. Lineage (NCBI taxonomy): Eukaryota > Metazoa > Chordata > Mammalia > Chiroptera > Phyllostomidae > Sturnira > Sturnira hondurensis. Next base: position 8,012,836 of record NW_028073411.1, read on the forward strand.
AAAGACCAACACAGTAACAACTAATTGTTTACCAGAACTTAACCCGCGGCCAGGCACTTTACATGAATGTTGTCACTTACTCTCCACAATGACCCCATGAAGGAGGGCACTGGGGAAGGTCAAAAAAGGCGCCTTTATGCAGGACCCAAGAGTCCAGTGGCCTGAAAGGCACAGAAAGGTATTTCTCTCTCCTGCAGTGGAGCGGAGGCGAAGGCTCCAGGCGGCTGGGGTCAGCTCTGCGCTCTGCAGCCGCTCAGAGCCCCAGTGCCTTCCTTCTGTGCCCCTCGGTCCTTCTTTCTCTGATCTCCCACAGCTCTGGTCCCTGTTGTGGTTAGGGCACATACGTCCCATTTTATGGGGCAATTACTGGATCGCCTGGCCTGTCTTGAACGTGACTGTTAGTTTTTGCAGAGGAGAGAACACCAGCTTCCTCACATTGTACCCTAATTACCTGGCTCAGGGGTCAGCAAAGCGTGGCCTGCAGGCCTAATTTGGCCCGATGCCCGTTTCCATACGACTCTGGAGCTAAGAACGGCTTTGGCATTTTTAAATGCTTGAAAAAAAAATCAAAAGACGAATAACAGTTTACGACACATAAAAATTATATGAAATATAAAATTCAGTGTCTATAAATGCAGTTTTATTGGAATATAGTCGCTCATTCATTTACATGTTACCCGTGGCTGTCATTTGCCTATCAACAATGGCAGACTTGAGTGGCTGCAATAGAGACCATATGGCCACGAGGCTAAAAATATTTACTATCTTGCTATTTACAGAAAGAATTTGCAGACCCCTGGTCTAGCATGTTACCCATTTTTGAACAAATTGTGCTGGAGTTGACTTCAGGGGCAGGAAAAGTCTTGGCTTGAAGAAGAAAGGACGAGGAAATCCCTCCCAGCACTGTGCTGCATGAACTTCACCCTCTGGATGCCCTGTACGGGGTGCTATTAATGGGGTCTCTCCTGAGGAACAGGAAACCCTGCACTAAAGCCCTGGATCCGGCTCCTTTTTCCCCCAGAAAGGAAGGGAAGTTTTACGCCGTCACCATCTCCATGTTATTCCAGAAGAGCAGAGAGGACATACGATGTCGGCACAGAATAGTTCTACAGGGTGGAGAGGAAGGGAGGGGGCAGGAAGGTCAAGGCTGTTGAAGGTGGGGGAGGGAAGAGCTTAGGAGCGGAAGGAAGTTCAATGGCCTCTCTTAACTGTGAATATTTAGGAGATGACACTTTTAGTCAACACCAAAACTCTATTTTGAAGAATAGTCCATGACTTTATATCTGACTTTGAACAACTTTTGAAATTCCATTCCTTACGAAGTGCTTCATGATCAAGCAGGCAGCCCCAGCCTCCCTTCGCAAGGCTAGTGAATGCCGCTTCTCCCTTATCGGTGCCCTAGTCTCACGCACCCTTTCTGTCCCCTGCCCCCCACACGCTGCTCAGCACAGGCCTCTGCAGGCTGGTCTTTTTTCTTCCTAGGATGCTTCCCCGTAGGGGTGGAGCTCATTGCCCCACGTGCGGTCTCAGCTCAAACATCACCTCCACACGAGAAGCTTTTCTGACCACCTTCCGTAGAACATGCTCCTTCCTGTTATTATTTTCTACTCTAAAAGCCCCCACAGAGCGTATTAACATTTTGAATTATACAATCATTTATTGGTTTACTTGCTTTTTTGTCTTCCCAACTAGAATGCAAGTTCTGGAACCTAAGGTGGCAGAGGCCACCTCTCTTTCATTCAGTATTTTATACTTAGCACCTAGCATGTTCAGTCACTCAAAATGTACCAAATAGCTGGGTTTGGGAGTTTCCCTAATCTTGGGGGATGCGAGGGTCCACAGGTATCGAGCAGCACACAGTCTGCCAGGAAGACTAGTATCTGAGTAGCTTAGAGCACGCAAAGCACTTGGATTTAGTGGTCCTTGGGTCTGGAGCTCCACATGTCTATGGAGCCAGATGTAGGTTTCTTTGCTTTCGAGTTTGGCCCAGAGTTAGTTATGGCCGGCACTTCCTTGGGCATTTTCCATGCAAATGGCTGACTCTTGCCTTAGACACTGTCAATGAGAGTCAGGCTTCCAGATGGCCCCAGTGACCCTCACTTCTGATATGGGCCCCCTTGTGGAGTCCCCACGTGTATGCTGAGTCAGGGCTGAACTTGCCCCGAATACCATAGGCGTGATGGTGGGTGACTTTCAAGGCCGGTATGAAGGGCGGCTTCCACTGTAATGCTTGTATTTCTTACCCTGGGGAAATCCGGCCACTCTGCCAGGAGGACATTCAAGCAACTCTGTGGGAGGCCCACATGGAGGAAAACAGGGGCCTCTGGCCAACAGGCAGCCACAGTCCATTGGACTAAAAGTCTAGCTCCTCCCCCAAATCCTGTTCTCTAGAAACTGCGAGAAACAAAAATGATTATTAATTCTTTAAGCTACTGAGTCCAGGGGCTGTTTGCCATATGACAGTGCATAACTAAGACTCCACTCTTTCTGGGACTCTCTGGTTGGTCAGAGAGATGAACATTTAGCATTTCTTATCCTTCCTCCCTTCTTGCTCTGCTTGTGCTCAGCATAAACTGCTGTGGCTGCATCAGCCGAGAGAACTTGGTTCCTGTCTCTTTGTTGACAACAGATGCCCAATGGTTGGACTGAACGTTTGTGTCCCTCGAAGCTGGTGAAGCCCTGACACTGGGTGTGATGGCGCTTGGAAGGGGGCCTTTGGAGGGCAGTTGGTATGAGATGAGATCATGAGAGTAGGGATGTCCTCATGGGGTTAGAGGTTTTAGCAGAAGGAGGAGGAAGACGAGGAGGAAGAGAGGAGAAAAAGAAGAAGGAGAGAGAGGAGAAGGAATAGTAGTAGGAGGAGGCAAAGGAAGAGGAGAAGGAAAAGGAGGGAAAGGAGGAGAAGAAGGAGGAGGAGGAGAGAACTCTCTCCCTGCATGCACGGGGAAAGGCTGCGAGAGGACCCAGAGAGAAGGTGGTTATCTGCAAGCCACGAAGAGCTCTCACCAGAAACCAGACTGGCCAGCACTTAGATCCTAGGCTTTTCATAATTGTGAAAAATTCATTCCTTTTCTTTAAGCCACCCAGTCTATAGCATTTTGCTATAGCTGTCTAAGCTAAGACACCAGATAATTGTTTTCTTGCTCTTGGAAAACATGAAACGCCCCAAGCCTCAGGGTAACCTTTGGGGAGCGGACGTGCTATTCTGCAGTGAGGAGGTGGTGATAACTTATATGTCTGAGATTGTGCATGAGGAGACTGCAGGGCCTGGAAGGAAAACCATAGAAAGGATGGTAGTGGGGTCCCGAGACTGTACAATTCCCCGTCGAGGGATAAGTCTGAGACTTATGCACAAGGCAAGAGACAGACATGAAAGAATTTTCCTCTAGTTTCTAGAGCACTAACCACACGGAAACTAGGACAGCAATGACTGGCTTGTCCAAGCAGGGTCCACTCTGCCATTGCATGCCGTTCCAGAAATGCCACCCGACTTCCTGACTCCATCGTAAGGCAGCAACTTGCCACTCACTGCACCTCAAAGTGGCATCTCATTGGTGCACAACAGTCTCATGTTCACTACCTGACTTGGAGACACGTGTATTCCAGGTGTGCTCCCCAAAATGCTGACACTGGACACACAAAGGTTTATGGGAGAGTGCTCTTGGGACCACCACCTATGGAAAAGAAAGGGAGAAAGCAGGCCTGGGCTGAGGGACAAATTGCACTGTGGTGCAATTTTCATGAAGGTTTCTGGCATTTACATGACTGTATCACCTAATCATTGCATATAGACTAAGCTGGGAAGGGTATGTGACGTTGGACATGATGTTGCTCTTAAATCAGGCAATAAGTCCAAAATGGCCTGCTGATAGAGGGCTGCCTGTGGGCAAAGGTCCCATCAGCTGGCAGAATTAAGTCCTTTGGTTTTTGGAAGGTAGGTGATGACGTCTACATGAGATTGATTAGAGCAGGTTAGAATGGCCCGAGGACAGGTTGCTGTGTGAAACAAGGAAGAACCCATCTGGAATTTGGAAAGGGAACTTGGGAAAGCAACTCCCTGACATCCTTAGGTCACGGATGCACTTCAAGATATGGCCCCTTGCCTATCCCTGACCCGCTGGTCGGGTTCCACACTGTACCATTACTGCTGTAACTGTAACTGCAGATTCTGCTTTTAGAAGAAATTGGATTCAAGTAAAGACAGCAGGAACACATAAAGCTACAAGCATTCATCTTTTAAATTTTGAATCTCAGACAATTCCTTTTGTAACTTAATTTTTACCCTTATTTTTGCATGAGAGGGGATTTGGTTTCTATTTATGGAGTCCCGACTGTATCTGTCAGCTCATGAGCTTATATGTCTTCTGGCCTTGGAGTCGGTCCTTCTGAAAAACATCTGCAAATGTCCTTCAGCTGGGGCTAAAAGTCAGATGTTAAGGTATTATGGGTTTTTAAAAAAATGTATTCTGACTTTGGAATTAGTGGGTTTATAGGGGACATTTGTGTGTGTGGCGTGTGATGTGTGTGCATGGCAGAGGTCTGACTGAACCGACCCAGCTGGGCCTCTGGCCTCTGCATGCCCGGCCGTGGGTGTCCTCTGCTGTGGGCACAGCTGTGATGGGAATTGCCCCACTATACCCTTCATTTCAGACTATCTTTCTTATTAGTACAATCGCGTGTTAATTTTCTAGACTAAGGAAGCATTTAAAAGAAAGGGGGTGGGAAGGATATTGAGGTTAAATGAGGGGACGGGGATCTACGGGCTCCGGTTCTTTTTCTGCACCGGGAGACCACCAGGATTTTTCTGCCAAACGATAACAGACCGATTTCCTAATCAAACAGAGCATTGTTCGAGTCATTCAGAAATGTGTCCCTGCTCATTTCACAGCTCCAAAGAGGAGTTGACAGGCATCAGAAGAGAAGAATCGTAGCTACCCTAGGAATAATAGAAATGAAGAAATCAATGTGGAGATATAATTGAAAGTAAGAACTGGAGGTCGAGGTAATTGAATGGTAATGTGAGCAGAAACCAGTGGGATCAAGGAACTGCAAGACGAGGCTATTCACAGAGGAGAATCCTTCCCCTTGCTGGGCTATGCATCCCCTGAGACTGGTGGATGCAGTGGTTATCAGGCATTTTCACCGAAGAGAAGTTCCTTTGGAGTTTATTTCCATGACCTTTTTTTTTTCCTTCATAAAGGACGCCTTGAGACCTGGAATGAATCCAAGGCTGTGACTTCGCCACTGCTATAACCAGACCAGGGCATGGCCGATCCTGTCCTTGTGACAATCTCAGCAGCAGAATTCCATCGCTTCCCATCGCTTCACTCAGTGAAGGTGCACCTGACCGGATCAATGCCCTGGGATTCTGAAGCAGCCCCGGAGAACTGGCCCCCTCCCTCCTGTCTCAGTTCCTGGAAGAAAATTCCAGTTAAAAATACTACTTATTTTCCTTTGTCAAATGAGAGATAAAGAGAAGATTTTCATGTGTTCTTACGGGGAAGGTGAGTGCTCTTCATGGGAATTTTTCTTATAAAACTAAAATAATTCCCCCGGAGAAACATGTGTTTTTCTTGCATGAAGCCCTTCACAGACTTTGCCTATCAATTTCAGTGAAATCAATACTGCATTACAGTCAGCATCAGGAGATTTGGATTGTGTGACCTTGGGCAAGTCACTTAATCTCTCTGCCACAGTCTATGGGAGCAAACTGAAAATAATTTTAGCCACTTCAAGGAGGGAGAGTAAGATTAATGATAGCTAGGTTTAAGAAAATTGTCTCTATGGCAGAGTCACCCACTCCCTCTGGGTGTGTGTGTGTGTTTAATGTTTGATTTTCCTCACAATCCAAAGTTAACCACCCACATATTGACACAAAGACAAAGCTACAATACTCCCAAATGTAGGGTGGCAAAGCCTCCACTCGGCTGAGTCTTCTGTCTCTGGACACAGTGAGCACCTGGAAGGGTCCTCCGTTTCCCCTTTGGAGGAGGAGAAGGAAGGCAGCCAGAAAATCCATTTGGAAAAGAATTCTTGCCTAAATGTTACTCTTTTCACTTTTTAGAATCCAAAAATAGTCACCTGATCAAATCATTTAAAATTCTGCAGTCATCTCAAATCCCATATTACCGGTCTGGAAAAACCATCTTTCTACTTGCATAATCTTAATAGACTTCTGTGCACAGAAATAATTCTGAAATTCTTAGCTCTCACCCCCAAATATAATTGTACATTTCTACCACCATGTGTTTGCTCAACCCATTTTACTAGATTAGTAGGGAGTCAATATAATGCAATTGTTCTCTTATTTTCCGTACTGACAAAGTACTCCCCTTTCCCCAGTACTCTAAGCATGCATTGCTGCCGTGGCCCTTCCAGGATTAATTCACATCTACAACAGTTGATTTACAGAGACTATGTCCTTCAAGATGTCCCCTAGTACTTTGTGCAGTTTTGATTTCATTGATGAGACTGGAGGATCCTAGAAGATGAAGGAGGATTTTAGCTGGTCCATTGAAGACCCAGCTCTCTGGCCTCCTCACAAAGTGGCACCCTTAATGAGCAGATATTTGACAGTTTTCCGCTGGACTCACTTCCTGAGTCTCCGGCCTTGGCGTCCAGAGAAAGGCATGCATGTGAGTTTCACAGCGCGAGCTGGCCAGCAGTTCCTTATTTCAATCCCGCCTCATCAGCTTTTGTGTTCAAGAAACGCCTTTGAGATTCCAGATATATTAGTATTAACTTTTAGTGCTATTGTATGTATTTATATTTCCTGTAGCCTCAGAGGTATTTCATTTGAAGCTGGGGAACGGTATTAAACACAAATAACTAGGTGCTATTTTAAAATGGAAATCCATTTTTGTTGACATTTTAAATGTACATGGCAAACAGATGCTCAAAAGAAAAATATGGACTACATGAAGTGAGTTTATAAAGCCAGAAAATGGCCTCTGTGGTCCACACATGAAATCAATACATGCCTCACTGCACATATACTTGCTTCTTTTGTTACCAGCATCGCACAACAGTTCTTTCCCTCCCCAGGCCTGCAGGCAGGCTGCTTTCTCTGCATGGACCACCCCCCTTGACCCCCACACCTATTTCCTTCTGCTTCCATCCCAGATCCTGCTTTATCCTTCATGACTCAGCTTCAATGTCATTTTGTCGGAAGCAGCCCCTAACCTCTCAACATGTATTTGATCGGATTTCACTTTACACTATTTTCTAATATCTCATCATTGCTTTAGGGCCCTTCTCACAGTCTGAAACTAAATATTGGTATGGTCATTTCTATAAAATCTATTGCCCACCTTAACCTCGACTCCAGCTGCATTCAGTGTATGCTCTAAAATAGCAGTGGAATGTGTCCCATCTGACAGGAAGATCACAGTTGAGCATCATTTCTTGCAGGTGGTTGGAGATAGAAAATAAAAATGCATTTTTAAATAAATTTTGGGCACCTAGAGATGGTTAAGAATGAAAATAGCTTATGTAATTGACATAGGCTTATATACTTTATATAAAGCTTCAGATACTTTTTATAATGGATGCATTGTCACAAATATCCCTTTTGAGATAATGGCACTCTGAGAGGCAGACGACACTGTAACACTCAACATGTGTAAGTCCTGAATCGATCTCAATGGTCTTTCAATCATTTTTCTAGAAAGAGTTGCTGCTGACAAAGCAAGCCCTCCTCTGCCCCCCCAAAAGCTCTGAGAATTTCTAAAACTGGGGTTGGTCTATTACTGCCCCCAAATAATTTCAGAACCTCTGAAGAGACTGCGATAGTTACTCAACGAACACATCTTAAATTGAACGCAGGTCAGATCCTCATCGCATTTCCTGATGGTGCCTCACTAGTGTGAGAATTTTAAAGTAAACACGTTAACAACGTTTAATCATCCTACCTTTTCAAATTACAAATGGACATTATCGTGTGTAGTAGCTTTGATTCTGAAATGTGCAAAATATTTTTAATGTATTGGACTCTGTGGAAAGGCTCTGGAATAGCTTCCTTCTTAAAGTAAGCTTTTAGTTAAGGCTTTCAAAGTAAGGAGACCTTTATAACACGAAAAAGTGCCCTTCATTTGTCTCATTTGCTGGTAATCACTTGGCTACTGGGTTTTCTCAAAGAACAGTTCATGTGCAGCCCTAGCTGGTGTAGCTCAGTGGATTGAGCATGGGTCTGCGAACCAAAAGATCATGGTTCGATTCCCAGTCAGGGCACATGCCTGGGTTGTGGGCCAGTTTTCAGCAGAGGACTCATGAGAGGCAACCATACATTGATATTTCTCTCTCTCTCTCTCTCCTTCCCTTCCCCTCTAAAGATAAATAAATAAAAACCTAAAAGAAGAAAAGAGTTCATGTGCAGAAAACAGTACCACCCCCAAGCAAATCATCCCTTAAGAAACTTGCTAAGTCAGCCCAAACCTCAGGCAGATGTAATTCTACTTTATGCCTTTATAAGCAGGAAGGAAGAAAAAGCAGTCTGGAAACTACTAAGACTCACTGTTTTCTCCTTTAAAAAACAAAACAAAACAAAACAAATGTCTCTAATCTAGATTACTTAAATGGACTGTGATCAGTAGATCACAACCCATGGCCCGAGGGCTGCACTCGGCTGAGGGTGACTATGAACGGGGCCCAACACAAACTCGTCAACTTACTTAAAACATTATGAGATTTTTTTGTGATTACGCGTTGCAATGTATTTAATGTGTGGCCCGAGACAATTCTTCTTCTTTCAGTGCGGCCTAGAGACGCCAAAAGGTTGGGCTCCGCTGTTTCAAACGGATCTCAGTAGAGGGTTGTGGGTACTGAGCTACAGCAGAGACGTAGGAATCCAGCTCCTCTGTCGTGAGCTGTTTGAGCCCGCGTAAAACGGGGAGTGCGGCGACTCCATACATAGGTTTGTAGGGTGAGCTGGATGAGGTATCTCACGTTTGGCCCTTGGCATAGTGCCTGGACGATAAGAAACAGCACTTACTAAGACAGCCCATAGCCATAAACACACGTCTAAACCATGTCATCCTCGTTCAAGTTCCTTTGCTTAATGAATGATCCACAGCTCTTGAAAAAAAGAAGCAACCGATGGGAATTAAAAAAATGTTTTAAACTGACTTTATAATATTTATATAATTAAAAATGTAGACATTTTAAATGAGAGTAAATGACTAGACAGTTGTGTGTGTGTGAAAGATAGAGTATGAGCGTGTGTACACTCATGTATGTGATTTTCTGACAGAAGAATGAAGAAATCTTAGCATGGTGGGTGGGGATTAACATGCCACCAGGTCAATGCTGTCTCCTGGTGTGGAGGGTGCCTCGTCGCTGCCGCCAATGCCGGCCTGAGCACACGCGCCTGTCAAGAGTGCTCCTCTTTGTCTTTCATTGTTTTCAACCTGCTTCTCACTGAGGGAAAAAGAATGGGATAAAAATACCATTGGTGGCTAGTTGGATTTCACCTTCTGCTTTCAGGGCAATAAATTAATTGAATGTGCACCTTTTTCCAAGGGCAGAGTGTGTCCTTCCATCTCTTCCATGTGGCCATTTCCGAGTCCCCAGGTGTGACACTGTGCTAATCACGCAAAACATAGAAGTTCTCTACTTTGTTCTTTCTGTATCTGATTGAAGAATTCAATCAGAATTGAGGGGATTCAACATACTGTGCCATTTCTAAGAAAACCAGCAAACTGTTAATGCAGTAAATATCTGTTTAATTTACAAACATCAGTAGTATAACTGATATTAGTCCGGAGAAAGACAAAGCACATTGAATTATACATGTACATCTAATTTTCTCTGTAAAAAAAGTTTTTGGAAAGAAACATCTGCCTTTACAGGATACCCTGGGATGTTGAGGAGGGAAGAGCACAGTCCACTATAAATCATTATCAATTCTACATTGTAATTTAGCAGCAAACATGTTAACATGGGAACATTAAGGTAACAAAGGAGCTTTATTGGTTGGGAAAAAAATCACAGTTCTTGATATTACAGCCTTTTCTCTCAGCCCCTACCCCCACCCTCCCCAAGGGGCCAAAACAGTCAAGGGGACATTAATTTGTAAAAGATCTACTTTCTAGTGTCGACTGCTACGCACCCTCTCTGTTTGGTGAGGACAGGGCCACTCCTTTCTGTCCAGGACCCTCTCACGCAAGGTGCAGGTGTCCTGAGTGAGGCCACTAGGTCAGTGACACCGGTGGTCAGATGTCAAAGTAAACAAACAGACCAACACGCATTTATCCCGAGATAACACCCTATGTTAGTTCTATTGCCAAAAAAAAAAATATCCTGATCTTTAGATTTGAAAAATGTACAAAAATATCAGGACAATTATAAATTAATATATATTAAAGCATCGAGAAACAGCAAAAGGATGGCCTAAAATGTTAAGTACAATGTACTTTGATACAATAAATATTTCTTCTCGAAACTGAATACTGTATAGGGCTGTTTAGAACTCATAGAAACAAAAATTCATATTATTACTAATTTATTTATCAATAATCTATTGGTTCTTTATCATCTCTTTTATCATTTATATTACAAAAAATTAATACTGGAAAACGGTAGATAAACACTTTTGTGTGCTTCTTCTGCTAACATGCTGACGTTTAAAAAGAAGATAAAATTTTAGCCTTCCCTTCTTCTCTCACGACTGGAACCCAGGTTTTAGGGACGCTCTATATTTTGCACAAAATATTTCTCATCTGTTTGTTCTCTCTGAATGCCGGGTCCCAGCCCTCTGCCTTGCCTCCTGCCTCTCACGCATGTGCTTGGTGTGTCCTCGTGAACGCAGAGCTGCGGACGAGGGCAAGTCCACGCCTGCGCAGCAGCTCCGGCCGCCCGCTTTCGCGGGTCTTAGGAGCCACCCGGGGCGGACCGAGCGGCCGAGGTTGCCCTCGAGGTTCCTCCTGCCTCCGGGGTTACGGGCCTCCACCCTTTCCCAGCGTCGGGGAAGCTGTAGTTCAAGCATTTCTATTTTTGCCCCCCAAATGCAGAAAAAAGTCTTTATTCTCATAATAAAAATAAGTCTGTTCTGTATTTTACAATATATTTCAAATATTTCCACTCTGAAGCCTTCACGAGTCCCACGCGGTCCAGGGGGAGCCGACCTCCAGCGCCGCGGGCAGGCGGTTAGGAGGCGCCAGGCCGTTAGGAGGCGCACCGGGCACAGCCACACTTGACCACCTTCTCCACCTCGTCCACGAAGGAGGAGCCGTCCGTGCATTCGAAGGAGTATTTCCGCCGCTTGCTCCTCAGGGGCGCGCAGCACTGCCCGCCCGCACACCCGCCTCTGCACTCCAGTCGGGAGACCTTCTTGGTCGTCTGGCAAGCGGCGTAGCCCTGCTGCTTCTGGTAATAATCTCTGACCCGCTCCCCTTGGCACGAGACTTCTAGGGGAGAGCAAAAAGCACAAGCACTTTAAGGGCGGCCTCTGTCCATCAGTCCACGCGGAGTGACCGGGAATGCGCACCTGGAGTCGCAGGTGGCAGGTCCACTTCCCGTTTGTAACTGCTGTTGTCAGTGTCAGGCTTATATGACATATTACGGACCAGTGGTGTGGCCTGCTTTTTTTTTTTCTTTAAAATGCTCCTTTTTTTGGCCTTTATTTTCAGCAGAGTGCATACTAGAAATGTGAACTATTAATACTACGGCCACTGGACTGACAAGAATATTGGATTCCTAAGTCTTTTCCTTTACGGCAAAGACATACATCTTCTGTTTTTACACTCCCAACAGCTGGGTCTGTTTACCGCAGGGAGCTGTTTCAGAGAGTACGCAATTTAATTTATTAGACCTGGGGTTTAACATCATTCAATCTGTTACTTAATACAAGTAACATTCCGCTAATGTCTTAAATTACCCGGTAGGAACTAGTTCAAAAAGAGCCATCTGCTAAAAGCTTCCACGGGCACGTCCTTCAGGTTTGGTCCCCTGACACACTCGACCAAACCTGTGCCAGGTGGGCGCAGGGCATCCTGCTCACACAGACATGGGAGCAGGAGAAAGGTGGGCTGGCGAGTCAGCCCTGCACAATGTGCTGGGATACATTAGTTGGATTCTAAGGTCAGAGGTGATTTTGCCCTCACGCTGCAGCCAAATGATCAGCTCCCTCTTCTCTGAGCCAGAAGACGAATTAGTAACATATGTGGGTGTGAACATCAGATAAAGGTAAGACAGGGATCAAGGTAACTGCACTTCAATGGGAGGTGGAAACGAGTATTTCCATAGCAAATCAAGTTGTGTGCAGACAAGCGAAGGCCCACACAAATCCTGCAGGGGCGGATGAGGACAGCGGGAAAGAAATCCACAGCAGCAGCTACAAGTCATATGGAGACCCGGCCCTTCCTGTCTGGCGGTCTCTCTCTCATTCGGCCTCCCTTTCTCTCCTTTTGCCTTTTCGATGGCCCCGCTGGTCTGCCTTACCTCTGTCACAGCTGTCCCCGGTGTACCCGCTGCTGCATTCACAGTAGGGCTGCCCCAGGCCTGAGAGCCGGCATCTGCCGTGCTTGCACTTGATGGCCTGGCACGGGTTCAACAGATCCTCCTCTTCGTCACAGAGGACGCCCCCATGGCCCTCCAGGCACTTACAGCTGTAGGAGAAAGCGTTGATGGGCAGGCAGGTGCCATGCACGCATCTGCAGAGAGGAGGGACGCAGGAGTGAAAGCGGGTTCGTAGAAAGAAGAAGGATGGAGGGACGGTGACGGAAGAAACGTGAAGGAGACGGTTTCAAGGAGCTGACTTCCCCCCCCTCCCTTCCTCCCTTAGGTTTTGCTTTGAGGGTTGCAATATGGGTGTTTACCTACCAAATAGCCCGAACTTACTTATTTCCAAGACAGGGGTCATTGGTCCTCTGGTCGCAGAGGGGCCCTGTCCATCCTTCCTCGCACTCGCAGGTGAAGCCCGACGAGCTGCCGGCCTGGCAGGTGCCGTGGGCACACACTTTTTTGTGGCACGGCTCGCAGCCCGGCAGGATGCCGGTTTGCATGGGCACCTTGCGGAAGTCCTGCAGCTCACTGTTGATGTAGAGGTTGCGGATGCAGCCGTGGAAGCTGGTGCCATTCTGCCCGGGGGCCTGGCGCAGGGCTGCGGCCACGTTGTTCTTCCCCGGCATGCCTGGGGGACAGCGAGTCAGAGGTCAGGCTCTGTGGGGCCTCCTCGGCCATTTGCCACCCATACGCTGCTCTTAGCTCCTCCGGCGGGGTGGCCGTCTGTGTGACGCCTCTTTAGGAGAAATGGATGTCACGAGCCTCTAGTCCCGTGGGTCTCAACCTGGGTACACTTTACAATCCCACAAGCTCTTGGAAGAAGTACAGATGCTTGGCACCTCGGCCCAGACCTCCTTGATCTGATTTTCTGGGCAGGGTTGGGAAGGGAGAAGAGACGCCTGTTTCTTCGCTTTTGTTTTTGACAAGGCACTTTGGGCGATTTTAATGAACAACTAGATAAAGACCTTGTTCACGGACGGTCACTTTTTAATTTTTAGTACTTGTTTGAAACCAAAGCTGACGTGGAGGCATGAGTATATGTAAAATCAGAACACAGAGCTACTGTACTTCAAGGTGGGATTGGGAAGGGGAGGAAGCAGTGCTCTTCTCTCTCTCCACACTCACCCCCTCAACCTGGACACACCCCCCCCAAGCCTAGAATTCTGCAAAGCGAGGTTAGTAATTCCCTGACCCATCCTGTCTCTTAAAGACGAAGGACCCAGGGACCAAAGAGCTCGGGCGCATCCTCCACATCACCCAACAGTACTGAGTTGGAGTTAGGCAAGTGAGATGAGCCTCACAATCTCTGGTCACAGTTCAGTCCATCCAGGCTCAGAGGGCGAGGGCTGGGGTTCGCAGGGACCGTGGAGGCTGGTCCTGCCAGATTCTAAGCTCGCGACTGGTGCAGCTCACCACGGACCACATCCGGAGCCCAGGCGCGGATCTCCGTGCCCAGAACTCTCACCACGCTTCCTATCAGGATGGCACCTCATTCCCATCATTTCCCCCCCTTGCTAATGGAGAGTGAAACCATACTATTCCAAGACACCAGAAATACAAACAAAATAACTTCCTCCGAACATAGAATTTGCAATCTTTGTGTGTACTCATTCCACTGGTGATAGTCATCTCGTAACCCACATTTGGCAAAACTGAGGAATCTTTCCATGGCTTAAGCCAGACCCTGAAATAGTTCCTGGATGGGCTCCTACCGAAGGCAGCTGTCAAGGTCGCCGTGGGAGGCTCACAGAGCAGCTGGCTTTCCCCCTGGCGTCCATGTCCTCGTCGTGCCTGGTTGCTGAGCGTCTGGCTGGAGGGTCTGGGGGCTTTGCTGGTTCGAAGGCCCAAGAACTCGGCACTCCCTGGGCCCTGCCTTGTGGCATTGCCACCTTTCCCATCTACAGAGGCCCTGTTCGCAGGTGCCAAAGTCAGACAGCCAGGCGCACAACACCACCAGGCTAGAGGTCAAAGTCTTGATTGTTGGCTCTGTGTGCACTTGGGCTGGTCATTTCCCTTCTCTGGGGCTTGGTTGTCTCATCCATTACATGAGTGTATCGACCAAAACAGTTGTTTGTAAGCTGGTCATATGTAAGAACAAGCAGACAGGCATGCCCAGAAGACAGCTCCTCACCCCCTCCCTCCCCACCCTGAGTCTGACGCAGCAGGAAGCCCAGCGGGCAAGAATCTAGACATTAACGCGCACCTCCGGGACCTGTGAGGCGGGTGGTGCACCATCACACTCGGACAGCACTGAACTGTGTGTCTTGGCTCTGAAGTTCCGGGAGCTCAGGCTTTTGGTCTCTGTCCATCTGGCCTCGGAAGCTGGGGTGCTTCCGAAGAGCAAGGTCAGAAGGGCGAAGTGTGCCAATTGCAGGAGAGGACTAGTGACAGGAAATCCCTTGCTCTGGGAGGAGAAGTTCTAACTTAATCTTATCTGTCTGTCGTACGCGTGGACTTGGATGTCCACGTGTTTATGGGCTTTCTTCAGAGGTTAAAAAAGAACACCTTTCGAAGCTATTTTGAATAGCTTATTTTGATTGGGTTATAATACATCTATGTGTACCTGTCAAGATTAAATACACACTCGTGGTGTTCTACAGCGAGGACAAACAGGAAATGGGTTCCTTTTATTCCCAGGGCTAACAATTGTACGAGGTCTTAATTGATACTAACAAGCAAGAGAGAGAGACTCATAGATAGAGAGCAGGATGACAGCTTTGGTGGGTGGGGTTGGAAGGATGGAGCCAAAAGGAAAAAGAACTCGTGGACACGGACAACAGTGTGTGATTGCGGAGGGAAAGGGTGGAGGTGGGAGAGGGTATAAGAGGGATAAACGGTGCTGAAAAAAAAGGGCAGTAAAAATAAACTACTGAAAAAAGGAATAAATCCGTGTTTTTTTTCTTTCAGCTTGTCTTCTGTGCCATGGACTGTAGCTGGAGTTCAATCGACAGATAACCCAGTAGGAGATTTTGGGGCTTAACAAACTCTACTGTTTTGAAATGACCATAAAGGGATTAAGGGTCAGAGCTGAGGTCATCTGCCCAATAGTGACATTAGGAGATTTGTGACACGCTGATGGGTCTTTACGTGTAGGTCCTGATTGTTGTTAACCCCTTGGGTGACATGATGCATTCTGACTGGATTATTATGCAGAGAAGCAGAAAGAGTAGATGGCTCTGTGTTCAGCGGGGCCTGTGTCATGGGTAACTGATCACCCATGGGTGAGGCAAAGCCGCC
Source organism: Sturnira hondurensis (assembly GCF_014824575.4). NCBI lineage: Eukaryota > Metazoa > Chordata > Mammalia > Chiroptera > Phyllostomidae > Sturnira > Sturnira hondurensis. The sequence goes on from NW_028073411.1 coordinate 8,028,571, forward strand.
TCCCTCTTTTGCTAGAGAATACTTCTGCAAGGGGCCTAAGGCACGGTGTCATCATTGGGGGGCGTCCTGATTTTCAACTTGGGAGAGAAAAGAGAGCTTGTTCACCTCACTCTCCTTTGCAATCTCAGGTCCCCCTGCCTTCCCCGTGTAGGATGCAGGGCTAAAGTTTTATGATTGCCTTGTGTTTCTTTGTTTTTGTATTTTAAGATTTAAAAAAATTATCTTTATTGTAATTTTTTCCGTTACCATTTCGTTCCCTTCTACTCCCCTTCCCCTGGCAATCACCACACTGTTGTCCTCCACCTGAATTACCCTTGTACTCTGAGTTAGAAGGAAATTGGTCTGCTCTGTTCTCTGGCATTGAGGTGGGGACGGAAGTGGTTTCCTTTGGGCCTGGGTGGACAGTGGCACTGGGAGCACGTCCGGTTCCCCTACTGGCCGAAGGACGACCACTTTTAGTTTGGGATTTAAAACATTGTTTTTCTCTTTTGAAAAACATTCTCATCCAAGCACTCCCATTCTGTAGTTCTCTCCTGCACCGCCCCCCATCATATTCTGCCAGGGTTTACGAAGATTTCATGAAATGGTTTCTAATGAAAGCATAATGAAATCATGTGAAGAAGAAATCCAGAAGAACACAAAAAGCCTCGAACCTTCCACTGCGTCCCTTTCTGCTTTACATTAATCAGTGAGTGGCAATGCAGCTGGCTTTGGGTCAGACAGACCTGGACTTAAATGAGGTGTGTATCACTTTAGAGCTTTGTGAACTTGGATGCGTTTTACGAAGCCCCTGACATTGCCTCTTTGGGACTGTAAACAAAAAAAAGTCATACCCACTTCCCCAAGTCTCTGAGGAATCAGAGTGCAAAAGAAGCATCCCGCCGAGCACATACCATGTACTCAGTAGATATAATTTCGCTCCCATCTCAGGTACATCTGTGACTTGCTTCGTGCCTCCCAAGGCAACAGCTGTTGACTGCCGTGCGGGCAACAAGGAAGGCGTCTGTCTTTTAATGAATCTCACAGCTGCGATTCCCATGTAGCAGCTACTCTGCCTGCTGCACAGACTTAACATGTGACACATTTGATTACTCGAAAAGGTGCCTGCCTTCCCCATGCTCCTGGGCACAGAAGAGATTGTTTATTTCAACTCTGTGTCCTTTGGAATTAAGTATTCACTTAGTTCTCAGCATACTGGAGATGCTTGATAAATATTCACAGAACGGAACCAAAGACTTTTAACTCTCTCTAAAAACTCAAAAACCCTATCAAAGTGCTAAAATTTTCTATTGCAAATGACTGAAAATAAAAGTGCCCTGGACTTTCAGGATAATTCCAAAAACTACTGTATTTGGAATTACAGGGAAGGCTTTGAGGGGGGTGGGAAAATTGTGCGGCAGCCAGACATTACTAGTTTGAAGGGAACAACATGAGCTTCATAAAATACCTGTCGTAGTGAAGAAATCAGTTACACTGACCTGTAGAAAAGCTTTAGCTTATTTATCTGTAAAATAAGTTAATTTTATCAGTAATTTCACTTCAATTCAATGTGGTTTAATTCAATATTACATGCTTTCTTGCTTTTTTGCCTGAAATGTGAAATCCTATGTCTCCAGTTTATATTGGCCCTTCCCAACAGAGGCAAGAGCGGAAGCTCTCTCCTTTGTCAGTCTTCCCTCTGGGCTCCTTTGGAATCTTGCTCACACTTCTTCCCTCACCTGCTCCTCTGTCTTCTTCATTGAAAATAAAGTCCAGGGTCTTTGTTAATCCAAGCCCAAATCTACATGCTGACCCCTCTCTCTTGTTCATTCACCATGAGGACACAACTCAACAAAAATATTGTCTAATACCCTAATACAGTTTGCACACTTTGTCTGTATGTTCCTTCATTCAACTTCATTAATCATTATCCTGTCATCTACATGAAAGCAACTGGTGGTCTGGACATTCCCAGCATGGTCACCTCCTCCTGGGAGCTGGTGGAGATCATGCGCTCCAGTGTGTCTCAAATGTTCACCGTCTAATTTGATCTCGCTCTGCTTCCTTTTTCCTGATACCGGATCCAATAACAAGATGAAATTCTCTGATGTGCACATCAACCAGCATGTGATAGACACACAGAAACGTGAACAATCTTCTCCATGCCAGCGACGCATTCAGTCAAAACTGGAGCTAAGGTCAAAAAGTGGTCCCTGAACCACGAGCGAGGGCCCTTTCTCTTCTGTCCTTTCTGCCCATCTCACAGTGACTGATCCCACCTGGTCAATGACCACGGCACCAGGCATCAGCAACCACAGAATCAGTCTCTGAGGAGAATCCCTGGGTCTGGGGACACACTGGATTGGGAAGAGAGCTTACCTCCTACGTAGAGTGGGGAGTCAAAATTCAGAGTGGACTGCTTAGACAAGTTGGTGATGATTTTGGGGCTCCCGCCATCCACGGAGAGGGAGAGGCTCTGATCCAGGGCGAGTAGCTCCACAATGTGAAAGTTTCCATCGTTGATCGTCTCCACACTACAAACAGGCAGACAGACAGAGAGACAGACAGACAAGCAGAATTGAGATGATGTGTCCATGTTCTTCATGTTAAAGAAGTCACAATACAAATGCCAATGAACACTTCCTAGGAAAAGATACTCCTGTCTAATACCAATGAAGATAAAAACCATTGGTTGATTTAAAAATGAAATATATTCTCGATATGATACTATTTCTATCCTGAGGAACAGATATAAGCCTGTTCTTCCATTGGGAGGAGCAGAAAAGACTACATTTTATCAGTATCCAGTCACGTTCTCTTAACATATGAAGTCTGTCTGAAAAAGTCCAGTCTTTGTTAATATAATGAGAATGGTTTTCATGACATTGATGCCACCTGACAGTCAAGGAGAGTGAACTGGAATGCACATGCATGAATAATGGTGACATCACCGAACCAGTCAGTGGAGGGTGGCAGACACTGTTGAGTGACCATGTGTCCTGGGTGGCTATTGCATTCAAAATGACGGAACAAGTAGAGCAATGAATCTGCATCAAATTTTGCACTAAGCTTGAACATTCCTCCGTGGAAACTATTCAGATAATTCAGAAGGCTGCAGCTATGGGCAACTGGTGATGGGCAACTTTATCATGACAATACACCCACTCATGCATCATGTCTCATACAGAGTTTTTTTGTGAAACATCTCATCACCCAGGTGGCTCAGCCCTGTACAGCCCATATTTGGAGCCCTGTGACTGCTGGCTTTTCCCCAAACTAAAATCACCTTTGAAAGGGAAGAGATTTTGGACCGTCTATGGGATTCAGGAAAATATGACAGAGCAGCTGATGGTGATGGGGAGAACCGCATGAGGTCCCAAGGTGCCTACTCTGAAGGGGACTGGGGTGTCATTGTCCTATGTGAAATGTTGTTTGTATTTTGCATCTTCTTCAGTAAATGTCTCTTTTTCATAGTACATGGCTGGGTACCCTCTGGACAGACCTCATATAGAAATGACAAAAGATACTTGATGTATTTGCTGTTAAATGCCACAAAAGTTGCGTTTACTAAGATACTGTTAATCCAAGTTGCACACGGAAGACACAGAACCCACATTATGTGAAAGATCTTCTACAGACATTAATGGTGGCAGATGAGTGACATTGGCTCCCCTCAATACTGCACATGTGGCTTATTAGAATCAAACGTCCCCAAATACAGGATGACACAACGTGGGAAGATCGCTGCACTTTTTAAAGCATGTTCCTTGATGACACATATTCTTAATTTCTTTGAATTTTTCAGGGGACCACCCATCAAGTAATGCTACCATGAAGAAGTCTATGTTCAGTGGACAGGAGGGAATGACAGACCAAACAGAACGCGGACCAGAGTCACACCCAGGAGTCTAGTGGTGACGGGGTCCTTCAGTTTTTCTTCTACAGATTTCCAGGGCAAGGGGTGACAATTACTCCAAAAATTCTGAGGGAGCTGATGAACCTTCATAATACGGACAAAAAGAAGAAGATCACGAAACTTAGGTCAATAGAAACTGAGGATTGAAAATAGGATGAAGTTGGGTGCCCTGCTGGAATCTATGATAATCTGTCTCAAATATCACTTTTAAAAAAATGTTAGAACCTGCCTTCCACATATTAAATATCCCTTTAAAATCAACAACAACAACAAAATCCCACTATACAAGGAAATCATTTGCTAAGTAAAGTTGCATTGCATCTATTAATGGCCTTAAATATTAGTTTTCCAAGGAAATATGCTGAATAGTAATTTCGAACAGTTGTTAAACATACAGATTTTTTGATGTCAAATAAACTTGGATTTGAATTCAAGTTTAAAATTTAAAATTTAAGGCCCTGGCTGGTGTAGCTCAGTGGATGAGCGTGGGCCTGCGAACCACATGATTGAGGTTCGATTCCTAGTCAGGGCACCTGCCTGGGTTGTAGGCCAGTTCCCAGCAGGGGACTCACGAGACACAACCATACATTGATATTTCTCTCCTTCTCTCCTTCCCTTCCCCTTTAAAGATAAATAAATAAAATCTTTTAAAAAAATTTAAAATTTAAAAACTTTTGACTTTTGATAAGTTACTTAATTGTTAATAAAGTTCAGTTTTATTTTTTATTTTTATTTAAAATCATTTGCTAAGTAAAGTTGCATTGCATCTATTAATGGCCTTAAATATTAGTTTTCCAAGGGAATATGCTGAATAGTAGTATCGAACAGTTGTTAAACGTACCGATTTTTGATGTCAAATAAACTTGGATTTGAATTCAAGTTTAAAATTTAATATTTAAAAACTTTTGACTTTAGATAAGTTACTTAATTATTAATAAGGTTCAGTTTTCTCTTCAGTACATGTTAATAAATATTTACTCCTCTTATGGTAAATTTGAGGGCTATTGGAGATAAATTTTTAAAAACGCAGAGCCAAGCACCCAGCATATGGAAGGACAAAGTTCAATGTTAGATATTAGTGTCACTGTCACCAACACCCCCACAGTTATCACCTAAAAAATGCCATACTATCTCAGAACTTTCTTCAGGAAGCAATGAGACCAGTTGTATTTTTAATAATAATTGTAAGATAATATTAAAGACTGGAAGAAACATCATAGCTACTCTGGGGGCATCTCTTGTTCCAGTTACTAAAAGTTGTAAGTAAAACATTAAAACAAAGACAGAGATGGTAGTGGCCAAATGCTTTTTTTGTGATCACACACAACTCTCAAAGTGATTGTCTATGAATGTTCATGAACACTGACTGTAATTAAGTCACAGATATTAATAAGGAGGCCCCCTGTTTCCTTTACAGTTGTAAAAAGAAGACCCCTATGTACTGGGGAATGGCTTCTGTGTCAGACAACGGTTTTGGACAATCAATCCAGGCACGTCATCGTGGATGGTGGTGTTTGATGCTGTACAACTGAGCACGCTCCTTTAAAGCAGGAGCCATGTATACTTATTTCTGTACTCCTTCATGTATCCACTAGAGTGTCTGGTGTAGAGTAGATGCTCAATAAATACATGGTAAGCAATAAAATATAAGGGAGATGTATTAAGTATTACGTATGTATTTTTTTCAGTAATACTAACTGGATAATAGTTAAAGGTAGTTAAGAGACTTCACGCGTGCTTCAAGCACGACATCAAAAAATTTTATTTATATATTTTAAAAACTTTATTTATTTATTTTTAGAGAGATGGGAAGGGAATGAAAAAGAGAGGGAGAGTAATCAATATGTGGTTGCCTCTCGCACGCCCCCAACCCGGGACCTGGCCCACAACCCAGGCATGTGCCCTGACTGGGAATTGAACCAGTGACCCTTTGGTTAGCAGGCCAGCACTCAATCTACTGAGCCACACTAGCTAAGCCTAAAAAAATGTATTTTATTTAAAATATTGAATTTTACAGTGGTCATATCCTGAAGGGAAATGGTGGGAGACAAATCTTGTTTGGCTTGTTCTCAGTCTCACTGGATGTGTGACATTGGATTCCTCGTCAGAAAAAGGTGAATCATAAGACTGAAGAATTACATAGCGCACACTATGAGCCAGGTACTGTTCCGAGACCTTGACACGTGTTAACTCATTTAAGACTCACAACAACTCGAAGATTGGGGCACTGAGGGTGCTCAAGGCAGCACTGCCAGCAGACACACAGAGTTAGGGCGGGGGGCCCGGCTCTCGAGGATGTGCTTTTGACTATTACACCCTGCTTCTGAAAAACACCCAAAAAGGAAAGAGTGCACTATAGGACCACACAATCATCATGTGTTCTCACCACAAACAGGCCTCCACTAGGTGATTTCTCTCCCAAATAGCCTCGGAATAAAGTTCTAGGGAAAACAGCCTCACGTGATGGTTCCAGGACTTTGACATTCCCTAAAAATCAAGGAATTGTAAAAACGATGTAGTAATCTTATGACGAGAGTCTGAAGTCAGTGAAGGTTATGAGAATGCATCTAAAGTACAGAGACTTGAAACTTGGATTTGGGTTTAATTATCCAAATTATAAGTAAAATTCAGACTGACTTTAGGTTTTTCTCCTCCCCAAAGCTCTAACTGTCCAGTCTGATCATCCCAGAACGTGGCAAGAGTTATCCCTGAGCTTAATTCCACTTCTAGTTTCCTATCATGAAGGCCCCACTCTGGTCTTTTAATAGGTAAGGATTGTAAAATTAACATTTTTAGTATTTTTTTGGGGGGGAGGTTAAGGTTGCATCGTGTGGCTGGGGCCTGAGGAGAAAATGTGCGAGCTGAAAGTATTCTAAATTGGTGTCCCATGCTGTCTTGTAAATCATGGGACAGGCTGGGGGATGACCAGGCATGACCTTTGAAAATAGAAGCAGTGACCAACACACCGGCCGCAACACAGCAGAAATGGGCCGTCATTGATTTCACTGTCTATCCCAGTCATTGCCTACCTATCCGCTCCCCATGCGGAGGAGTATTGACGAACCCTCCCTCGCTCCTCTCCAGGGAGCTGCATGTTTGAGGACTCGCAGAAGTCACAAGCGAACCACTTAACAGAGAGCCCTTTCCCTGGGAACGTAAATTGCCTTTATTATGTAATTCGGTTCTGCTACACTCATCTGTTACCTGAGCTTTTATTTTCTTGAATTTCTAAGTGGCTGTATAAAAACAAAGCAGTTACCCAATGATGCCTTGTGGTGTGCTACAGAGGAAGATTTTAAACACTCGGGCTTTAAAGAAGAGAGCTTTTAATGTGCCTCGGATTTTCTTAACTTAGGCAGGACCTGTTAACAGTGACTTTTACATTTCTACCTCAACCGTAAATCTTAAGTTATTTCAGTAACTTAATAAAAACACAGAGTTCACTTTGTTATGCAAGGTATAGTTTTTTGGCTTGAAAATTTAAAGTATCTGTTGGCATATTCTGTGCAATGAAATAGGAATATACAAAAGAAAACAAATTCAACGGGTCACCTCATTTTAATATCTCTGGACTGAAGATACTTCAACGGTGAAGTGGGATGGTAATGAAGAATTTCCCTGACTACCTCTTTTAAATCAAGACAAATGGGAGGCCAAACAGGATTAAAAGTATTTACATATATGCATAAAAGTTTTCACAGGATATTTTTAAAAATAATGAGTTTATCAAGTAATGCTATATTTTAATCAGTACTCTGGAAGCAAATTAATTAAAATGCCCTGAAATCGAAAGTGACTTCTATATACAGTAAGAGTCACTTGTAAGACAGTAACATTTGCACTTGGGTATTTAGTCTTCAGAATCTGGATATTGGAGCATGAAGAATACCCAGAAACCACCATCACTGCCAATCATTGTGAGCCTACTGTGTGCCTAGCACTATAACGGGAGCTTTACACTTGTTACTTCCGATTCTCTCAAACACACATGAAAAACAAATCGAAGCCCAGTTGCTCGGATGAGAAAATACAAGCACAGAGAGGTGAAGTAACTTCCTCCAAGTCATAAAGCTGGTAAATAGTGGTGTCTTCCCCTTTGGCATATCAAGAAGAGTTGATACTTATCTTGGAAATGAGAAGACCATATTGACTCAGTTTCTCCAAAGTGACCTGATTCTTTCTTCTTCTTCTTCTTCTTATCATTATTTTTAGTCTAAACTGGTAGGGTGCATAACTTGAAGGCTATGTGATGAACCAAGCCCAAGGAGTCAGCAGGGGAAAGTCCTCTGAAGGTGTGCACATTCCCTAAATACCAAAGCTGATTTGTGCTTGGCATAATCCTGTACTTTCAAATGATATTTATCTGGTTTCCTAGCTTTGAACAGTACTTAAGTATGTTTCCAAAGAATCTGTTTGGTTTGGAAAATGACATTAATTTTAATCTAAAGAAAGAAGCATATAATTTCCTACTTAAAAAAAAAAGTTTTGACAGCCCTGGCTGCTGTAGCTCAGTGGATTGAGCATGGGCCCGAGAACCAAAGCATCGCCAGTTCAGTTCCCAATCAGGGCACATGCCTGGGTTGTGAGCCAGGTCCCAGTAGGGGGTTGCAAGAGGCAACCACACATCAATGTTTCCTTCCCTCTCTCTTCTAAAAATAAATAAAGTCTTTAAATAAAGAAAGAAATGTTTTTGACTAGATGAAAACAAAGTCACTTTGAAAGGCAGTCAATTATCAGCCTGCTTGAGAAAAAAAAATGGGTTGCTCCATTCCTGTCTGAGGGACTACTGCTGATATTAGCTTTGAGTTTAGACTGTCACTCATTCATTCCTGGCACTACTGCCGAGTCCCTTTTGATGCAATTCTCTAAGCAGTGTAAAGCCACATACGTGTGTGACATGTGTGATATTCTACATTCATTCACTTGTCTGGCAGTTTATCTCCATGGTCGATGATTAGATCCCTTAGACAGCAGGGTGCTGGTGAATGATCAATGAGTGGCTGTCTGAAATAAGAAAAAGAGCCTGGATTTTCACTGATTCCTGTGGTGGAAATCCTCCAATGTGGCTGGATTCAAGGCCAACATCAAACATGGGGTCGTGGAACATAGACAGGAGAAGAGGTGCACGCCCAGAGCTATCAGAGCACAGCTCAAACATAATCCTTTTACAAAAGTGGTTCTGAAATTATGATCACCTGGAAACTTACAGAAACACAAATTCAGGGGCATATCTGTCATCTGAACCTGAAACTAGAGGCGGAGCTGAGTAATCTGTATCCTAACACACCTTCCGGGTGATTCTGAGGCATACCGGAAACAGTCGCTGCACACTGCCACCTGCAAGTCTGGCCCCGTTAGCAGTTAGCACGTCTACGAGGAGGAACCATGACCTTCTGAAGTCAGAGGCAAGAAATGAAACGAGAAGATGTGTACACTACTTTAGTTCTACCGGGGGAGGAACAATGACTACATCTTGAATTTTCTTAAACACATGTAAGCTCTGTGAACTATTCCCCATAGACATAATTCTAGGAGATAATGGTTCCCCTACAGACTCACTTGAGACAGCAACTGACACCTGAAATGAAACTTTTTAAAGCAAATAAAAAGTCCTATAGAAACAGTAGCTTACTGCGTGGCTGTTTTCCCTTAGTTCAGTCGGATTTTATTTTGCCAAACTCCATTTCCACCAACGTCGAAAAGAAACCACACAACTGAAAAGACGCACCTGTTGTACCAAGTGATTCCCATATGCGAAGTTCCAGCACCACATTACATAAGCCATAGTTTGGAGAAAGAGTTAACCGAAGCTATCTTTCATAATATAAAATTATGCAATTAAACTGAACTTAAACTGAACATAGTCTCTGAGGTAAGAATAAATAAGAATACCTCTTTTGAAAACATTAATATTGTGTACTTTTCTAATGTTAAGTAAAAACACATTCAGATTTGAAAATTTACTTCAACCCAACAAAATGTGTATTAGGCAATGGAGTTGTTGATGGGTTCTGCTACAATGGCGGGGAAGGGGTACCTTTCACCACAGGTCACATTCTAGCAAAGCCTGACCCAGGTCGGAAGCGTTTGGATAACTGTCAGAAAATTAGTGGGAGCAGAGTTAAGACTTGAGACAAATTTCAAGCTGACGTTGAAGGACAGAGAAAGATTGAGAGGAACTCCGCTCCCCTTCCGATGCCCGAGGACTTGGTGGTGCCGCTCAGTGAAGTCAGGAATGACACAGGGGCACAGAGGTTTGGGGGATGCAAAGGAAAGGCACTCCATTTCAGACACTCTGAAATGGCAGTACCCACAGGCACCATTTTTACTATTTGGTGTGCATCGCTCTACAGGTCTTACATGCGTCAAATCATAAATTTTTTCTACAGTCCCCCAAACACGAAACTATGATCACATATGACCGCTGACCAGGTGAGGCCCAGAGTCCTTATGCCTTTTGCTGTGGGCACACAGTTAACAGGTGGCAGAGCGGGGACTCGAAGGAAGGCACACTGCTCTAGGGCACCTGCTCTTTTTCATTACTTCAATTTTCATTTTGGGTGACAATCACGTTCAGTGGTTCGGAAATGGAAATGGAATAACATGGTATTCATATACAAGTCTTGCTTCCACCCCACTCTTTCCTCTCTATCCCTTGTTTGCATGTGCAAATACAAGGAGATAAATATACAAAAAGTGTATCCATGTTTGACACTGTTCTGCCTTTATTTGTTTTTTTAGTTGAGCAATATACCTTGGGAATCTTTCACTACAATATATAGAGAAACTTCACATTCTTTCCCTCTCTTCATCCCTTTTCTTTTAAATGGTGCATTCCATTTTGTGGCTGCACCATGCATACTTTGTTTAGATATTTGGGTTGTTTCCCAACCTGTGTTTTTACAACCAACGACACAGAGAATTACCTGGCACACATATTATTTCTAGGTCTTCAGCTATCTTTGCAGGATCAACTTCCCCAGGTGGGATTTTATAGGTGAGAGGACAAGTGCATTTGTAATTTTGATAGATATTTTCAAAATGCTCTCTGTAGAAACAGTAAAACAACCTGTACTTCTACTCTTAATGTATAAGGACTGAGGGTACACTTTCAACTGCTCTACAATACTCCATGGAAAAAGATACCAGAAAAACATCCCTGTATTGTTAGTGAATAGATGAGAATGAAGACAATGTGAGTGAGTGAGGACACAGTGCAGTTTACAATCTGATATTCAGAAAGATCTCATGGGGTGGATGCCATATTATTCTTTACAGAAATGATTCCAAGGCAGAGAAAATTAAGTGCCTTGCCTGAGTTTACACACCAGCAATTGGCCAAGCCTAGATCTGAATACATATCTTAGCCACTACGATTCTCACTTGCCAAATACTATATCCTCCTAGTGTAACGAAATAATTTCATTGTTCTCTATGGTCTCAATTACATGAAAGTATTTTTCTATTCTAAATTGGAGTATTAATTTGTTAGGCAAACATGGTAATGAAGGTAAACTCAAAATAAGCTCTTTATAGTAAGTCATCCTTAGGATATAATGATTGGGGTGTCTATAACCTTTTGAGAAATACTTTAAATATATTTTTTGTGAGTACCAGATTTAATAAGCCAACCTCAAGAACTTTTATTATAGCTTCTGAAAATTCTCTGCTGTTGCACGGCATGAAATAAAACAAAAATAATCAAAACCAAAAGCAAACCACAAAAATCCACTTTTTGACATCTTTTTACAGGCTGAAGCAAATTGAGGCTCTGTGATGGAAGGCCTCGCGATCTCTGTGGCCTTGGCACTGACTCACTTCCATTTGGGGATGAACTAACGGCTGCATTCCTCTCGGAAACCAATAATTATGCATTTGTTTCCACGCTGTAAATGTTCCCAAAAGTGGGTTAGCTCACCATCAAAAGGGTTCTGGTCATGTCTGCAAATGGCATTGACTTTCCTAGAACTTTCATGAAGGATCAGATAGGATGTGAAGGCTTTTAAAGCACACTGACATATATATATATGTGTGTGTATGCACATATGTGTACATATATATGTATACACATACACACACATAATAATATCAATGATAGAGAGGTCAGTGTCTCTACTTAGTTCTAACCAATGCTCTAAGATTGGTTGCCAAGCTTGTTTGGCCCACAGCTGCATTGTATTCACCACCAATGGTATTTTTAAATAATGCAAATAAATATTTAAGGGAGAAAAAACTTTATAGCTTAGAAAAAGTTCAATCTCTGCCTTTGCTTGAAAAATCTGGAGTTGCACAAACCCACACTTTTGCGAGGCAGCACCAGGGAGGGCTGAGTAGGTGTAGTGCAGCCCTGCTTGGACAAAGGCGTGCTCTGGGCTTGCTCCAGACACAACCATGCCTATGACATTGCCACACCAAGGCTATTTGTAAGACAGGAATAGGTCTCTGAAAAGTTAGGTCTCTTCCAAAGTAACAGGATGAGAACGGATTCTTTTCTTTCAACCGGTCTGTTTAGTTCATTCCAGTTACTGCCTGCACAAGAAACATTGACTGCATAAGCTTTCATAACCCTGCTCTATTTCTCCATGGGGAGAAATTTACTAGGTACCTTTTCTGCAGATGGAGCTAGTGGTGAGACCCAGCAGAGGGGCTCTGAAGGTTAGTCTTTTGCAAAAAAGTACACTTCCAGCAACATCTATGCCCCACGAATACCATCCCTTTCATCACTGACATATCATCAATAGCATTGTATTATTCTTTAAAAAACCTTCCAAAATGAATAAGATTACCCACATACTGTGTGCACCCATCGGTTTATTACATAAAAGCTCTCTGAGAACAAGGGTTTTGTTCCCAAAAGTTTAGAACAGGGCCTGCACCATAGTAGGTGCTCAATAAATATGTGTTGCATCAACAGCAACTTTAAATTACACACTGTGCTGAGTTTCTCTTGCAGTCATTTCTCAAGAGCCACTCTGCATAGGTCTTTCCCCTGCTCAGAGCCCTGGGAGGCTCCTGTGTGACTTATGTTACAGGGATCAGTGGGTTCTTTGTGTTCTGGCCTCTGACTTGACCAAAGGGAAGCACTGGGCAGGAGACCGTTGGGAGGAACAGTCCTTCCCTGAGAGCTGACTCCACTGAGGGTTACAGCCCCTGTCCTGCAGTCCTCTCCACAGTTCTTGGATTCCCACAACGGCTGCCTCCTTCTGCTCCCTCCACCACATGGGTGGTAGCAGCATCCCTGGTTTCTAGCCCCAGGTTAATATGTTACCCCTATCAAGCTTTGTAAATACAGGTACCCCTGCTTTTTGAATTCACTTTACAGCCACTTGGCAGAAGGTACTGCATTAGTACCTGTTTTCCCTAACAAAAAGAAAGGAGTCTGGCCAAAGGAATGCACATATAAGACTTTTCTGCTTTGCTTTTAGAAAGTGAAAATAGCATTTGTTTTTCAGGGAGACTGTAGACCGTAGTGTGCCCCCCCACCCCCCCCCACCCCCCAGCAAGGAGAGTGGGACTGAAAGCTCCTCCCGTGGGAACCACACTCAGCATCTCAGTGTCCAGGCACCCTAGAGTGGCACTGTGTCTGTGACCACCTGTGCTCTCTCTCCTTGCATTTGGTACACCCTTCAGCAGGTGGGTCCTAAGGTGACTGTTTCCGCTTCACTCCATTTCAGTTTGTGAAAGGTTTCGTAAGGCCGCTCCACTTTCGGGTAATGGGGAGACCCGTAGTCCTATTAGAAATCCCTCCTGCCGTTAGTCGTCTGACTCCAGTACACCATCTGTCCCTGCCAGGCCCCTCATGCACTGGTCATAGAGCCTGCCCATTTATTCCCTCCCCTACCCATTACGAAATAATGGAGAAGCAGTTCTTCAGTAAACAGTTGTTTTCACCTTTCCCAGTAACTGAGAAATCTTCACCTGTAAATGGCAGAAGCCGGGTGAGAGCCAGTGTCATAGCTGGCACGGACGCGCCCCCGGTAGAGTTCCACCGCAATGTGGTCTTTGTCCCCCTTGTACAGGAGGACCCCACTGTCTTCATCTGTAGCGATCTAGGAGGAAGGACCCTTATGTTAGTGGCATGCACAGTCACCCCAACACACTTCATCCAAAGAAACCAGACTGCTGAGTAAAGGGTCTTTACTATGGTTTAGTTTTTCCTTATGGCTACGAGAAAATATTAACACACCCTGAAATGATTACTTGCAAGATAACTTAGTCTACATTACTTTGTTGCAAATAAATCCCTAAAGAAGTTTAAAAGGTGTTTCTTTTTTCCATTCATAAGCATATTTTTACTCCTTCTATACACACTGGCAATGACAAAGCTTAAAGATGCATGTCCCATAAAATATGCAAAAATGAGGAATTTACATACATAATGTATACTTCAGGAAATTAACGTCGATAAATATTTTCCACATCATTACGGTGCACAGTATTTAACGTAAATCAAGCTTCCTCCCGTTAGATTTCAAACTATATTTTCTCAGCAGAGAATGATAAAATCTAATCAGGAATAAAGTGGTCATGTTTCTGCTCGGTTGAAAAAGAACAATAACAAATACTCAAGTAAGCACCACAGGATGGGCTTGAACTTTCTTTTCCGGAGCTTTTCACTCTCCTGCTCATTTGGCCTTACTTATGACACACGTGAAATGTGACTGCGTTGTTTCTCATAGTTCACGTAAAGCAGCAAATTCTTCACAGTTACAGCATGGAAAGACGGACCTCTCTTCATCCTGCTTTGTGGCTTTTTTATGGCTTCTGAAGAATTTGTTCTGTCCAAGTCAGTGATGTCAGTGGTAGCTACTTCTCATGACAATCCATTGTGGCCAATGTTGGAAGGCAGGAAGCGATTTTTAAAAAAATAAAATGACTGTCTTGTTTGCAGGGTCCTCTTCCTCATGACTTCTGAAGAACCCCCACCCCTCACTGGAGGGCCAGGGTAAACCAAATACGATGAGGGGTCTACAGGAAGTAGGCTAAACCCACTTGAGTTCAAAACATTAAAACATTTTGCTTTCCAGGTAAACAAACACACAGCCTCCCCCCCCACCCCCCAATGTCACCTACATGGACTGATGACCTCTAATCTAGTCTAACCTTGTCTATGGGGATCTGAATCCCTGACTCAAAGCTACTCGGTGACTTGGTGGAAAGACCAGCAATAAATCTGAGTTTGGTCATTTCGTGCCTATCCTCGAAGGTTCTGCATGAAAAGTGAAAAGACGCTCGCTGAGATTTTGCTACAGTGCGTTGTGTCCCACCTGTTCTCTCCTCAGCGGCACGTTCTCGAAGAAAAGCCTCCCCGTGCAGATTCTGAGCGGCAGAGACATGCAAATAAACGACCAAGAAGCCTCCTCCCAGGCACAAAACAAGGAGATATATTTTCTGGCTGTGTGTTTTTTCAAACGAGTAGTGAATAAAAATACCTAGTTCCCATTTGGCTGGGAAGCATAAAAATGCTGGCGAGAAGACGGAAGCTTTCCCTCGGTGAGCACGGCCTGTCACCGTGTTCTGCGGGCTGTAACTGTCTGTGCAGGAAGCCCTGTCACTCACAGAGTACCGCGGATGTGTGCGCTTTAAACCTGAATTTGGCTTACGAGATCAGCTCTCGAGAACGCCAGAAGTCTTACCTGAAGCGTGATGTTCGTTTGGGGCCGAACCTTGGCCGAAGGAATTTGAAGGTAGGACTCTTTGTTTACAAAATTCACACTAACCAGCTTTTCACACTTCTCCCCCTGGTAGCCAGGCAAACACTGGCATATCGGCTCGTTCATCCTGATGATACACTGGGCTCCGTTCTGGCAATCAAAATTATCACAGGGGCTGGTCCTCGGGAGGACCATGGGTGGGGAAAATTCACAGAACAGGCCACTGAAGAAGAACAGACATATGTTGGTTAGATTTTACTCAATTGCCAACGTGAACTGAGTCCTGTGCGACCCAACTCCACACACGGATGTGCCTTGCTCCTCTCACCTGTAACCATCGGGGCAGGTGCATGTATAGCCATTCACCGCATCCGTGCAATGGGCTCCATTTTTACACTTGTGATCCTGGCAGTCGTCGAAATCCACGTCACAGTGCTCACCGATGTATCCTGGTGTGCAGTCACATCTGCGTGAAAAAGCAGGGAAGTGGTTTCAAACCCAACTGGGCCAAAGTGACAAAAACAGCTGCATGCATCTAGAATGGGATGGCACCGCCTTTAAAAACACATGTCAACAGGCTCACAGGGCCCCCCAGATGAAAAGAAGCCTAGGAAACAGTGCTGGTCTGCAAAGCAGCCCATGGCTTCTCATGTGGTCTGGCAGAGGAGTGGGGCTTCCATCGCCCCCATGAAAGTGAGGATCCACGATCCAAATAGGAACATAATCATTGCACCAGGGTTGCTGCCTTCTGTCCACCATATTTGCTTTCCTACTTTCCTCCTCCCTTTCTCTCTCCTTCCCCTCTACCCTTCCTCTTTTTCTCTCTTCCTTCTTCCCTTCTTCCCCTACTTTATTTGCCTACAGGGTCTTCTATTTGCAGCTTTAATTTGCGGGGAACCACTGCCTGGTTTCAGGAGTGGTAACTGCCCCCCATGGATAAGGCTGAGTGAGCGACCTCTGGACTGGGAGTCCCTGAGGAGACAGAGCTTATCTCCCTGGCAGGAGCGCTGCTTCCACTTCATCCATCTCTGGCCCCAGTGCTTGGTCCGTTAGTGACGGGTAAGACCCCTCAGAAGGGGGACAACCTAAGCCAGACACAATCACTTGGAAGACCCTCAAGAAAGGACTTGGGGGCTTCAGCAAAGAGGGAGTGATAGACCCTTATCCCCCAGCTATTCTGACATAGCCCAAGTCCCCATTTCCATCTGGGAGAAGTACTTCCTGGCTCAAATCCATTTGAGCCTAAAAACCTATGATGGGGGATCCAGGGTGATTGGGCATAAGAAAGAGCTCCTAAAAGTCCCGTGAAACCTGCTTTGCTTAGAATGCTCTCATTTAAATGATAAGGATCCAAGCAATAAGTTTGTTCCTCAAAGTTTTATGGCTCTTTAGCTATCTGACCCTGACAGAGAACAAGCCCTCATAGTTATTTGAATGCTATCTATTGCTTGATCCTTCCCTGTATTCTTGTGCAAAACAAACCCAATAAAAGCCCATTAAGGAAAAGGCTCTTGGTCCTTCTCCTGTGAGAGATTGACCAGCTTTCCTCCCCAAGCAGATCATGTCTTTGCAGTATTATTTTCACCCGATCATGGGGGATCTTTCTGGCAGAGATGCCCCCACACTAGTTGATTTGAGAAGTTGAGATGATAAAATTGCTCTGTTGTCAAATTTACTAACAATATTAAGCAATTGTTTAATGTATAACATTAAAAAAACTTTCTAGTCGAGAATAAATACATTGGAATAAAATATATGTTTGTGAAAAATTATGTTAATACTGGATACCCTAACTCATCCTAAATCCAGATAATCATTATGCCCTATTGGAGCTGACCTAATGGGGTGGGGCATGGGAACCACAACTTGGGGGCCAGACTCTGGGACAGCTTCTCAGCCTGTTCCTCTGGGGCTGCAGGGGCAGAAGGGTCTCGGCTGCACTGAGGGTGAAGAACCAGAGATAATAGGCTGCTGTCGCTGTTCTTTGAGCACTTCCTCTGTGCCAGACCCTGTGCTTTACATGGACTCACTGAATGCTCTCCCCAGCCCGTGACATTGGTGCTATCTCTACTCCACCCTGCGGGTGAGGAAACTAAAGGACATGCCGCTTAACTACCTTCCCCAAGGACATTCAACTTGTAGGTGCCGCTGCCAGAAACTGAACCCAAACAATCCAATGAGGGAGCCTGGATGCTCGCTGCACAGGCTGTTGGATAATCCTGCAGGGCCCTCTGCAAAACCTGTTGCTTGCTCGTGCTGACTATTGCAGTCTCTGGCCGTGACATCAAGGACTCAGAACTTCCAAGCTGCCTGAGGGAAAGTAGTGTGGCAAGTATGGTGGTTTTTAAACTATGTTTTGTGGAGCTTCAGGGACCATGGCACCCCCAAAATACGGCTGTAGCAGGGGTGGGGTGCTTCTGGTAGCTTCCTTCTACCCCCCCTCTTCCTCCAGCCTTCTCTGATTGCAATTCATTAGTTTTATGCATTGGGCTTCCATGAGTATTTCTGTCTTGGGTTTGCTGACTTAAAAAAACAAATAAATCAGGGAACTACAGGTTAACTTTACAGAATTTGGGCCTCATTGTCAGACACAAATGGGTTTGTATGCTGGCCTCATCTTTAAGTGTATGTTGTCTTGACCAAGTTACTTAATCTAAGTGTTTATGTAACATATAAAAAATAAAATAACTTCCATCTCGTAGGTTTGTTAAATGGTTAAGTAAAAACACTACCTGTAAAGCAATTAGATAGTGTTTGAAATGTAAGCATGATCAATAAATGGTAGGTATTTTAAAAATAATTCTACTAAGTCTATCAAAGTCTTCATGGTTACGCTGTAGCAATTACCCACTTTTCTATTTCAAAGCCATGAGGGTTTAAGTGGATGAGGATAATTGAAAACACCGATGTGGATGTGGACATTACTGAATGCCAAGGGTTTTGTCTGCAAATGCAAAATCTGGATTTAAGAGTTGCCGGGGAACTGATGAATGAAAATAAATGGAGTATCACAGAGACCTGCAGCTCTGCATGTACGAATTAAGAAATAAAATGAGCTCACTGCATAAGCATGCTTGCCCTAGAGCCAGCGGCTTTAGTGCTAAATCATAACAATGCAAAGTAAACAAGTCTGAAGTTAAATGGATCCTAAGTGGCCATAGACATTCTCAAATAGATGGACAAGCACCAGGAAGAGAGCTCCTGCCCGTGTTAATGTGAGCAGGGCTAAAGTGCTGAGCACTAGAAGAAAGAAGAAATGCTTTGAAACATTATGAATTATTTATCTGAGAAAAGAAATCAAAGTAAAAGATAAGAGAACCATACATTCACCATCATGGATGTCTAAGAGCTATTTTATATTCTCTTCTCTACAAATATCATTTTTCAAGCCCATTATAACTTAGAGTTACATTATGACCAACTTTTTCTTTGTCTTTCTTTTGCTCCTCAGATCTCATTTGAAAACAGTAAGAACCTATCTAATTAGAAATGCCTTAAAGTCTGTATTATCAATAAAAGCTATCATATTCCCTCAACTCCATTATCTGTCAAGGAGTGAGGAGGAAAGCAATGACTATAAACTACACTGTTTGGAAGCCCAAAAGCTGACAAAGTAAGATGCATGCTTGAAAATCCTGCTTATGGCATATCATGGTCTAAAAATATCTCAAAGCAATTTGGGAGATTTATGGGGTATATAATAAGCTGGAGAAGTAAAACCAACTCTCTTAGCTTAGTGATAAGAAAATGAAGTTGAAGGAACAGTACAACTTGTCTAAACAATGTTTGTCAGTAGAGATTTTTTCTTTAGCAGCATTTATCTAGTTTTGGTTTTTAAGTCCAGTTTTCTTAGAAGTGCCTCCCCTACTATGTGCGGTTCTATGTCTGTGGGAGTGATGGCACATGCTGTGACTTCACCCATTTTTTGCTAAGCTACATCCAGCTGTAAACAAGCTCACACATTCCTATTGAAAACTCCTAACCCATAATCCTGTAAGCTGTACTCTTAAGAGTGTGCAACCTCAAAAAGTTAAAAAAACAGAACTACCTTATTTTTTAAATGATTTTATTTATTTATTTTTAGAGAGGGGAAGTGAGGGAGAAAGCAAGAGAGAGAGAATCATCAATGTGTGGTTGCATCTCATGCACACCCCACTGGGGGCCTGGCTCGCAACCCAGGCATGTGCCCTAGACTGGGAATTGAACTGGCCACCCTTTGGTTTGCAGGCCAGTACTCATTCCACTGCGCCACACCAGCCAGGGCCAGAACTACCTTATGATTCAGGAATTCCACTTCTGGGTATTTATCCAAAGAAATCCAAAACACTAATTCCAAAAGATACATGTGCCCCTATGTTTGTTGCTGTATTATTTACAATAGCCAAGATGTGGAAGCAGCCTAAGTACCTACTGATAGAGGACTGGATAAGGAAGATGGAGCACATATATATACAAAAGAATATTACTCAGCCATGAAAAGAATGAAATCTTACCATTTGTGAGGGCATGGATGGATCTAGTGGGTATTATGCTAAGTGAAATAAGTCAGACAGAGAAACACAAATACCACATGATTTCATTTATATGTGGAATCTAAAAGAACAAAATAAATGAATAAACAAAACAGAAACAGACTCAAAGATACAGAGAACAAACTGATGGTTGCCAGAGGGGTGGGGGTCTCAGGGACTGAGTGAAAAAGCTGAAGGAATTAAGAAGTACAAATTGGTAGTTACAAATAGTCATGGGGATGTACAGTACAGCATAAGATGTATAGTCAATAATATTGCATTAATTATGTACGATGCCAGGTGTGTGCTAGAATTATTGGGGTCACTTCATAAATTATATAAATTTCAAACCACCATGCTGTCCACATAAAATTCATGCAAAATAATACTGAATGTCAACTGTACCTGAAAAAAAAAGGTGTGCAATCTAATTGATAATAATCGAAGACATTGAATTAAAGATTTGTTTTTTTGAAGATGAACTTCCCCATTTTGTAATGATCTACATTAAGTCTCACTAAAACTTTATCTTACAAATACATGGCATGAAGTCCCGTGGAACCTGTATAGTAGATATGCAGCTGTAGACAACCACCTTCTTTACTGACAAATTTATCTGAGAAATGACATTTGTTATGTACGTGATGGACTTTCAACTTGCCAAATTCAACTGTGAGCAGATTGAAGATGTTAGGAGTTTAAGTAATTTATGCACAGTATTTAGATGAACTAAAACACAGCAGAATTTTGTATAAAATATTGATTTCAATAAGATTTTTGGTTTTTACATAGGATTGTCATCAAATGGAATTGACAGGTCCTGCCACTGTGCATTTTCCAACATGATGAACTGTACACAAAGCTGTATCAAAAAACAAATAATAAAACTTGAGAATAAATATTTTATTCAGATTGACCTTTAAAGGCAGTGGGGATCCTGGTAATACCGACCCTTACCTCCCATCCAACAGAGAGTATATGATGGTCTGTTGACAAATTTCAGAATGTTCGAGCCCCAGCACAAATCCCATCTCTTCTCATAAAACTCTTCCTGACCTGAATTTTTTTTGATTCTCTGAATCTTATGGCAATTAGGCCTGAGTCATCTCACAGAGAAAATAAAGCCTGTGGACGCGAACAGCTATGAAGCAGAATAAAAGCATAAGATGGCAGATGGCCATGTGCCCTGACCCATGACAGGTGCTCAATAAATACTGTGTAAAGGAACAAACAATGTTCTTGTCTAGTCGTCTGAAATCACAGCTCAACTCCTGAACTCGACTGTGTCATCCCTGAGAATCCAGCTTACCTTCCATAATAAACCAACTGCAAGGTTAATAAATTGCCAAACGTAGAGGTGACCTGTGTTAGAAAAATCACCCAGCTGGAAGTAAATGTCTGACTTCCAGCTCTGCCAGTGAGTAACCCTGAGGTCCTGGGACAGCCACTGACCGATCCGGGCTGTGGTTTCCGCCCGTTCAAAAGGGAGAATTCATTCGAACAGGACAATCTCTAAACTACTGCTATGTCTAAGAAGAGAAGTTGCTGTTGATAGACCCTGAAAATATTTCAGGACTGTGGCAAAGGTGTAACTGAATTTTGATTCCAAGCATATTTCAGCAAGATTGCTGAGGAAGGCATACAAATGATTTGGAAGTTCTGAGTTCACTTGGAGAAGCCCTCTGCCTGGAGAGACTGTATGCTTTCTCTTCCCACAGGAGACACAGGGAAGGGGAAGGGGCACTACTAATAATTACACTGAGACAACAGGCACACACTGGGACTGTCCCCGGGCAACCTGGGACACGTGCCCCCTCTATCTTCCTCCCCTTGTACAGTTAAAGCATAGCAGCAGATCAAAGACTTTCGGTTTCATTAAACTCTGTATTTTATCAGACTTACATTCAAATGATAAAGCACCTACCAGATATGCCACGCTTATTTGGCCTTCAAATAAAATTTGCTTATCTAGGCAAAGGCTCTTTTACTTCATGCATGCCTTCCTAGGAAGTCGTGGAAAAGAGGAAGCACTCTCTCTCCCTTTTTTTTTTTTAGTGAACTAAGAAAAAAAAGTCCATGCTGTTTATGGCCATTTAGACAAATGCCACTGATCCCAGAGAATATCTCCCTTTAAGCCTAGTGAAGGGGTGAAGGTCGATCCTGAAAGGAAGGTTCTCCTAAACGTGAGCAGCAAGGCAGCCCCTGACTTACTTGTATCCCTTTGGCGTCAGGATGCACTTGGAGTTGTGCTGACAAGGGTTCAGGTCCTGGGCACAAAAGTCCAGCTTCTCCTCACACAACTCGCCTGTGAACATGGCAAACAGTGTTAGTTCATAGAGAAAGGTGATCAGGTTTCAGGCAAGCAGGCTGTGTCATGGGCCTTACAGGTCAGCCCAGCTTGTGAGTGGGGAAAAAAATCACAAGACATGGAAGCAGAAGACGCAAAATTCTCGTTCTGCTGGTCGACAGTCTTATGATTTGGGACAACACAACTGTTGTGATCTGTGATGAACACCTACCCTTTTAGAATATACTGCTAGAATTAGAAAAAGGAAATCTGAATGTTTTTCTCTTTCTTTTCTTCCTTCCCTCCCTCCCTCCCTCCCTCCCTTCCTTCCTTCCTAAGATTTTACTTATTTTTAGAAAGGGGGTAAGAAAGGGAGAAAGAGAAGATCAATGTGTGAGAAATACATCGATTAGTTGCCTCTCACATGACCCCAACTAGGGACCTGGCTCGCTACCCAGGGATGTGCCCTGACTGGGAATCGAACTGGTGACCTCTTGGTTTGTGGGCTGGCACTCAGTCCACTGAACCACAACAGCCAGGGCGGAATGCTTTTCCCTTCTATTGTTAAAAGCATTTTATTTTGGACTTTTTATTGAGGTAAAGCATGTACCCAAAGGATAAATGAATTAGCTAATAAATATCGCAGAATGAGCCCACTCATGTAACCAGCATCCATGTCCAGAAACAACACCGGTTCCCAGCATCCCAGCAGCCTGACTCACGGGGCAAATACCCACTGTCCCAACAGTACCACAGATTAGTTGCGCTTGGTTTTGAGCTTGACATCACTCTGTGTGGACCCTTTTGTGTCTGGCTTATTCTATTCTGTGTCTGAAAAAACAATCCTTGAGTCTTCATAGTCTCCCAGGTCTTATAAGTCTAGAATAGAATATTTTCCCCACTTATGACTTATTGCAACTGCTTCAGAGGCTACTCTTAGCTACATGCACCAAGATAGGCAGGAAAAAGCAAAAGGAAAATCAATCTAGAGAGAGAGCTTTCTCTGAGAACCAGCTAGCATGTAAGGAACAACTTTACCAATAAAGGAGACCTTAGCATCGCCGTGCCGAGTCTAGACACAGGGTTACACTGCATGCCCGACTCTCTCGGGAAACTTCTTCAGATACAAATAACATGATTATAGTTTATTTTCAGATCTGTTAGGCCAAGTAGGATTTTCAGTGAGAAGATTTTCCTAGTCATTGTGTGAGATATTAAGGGGACTAGGGAAATACAAAACGAAAGTTCTTATTTTCTACCTTCCTTCTGTATTACTTTTTCCTTATTTTAGGGGAACACCTACAGGTTGCTGTTCATTTCCAAGGAACTGTTAGAGCTTTTATTTGTCCAAAGTGTGCGGATTTAAACAGCACTGGTTAAAAAATCAGGAGGTCGCAAGACGTCCTTTCATCTTAAGACTGTCCTTTTAGTCACACTTTGCTCCTTGGTAGAAATAGTTGCTTAACAGCTAACTGTGGCATATTATTTACACATCCAGGATCTTTCTCTACGATGCAAATATATGAATGTGCTCATCCAGGTGTTACATCAGTTTGATCTAGGACAAGCTAGGTTTTTTTCTATGTTGTCCTATGAACTAATTGCAACTGCAAGTCTCGTATCTCTTTTATAAGAAGGCTTTCTGTGCCTCTAAATCTGTGATACAAAAAAGGTTTTAACAATGCATGTGTGATGAGCTATTTTTAAACAGGGTTTATCTAAAACTTTCAGTTAGTATTATTTTAAGTAATGCATCTTGATGAAACTTATTCATTATAATTTGTTGTCCCACCATGATGAAATACCACTTTTAATTTCCTAATCAAATCTTGTTGATTGGATTCAGGCTCTTCATAGTTGTCTACATGCAAAGCAGTTTGCAAAACACTGATGATAGAGAGGGACCATTTGAGATACATACTATGTATCATCCCATGTACTTTTCACTTTATACCCAAACAAAAATTGTTTTAAAAATAAAAAAGGGACATATTTTATTTCTTATTCATTTTGATCTGATCCCATTTGATCCAACCCAATTCAACTCAATGAAGCCCACCTAAAGCATAGTTCACAAGGATTTACTATATGGCGCTCTGTGCAGGGCGCTGGGGCTACAAGGATAGATGTGGTAAATGCTGCCCTCAGTCTGTTCTCAATCTACCAGCAGAGAAAGTCTGAGCTGGAGACAGAATGTAGAGAAAAAACTTCAGCTCTAAGAGAAGAAAACAGAGTTTACCCTTTATTCTCTACCAGGTATTTCTTCATAAACTTGGTGTGGAAAGGAGAAAGGAGATGGTGCTAAATAACTTTTGGCTAAAGAGATTGTCAAGTCTGTAATCAGTCCCAGCTTTAAGACTAAGCATGCCAATCTGAATGGGAAGAGCTACATCAATGTCAAGTATTTCTCACCTTGTACGGAATGAATGTTACAAAACTAGCACAGCTGCAATAGTCACCACTGCTAAAGCCGTACAGGACAGTTCTTTGTGACCATGACTCTGACTGTGAAGGACAGTTCTCTGTGACCACACATCTGACTCTCCAGTAAGACTGACTGATTGCTTCAAGAAGGAATTTTCTCCTTTCAAATATCACCAAATATTGTAATGTTAACAAGTATCACAAAAGCATTTGCTGTGTCCCATTACTGCCTAACTCACTTTAAAGCCCAATCTTCCATCCAATACTGTGGCACCTGTGTCTGTTCACTGGCTTATGAATTTACCTCAAATCTGTGCCTGGGTTGATGGTGTTTCATTTTGCCTTAGTAACTTTAATAAGTTCTGTTCTCAAATTTTCCTTCCATTATATGTCCCCTTCTTTATGAAAAATTCCTGGATATTATTAACCATTTGTTCACTATCTACAATTTTTATCTTTGCTTCTACTTATGACACATATTGTATACATTGATATTGACTTATATATATCGTGCTTACTACTGAGTGCCAGACTGTTGTAAAGACTGTGCAAATTTTCAGTCACTAAGTGTTCATGAGAACTATAGAAGGTAAGGTTGTAGGTTGCATTGTTCCAGGTGCATCACATATGATTGATATTTATCTCATTCCCTTTCTTTGTAAGATCATCGAGAACAGAATGCTTGACATATTTGCCTTTATATCATTTTAGAGTATGGTGTGGAGACATACTAAAATAAGAGTTTTTGAAAGAAATAGTCATACTTTTTAAGGGAAAACTCTATCTTGTTGATCTATATTCAACTTGAATTTCATTTAGCCTTTAGACATTTTTTTTGTTTAAATTTACTAAATATTTGCTCATCAGTAATAAATAGCTTATGCTTGTTTCTTTAAAAATTACTTCAGATGTTTCCCTGGGCAAATATCAAACTTAATGTTTTCATTGGACTATTTGTTTACTATGCATTCTAATTGTATTGAATTCTGCTGTACTTTCGGGAAGGCAGTTTTTCACATTCATATAGTATCCCACAGTGTTGAGACCCTGGAGGTGGACTTAAGATGGAAAGTGTAACAAGTCCCATGCACAAGTGCAGGACTTTATGCCACTGCTCAACAGTAAGGAGAAGGGGACACTTGGAAACACCATTGGTTTTTTCAGGAAAAATGGAAATAAAAAGCACTAACAGTTCTGTACTCATCTGGTTTTAGTCACTACTGAAAACTTTCTCCCAAACCTCATAGTATTTAGAAGACATTATGCAATTTTATTGCTCCTCCTCCTCCCTCTTCCCGCCCTCCTCCTTCCTCTGCTTCTCCTTCTTCTCTTCCTTTTCTCATTCTTCTTTAGTGTGTGTAGTCAGAGCAAGACTTGAGTTAGTGGAAAAATCAGGAAAAAAGACATGATTTAGATTTTATAATGGTCCAGGGCCTGAATCAATATCATCAGTGGTTGCCTCCCTTCCCAAGATGATACAGCATGAGGTGACAAAAAAAAGATGATGTTCTTTATATTCCATACATAGTTAATGCTGTGATCTATTATCCCATAAGCGGGTCTTTACGTTTTTAACATGGCATCAGAAGAGATGAGTCAGCCCACTGGAGTGGTTCGGGTCAATGTGATTGATGACAGGTTAAATTTCTGTGCCCTTGAACTCCTCAAAAGACAGGGGTCTCTATACAGACCTTGACTCCATAATTTGGCTCCAACCCAGGAAATTCTATTTACTTGCACTCACCCCTGGATCCATCAAAGTCCCCAATGACAAAACAACCATGTGGAATAGCATGGTTGCTTGGGATTTGTGATTTTCCTGTTGATCAAAGAAGTTAATTTTCCTCACACTTCTAGTTTTCAGATTTTTTTTTTGCTGATGAGGAGCTAAAAAGGTGCATGTGTGTGTATCAGTTGTCTGTGTCTTCAAGAAACAGAAAGTGGTCAACCAGGGAGCCTGCTGTTACCTCTTCAGGATATCAGAGTTTGCGAACGATCCACTCTGTCTCGTGAAGAAAATGCACCACGTGTCCCAAACAGAGTTGTCTTTTTTGTAAGACAGTAATGTCTAGTTGTTGGGTTACTCGTTCCTGCTGCATCTGTCAGGTAAAGAGGGCAGTTCTGCAGTCTCACTGGTATGAGCCGTGTGAGAACAGGGCAAGAGTGATGCCCACTTCCCTAAAGGGTTCTTCCAAGCCTACCCTTCAGGGAGCAATACAATTCATTATCTTCTGAAGGACTTGATGGACTGGTAATGTGGCCACACATCCTGACCTGCTCAGGACAGTCCTGGTTTACACCTGTGGTCCCAAGGTAATTATCGATAGTGCCCCCGTACACTCTTACAGATGCCCTGATTCTGATGATGAATGTCATGGTCACTGTGCAGGTGGAGCAGGGAAAGCTGAATCCTCAGCATTAATGTTCTGTTTGGAGTGAAAAGTGAGCAAGTGCAGAGGGAGAAATCATAGAGAGAAAGTGCTCTTACAGGGTGTGACGACACCTGGGTCACTGAGTTATTGCTTGGCGTGGCCTTCTGCAACTTATTCAGTATAAAAGAGTGGGCTGGCTGCAGAGAAGTGCACTCTTTCACTGTTCTGGGCCCCAGTTCTTCATCAGTAAAACGAGCTTCTGGAATTGAAGTTGTATAAGGTCAACTGCGGCTCTCAAAAGTCTTTTAAAAAATGCTACAGAAGGGATGGATAATGCAGACAGCCAGTTCGCAGAGGAGCGTCACGCTGAGCTGCACAAAATGACATTACTGCAGCCAGTGTTTAAAACAAAGTGTCAGCATGTGCCCACAGCCCCCTAAGGTACCACACTGTGAACATGACTGTAGTGAGGTAGAAATATCAGTGCACTCGGATGGTTCTCCTGGGAACGAGTACCTGCAGTTGGCCTTGCCTCCTGCTTCATTTTAGGTCCATGAACCAAGCTGATATTAATGTTCCTTCTTTTTTAAACACAAGGAACTGTTTCTTTTATCTTCATTTGTGCTTCAGGTATCTCCAGTTACCACTCTGTTTACATTTCTTATGACCAAACTTAACCAAATAGTTTTATAACAGTTCTACAAACTTCTCCCGTGACACCCATGGAGTGATCTGCCTACGGTGTTTTCAGTGAGTCTGATAGGAAATCAGATTTTCAACATTATCATATAGTTTGACTGCCAAGTATGTGTGAGACCCTGAGTCAATGTTGGGAGTCCAGTGGTGAACATCAATGACAAGAAACCCCCTGCTGGGGATCGATATCCCCATTCTCAGGGGGCTTATCCATGAGAGGTGGAGGAGAAGGTATTCATCTGTTGGGTGATAAAGGGGAAGCAGAGAAACGCCAAGGTGCTCTAGGAGAGGGACTGACTGTGAGGGAGGTTTTTCTGAAGTGAGACTTGGATTTGAGGGTGAAGGGGGGTGACCAGAGTGGACAGAGGTTCTGTGCGGCAGGTGACGTGGGCTCTGAGAGATGGGAGGGCGTCCAGGAAAGCACGGTGCCAAAGGAGGCCACACCGTGTGGAAGGGCCATGCAATGGAATGTCTTGACTCTATGAGCAATGGGCCTCACTGAAGGGCCTGAAGTTGGATGATGGCCAGATGACACATGCACTTCGAAGAGAACATTCTGCCCTCAGGATAACAGATGGGTGCACACACGTGGTCATGAGAGATGACTCAGCTTCCACTCAGGAGATATGGATGGTCAGGAAGCCAAATAGAGGGAAGTCTGTGAGGGATAGGATGATGAGGCAGTTGAGAGAAGGAGGTGTCTGGGACTTCTGGCTTTCTTGTCTGTATGATTGGAAGTGCCTTTTTGCAACATAGGTTAGACTGAAAGAAGGTCAAGCTTTCTGGTGCAAAGATCAAGAGTTTTAAATATAGTGATTGGTATTATGGGTTAAGTGTCTCCCCTCCCAGAAATGTATGTTGGAATACTCCAGAAGCTCAGAATATAAGCTTATTTGGAGATATCTCTTTATAGAGGTAGTCAAGCTAAAATAAAATCATTGTGGTAGGCCCTAATACAATATAACTGATGTTCTCATAAAAGGGGGACACTTGGCATAGGAGAGGATGGGCCACAGGAAGGAGGGGACCAACTACAGGCCAAGTACAGAAACCTGCAGCAGATTCTTTCCTCCAGTGCCCCGAGGACCAGCTCTGCTGACACCATGATTTCAGACTCCCAACCTTCAGAGCTGCAAGACAAGGAACCTCTCTGGGTTAAGTCTCCAGCCTGTGGTGCTTTGTTATAGCAGCGCTGGCTGACCAACGCAGGAGGTAAATTCTACATTCATTGCCATTTAGGGTGGGGAATAAAAGTGTTAACTGATGCCACTATTTCTTTTTCAGCCCTCCCTCTGTTCCTCCCTTCCTTCTTCCTTTCCTCTCTCCCTGTGTCTTTCCTTTTTTAATTCATTCCATGTGGCTATTGTCTTCCGTGCGTCAAATTTTTTTCCAGATCTCAGACCTTCTTTAACATAGTCTGTAATAAGTGATGCACAAGGACAAATAAGCGGCCCATGACCATGGCCTCTGCACTGAAAAGCGGCAAGGGCGAACAGAGCACAGCAGAGTGATACAGCCTCACCCTAGTTTCCTGCTGGAGCCTGAAGCCTCTCCGTAAAACCCTGTGAGCCTTGGCTGACCTGGACCAGTAAACCCTACGCCCTCTCTCCAAAGGGAGAGGCAGGACTGGCCACCCAAACAGTAGCACTGACGGCCAATTATGTAAGACATTAGGACATTAAAGGTGACACCACAAACTCTGGTGTCTTATAGAGGGGGAGAAAAGAGAGTCCAATGCCTTGATCCATCAGCTTTACTGTAAACTGGGAGCTTGGCTAGAACTTTGCATACTATCTATACTGTCTTTAGTTATAAAAATCATAATCTGAGAAGTGTTTTATAAACTTAAATTATGTCAAAGACATCAACAGTCAACAGAAGTGGAGGGTACTGGAGTTGAATCCTGTCACCAATATAATTTACATTCTCTGCACACACACTCAAGTTTCTTAAACCATATTTGCCTTAAAAAACACTGCCTTAACTGATGGCACTGTTGCCAATTCTTACCTATAGGAATGCTTTGGCAAATCAATGAATAATGAAAGTACCAACCAGTCTATGGCAGTTAACATTACATGTTTCCTGTACCTAATAATAGTGTAAAAAGAAATGAACTTCTTCTAATAGCATCCTTTTATACGTAATCTGGAGTGAGAATTTTTTATTTGACCACAATAAAAAAGTGCTTTAGTTTAGTAATTTTTATAATACAATGTTGGGGGGAAATATTTTCAGCTCTACCCAGTAAATGATGAAAGGGTGAGCACAACCAAGTCTTTGCCCTGGAGGTTACAATCTGCATCATTTAGAGAGACAAGATGCCCAACTTTCTGGCACCCCTTAAAAGTTCCACTTAGTGACTGGGCTGTGGACGATTTAGCAACTGCTGAGTGACTTATTATTACTTTTATTTGTAACGGAAAACAACATGACACAGTCCCTGAAGTCATTATTACCTCTGAAGAGATTTGTTCTTCATGCAAATTGTGCTAATCAGAGGCAACTCCTGAAGAGTTTCTGGATGAACAATTAATTGCTTTCTATCCACCAAGAATGTGGGCGGCAGTATGCCTCACTTAGGCTGATTCAGTCCTGAAGGCCCGCTTAGCAGAAAACAGCTTGGTCACTTAGTTCCTGGATTAGGATATCTGGAATTTTCCAATTCTAACCGCTGTTTAAACTATTCATTTGATTTACTCTAATGGAGAAATAAAAAAGGGTAAATTGGAATTAAAAACTAACTGTCTCATTTGAGTCTTTCCAAAAGTTAATCCTTGAAATTCGTGTTGGGTATGGTTATGTACCAGAAAAGTAATTTAGATACCGATGGCATGACCTTGTGGGAACACTTGACTGTTGCTGGTTTCTGCTAACATAGCCTGATTATTAATTTTTTTCTTTTCTGTGAAACAGGAAAAACAATCTCAGAGTCCATCTAGGGCTCAGGGGTATATGAAAAAGGTAGGGAGCGTTCTGGGCTGATGTGCAGCCTGTTCTTGTTCCTATTCATAAACGGTACAAAATACTTCTTTGATCCAAAAGGATCATTGATATTGACAATAATGGAAAGGGAGTTTATGACAGCGATCTGAAAAGCTGGGCCAGAATTCTAATGTTAAAGCTAATCGGTTCCGACATTTTCAAATATACTCGTAACGAGGGAGGAAGTCTGGTTGAATTCCCGACAGAATCCCCAGGACACAGACTTTTTGAGGGTCAAATGCATCCTTCTTCAAATATTTGCATTTGAGCGCTTACCTGGTTCAAGAAAAAAGCAGAATAAAGGGACCAGTCTCCCTCTACATGACCTGGCACAGCAAGGAAAGGTATCAAAAAGCAATTTATTGACTAAAATAAATGAGACTTAATTTCCTAACTGCATACTACTTGAGGACCAGGGTGGACACCTTTATTTATATGTTTGTAGCTCTTTTTCCCCTTTGCATTAACTAGCAAACCATCTGCCACGAAGTAGATACTTGGCGGCTGCCGAAAATGTGAATGCTAGCCCTGATTTGACTGCATTTCAAAGGAAAGCATGTTTTTAAATGTTACTAAAGGAGACCACGTGGCATAAGGGACAATACAAAGAAGCAGAGAGAATATAAGGAAGTCTGGTAACAGATTTGCGTTCTGATATCCGGCCTGAGATGGGCGGCCTGTGGACTCAGACTTTCCTGTGATCTCATCTGCCAACTAATGACAGTCCCCAGCGGAAGCGGAGAGGATGAGCCCGAGGATCAGGGAAGTGTGTGCATAAGCACTCAAGTGGTATGTTTGAGAAAGGTGAGGATAAATGGAGCTCAATAATTCACACGACCAAATTAAAAAATTCCATTCAATTCATACTAGAAATTATATATTACCCATTTAGTTTTCTTGTTAGTTGATTTTGTTCATTAGATTCCACATATGAGTGAAATCATATGGTATTTTGTCTTTCTCTGACTAGCTTATTTCATGTAGTATAATGCTCACCGCATCCATCCATACTGTCACAGAAGGTAGGATTTCCTTCCTTTTTTATGGCCAAGTAGTATTTTATTATGTGAATATGCCACAGCTTTTTTTATTCATTCATCCACTAAAGGGCACTTGGGCTATCTTCAAATCTTGGCTATTGTAAACAACACTGTAACGAACATAGGGGTGCTCATATTCTTTTGAATTAGTGTTCCAGGTTTCTTGGGATATATTCTCAGAAGTGGGATCGCTGGGTCCAAAGGCAGATCCGTGTTTAATATTTTGCAGTTACTCCACACTGCTTTCCACAGTGGCTGCCCCCGTCTGCATCCCCACCAACAGTGCACTAGGGTTCCCTTTTCTCCACATCCTGGCCAGCACTTGTTTGTTGATTTATCAATGATGGCCATTCTGACAGGTGTGAGGTGATATCTCATTGTGGTTTTCCTTTTGTTATTTATTCACGTAAAGAAAAACATTCTTTCTCCTCTTACAGACTTTGTAGTGTAGCATGGTGATGGGTGAACTTTAGTAGAGGGTGGACACAGCTGATGGGATGACGGGAGTCATCCCAGGACAGTTTGAACGAATTGGACCCGAAAGAAAAGTACTTCTATTTCCAGCTCTTTTGCTGAGCTGGGCCAGTTCTGTTTGTTACAGACTCGGCTCAAGGCTACTCCCCAGTCACCACAGCACACTGACAGGGGCGGATGCCCATTCTCCATTGTTCTCAATGGTGATGGTAACAACGGCTTTTATGTCCATCAGTAAGTAAAGAACTATTTATAAATAGCACGGTTCTATTTATTTTTTTAGGAGAGCCAACTCTTCCTGAAGATTCCTTTTAAAAACCTGAGGCTCTTTTTTTTGTGTGTTAGCTATCCTGAAATTTGTCCTCTCAGTTAGAAAAAGTTACCAATCTTCACAGCATGATCTTGATCAACAAACAGTCCAGGTCACGCCCACTTCTCTGACCTCAATTAAACCCCACCTTCAGTGTAGAAATACAGGGCACTGCTGCTGAGGGGCCCCAAATTTCTGAAGGCACGTGAGGTACTGATAAATGTCTTCTTGGTGCCCAAATTGGGCACATGGGACACGTGTTCCAACAGGATATCGCCACGGAGTAACCAGCCTCGTGAGGCTGAGTGAATCATAACACTAAATAGGAAGACTCAAAAAACACATGCTCTAAGTCTGGATATTAAAACGTTTCCAACAGGGGAA
The DNA here is from genome assembly GCF_014824575.4 of Sturnira hondurensis. Lineage (NCBI taxonomy): Eukaryota > Metazoa > Chordata > Mammalia > Chiroptera > Phyllostomidae > Sturnira > Sturnira hondurensis. The sequence continues at coordinate 8,061,603 of NW_028073411.1, forward strand.
ATCATTTTATGTTCTCACTTTTGTTCTAAATGATATAAAATGGATTGCTCCATAATGCTTGCTTGCCAGGAAGTTTGGTCAGGCTTTGTAGTCAGAGAAGAGTGTTTCTCTTTGCTTAAGAACTGGTGAAGTGACTACACGATGCCGTTAACTTTATTGGTTTACGAGGAGTGATGACTTTGCGCAGGCAAACTGACCGACCTAGCCTGAACTTGTAAGGAGAACCAAAGCCAGAGATTTTGCCTGGTAGACAGCGGTAATGTTTTATGCATTTTTGTATCACTTTGAATGCTTTAGCACAGTGTCCTGCATGAGGTATTTTCTCAATAAATATCTTCTGAATTTTTAAAATGGAAAAACTTACCTCCCCAATAAATAAACAAAAGGGAGGTGTTTTTCAGGACTTCCTCATCGGGACATTGTAGCTCAATAATGGAGCCAATTCCAACAGCTACTGAAACTGCAGAAATATTTAAATTTGTTTTTAAAATAAATAAACCCAAATTGGTTTGAATGGGACTTGGTTAAGCTGAACTGTTGTTCTGGGTTCAGCGGTCTCTGCCTATTAACTGAGGAGCAAACAGGGTCATTACAATGTTTTCCAAGATTCAAGGGCATTTACGAGGGTTTTGAAAGACTGGAAGATGAACAAAAACCACACAGTATCACTAGGTTGCCAGAGAATTTTCTCTAGTTAAGGCAGACTGCAGGTATGTCTGCAACTGTATTGACTTGGATATAAAAACCTTACAAATTTTGAGGTAGAATCAATAACAGAAGAAGTCATTATTTTTAAGAGATCATAAAATTCCAAAACTATGTATAAAACCTAAACATGCAACAGAATCTAAGAGTCTTTTAGCATTTAATATTTTTTCAAACTTCAAAGTAGAGTAAGGGGGTAAAAAAAAACTAGACTTAACCCTAGGTAAAGTCTTTCCACTTGAAGTAAGCATAAAAAATAACAAAATAATAATGTTAAAAAGACAGTACTGAAAAATATGGGGAAAAAAATTTCCTTCACACAAACAATTTCCTTTAGGTGGAATTTTCTCCATCGAAATAACTGTAAGAATTCTTACGCCACCAGGAATGGCATCAAATCATCTAAGCTGTGTCCATGTAGAGATGATGGCTGGGATTAAATGATGCAAAGCATTTCCATTTCATAGGCCATGTAGGGTAGCCCTTGATGTTTCTGGAGTACAGACTGTGGGGGACAGTGAAGGCCGGTGTCACAGCCAAGGTTGAATGCTTAACAAAGCGCATGTGGACTGCTTGCATCTGCAAGGCAGCTCAAGCCAGCAGCGACAACAGCCAGGACCCACAGGGGTAAACAGGAGATAGATAACCACAAGCTTCAGCTGTATGCGACGCAACTTTTGAAGTAGGCATCTGTTAGACAGCCTGGGAATGGAACAATCTGTGCCTGCAGCATCTCCCTCATTTTGCAAAACATCCTTGACCTCTATCTAACCCATCCCTATAACATAAACATGGGCACCATGTTCAGGGCTCACTGTCTCTCCATCAGAGGACAATGTCCCCCCTGGTCCCTCCTTTCCCTTCAACTGTGTTGTGCCTTTTCTTCATCTCCCGTTGACCCCACTCAGGAACCCCCGCTCCACGCTGAGCACAGCAATAGACATGTAACATTTTAAAATGTTTTCCCACGTGTTCTTCCACATAATTCCGAAATACCTATGTGAGTGGGGAAAATATCATTATCCCTGTGTCACAGGAAAAACAAAAATAAACGAGACTGGGAGGGGTCCCAGAGTCGATAAATATGAGGCGGAGACACCTGAGCTTTCCCCATTAGCGATACAAATTCATCAGTATCCACCTGCCCTCAGTGAGGGAAAGTAGCCTGGTCATCAGGGACATTAATTAATTAATTATACGGGCACTGAGTAGACACTTTCTTGCTTTTCTCACGTGCAGGTAAAACAGATTGCTTGCCTATACCTGAATTTTGCGGCTACCCGTACTTGTTCCCAACGCACTGAAGGGGCCATTCTGTGCGGCAAGCTGAAGACACAGCAGAAGGACTTGTTCGGCATCATGGGTTCGTTGGAGCCACCGTGGGATGTACGAGCATTCTGGGGCTGGAGGACAGCCGGTAAGGGGGGACCGGTTCCAGCGCAAGCCCCCTAGTTAGCCTGCATGCCTTGGGGTCAGCTGGACTGAGGCTCACATCCGGACCCCTTTTTACAGGGTGTGAATCCCTGGGCGAGTGCTTTCTCACTGTTTTATACAGGTTAGTGCTCAAATCCTTATTGTTCCTATCTACGGGGATTTTAAAAATTAACCATACGCCAGCTAGTTACAGAACCTCTTTTTATGTGAAAAAATCACCCTCGATGTTATAAAGAAATTGGAATTTCATTTCTAGTTAAGATTTGGATTTAAAAACAGAGAATGGTTTGGCTGCTTTTAAAAGCAAATTCGGTCAGCAGTGGACGCTCGGAAATAAAAGACATCTTTTATAACATGAGCAGGAAATTCAGTCAACACATGAAACCACGTGGTGATTTAAAACACTATCACACTGCCAGGCTGGCCCCTGAGGGTGTATAGAGCTGTTTAAGGGCATATCCCTGTGACAGAATAATTGCTGTTGTGTTTCTGAGATACAATCAGACCTCGGACACCTCTGCCTCCGACCACCAATTGCTTTGGTACTTGTAAAAAGGAGAGATGACATTTGACTAAGAATGGTGTTGGGTGCATTAATCCACAGAGAACTGACCAGGCTGTATTTTTACATCTTTAAAGTATGAAACCATTTTTTCAACTGTAATGCTGCACGTGGTAAGAGAAAGTGACCCAACACAGTAAATCACCCAAACAATGCCACAGGAAGAAACGAGTCCTCAGCAAAGGGGGACAGGGCGAGCTGCCGTGTAATGTCCCCACATGAACTCTGCATTCTTACTACCAGGGCTTCCGGCACAACTGCAACCGCCCACACAAGCACCTACCGGGCCCCTTATCCGGTGCTGTGCCTGCACCTGCCTGGCACTTGAAGGCCTTTGGTCAATGGAATGAGCGAAAGTCCAGTGTTATTCATACTAATTCTGAATCTTCAAGACAACATTTCACAAAGGTTCCATAGTGATTCCCTGAACACGCCTACTAGCTCCGTCCGTTCCTTTCCTGGCCCCTGATATATTTGGGGAGCTGCGTGGACCCTGTTGATGTCCATGATTAAATACAGTTCTTTTTTATGCTTTAAAAATACTGCCTAGTATTCACGATATAATATAATATGAATTTGACAATGCCATTTTATAAGCCAACCCCTCGGGCTTTATAATATTTACTGTATAAAATGTTTTGATAAATGTAGACACCTCTTAATATTTCTCCTGTTCCAAACTACTAAAGATATTCGTTTAATGTTATTGAAAAATTCCCACTACTGAAAACATTTTTCTATCTAAACCCTAGCTGCTGTACTATAAGTGACATGTATTTTTCATTGTATAAATAGTTCACGTCCATATCTTTAAAAAAGTAAAAGCATAATCAAGAAAATATACACTGCTTTTTAAAAAGTAAAAGAACCCAGAAAAGTAGAAAGCAGAAACTGTTAGTCTTCCTTTTTCGCGACCCTTCTCCCTACTCAGGAGGTCTCTTTCACACAGCCTTCTAGAAACTGGGAAAGCGCATGTCAGATGCTAGTCTTACAGTGCGTGGCATAGCTACTCATCTATCCAGGATCTGCCTGGCTGATTGGACACATTGATTTCAGATCTTGTCAACATTCTTTTTACCATGTCAACATTCCAACGTAATGCAATCTTTAAAAGAACGAGGGAAACAGAAACGAAAATCATAATAGACTTAAAAGGCAACTAACCTTTTTCCACCTCATTCAGATTAGCAGCTGGCAGCGACAAAGACAGAAGAGACAAAAGACTTTTTACATTGCGATACAACAGCAGAGCACAGGAAGCTAATGCATTTAACAACAGAGAGGCCAAGGGTGAGAAGGCAAAGTGAAGCAAGGCTTCCATTTCTTACCTACGGCCGGCCAAGCGCACAGACACGGAGGAAATGAGGCAACAGGCAAAGGCCGTCACAGGGAGCCAGAGATCTGCATCTAAACCAGGCGACTTGACAACCAGCCTTATTTTTTAACATGTGCACTTAATGGTTTGTGGGTGGGCATTAGAGACTTGGGAAAACAAAGGGATAATGGTACGAAATAGAAACGAAGAGTTCTGAGTATTTTCCACAACATATATTCCACCTCTTCATGTGCCCCAGCTGGTTCGGAAACTTCCATTCACTGAATTTCTGTCCTCCCATTAAGTGACACCAGGGGTTACACTGTGATCGATTGTGCATCATCTTTGTATGTGGTCCCATGCGAATAGGGTTCTTTAAAAAACATAGTCTGACCAAGTAGATCCAGGGTTCTGACTCTTAGGAAACACGCGAAAACACATTTTTCAATTTAACACCTAAATTCACACCAGACTTTAAGAAAAGGCGTCAGGTTTTCAACATGGCAGGGGTGCCGTGCTTGTCACGTTCATAACAATTTCCTGTGATGTGCTGGCCCCAGCGCTTAAATAAATTTAGTAAATTTTCCAGTGGCGGGTCCTTCTATTTGGAATATTTGTAGTTGTGTTTTATAGCCTGCTCATCACACGAGGACTTCTCCATCTGACTGCTTTCAGATCTCTGAATTTTCTCCATGAACAACAGTGTGTCCATTCTGACTCTTGCCATGGATGCCAAATGTAAAACTTTCCCCATAATATTTTACAAGCTTTTTCCGTGAAGTTTTATTTGTTCCAACTAAGGGGTTCAAATTTTCATTTATGCCTTTGGGGTATGGAGTAAAAATCTTCAAACAGAAAGTAACTTGTGACTTGAATGATGTTTAAACAATGACAACATTATTATATTCCCTGAGCAATACGGGGTTTCTGTCCCCGGATCTCACGCTCATTAATCGGACTCCAAATGTAGTAAATCTCAAAGAATACAGCCACATTATAAGAAAATTCCTCCCTCACTGCAGACTTGGATGAAGGAGGATATAAAACTCTAGAGCCCAATTTATATTTTCCTATAATTAAAGGCCACTAGGTGCCTCTGATTTCCAAATCAGCAGATGGTTGTTTGATATTTTGTAAATGAGCTCACTTCACATATGGACACAAATACTACAGTTAATAGATGAGTTACAAAAGGGCCTCATTTAGATATTTGCTCTAATGCCAAATCGTCAAACTCTTCATCGCCCACAGGACTCAGCACACAGTTAGAGTGGTAATATCTCCATGCTCTTAAGTTTCTGTGGAGCTCAGTATTTCTGTTTATACTTTGCCAAAATCAAGGCAAACTGATATTTGCAATAGCTCTGCTTAAGAAGACTAAAGGAGTCTCCGTCCCTTTTGAGGACCAAATGGCTCTTGACAGATAGTCTTGGCAGGCTCCCGCATGACAGCTTCTGTAGATGTCACATTTTGGCTCAAAAGTGGTTTTGCTAAGTGTTGAGTTTTTCCGATGTTTCAGAGAAAGAGGTCTGGCACAGAGAGATGAGGCTTTGTAATACTTCTCAGAGGAGGCTGCACTGATGGGAAACTTTTTGTGGGAGAAAACATGTCAAGAGGACTGGGTATAAGAAGGGAGCTTGGGACATGAAAACCGAGAAGCTAAGACAAAGACTCCAAAGAAATGGATAAGGAATAAGGTACAGCAAGTCTGAAGCCAAGGCAGGAGCACCGTCCAAACCAACTCAGAAGAGTCTTCCACTCTCTGTAGTGGTCAACACGAAGAGGGTATAGACCAATTCCTGGTTGCTGTGCCCTGGATCTCATCGGCTAGGCAAGGTATGCTTGACATGCCTTGGTCCATTTTGTCCTCGTCAGAACATATTGTTTCAAAGAGACCCCAAAGGCTAAGTGAATTAAGTCCCTAATATAGTGATTAGAGCAATGGTGGGAAAAGAGAACTGTTCTACCGAGGTAAATCTAGGTAACAGGGTTTAGTGCAGACACTGGGCTTCTCATACAGATCTAAATGAGCTCATCCAATAAAACTCAATTCCTGGGGGAGTTCCTAGTGCTCCAGAATTTGTGCTTGCTGAACAGACTTGCCGTCCCTCATTAACACAAAATAGCAGAGAATGCTCAGATTCGGCCCATGAGGAGCCCAAGGGCTACACATACATAATAGAGAAATTGATAAAAACAACATACTCATATTTCTACTGGACTCTTAGTATATTACTTTATATGATATCAGGTGCTTCCCTGGCATAAAAAATTCCTACTATGGAAAGGCAGCTTCAGAGCACTTGTGCAGATGGGGGTGTCGAAACAAAACCCCGTTATTCTGTCTATCATTTTACCATAAAGAAAGGTACTTATTGGGATGCCAAGTTTGGGTATCCCATAAAAGCTTAAATTTCTATGGTTACCCAACAAATCCCTGAGACAATGAATCAGACAGCTGTACTTTCATCTTTCATGTTTAGAGATGGTGGCCTTTGGCACCTACATAGTTATTTCACCCTCGGATACTCTTAACTATATATTAAATTATATGAAAACAAATGCAGGTAATGAAAAATACCCAGCAAAATGAGAACGGTAACTTCAAGTAGAGTGACAGAAACTACTTCTCCACTTTTTCTTACAATAAAATGTGTGACATTCTCTTTTTCTCTATCATGTATTAAAACTAAGTGGTTTAGTAAGAAAACAAGATTGTAAATGTGAAGTTTCTTATTCATAGACACAAAAATAAATCAAAATAGATATTCTTATATCATAGCCAGGTTATAGACTTGATGTTGACTTTATAGCAACTTGATTTATCCAGGGAAGAAGTTAATAAGGTTGAATAGTCTTAGGAGATTTATTATCCCAAGAAAGAGAATGTCAGAAAAAAGGTGATGTTCTCAGAACATTATTCAAAGTGCTTAGTATCTTATTTTAAAGAATATGAGTTACTAAAGGGAAGAAAACTCGTTAGTGAAGAACAAGAATGGATACAATCTGAAATGCTTAATTATGTTTTGACTAGGTAGAGAAGTGCCTTCTTTCACATATATTTGGGTGGGTTGCTTTGCACGGGAAAAATGCTTTGCATAGCAATGTCATTCAGTTGTGAGGCTAATAGCTTCAGTGTGATAATTCCTTTTTTGCTGGGTAGCATGGCATGATAGGAAACTGAGCTCGGCATGTCTTTCATTGGCTTGGCTGAAAACACCTTTAACTACATCTATTATTTACATTACATCTAATTTCTCAAACACCTACCAGTTATTAAACAATACAGTGGTTTACTAAACACACGCAGCAGAGTGCCCATGCTGTGTTCAGATACACACACTGACAGCCAACCATCTCCAATTCTTCCTACCTGTGTACTCAGGTGGGCAAAGGCATGTGTAGTTATTAATCCCATCGACACACGTAGAATTATTTTCACAGTCATTATCTTCACAGTCATCAACATTGATTTCACAGTGTTCTCCTTCAAATCCATCAGCACAAATACACCTGCCCACCGAAGGGGGAAGAAAGTAAAAAAATCAAAACAAAACAAATAAAAACACCCCCTTGCATTTTCAAACCATATGGTCTAAATATTGGGAAAAATAACCCTACATACACTCATGCATTACAGTACTTTTAACTACAAGAAACTGATTTTTAAAATGCTTTTAAATGACATGTTGTAAGCATCAATTTAAGGTAATATCCTCTGAGTCAGAAACAGTTTGGAAAAGCAATCAATTCTGGCTGCAAGACGGCAAGCGGCCCCACGGCCTGTGAGTCAGTAAATCCAACACACTGGCGGATCTGAAACCCAAGCAAGTTCATGGAAGTCTAAAGTGGTGCTCGAACAATCCATGCTTCTTTGTTCATGAGTGAGGAGGAATTGGTTCTGATTGAAAAAAAAAAACAACAACACCCGCTTCCTTATGTGTGATGCTCTTGATGTCTCAAAACAAACAAAAAAATTGAAAACAAAACTTTTTCTTCCTTGCAATTATAAAATGTGAATGTTCTCTTTACATCTCAACAAATGCAATTTTTTCGCTGGCGTAAAACATCATACATTTCATCTCGATAGGCATCAGAATAATCTTTGAAAAGCCTGGATGTAAAAGAGATAATTTCATAACAGAATGCAGAAATAAAGCCCATTTATTATCAAAAGTGATATTTCTAATAAGCTGTGGTAGTACACTAGCATTCACATGTGAAATTATTAGTGTCATTATAAGGACTCTATTTCATAATTCATGAAGTACATCTGAAGTAATTGTACTGTATGATTAAATAACTCCAGATTAAAAATGTTCACAGCATGGTTTTCTACTTATATTGGGGCTTGGAAAGGTATCATTAATTTTCTGTTTCAGTGGAACCTACACACTGTCTTTTAAGCAATACACATGATAACAGATGAATATATATAAATATATGACTTGCAGTGGGAGACTAGCTATTAATTAGCATAATAGAGCCACCATCTTGTCTTGTAGTAATCTAACTTGATTAATCATAATGTGCGCATGTGCAAATTTCTTGATGTTGTAGATTCCTGCGCTGAAAATACCGTAAGATCTCCATCTGCTTTTATATTGCAGTATCTCAGAGAGGAACGCATATATATTATCCTTATCAATAGATTTCTGGCATTCTTTTCAAAATAATCTTCCTTGATCTGGAAAAGAAGATGCCCAGTTGCTTCTTGCTCCAATCCTCCCAACACAGGTCACAGACTAATGAATGACCTACCAGAATCCGTCTTTCTCTCCTTCTTTTAAGTGGCAGGTCCCTCCGTGTTTGCATGGGTTACTGATGCATGCATGGATCGGGACATCGCAGTCCTGCCCCTGGAGAAGGAACGGCCAAGGAGAATTGAGTGTAAATCGAGTATCAGTTGTTAGCAAAATAAACTAAGGCAGACCCACCAGAGAAAGCATGTTCTCGGGTCACGGCTCCTATCATGGCTTCCGCTTACCTTGAACCCATACGGACAGGTGCAGCGATAAAAGTCAACTGGATCATTGTTACAGGTGCCATCATTTTTACATGGATTTGACAAGCAGGGGTTACATTTAGCTAAAATTGTCACATCCACTGGACCTAAAATTAATTAAAAATATGAGAAACTGGTGCAATTTTAATTGATTTAAAATTATTTCAATGCCTTAATGTCACAGTAAATTTTGTATAAAAGTCATTGGTCACTTATCTGCATGTAAGTCTCTTCTGTGACAAAACCAGAAATCGGGACTATCATATTATGTTCAAGAATGCCACAGACTTCTCACTGAGAGGGGTGGGAAGACTCCCTGACATCACAGCGGGACTCTGGGTTTTGATTTAAGAGGTTAGTCTCTGAGGCCAATGATGCCCATGTCAGAGGCTCAGTCCCCTCATGGAGGACCAGCTTCTGTGGCTGAGTTCCAAGGGACTGACTGAACCTTAAACTCAGCCAGCTTTCATGGATGTGCATGTCAACTATCCCAGAGCGGACTGTGTGAGTGTGTGCATGCATGTGTCTGTGTGTGCATGCACGCAGGGCCATGGCGGGTGAATTTGGCGAGTAAGTAGAAACATTTGTTAAAACATAAGTTCATCAATTAAATAAAAAATAGGATGCACCTGCCCTGACAACGTTAGTTCAGTAGTGTTATGTCGTACAGGAGACACAACACACCACCACTTTTATGCACAGGGAAATGAACCACACACGGAATCTGTTGTATCCTCCCTGACACCCGTTGGTTCAGTGTCGGCACATCAGCACAGGCACACAATAGGGGACATTTCTTTATTTTCCTCTCCTAGAAGGATTTCCCATCAAAATGATCTCCCCCTGTAATCCCACTTTTTGGAAAATATACTTTGGAAAACCAACATTTATAATAGGTTTGGATTAAAGGCCGATTCCATTGCAGACATTTTCCTTTGCTCCCACATATTTAATCTGCAAATGGCTAGTGTAGCACTTGTTCCGTCCTCCAAAAACTCCCGTGCCGCCGACACGGCTTTTTGCACTGTTGGTGAGAGCTCACTGGACGGCCTTTGGGCAGCTGTTAGATGAGGACACTCTGTCAAGGTGTCATCTTTATGTATAAAATCCAAATATTTTAATTTTGGTTCTGCTTTCGCCAGTCTCTCTGAAATACTTTATCCTCATTGAAACAGCAACAATCTTTCCAGCTGCATGTTCAATCACTCATCTTTTCTGGCAAAGTGACTGAGTCAATTGCATAGCATGTCCCCGCACCTTCCGGTGACCAGTGGACTCTTCTGAGGGACCTCTACCCCAGCAGTTGTGTGACTTCTGCTCACATAAACTCCTTTTCATTTCTCTACTGGTCAGACTTTATGCCTGTGAGATTTTAGGCTATTGATAAAAACTCATGTGAGGAAGAAAGGGTGGCTATGAAAACTGCAGAGCTCAGCATCCCACCCCCTCGGAAGTGCCAGCCCATTCCACGTATAATGGTTTGGGGGTAAAATCGAAAGCAGGATAGTTCTCTGTACGATTCAGTTTTTCTGCTAATGAAAACACTGAACTACAGAGATTCTGCCTGCTTTTTCACCACTTGAAATAGACGGCAGTTCTGGGGATGATCGTGCTAATAAGAAGGTGTAGTGTTTGCACCTCGTGACCCCCAGTCACTAAGGGAGGCCTTGCCAATGTCCCCTTCAGTTTTTCTTGGTAATCAAAACAACTGATGCAGCCTCTATATCAAATTACAGCTAAAAAATTCCTGGGATTAACACTGAAGTGATCCTCATAGAAATTCAATCGCTCACCCCTCCCAACTTATTGATCAATTAAAGACAATGATTTAGCTATTAAGAATATTGCAGAAATGAATGGTGGCAGTTAGGTTCAAGCTGCAAGTTAAATTATTGTAATAGTCCACAATAAGTGGCTTTGTATTTGCTGAAGTTATCACACTCAGAATCAGCAATAAAAAAGAAAATACCTAACTGGTAATGGATCCTTTAGCTAGGCTAGAAAAAAAAATCTAATTTTGAACAAAGCCGTAAGCTAAAGCAGCTAAGAATGCACACCAGCAAAACAGCATGTCAGCAACTGCAAGGGCTGGACACATTCGCCTGGCCACTGTCCAAGACCTTGACAAAAATTGTCTTTTTGTCTGTTTCTGTGCTCTCAACCTTGTAAGACTGGTTTGGATGGGGGAGTTCAGGGTTGACAGTTTCTAAGTTTATTCTATGGAATGTGACAGTTTTCAAAAATTATGTTTGATTATTTAAATGAGAAGCTAGAGATTGTTTTAGAAAAAATCCCTGGATTCATGGACACATTTTGAACAATTTAATAGAATATGCAGGTAACAAAATTGGCAGGCTGAAATAGTGCCTGTCCAATTTAACAAACAGTCAAGATTTATTTAATAAATATGCACTGAACCATATCTGATTAATAAGCACTATCTAATTTCTCTTCTTTGGTTCCAATGTAACTAAACCTGCTCAATTATTTTCTAGCTGGACATTCTTATTAGAATACAAAGGGAGACTGCTGTTCTCTTGAATACATTCAGTGTAGCGAAAGGAATCAAAATAATCAGGTTTACTATGTACACATGCCTCTTCTGACAATTTCTTAAACCCACGAATCCACGAATCCTTTGGGTGATATCAAGATTGGGGAATATAACAAAATATTGAGTTCAAACTCCTTCAGGTTGGTAAAGCTGATTACAATGCTTATCATCCTATTTGCCTCTCCTTTTGAAAAATCCTTCTTTGAAAATCATTGCTTCCGTGATAATTTTTTATTCCTAGTACTTAAGTTTAAGAAAAGGGTAATTCAAAAGATGTTTGTAAGTTACATAAATTCCAAATAGCAGCATCCTCTGATACGTCCAAACACCTTAATTCCCTTTCCTGATTTATTTTGATTGTAAATCCATCTAACTAAACCTCCTTCTTATAATGTGATTTATACACCTACACGGTTTACCTAAATCTTTTTTATTGTTTTATATTCTAATCCATTGGAACTACAGTTGACCCCTGAACAACTCAGAGGTTAGGGGCACTGACCCCCAAACAGCTGAAAATCTGCAGATGATTTTGATTCTCCCACAACTTAAAACTGCCTCTTCGTAACTGTGGGGGATTGCTTCCAGGGCCTGCAGTGAATGCCAAAATGTGCAGATACTGAAGTCCCCCTACATAAAGCGGGCAGGTCACTGCCCCTAGTCTGCCCTCTGCAACCTCAGGCTCCCAGCTGCAGACAGAAAACAGCACGAGGCATTTGTTGGAAAAGATTCATATACAAGTAGACCCACAGTTTACACTCATGTTGTTCAAGGGCCAACTATCCCTTCCATCTGAGTGCCTCCTCTCACTCATCTTCCCACCCATAATTCGCTCCTCTTCTAAGACTATCTCCTATCTTCTGTTGGTCTTCAACTTATAATTCATTTTCCACCCAGGACATTTTCTCTGAGATCCTCTCCTGTGAAGTTCATATTCAAAAGGAATGATATCTTAAATCCGTTTCTATAATAAGGAGATGGTATCAGAGTTAAAGGGAGGTGCTAAAAAAGTAAAAATAAAATGGGGAAGAGTTCGCACAGCTCTCTACAAGCAAGCCAACACTTGCCAAATTGTGCAAACTTGACTAGTCCCCAGTGAAAAAAAATGTCTAGGGACAGGAATTAGGAAAGTCTTTTAGCATAATGCATGATAATGGAGGACCATCAACCCAAATTAGTAACCTAGATTTGTCACTTAGGTGTGTGGCATTAGGAGAATAATGGCAGCCATCTCAAGGTCTTGTTTTCAGCATTAAATGAGATGCTAATGAATGCTTGAACACAGAAAACAGTGAGAGCTAGCACAGAGCCACAGCAAGTTCTGACACTTTTCCTAGACTTCTAAAGAAGGGTGATGGGAAAAAACACGTGTGGTTTACCAAAAAGGAGAAACACTGTTTTTCCTCTGTTCTACCTCTGCTTGTTTGCCCAAATTTAACACAGACATAGGCCCATTAGAGCTTGTGATTTAGCCTTCTGTCCATGCCAGGAGCTGCTCAACTTTGGGAAAACTGTAGGGGCCATTATCGTCATGACCATGTGGGAATGGAAGTGGGTGCAGAGAGAGAATTACCCATCGGGCAACAACACACGGTTAATGATTTTGTATTTTTAAGACCGCAACTTGGACTTGTAAACCTGGTCTGGACCACTACCAGAAACAACACCACAGCAGTGGAAAGCAGAGGGTCTCTCTTTTTCTTGTGTTCTGTTTAATGAAGAAACTTTAGCTTGGTTTGATGCACCTTTGCTGGTCTTCAGTCTTTCTTCCTTCCCAAAGTAACTGGTTCCGAGACTTGTTAGAGTGTTTTCAAAACAACAGCCCTCCTGAGATGTGTGTGGCAGAGGGGAAAAGCAGTCTAGTTCCAGGGACACACGTTTTCACTAATGTCGCTTAAGTAAAAGAGGCCTGTGTAGGCTAAACAGACTGAAGTTTTAGTCTTGATTTAAGACAGCCTTCTAACATCAGCTATCTGGATCGGAGGTGTGTTTAACTTAGTAATTCAAAGGGAAAATGAGAAGAAAGTTTGGTTAACAATTTGTCTCTGTCAGTTACTTTAATCTTTAATGGAAGAACTGCTGGACCTCAAATCCATTAAAGCTTGGAGGCAGACTTGCTTACTTGACTCAAATCACTAGCTACGCACCTGACACCAGTATCGCCACCCACTGAGAATTGTATCTCACTTTGATTTATGACGAAACGCTGCCTACAAATTCCTAACTATATCCCAGAGCCTGCCTTCCTTTTGGCATCCCTTGGAAACATGAGTCAAATACCAAAATCCTCTAGCATTGACCTTGTAAGGAGTCTGAAGTTTGTCAAAGGCAACTCAGAAAAATCGTAGGGGATGTTTGAGGTTGGCCATAATTAATTAAGAGGAGGTTTTCACTTAAAACCAAAGATTCTACACCCAACGTGCACTTACATTATTGCATTTATTAACCATGGATATCAATAACATATTTTAACACTCCATCATTGTCATTCAATTATTAAATATTTATTGAGGGACTATTGTGTTTGCAAGGCACAAGATTAAGTTTTGGGGGTTCAAAGCCGAGTGAAATGCTTGAGTTTCTAGGAAAAAATTAGAGGTCAGCAGTAAGACATATTGGTATCAACTATAGGACATAATGGTAAGAGGATGTGGGTAATACGAATGTATGTTTTGGAATATGTTTTAAGTGCCTACAAGACATCCAGCGGGAGGAATTTCTTGAGTGACTGAGAGTATGAATCTGAAGTTCACAAGAAAAGTCATGGCTAGATATCTGAGGCCATGAGGTTGAAGTCAACTAATCCAATAGGGCTAAGGGGAGAAGCCCATGCATGTCAGTATTAGAGAATGGGTAAGAGGTGTCAGCCGGGGAATGGAGAAAGGCCAAGTGAATGTGCCAGGAGGAGCAGTGGCTGCCACTGTGCAGGGCAAGGAGAGAGCCAGTGCAGGTAACTAAAAGATGCCACTGAAACCATCAAGGTGGGAGTTGCTGACACGTCTCTAAGCTTCACTGCTGGGGTAGAGATGGTCATGAGATGAGAGGGGGTTAAACCCCATAAATCTGCAGTAAAATCCTATACGTGTTTTCCCCGGATGAAAAAGGTCCTCAAAGGGAAACGTTTTGCTGATATGAAACAAAGATCTGCAAGAGCACTCAAAGAGAACAAAATTGACAAGTTCAAAAAATTGTTTTGTGCAGTTGAAAAAATCGTCTGATAGGTGCATTGCATCAAATGTACTTTGAAGGGGACTGAAGTTTTAATGTGCAACAATAAATACAAAAATTTTGATTAAAACATTGCAGGATTTTTGGGTCCCCCCTCATACATGCATGTGTTTGAATTCTGAGACCACTGAATAAGCTAATGGGGACCAGGATGCTCTAAGAATAGAACATAAATATGTAGCTTTTTCAAACTGTTACCATCATTTCAAAAAACATCTCCAAGAAACTTCAAACTCTAAGAACTACGGATAATCATTAGCATTTAAAAAATAGAGTGCATGTATAGAGCACAGGAAGGGTGTCACGGAACCGATTTGAGGGTTCTCAACTTTCCCCATACAAACTATCTAAAACTGTTCTGCCCAATAACATTCCTGAGAATAAGTGTGCGTGGCAGTTTCTCCTTCCCAATGACAATCACCCCCACATTACAAAGCACTGTGGTCCTCTCTGCCCAGAGACTCACCACGGGCCACCAGCCCAAGGAAACCATTACAGTCACAAACAAGGTGAAATACTGATTACTTGCAAAGGCTCGTGCCGTGCCATCTATGTACATAATCCCAGAGAGGTATTTTCAATAAAAGTCTACTTTCAATTTTCAATAACAGTATTAAAACATGGGTGAATAATTATGTTATCCCAATCAAGGGTGTCCCAGTCAATGACTCAAGTATTAGTGGAAATAGTTTGGTTAAAAGGAAAGTTTAAAAACTCACAGATTTTTGGTGGCAGGAAGTTAAAAACTTAATTTTTATAAATGTTTTTGTAACAAAGAATGGTACAATTCTCCAAGGTACTGGAAATAGCAATTCAAGGAGAAAAACAGAAGTTCAAGGCAAAAAAGAAGGATCTTGTTTTTGTCTTTTAAAATTAGCTGTTATATTTAGGTTCCACCAAATACATTGAAAAGAATAATGGAAGAGCTTTGTTCTAAAATGTCAAATTTTGCAGTGCACTGCAAATGACATATTTTGCAATCATTTATAGCTATGGAAAAAAGCATCAGATGCCAAGTTAAAAATATTTGGAGGGAATATAGTTTTTGAAAATTCCTTCTTTAATCAATAAATTATGGACAGTCCATCATCATTTTTTGTTGGTCTTTTGAAGTGTTATAATAATAAAATCAGCAGTTAACCTATATTGGTGCTTCCTGTGTATATGGTAACATGTTTTACAGTTATCACATAAAATATATTTTTCCAAATTTATTGAAGAATAAATGGCCCTGGCTGGTGTGGCTCAGTGGATTGAGACTGCAAACCAGAGGGTCACCAGTTCGATTCCCAGTCGGCACACATGACTGGGTTGCGGGCGAAGTCCCCAGTAGGAGGTGCTTGAGAGGCAACTGCACACTGATGTTTTTCTTCCTCTCTTTCTCCCTCCCTTCCCCTCTCTAAAAATAAATAAATCAAATCATTAAAAAAAGATATCCTAAAAATAATAAATGGCAAATATCCTGGTATATATTTAATGTGTGCAATGTAATGATTAAATACATACATGAGGTGGAATTACAGCAATTAATGCATCTGACACCTCACCTAGTTAACATTTTTCTGTGTGGTGACAATGCTTAAGATCTATTCAGCGACTTTCAAGTATACAATATTGTATCATTAACTGCTGTCACCGTACAGAACATTCCATCCTCATAACTTCTTATAACTGAAAGTTTGAACACTTTGACTGTCAGCTGCCCAGCCCTTTCCCCCAGCCCCTGGCAACTACCATTCTATCCTTGGTTCATATACATTTGGCTTTTTACAACGATTCCATCTAATCCTAAACTCGTTTGGGTGTGTAGTATCATTGTCTCTGTCCACAAATGAGAAAGTGGAGGCACAGCACAGCTAAACTAGGAAAGCTCCGTAACTACTGAACAGAGAACCGGGTCCCCAGCCCAGGATGGGTCAGGCTGGGCTTCAGCGCTTGTGCTGTGACCCACTGCACAGTGTCACCCACTCAGACATGTGTTCCTGCCTGGGTGTGCAAAGGCTGGGGGCTTCTCTGCTCAGCCAGGTTTGTGAGCCTGGCAAAGCAACAGCAAAGTGTAAACTTCTGTGTGCTCCGCGAGACCTAGGATTTAGTTTTACACATAAGACACGTTGAATAAACACGGGCTGATTATACATGTGGAAGTTTCAAGAATGTCCTCCAT
This sequence comes from Sturnira hondurensis, assembly GCF_014824575.4. Lineage (NCBI taxonomy): Eukaryota > Metazoa > Chordata > Mammalia > Chiroptera > Phyllostomidae > Sturnira > Sturnira hondurensis. The sequence continues at coordinate 8,078,570 of NW_028073411.1, forward strand.
TTAGTAGCTATGGGTGGCCCTCTTGGACATCTACAAGTTAAGAATAATAACCTTCCATTTTTGGTAAAAATCTAAATCCATACTTTTGACGAGTAAACATGGAAAAATATACAAAAACAAATTCAACAGTGGCTACTTCTAAGTACTGGGATTAATGGTTCACTTTAGTTTTTATAGAAATAAAATGTTCCTTCTTGTTTACATTTTTACTTTAGATTTTTCTATGTTGGACATATATTCTTCTTTAAAAAAAACATTTTATTTATTTGTCTTTAGAGGGGAAGGGAAAGAGAGAAGGAGAGAAATATCAATGTATGGTTGCCTCTCGCGAGTCCCCTGCTGGGAACTGGCCTGCAACCCAGGCATGTGCCCTGACTGGGAATCGAACCGCGATGGTGTGGTTGGCATATTATTCTTATAATAAAGACAAAAATGTCTTACTAAGATGCTATTTTGAATTCACAAATACATCAAGCAGGGGAGAAGGAGGGGACACAGAGAAGGAAGAAAATCCACATTGTCCCAGGAAGAGGGCAGCACAAGGGGGCAGCGGGGAGGTCCGGCCTGACACTCGGGCAGGCTCATCTCCTTACCTGGTGTCAGGAAGCCACAGGGCCCTGGCAGCCCTAGGAGCCGGGCACATGTTCAAACAAAGCAAAAGCAAAATATTTTACTTGTTAGAGGCTATGAGAGGAATTTCCAGAAGCTGTGTACTCTTCATTTCTTCATACATTTTTGAGAAAACTTAGTAATTTCCAGTGAGCTATTTCTGCAATTTATTTGAAAAGTGTAATTCTTGACTTGGGCACCGCAGGTAGCTGCTCTGTCTTGTCCAAGCATGGGTGGAAAGAGTAACTTGTTACTGGGACTTTGCAGCTATACTTTTAAAATCTAATGGCAGATGGTATTCTTTTCTTTTTTTTTGAAACTCATAAGGTGGATGCTTATTTAGAGAAATGCAAATGATTAAAAACCATACCTTGACACGTAAATTTTTTGGAGGGAGTTGTGAGTAACAGTTTATCGGCCATTTCTCCGGGACCAGCACAGCGAGCGATGCCTGGTTCTTTGTACTCAGACTTGACCCAGTCAGACAACCACTGCATGTTGCAGTCGCAGTAAAGGGGGTTGGCTCCGATTGCTCTGGAAAACAGAAGTACACACGCGCGCGCGCACACACACGCACACACATGCGCACGCACAGTGTGGATGTATTATTTTCTAGGGTAACATAAAGTGATGCTTAGCAGAAAATCCCTATAGGTTTGTGGACCAAAACAACTTAGAAGGAAATGGTGGCATTGGGATAACCCATCTTCCTGAATTGTGTTCAACGGAGATTTAGTGAGTTGTCGCCAGTGTTTAGTCACCTGAAGTTTAGACAGGTCCCTGGTATTTGCAGAGACAGGCTTATACTGGGTGCAGATCAATACATCCTCCGTTTGCCATATATTGAATGAGAACCCAATTACTAGCTAGGTTGCAGGGACCCAAATATGAAAACCACGTTAACTCCAAAGATCTACTTCTGCAACAGACACTCATCAGTGCCCTAAGTGTCATTTAGAAGCGCTCCAGTAGAAATGTTTATGCACAAGATGCCTCTGAACAAAGGATGAGTCCTCCTGTGGCAGGGCAGGGAGTGGTGCCTAAAACTGACTAGGCATTTAGAGGGTCAAGTAGGTGGGAAATACTGGAAAGGGTGTTTCGGGGTAAAAATCTGGCAAGTACAAAGGCACAAAGATATGAATACACATGAAATAATAAAGATGCATAAAGCTAGTCCACTAGAGCTGATTTAGACTTTAGTTGGATGCATGTTCCTTCAGGACGTGATTCATTTAGAGCTTTGGTCCCTCCTCACGTCAGCGGTGGCAGTGGCAGGAAGAGTAATCGCGATGACAGCTAACATGGACGCATCCCCCCATGGGCAGGAACTGTGCTAAGCCACTCATTTACATGAATTCCCTCACTTGGTCCAAAGTAGCCTCCCTCGTATTGTCAATACCCCATTTAAAGACGAAGAAACTGAGGCCAAAGAAGTTAACCCATGGGTTTGCAAAACTGCCAAGTTTGGGCACAAGAGAAACATAAAGTGGCACTTAAAACCTGACTAACTGACGGATAATTAACTTCCAATGTGTCATATTTTAGGTCTACAGTCTAAGCAATATTAATCTTACTCTTTTATTAGAAAACTATCAAAATATGCTTCTAAGCCATAATAGTTTATATTATAATTTTAGCCCGACTGTCACCAATAATTGGACTACATGTTTTGCTCAAATATGTGTCAGATTCAAACCCTTCTTCCAGATTAAAAATGAGCAAAATGATGTTTTTGAGTCATTTGCACTCATGTTTAATGGCCTTTTCTAAGTCCTAGGTCAGGGAATGCAGAAGGAAAAATGACTAGAGCAGAGCCCTTCACAATCTAGAGAGTGAAAGACAAAAGCACAGATTAAACACATGGCTGACTAGAACCCATCCTGACAGAGAAGATTCAAGCTGCCCTCCCTAGTGGGGGGTGGTCACGCCGAGGAACGTTCTGCTCAGCTCAAGCCACACCTTTCCTCTGCAGCCTCTTCTGGTCCACCGCCCCAAGGCAAACAGATGGTCACTTCTCTCCCTAAGGTGCCCCATCTGCCCGGCAGCGCTACGGTCTTACACCCTGAAGTACTAGTTTTCATCAACATTGTGTTTCAGGCAACTGACATCCCTGCAGTTTTTCAAAGGAGTGGCCCTAATCATGAATTTGAGGTAGGTGTTGGGGCTCAAATATGAAAACAATGAAGGTCCTGCCTGCCAGGACCTAATAGGTTCATGGAAGGAACACTAAGGGGAGGCCCCAAACCGTCAGACCCACAAAGGCCTACACTGACCACACAGCCCACACAGGGCAAATTCACATGCAGCAGCACCCTATCCTCTGCCCACCCCCTTTCTCAATTTCTACGCATCTTGTCTTCCTGGGGTTTGGTGGGGTTTGGAGAGAAGGGCAAAGCCAGGAGTGAACAGGGTGGGAAACCTCTTCTGGGGACCGGGAACCAGCTGACATTGAAATTTAAAGTGAAGCAGAGAACTGTTCCCGGTAGATGCCGATGCAGCCTGATATAAGAACGCTTTGGATTCTAGGACTATTCCCCTGACTTCCTTCCAGGTTTGCCAACGTCTTAACAGACAACTAAAAATAACAGAATAATGGAATTTGAGCCAGGTAGGTTTTAGGACCCCCATTTATACTATATCCAATTGTACTTCCAAGAAATATGGAGATGCAAAGGAAAAAAAAATCACTCAACATGAGGATTTGGCTATTTCCCTCTACCGCACTATAAAGTCTTGAATTGTGTCTAATTAATTTTCTCACTGTGCCATACTCAGTGTTGAATATTTGCTAAATAAATGAATCCTGTTTCAGCAAATCAGGATAGGCTTCATGAAAGAGGTTGGGGTATAAATCAGAAAAGCTGGATTTCAAGAGATTGAAGAAGAGCTAATATTTTAGAATCAGAGAACATCAAGAGAAAAGGCATCAGCTAGGAAGTTAGGTAAGCCATGTTTGCAAAAAGAAATACTTTTCTTTGTAAACTAAGAGAACTCAGCTAATGGGGAGTAAGGGCAAAAATAATAAATTAAGGCTATCTTATGGTGTATACCATATCTATATTGAAACTCTTTACATTTTTGTTAAAAGTGAAACTAGTCACATGCGAAGATGTGACCATAAAAAGCGAAGCACAGCACCTGGGACCCAAGTCACTCCTCAGGGACAGTTTTACACCTAAACCCACCCGATGAACTAGGTACTCACAGGTGAGATAATGCAGAAAGATCATTGAAAGCACCTTCAGGCACAACAGAAATGTCATTTCCATGTAAAGAACTGAAAGCAAGAAAAGCAAAATTAAATTTCCTAGGATTCAGAGAGTTCAGAAAAAATCCCCCATGCATGTATGTAACTTCAGTTTATAATAAGCATTCTAACTCAGTGCAGACAAAATGGTCTAATCAACAAATAGTCTTGGTATGACCAGACATCTATTTCGGAGAGCAAAAAGTTAGTTCCTACTTTACATCATATGCATAGATTAAATTCTAGATTGAAGAGTTAAGTGTAAAGATAAAACTAAAATGTAGCAAATGAAAGTACTCTATAAAACTCAGAAATCTTAATGGAAAGGAGTGACAAATTTTTGACTACATGAAATACATTCATAATATGAAAGACTATATGTAAGGGACAGAATAGGAAATATTTGCACCATATATAAGATATAAGGAGTAATTCCTCTGTGAAAAGACCTGTAAATTTGGAGCCAAATGCTTGATGAATAAAGAGATGCACATTAATAAGGAAAAGAAAAAGTACCCAATAAAAACTGGGAAATGATATGATCAGGCTCATAGATTCATCAGCACCAATGTTCAATAAACAAATAAAATATACTCAAGTGTTCTAGTAATTGGAATTGCAAATTAAAGTAGAAATGGAAAATAAAGTTCCATTTATCACATGACAAAAATAAAAAGGTAGATGACATTCAATATTTGCAAGAGTTCTTTAAACCAGGAACTCTATTCAACAGTTGGTGGAAAAAGTAAATTTGTAAAGTGACACAATCTTGCGAGCAGGACAAGGTGACAGTGATTTTTGGTATTTTCTCCCAGTGGACTTGACAGTAACTTCCGACCCCAAATCATTGCTGCGATCCCAGCACATGGGCACCAGAGTGAACGTGTAGGGTGTTCTTTAGCGTGCTGTGCAGAGTACGGGAAATTTGGAAGTAAAACATCTGAGAGTGAAGATGTGGCGGAACAAGTTCTATCTATGGGTTTTAAAACGTATATAGCCAGAGGCACACCTCTCTCACCACATCAAACCAAAAGTGTAAATAGGAAGACCAGAAAAGAATGTCAAATTGTGTAACAGTAAGTTCTTAGGGAGGGTACTGGGATTGAGAATCATATTTATTTCACATAAGTTAAAATTTATATATTATGCAGTCAGTAAAGAAACTAAATTTCCTACAGTTAAAAAAATTAGTTGACTCTACGTAAAATTTACATTTAAGTATTATATATTATCAGAGAAACAGCTACAGCAAAAACAAGTATTATATAAGAGAAAATTACATTGTCCAAATCAAAGCAGTTGTATAATAATACAGTGAGTATGATTTTCCAAGTTTGTAGTAAATCCCAATGCATATATCTGAAACACCCAAGAATCCACAAAGCAGTTAAATCATTAAATAGACTCAACCCCTGAGAAAAGAGTTATTTTGCTGAACATAAGATGCTTACAGTAATCGAAGAGACTTCAATCCATCGAAGGTTCGAGGGGGAATACATCTCAGACGGTTGTAGCTGAGAATCCTGAAAGCACACGTAAATCAACTTGTCTTACCCAGGCATCCTCAAATGGCCAAATATCATTTTCAAAATAAAGCAGCTAATGAAAGGCTTATTTTAGCATCTGATAAACTGAGAATAATGACACATCATATTTTTAAAAAATATTCCCCTTGTGTCACTAATACAACCTATTTTTTCCTAACCACAGTCCCCAGGACTTCCTCCCGCAGCTGGGTGCCGATGCCTGGACTACGCCCACCTGGAAGTCACTCTCTCTGGATGCTTGCTTACGGATCTCTCCTAACTCCACGGTAAGTCTACAGTATTCTTTCTGTGTTTTTACAGAACCCAACATTTTTTTGCAATGCCCTGCATTTGTTGGCTTACTGAGGAATTATCTGCCTCTCCCAACAAGCAGAGGGCAGAGGCACTATCTGTCTCGTTTACCAGGACTGTCCAACGTCTAGGAAATGCAATGTGTCCAGTGAATTAACAAGAATTGGTACCACGTTGTCACACTCACAAGGTGAGGAGCTGGGTCATGTTGCTGAAGCTCTGGTTAGAAAGGGTGCTTATCCGGTTGTTACTTAAGTCTCTGAAAGAGAAACAGAAATGGAGTCTACTGTTACCACAGAAACTGAAATATGAGGGATTCCTATGGCAGAACTGTTAGCACTCCACTTTTATCTGGGCATAACAAAACATTGGGTAACCCTCTGAAGTAGACTGTAACGTTACTCGTGCCCCGGTCTGTTGAAATTAGAAGGGACCACACACCGCGCTCTGGCCAGGCAGGTGTCGGCCTGGAGCCGGGTTCCCTCCAGCACAGATTTAGAGTGAGCTCACTTCTCCATAGCCCTTCTCTTCTCCTGTAAGGCTCGGTGACCTCCTTCTCCAGACCCTGCGACAGATGTCCAGTTCCAGGGCAAAGATGTGTGGAGGCCAGGTAGCCAATACAATGGCCACATTTTAGGGGTGAGAAGGAAACCTTTGTTCTTGAAAGTTCCAGCAGGTGCACATACTTTATCTTCATTGGAGCATATCCTCTCTAATACTTGATCGCTTAAAGAATCCCTCATTTAATTACCTTTACAGTGCCATCATTAAAAACAATGCCACAATGAAAAACTTTGCCCCTAGCAAAGTCACTAGCACATAGCAGGTCCTCAGTAAATATCTGTTTAATGCACCATAAATAAATGAGAGACATGTGAGGTTCTCACAAATGCTAAATGGCTATTTATAAGTGAATTTTGTAGGATGACTTATAATTTACATATAGTAAACTCATCTTATTGTATTATATATGCAATTTATATAACATAATGTAATAATATATATGCACATGTAATATATAATACAATGTAATAATATATGGCATACAAATTTTGCATTTTGCTTTAGAAAAATTAGTAAAAAAATTTTTTCCTCTAAGATAGTTCTAGTAGTGCTTAGTTGTCTTTAACTTCATTCAAAACAATTTTCTAAGATTTTATTGTGACCTATCAACATGCATTCTAAAATTACTTTTTGGAATTGGTAAATTTTTGTGTTGCCATTTTAACATTGAAGATGGAAGGAAATAAGTAACATTTTCAGTATATGAGGTCTGTCTAGAAAAAGTCCAGCCATTATTAATATAATGAGAATGGTTCACAAGACACTGACGTAATGTGGCAGCCAAAGAGAATGGAGTGGAGTGGACACGTGTGAACAATAATGGCTTCACTGTACTAGTCAGTGGGGGTGGTAGTGACCATTGAGTGAGCATGTATGTGTACTGTGTGGCCATCAGTTTCAAAATCACTGAGTGAGTAGAGCAATGAATCTGCATCAGATTTAGGATCAAGCTTGAACGTTCCTCTGTGGAAACTGTTCGGATGATTCAAGAGGAGATGGCTATGGGCAACTGGTGATCGGCAGCTTCATCGCGACCACATGTCTGCTCACGCATTACATCTTGTGCAGAGTTTTTTAGTGGAACATCCATAAAATCAACCAAGTGACTCCTCTCCCTGCAGCCCAGACAGGGCACCCTACGACTTCTGGCTTTTCCCAAAACTAAAATTGCCTTCGAAAGGGAAGAGATTTCAGACTGTTGATGGAATTCGGGGAACTACAGCGGGGCAGCTGATGGCGACTGGGAGAACTGTGTGAGGTCCCAAGGTGCCTACTTTGAAGGCGACTGAGGCGTCATCATCCTGTGTATAATGTTTCTTGAATCTTCTTTAATAAATGTCTCTATTTTTCATAAGACATGTCTGGATACCTTCTGGACAGACTTCATATTATGCTTTGTTATTTCTAGAAAGGTAAAAATGCAGCTGAAACAGAAAAAGATTTGTGCAGTATATGGAGTCGGTGCTGTGAATGATCGAATGTGTCCAAAGTGGTTTGTGAAGTTTTGAAGTTTTATGCTGGAGGTTTCTGGCTGGATGGTGCTCCATGGTCAATTAGACCAGCTGAAGTTGACAGCGACGAAGTCGAGAGAGTAATTAAGAACAATCAGTATTATACCATGAGGGAAATAGCCAACATACTCAAATCAATAAAGTTATTGGTGAAAATATATCTTTTATTTTATGGAAAAAACAGTACAGACATTTTGGCCAACCCAATACATTTCCTTAACTGCTAAAGTGCTATACCTAAAATTTAAATGTGAATAACTATCCCTCTACCAGCAAAATTACTTGCCTGCAGCTGTATAATGATTCCTTGGTTAAACTATCTGTGGATCTGCAAATTCTCATTTTTCATCTTCAAATTGGTTTTAAATAATCGCACGCTGTCCCACAAATGACCCAATTCTGCTTAAGTGACCCTCTGGAAATTGCAGCAACTTAATGGTTTATTTAACTGAACGAAATGTACATAATCACTTCTTGCTGCTATTAAATAAATACGAAAGGCAGAATAAGACACCTTATTCTCGTTTTTTCTTAATTTCATAATTTTTCATTTAAACAGGCTTGTATGCTTTTTACAAAGTGTTTTCCCATATTTTTAAGGAAAATTAAAAGTTATCAACATCATTCAGTTAACCTCCCACCTCTCTAGGTTAACATTTACATTAAGAAATGTAACATGTTATGCTACCTCAGTCTTTAGAATTCACTAATTAGAAATAAACCTCCTTATTATAGAAATACTAGCAATCTGCTTCCTAAATCAGTCATATTTACTTTAAAATCAGATAGACTTAACCTAAAGATTAAGTATTTCCCTTTATATTCACTACTGTTGCAAATATTTTGTGAGAAATTTCACCAATTCCTACCAAGGTTACTATACGTGTAACATTATAGAGGAGAAGATTATATAGTTTTAAAACGATTTTGCCCCTAACTAGATTGAAATGTTTGTATGTTTTAAATATAATCTTCTACTTGCCACTTTAAAAAATATTGTTTATGTACATTAACAAAAAAGATGTTATTTTAGGGGATCGAACCAAACAAAAAAATTCAGAATTTTGAAATTTATATTCAGAATGTCAACATCTTTGTCAAATTTTCTTAAATATGGTATAAGTAAATATGGGCTACGAACATGCATTTGAACCCTGGAAGCCCATAACTTAATCCACAATTTATTATAGAGGAGAATTAAACCTAGTAAGCTAGGTTTATATTTTCAGTAAGACTACTACCATCCACCAACTTTTGCTTAAAGTCAGGAACGAAAATACTGTGTTCTATCTTTCTTTCCTTGGCTTGTCATAAAATAGCCCATAATCATTATGAATGGAAGTATACTATTTGCTGCATTTTTCCAGCTCTTTGAAACACAGACTTAATCATATTTGTAATTTGAAGAGGAGGGCCTTTCCCCAGGAGTGCCTTAGCCTGACTGACGCATAATGAAGAGGCAGCCAGTAACCAGAACCACACAGCGAGGGGGGAGGGAGCAGCGCACTGGGAGCGATTTATACGACCTGAAAGGTTCACTACATCTCTGCCCCCCCCCCCCCGCTGTCCCCGTTTGTGTGAAACGGAGATAAGGAGTCAAAACAAACACAACACACATTACTTACATGAGTGTTAAATGTTTGTAGTTAGAGAGTTCCTTAGGAATCAGTGTAAACTGGTTCCCATCCAGATACCTGCAAATGAGGAAACAATATTATATATTTTAAAAATAACAGTCGTGTGCTTTAAAAGAGTTGAGCATTATTTCACACTCAGTGGAGGCAGGGAAACACTTGGCAATTTTGACTTTAATACGGCATGTTCCTAGCTGAGACTGCTATTTCAGGGAAGAGGGGAAATGCACTTTGTCCAATCCCGTAGAATTCTGCTGTGGACCACTACACTACATCTAAACCCAGGAGAGACTGGGGAGTCCAGTGCTTTGTGGCCCATCTGAGAAGGCTGGCCTGTGCCCAACCATCTTCCCATCAGTAAGAAGGGTCATTCAGATGACCACATTTTTAGTCATACTGCAGTTTGCTCATGTTGATGGGGAGTTAACACCATGACAGGCCCTCGCTGCTGGCAGAACCTCGCTGTTGGGGTCAAGACTACTCTTCACGGCCTCAATATGTATCAATACACTTTGTAAACAGCAATGGGTGGTGCAAAGGAGACACTTGGGAATCCAAACACAATTAGATTTCAGTTAACAATACCTTAAAAATAGTTTTTGCCACTGTATATCTACCTAGTGATATTAATTTTAGGAGGTTTCGTAGGAAATCACATTTATCAAGTGCACAATTATAGCATATATACGTGGAAGTAATAATAAAAAACTACACATAAGTAAATTTTCCCATTCTGATTGGAATCAGCAGACTAATCAGAAAAACAGATAGGCTTTGGGCTAACTGGAAAGACATGAAAGTAAAGAAATGCTTAAAGTTATATCTACAATGTCACCCCCTGCACACACACACAAAAATAAATTCCATCTCCTCCCGAGGCTGTTCTTTCCCAGAACATAGACAGTGAAGGGGACAAATGTCTTTCATTCACTTTGGTCATTTGGTGCAGACGTGCCCCCAGTCCATTTTGGCAAGCTGGGCCCGTGACCCCTCCTGTCCCCATGATGTGGTCAATGTCAAGACCCAGGGCTGAAGTTAGTACTTTTGCTGGATAGAGCAGTAGCCGAGAAACTACCTAAGATAACAATCTGTTTCAACTATTTCAAAATGAAAACAGTTACATAATAGTCGCATATGACTGCAACACGCAATAAATATTTCATTAAGACCCTGCACATGCTATGATTCCTCATGCCTATTCAAATTTTCTGACTTTGTATTTCAACTCCTTCCTCTTCTTTCCCGGACCTAAATTTGTCTTGTAGCCACTAGACGGCAGCCTAACCCCACACACCTCAACACTCTCCCTTCGTTCCAGAAAATGTCTTGAGAGAAAGCAAAAAAGATTCAGAAAGTGTGCTGTGGATGTTTACACGTGAAGCAATCTAAGAGGAAAATCACAGGAAAATGATTAAAACCAATAGACACCTTTTGTTTTAAAATTTCTACTGATGATATTTTGCTAAACACTTTAATGATTTAATATAATTAGCCCGTGGAATTTTTCTAATGCATGCACACAAATTACTGTACAGAGCAATCCTGCTGACTGGATATGGTTCTAAGAATAAGCTCTCTGGGAGGTAAAACTAGAAATCACAAGAGATGAGCTAATTCCCTCGGCACACCCGTTTTCTTTAGCAAATATTACACTGTAAAACTTTGTAGAGAAAAGACCGAGGACTGGACCATATGATGGAAGAAATACATCGATGGTATAGATAGGCCATGAATTGAGCAGCCTCTCAAATGTAGTTTCATAAGGAAATTAAAGAAGGTTTTAAATTAAAAAAAATGTGTATATATTTCTAAATTATTTACTGGGAGCCTGGTAAATCGACTAAGGGAGGGGCCGGTTAATACAAGAAAAGCGTCAGCAGCAAAGACAGTTGGAGTGTCCACTGAGAGCCCTATTCCCGGCTTGGGACCCCCAGAATCAGTGCTTTGCATACAGAGTACTCTACAGGCATCTAGCTTCCCAACTCTGGGTGGAGGGTAACCGTCTGAAACAAACACACGTTAAAGTAAGAACTAAGTATTTAATTACACACAAAGCTGTGCTTACAGTTAGGGAACAACTGTGACTGGCAGGAAGAGAGAGAAACTGATCACTTTATAACTATTCAAATCTAACAGGGACTTTCTGGGTACATATGCTAAGATCACATGGCTTTTGTCTGAGTGCTCGATTCGGGACCAAATTAGGATTCATAGAAATGCCCACAATTTGGAAACAAGTTTTTTAAAAACCGAAGTGGTGTCTTCGTAAACCTCATTATGTTCCCTGTTGCCAAAAGTCCATCAAAGCTGTTCATTTGGAGTGCCTGTGTACAGCTGCATTCATTACAGGTACACATTTGCATGAGTGCGAGTTGCACTTAGATCATTTTTGACATATGGTTTCTTACAGACAAAAATCAATGAGGCAAAATGACTCAGTTGCAAGTGAAGCATTTGGACTCTGCCCATTCGTATACACACAAAGGAATGGAGTAGAGTATGCATGCATTATTATCTAAGCAGCTTATTCTCTGATTTATTCCATTCCCCAACAGAGCACAAGGCAGCTAAGGAGGTGTGGGTGGTGCTTAGCACTTAGACATGTGTGTGCTGACCACGTCACTTATGGTCACATCAGTAAGGAAAATGTCAGAGATCATTGGCCCCAAACCCTTTACAAGCTGAAAGGCTCCGATTCAAAGCCAAAGGGCAGTTTTTCTTTTTAAAGGTAAAGAATTATGCCAGCTTTTTCCACTCCCCAGACATTAATGTATCCCATATGGTGAGATATTCTCCTAAGGGATGCGGAGGTGAAGAATAATTAACCATATGGAATATCTCAGACACTAAAGATAAACTAAATATACAGCATCCCGGAAGGCGCATTGATGGAACATCTTATAAGACACTCAATAAGAAAAGGGCTATAGGAACAGGTAAGTATGGGAGCATCCTTATTTTTCACCATCCTCTCTTGGCGCATCGCAGTGCACCCTAGCATGATAAAGGTGCTGCAAACTCCTGCAGGGAAGAACAGAAAACAAGCCCAAGCAGCATCTCCCAAGGGTATCTGGACCAGCTTTCCTATTATTTGTTGAAGGTCTTAGGTAATGCTAATTGAATGCCCATAGAATGTCGTTTGCAAACAGGACTCTAAAACCTTTTGCTTGGTGCCCATTTCCCTTGGAGTGTGACATAGTAATTATTCCGAAAGCAGAAAGACGTGCTTACTTACAGCTCAGTGACATCTTTCGGAACCCCTTTGGGTAAGACCTTCAAGCCCTTGTTGCTACATCGGACCACTGTGTCCAAGCAGGTGCACTCCGTGGGGCAGCGGGAGAGTGGGGAGCAGCTGTTGTCCTCATTTCCTGAATTGCGAAAAGATACACAGAAAACCCAGATTTGTGGCTTCGACAACATGAGAAGCGATTCCATGCTTTGACATGAACACAGCAAGCATCAGCCTTGAGCCACATGACCCCTGATATATAGGGCTTTAGGGATTTATAGATTGATACCATACATTTACAATAGCACCAGAACAGTCACCATGATGCCCGGTGACCCAAGATTTGGCTACGTGTTCCTTTTACTTTTATTGCATTAATGGGGGGGGGGGTGACATTGGTTAACAAAACCATACAGGTTTCAAGTGTATGACTCCATAGCACATCATCTGCATGCTGCATCATGCACTTACCACTCAAAGTCAAGTTCTTTCCACCCCATTTATCCCATTTCCACCTCCCCCACCTCAGCCCCCTTTCCATCTGATATTACCACCCTGTTATCTGTGTCTATATGCCATTCACACACACACACACACACACACGACAACTGTCAGTCTATTCTTTGTACCTATGCTTCTGTTTCTATTTTGTTGGTTAAATTATTTTGTTGATTAGATTCCACATACAAGCGAGATCACATGGTATCTGTCTTTCTGATTGGCTTGTTCCACTTAGCGGAATAATTTCCAGGCCCATCCAGAGGCCTTCTTACCGTCATCGCAAGTGAAGTCTTGAATGGCCACGTCCTGGATGGGGATTTCTTTGAGGAAGTATGGTTTCTGGCATCGAGGATTGCCCGTGACGATCCTTTTCTTCCTGAGCCATTCTCCCAACCAGGCCAGGTAGCAGTTACAGTTAAAAGGATTGGCCAAGAGGTTCCTAAGCGCCACATGCAACACAATGCGGAGTCAAGTTCAGGGTTTCACTTTCTCATTTCTCAAAACCCCACGCCACCACTGCGCCATGGTTTCTTCTCTGTTTTTGTATTCCTCTCCAGTCCCCAGTTCATACTCAATCCCAACATACGAGATGTGTTTCTTTTTGCTAAAACATTTATGTGTGAAATGTACAAAATAATGACACTTCCCTACAAGAATTCTTCAAATAATTTCATGCAAAAAAAAAAAAAAAGTAAAAGCAGCAATTTAGGGCTTCTGCAGGGGGTCCTGAGAGACACCTCATTTAGAGATAATTTAAACTTGTCTGGAATCTGAGTCACTGCCAGACCTCCGCATCCTGATAACCCAATAACTTAATATATAGATGAAGGCTGATTACCTTATATTATTGAGTTTAAGCTGACAACAGCTATTTTGTTAATTTGTCACTTCACGATTTCCATCTTTCATTTGCTCTAGAGAATAGGTTTCCCATCTGAACTGACAGCTGAGTTGATTAAATGCCAGTTATAAAAATGAATTGACTTCTACAAATCTCCAGACTTTCGGCACCTCACCACTTCAGCACAAACCTATTGACAATTCTGTTATTTGCAAACATGCCAGAGTTAATATGCACAAATGAGTCGCCCCCTGTGATATGTCACATTTTATGTGGGAAGAGGATTAAGTGCTTTGCTGGTGGATGGATGCCTTCCTGAAATTATTTCTTCAGTGACTTGAGCTACATTGAACATGTTTTTCTTTTCTTAAACTCCTAACTACCTTTTGAGTTAGATTAGTATGCCACGATTACCAGGATATCAAATCAGTTATAAAAGATTTATCATTTTTAAACACTGCTTCTTAGGTACTGATATACTGAAATACATTGAAGACTGGTTTTTTGACACTTCCTGAGTTCTGTGTCTTCACCTACAAATATTCTTTAGTCTCAAATGGTCTACATAAAATACGCTCCTGAACAGGCTCCACCTAGTTCTTCAATATTTCCCCAACACCTTAGTAAATACCACCCCCTCCCCCAAGGAGCAGCTGTTTTGGTTCCGGTCATCCTGAGGCAGCCCCTCCCCGCGATGACCCTTCTGAGCATCGTGTGCGCTCGGTCCCTGTGCTGCTCACGCTGCAGCAACTCCACTGCAGGAACACTGGGGACAATCAATCTCCAACACTTCTTTCATTGGCAGCACATTCCAGTCATATGATGAAAATGTATCAATTACTAAGCCACAGGGCATTATAAAAAAGAACTGACTGAAAAATACGATGATGTCTGTTTAGCTTTAATATAAGATAGTAGGTAATCATTTTTGGAAACATTAAAGTGATTTAGCATGAACAAATTTGTCTTTTAAAAAAGGCCTAAGTCCTTGATCACATTTTTGTGAAATGCCTAATAATGCATTAAAATGCTATCGATGAACATAATAAATGCAATACGGGGGCTCAAGTAACACGCAAATGAAGACCGATCTTCACACTCACAGAGTAGATAAAGAGTGGAGAGTGTCGAAGGCCCCTGGTGCAACTGTAGTAATTTGATTATCATATAGAGAAAGCAGACGCACAGAACTCAGTCCTATGAAGCTGTCATTCCCTACACAGCTTATTCGATTACTTCTCAACATCCTGAGGGGAAAAAAAGAGAACATTGTTATGGAGATAAAGCATCAGGCAATCAATTGTGCCTATCTGCAGACCAAAATAATTCCTCTCTGCAAATTTGTAGCATCCATTACTGTTTTCTGAATGTTTTTAGACATGAGGAATCACTGTGGCTACGTACTGAGAACCTTCTGCAAAAGTAAAATGCTCCGAGTTGTCAGTGATTGCTCTCAGTTACAAAAAGCAAGGAGAGCGTGGATTTCCAGCCTCATCAGAGGGGGTAGAATGCTTCCCTTTGATGTTATCATTTTGTTTGCATGATTACATAATGCCCTAATTCACCTACAGCTCCCGAAGCCCTTGAAGTCCTGTGATTTGTGTATTCACTGCAGTGTCACATTTGAGGGTGAACAGAAGGGAGGCAGAAGAGAATCGATAGCCAGGGCAGATGAACAACGAAGGGCATCTCAGGGACTTACACACCAAGTCAATGTCAACATCGGCTGTGGGAGTCAAAGTGGACCTCCCACAGAGCCTGTGCAAATTATTTTATTCCTGAAAATGGTTTCGCTGTTTTAAGTTCAGAACTGAAAAAGAAAGCTGTAGTTAAAGATCTCAGGTGACAACAGGGAGGTTGAAATGGGCTTCTTTTTTAAAAATGCTGACCATCTTTCTTTCTTTCTTTTTCATCATCATTGCCATTCATACAATTAACAGTGGTCATTCTGGCAACACTGCTGTAGTTTCCGTTCGGTTCTTGATGTTCGTCTAGGCTCTTTATTTGCAGGGCTTAGAAAAAGTAACAGAAGGTTCTAAAAACCCCAGTTAAAATAAATAGCTGCCATAAATCTTACTCAGAATTGTTAAAAATTTAATTTCTTTGCCTTAATTTTTCTAAACATGAGTTGACTGCCCTACTCGAAGATTGCAGGATGTGAAAGAGAGGCACGATCAATCAACCACAAAGTGTTCCTTTAAACCTCTAGACTGCCTTCTAATTAATAAGAAATATCAACCCCTGCATCCTGCTAGTTCACAGATAAGAAGAAAGGATGGTGTCGCCTGAGACATCATTTTAGGCCGTGGGATAAACGTGCAACAGAAAAGGACTCCTCTCAGCACTAGCCTTTGCCATAGTCAAGAGCACTTAGTCTTAATTTTGCAGGAGTCACAGATCTCTGGAGAAGTTAGAGAAAGCCTTGCTTTCTGTCACCACAAAAATCTGGAAGCCTACATATGGACCACATTTCACCTGCGGTCTGGGATGAAGTTTAGGGACAACTGGGGTGTCCTGTCAAGATCTTCAGAGCCCCAAGCTGGACATTCCCATGCAGAGGACTACATACGTCTGGATAAAGCTACTTCAGGCCTTTGACTACCCAAGCTTGGCTCTTAATGCTCTCTTATGCTTGTTCTGATAACAGCGAGAATAAGCAGAGAGCCAGCTGGGTGTCTGCCTCAGGTTCCCAAACATAAGAGGCACAAAAACATTGCTAGAGATATGATTAAGGAGAAAAATGAACTTAGAGAACCCATGTCAGGCAGAGTCCCATGAATGAAACTAGTCAGAAGAAATACTTGGTTAAACCCCGTGGGATGGTGCTGGAAACGGAACTGCTAGAAACTTCACACGTGGAGGCCCTGACCCCTGATGTGACTGTATTGGAGACTGGGCATTTAGGGAAGTCATTAAGGTGCAATGAAGGCTTATGGGCGGGGCCCTAATGTGACAGGAATGGTGTCCTTATAAGAAGAGAAAGGGACACCAGAGTTCTCCCTCCCCACACATGGAGGTAAACTCAGTAAAGACTGCATGAAAAGATGGCAAGCTAAAGCCCAAGAAAAGAGCCCTCGGCAGAAACCAACCCTCTCAGCACCTTGATCTTGGACTGATAGGCCCCAGAACTGGGAGAAAACACATTCCCGCTAAGTCATCCTGTCTGTGGTGTCTCATTACGGCAGCCCAAGGCAGATGAATGCAATTGAAGTTACAGGTTCCCCACTCGCTGCCCCTCCTACTGCCCAGTCAAGGAGAAATTTCCAGTAACAAGTAGTCCCTCCACTATTGTCTCTAAGCAGGAAGGATTCTGCTTGTTGCACAAGTTACTTTTGCTGAGTTACCTGAGACAGCTTGGGGGTGGGGAGTGAGGGTGGGAGTACATGTAGCCAGTCACCTGCGGTGTAACTTCTCTGCCTTCCTTCCACACACTCATTATCTCCTCTACAAAAGTCTGAAGGAATATTTGCAAACAGGTTAAAGTGACTCCACATTGCACAGGAGAAGGGTCCTCCTGGACCGGTTCCAGGCTACTACTCTGTGTGTACTTCCCCGGGCAGAGGTTCTTCAGCGGGATTTGAATCTGGGATGCTAGTGACCCTGCCTGGAGGAATGCTCGTTCCCTTCGTATCTGATAAAGGGTAGGCCAGGGACTCCCCCGGCTTTCACTGCCCTGGTTAAGGCTGAGGGCTGATGGAGAGGATGAGGGTTGTGGGGGAGAGTGGGGCCCGGGCTCTCTCCGTTGCAATCACTGAGGGATGCTGCTTGGTGACAGTTTTCCTTTGTTTTCCAAAGGCTTCATAGTTCACTTTGTGTCTCTTGCAAGTTTCAGGCCACCACTTTTGTCAAACATAATTATATATTTTGGCAATAATGAAAAGTACATACATGCTCTGTAGGAAATTCAAATAACTCAGAGCGTTGTCCTTACTAGTCACTCCCATCCCATCCTCTTTGGCCAACGACCTTCTGGAAACATATAGAATTTATTTTTTCCTGACCTCACAACCCCTAAGCAAGGAAGCAGATATCCCCTTAGCATGCTTGCTTTGAAGTTCATAGTAAAGGTTCCAACACCGACTGGCCTCTTTTGCACTAAGACCTTGCAGGCGCAGACAAAGGGGTTCTCCAGGGAAGCTGCTGTCCTGCCACAGGGCTTGGGGTGGACTCTGAAACTAGGTGCAGAGTTTTAGATGGAGTGTTTGAGGGAAAGGAAAAGGAATGATCATGCAGAGGCGGATCAGAGGAGCCAAATCTCTACAAGCAGAGGATCCAACGTGATCTGTTGTTTTTGTTGTGGAATTGCAGCAAGGAGAGACCCGGTTACTCTTTGTCAAGCAACATGCTGAAGTCAGCAGTATTAGAGTAAGAGACTGCATCCAGGTGTGTGTGTGTGTGTGTGTGTGTGTGTGTGTGCGCACGTGAGAGAGAGAGAAACGGAAAGAGAGAGATGGCTGGTGGCTGGCCCGGGGGTGGGGAGGATAAGGAAGATTAGAATCTCCAACCCCTCTCCAGGGTTATAACCGCCAGTGAAGTGCAATCCCGTAGTAGAAGAACCACAATGCGCATAAGAATACTTACAAAGTTTTGAGACTTTCCAACCCCTTGAACATCTTATGCTGCACATTTTCCAAGCGATTACTCGTGAGCAGTATTTCATTCACACCAGAGGCCCCTTCGAATGCTCCCTCTTCAATGTCTGTGATCTTATTGTTGCTAAAGTTTCTAAATAAAAATTGTTGAAACACAGATTTTAAACGATTTCTTCCTAACCGAGAGGACACTGAGCCATGTTTGATCCACTCCTTTCATGGGACACCCTCCCACGGTTGCCAAGCTCCTCTCTGCCCAGCATTTCCAGGGCTCGGAAGAGACGCCACTTCCTGATTCCATCAAGTCGAAGTGATGATAATACTAAGGGTAATGTTCACAGTGAAAAATACCAGGCTGGTCATTGTCAAAATAATCTGAATGGGTCCGCAGGAGTATAAAGTTCTTGAGGGCAGGTATTGAGTTGCATCAATCTTTGTTTGCCACAAAACTTAATAAGAAAGTTTGGAAAGAAATGCCCCTGATTAAAGGGGTTGAATGAATTAACAACTAAAAGAAGGCAATTGGGTAGAGAGAAGAAGAATGAACTTAAGTGTGTGAGCATTTAGACAGAATCAGAAATAATCTGATTATGAGTTTGTCACCAGTGAGATTTACATAGCAATGTGCCAAAATCACCAACTTGATTATCTGCACTTTGTTTCTCATGGCCCATTCCAAGACTGGGAGCATCATTTTATTCCTCTCAGAGCATTGCACATAATAGCTGCTCAATAAATATGTATTGAATTGACAGGCATCTTAGAAGCTCTTAAGAAAGAGCAGTTTGAATCAAAGAAAAAGAAGGACAAATAAGCAAGTAGAAACTCTTTGGGAGGCAGTATGTAATAATGGAGGTCAAGTGCGCAGAAGCAGTTTACGTCTTGTCTGCCTCTTACAGTCTGTGACAGTGGGCCTGATACACACAGAAAAACACGGACATCAGAAAAATGCCCCTGTCCTCCCCCTGATGTTTCTTCATACAAGGAGGGTGCACCCTTGGCCTTACACTCTTGGCCTCTGTCCTGTCTCCCCCTCCCCGCTCCCTCCTCCCTCCTCAGTGGGGTGGAGTACTGCCTCGAGTGTTGCTGAAACTGCTGAGCTCGCAAAATTATTTTGAAATATGAGTTGTGAATGTGTAGTAACACAGTCGAGCTATCAAGCCAGTTTAGCAATCATTAATTTTGACTATCTCCTAATGAAAGTTTAATGAAGCAAAAAGTCAAATAGTTGACATGAATGTGCTGAAAGAGAAATAACAGCTTGGTTTGTGGGATAGTAAAGGGAGTTGCAAGGCATTACTGAACCCATCTCTAAAGTGCTGAGATGCTGGGTTCCTGCTGCGGCCGCGCAACGGGCCAGCTGTCTGAGGCACAGGGAGACGCCAGCGCTCGGCCATGGAAATGAGGTTGGCATCACTAGAACACACACAGAAAAGACCCAATTACTCAGGTTCCCCTCAGTGATGACCCTGAATTGTGCCACAGGTGACAGTCACTCTGTGGGAATTTCTTGGGACCTTTTATGTTTTCCAGTTTCCAAATACATCTAAATCAAACTGCAAAGGGATGGGGAAAACACGACAGAAATTTACAAAGACGGCTAATGCACGGCTTACATTTTGCGCAACTGAGGAAGTTTCTTGAAGATTCCCGTCGCTTCCAACACTGTGAATTCATTATTATTGAGACGCCTAGGAAAAAGAAACAGAAACATTTCTTTTCTAAGCCAGGAAAGGATACGATTTTATTTCTCATACAGAATTATAACATCATTTGGTGATTGTCCTAAAGCAAACTATAGGACACACCTCACAGAAGATCCAGGGAAAGCAGAGCTGCCCCTCAATATGCACAGAGGATTACTTCCAGGGCCCTCCTTGGACGCCCAAATCCATGGGTGCTCAAGTGCATGCTACAAAATGATGCAGAGTTTGCACGTAACCTACACACATCTTCCCGTACACTTTAAATCATCTCTAGATTAGTTATAATACCCAAATGCAATGCAAATGCTATGTTAATGAAATAGATGTTATATTCTATTTTTTTAGAAAATAATGCCTAGAAAATGCCTGCTCATGTTTCATGTTCAGTACAGGCCTACCATCATAGGCCGAACTACATAGCACATGTCAGCAACAAGGTGACTTAAAAAAATTTTTCTATCCAAGTTTGTTTAAATTTGCAGATGGAGACCCCCCGAGAAGGTGAAGGGACAACTGTACTGAACATTTTCCCATTCCACTCAAATTTTAATGATCAAAATAAAATATATCGAAAGCGCATAGTAAAGAAAAACAATAATCAAAAATCAAAACAAGCCCTCATTTGGTAATCACAAACTTCATTGCTTGCTGTTGCCCTTCTCCAAGACAGCATTTTAGGCCACTTTTTCTAATCACTTGCTCCATAATTTTTTTTTATTACTGGCTTTACTGATAGACAATTTATATGTCGTGAAGTTCATCTTTTTAAAGTATATCATTCAATGGGTTTTAGCACATTCATAAAATTGTGCAACCATGTTTGCTACCGAATTCTAGGATATATCTGTCACCCCCAAAAGAAATCCCACACCCAGTAGCAGTCACTCTCAGTTTGATCCCCCACTATCTCTGTTCTTGGCCACCACTAATTTACTTTCTGTTGCTATAAATTTTCCTGCCCTGGACATTTCTTATAAATGGAATTATACTAGACGTAACCTTCTGGGGCTGGCTTTTTTCACTTTGCATACTGTCTCCAAGGCTCATGCCTGTTGAGCACACCTCAGTGCTTCATTCTTTCACTGGCCAGTGCTCCCTTGATGAAGATCTGGGCCGCTTCTGCTTTTTGGTTATCATAGGTAGCGCTGCTCGGATGTCAGTGCACAGGCTTTTCTGTGCATATGTGCTCTCAGTTCCTCTGGATACATGCCTATGTGTGAAACTGCTGGGTCACGTGGTAAATTGGCAAAACTCTTTGAGAAATAGCCACTCTTTCCCAAAGGGGCTACATTATTTTACAGTCCCGACAACCATGTGTGAAGGGTCCAAATTCTCTCACCTGTTATTGTCTTTGTTTGTTTTTTTTGTTTGTTTGTTTAATGGCCATTCTAGTGGGTTATGCACCCTTAGCACCTTCTGGCTTTGATTTCTGTTTCCCTGATGCCTAATGATACTGAGAATTTTTCATGTGCTTATTGGCCATTTGTATATCTGAGGAAATGTTCATACAAATACACTGACCACTTTTTAATTGGATAATGTACATTTCTATTTTTTAATTTGTTGTTGAATTGTAAGAACGCTTTATTCATTCATTCTGGTTATAAGTCTTTCATCAGATATATGGTTTGGAAATATTTTCTACCAAGTGCCAATTTTTAAATGTCTAATTTTAAAAAAATTCTTAATTTCTTAAAACACAAACATCACTTCTGTTGAAAAGTAAATTAGATGCTAGTTTCTAATATTCTTGATTAGACAAGCAAGCATACTTCACATAGTTATCATGCTGGAAGATATGAGTTGAATTATCATTTCAGTATTGTTGGAAAGAAGCATAGCTCCCTACTTGAGCACAAAAAAATAGAGTTTGGGGCTTTAATTGCATGGTCTCCAGGCATTTCTAAAAGTCCTGGCACTATGAAATAGCTTTATGAACTAACAGGAATAAAAAAAATCACCATAATCACAGATAGTTAGTTTCTGTCATCTGTTTGAAAGTGTTACATTATTTTTAATTATCTAAATCCCTCAAAATTCATTAATTCACAGGCATGAGTTTAGGTGCAGTGGGAGATGAACTATAACACACAATCCCTGCCATCAGGGGCTAAAATCTAGTCAGGATTGTACACGCACAGAAAGACAGCCAACTATGCGAAGTGGATCATGACAAATACCAGATGGTACTAGACATAAGCGTGGCTCAAATGTTCAGAAAATGATGAAATTTCTGGGTTTTTCTTGGGTTTTAGGACACTAACATTAAATGTCTCCCTTCTATAAATAAAGTCAGCAAAGGCAAACTGGACATGGACACGACACCTATAAACGACTCCAGCATGTGCTAGGCCCTTTGTCCGGGTTATAAATACACATCTGATCACACCCTGTCTCTCTGCTCTTCCCGGTATGCTAGCCTTTGTGCTTTAATACGTGATAGTCCCTGAATTCTCCCAGCCACGGGTCAGTGAGGTCACACAGCAGATATAAAGGACTCTTTTTGAATCCACCATAAACAGAGATTCAAAATGGTGATTCTCAAACTACTTTATTTGGCTGCCATAAAAACTAAGTATGTTAAAAGTCTGTTAATTGTTCAGAAATGGGTTTGGCAAATATCGTGCTCAAGCAACAAACATCACGAGGATGCTATTACTCAAAGCATGACTAAGTGCTAACTAAATTTCTGTAATTGTATCTTGGGCCAGAAAGATGAAGTAAGATAGCCTTTAAAACATTCTCGTGCCCAGAAGAGTTAGATCAATGTGTGTTTACTAAGATTAACGTAGTTAATTCAGAATCAAAGGGCAAGACCGAAATTTCAATGCTTTGATGCTCCTGTCTCCTCCCTCCCACCCCGGGTTTTGCAGGACGAGGAACTCACAGCTCCGCAGTGTACTGGGGGATGTGGTCTGGGATTCTGGTGAGTTTCTGATTGGAGCAGTCGACTGTGGTCCCTTCACAGCGGCACTTTTCAGGGCAAGCCAGATCTGCAAAGCAGTCCCCGCTTAATTTTGATCGATAATCTTCGGTACCTATTGAGGATTCAAGCCAAGAAAAAATAAAATGGAAAGATACTGAGTCGAAAGGTTAGAATGTCTGTTAATTTGTAGGAAGAAAAAAAGGAAGATAACTCTAGATTATGCAGCAGGGAGACAATTTAGGGGAATTTGGTCAATGGATGTCAGGAGAGGGTTAAAACAAGGGCTTGGAATTTGCTGGAAAAAAAGAGTAACTAGATTCACAGGACAGGAAAACATTAATAGAGATGAGCTTTTCACAGCTGTACTTTCTGCTGATACAGTTATGAGCCATTCTAAGCCTATTTGACAGCGAATCACACAATGGCTATTTATTGTTAAAAAGATTATTTTTTTTTCTCGGAGTCAAGAATTTAAAATGTATCCAGTCATAAACATATCCCTATATCTCATTTAAAATTAGGGCTTTCAAGGCAAATAGATGTACTCAGGTTTTTAAATTTTCTATGGTCTTTTATGCTTCTCCCCCTCTCACATAATCTCCAGAAATGCCTAAAAAGCCCTCTTTTTTTATTTTGATCTTATCAAGAGAGACCAGTACATCCTGATTTAAGCCTCAGCAGCTTGTCATGCTGTAGAAAGCTGCGTGACGTTCCATGGTGCTTGACGGAACCATGTTTTACTCATACCTGGCAACCACATGGTTAGATCAAGCACAACAGAAAATCTCGCTACATAATCACTACACCATCCACTAGGCCAAGGGGAAGACGGAGAGGAGGGATGAAGGGAAGCAGGAGCAAAGCTAAGACGTTCTGGAAACGTAATACTGTTTACATGACATGCATTCTTCCCGCAGAATGTTTTTGACCATAGTAAGAGTATTACTACCGAAGCTTTCCTGGAAACACAAAGAAGGGGCTACACTGAAAGGTGCGTCCGCTGTTCCTCAGAACCGCAGAATGGAAACAACAGCTTTCAGGAACAACCTCCAGGAAGAAGTTGGACGTGAGCTACAAGGACAACAGAGAGGCTCAAAAGATCTGTGGTTTCTTCTTGGGAGAGAGAGAGAGAGAGAAAAAAAGAAAGGCGCAAAAGACTGAGACTAGAAGAAGATAGGTACAACCAGAGTGGAAAAGGGGGCACATTATGTTTCAGATCAGACACTTTACTTACAGCCCACATGGTGAACTCCTGTAAAAGTAAAGATCACCAAGAAGGAAAGAAAGACAGCAATCCCGATTAAGATTAATAGGCATGTATAGATAAAAAACTAAAGGTCTCTTTCTTCTTTCTCTGCTGTGGCAATTACTGGGCAATGGTATGGAAGGCTAGGAATTGTCATGCTTTGTAAACTTTTATAATCATTTTTTGAAGCACAGTGTTCTTATAGGAAAAGCAATGGCATCCAAGATGCATAGCACAAATTAAGTTCTGGTCAGTTCCTTTCAAAGATGAACTCTCCGCAAGATGAATTTTCCTTTGAGTTATCACTGTGATATCTAGAATGCCTGACGGAATGGTGGTAGGCAAATAGACATGTAAAATTAAGTGAAAAAATAATCTTGTACATCTTCAAGGATTATCATTAGCACGTTTGGACTAATCCTTAGGTTATGGCTCATGTGCTTTTTTAACCACCTTTCCAATTTATAAATAATGCCATTCAGTTAAAGTGGAATCAGATAAAAAGCTTGCAAAGCTAATGTAACAGTTTCATTACATTTGGAAATTAATGCCATGACATTTATTGAAAATCTTTTGTATTGTGGTTTAAGCTCTTGTGTTAAAATTAAAATGAGAAAATACTGGGAACTAAGTCCAAGTAACAGGTACACTAGGTATCTTACATTTAGAATAATTCACCTTCTACACAATGACAATGATTCTTATTATATGGTGACTCTTCAGATGTGCTCAAATTACCTTAAAATCTGGAAGAAAGGGGAGAGTAGAGCCAAAAATTCTTCTGAGTCCTGACTTCTATAATCATTGTCTTAAATAACGTAAATCGAATGACCATAACTGACAATTAAGCCATGATATCTGATGTATTTTCTAAAACCTGTTTTTGCTGCTGTCAATAAGTGGGCAAAGCCCTGGCTGGTGTAGCTCAGTGGATTGAGCACAAGCCTGCAAACCAGAGGATTGTGGTTCGATTCCCAGTCGGGGCAAATGCCTGGGTCGCAGGCCGGTTCCCTGCAGGCCATTTCCCAACAGGGGAGGCATAAAAGGCAACCATACATTGATGTTTCTCTCCCTCTCTCCTTTCCCTCTAGAGATAAATAAATAAATAAAATCTTAAAAAAAAACTCAACGTGCAGTGCCTTAGCTATAGAAAAATAATAATAATAAATGGGCAAAAATGCAGTCAAATTTATGACCCCAACTTGACTTTTGTTCTTTATTTGGTGAATCAAAAATATTAATTTATAAATTATTAATGAATTATACTTAAAGTAATGTATTATGTAATAAACAACTATTTAAAATAACATATTTAATGTAATATGAAATAATGAAGTATATTTAAATGTAATAGATTGAATAATTCGCTAACAATTATATTAACTGCTATAATTTGGGGGTTTAAGTAATACTGTTTTATCCTGTAAGTGTTTTGGTGTCTAGAACAGATCTTTTGCTGGGTAAGTAATAGCTACCAGGTAACTTTCTACCTAATAATTGGGTAAAAATCAGGTTAACCAATCAACCTCTGTTCAACATGTTACTTTTTTTGACATGCTTATTCTTATGCTGCCAGTATAATAGTAAAAAGTATTGATCACTCAAGCTCAAAATAGGTAATAAAACAAAACCTGCTAAATGCATAACATTATTCAAATCATAACTCAAGAATGGCAAGCAACACCTGTCTCCTTAAAAAGGAGACCAAACCCAGAGTTCTTTAAAAAATAGGTATGATTTTATACACTAACACTATAGAAAGTATCTTTATTTATAAATGTTAAAATGCATTATAGCCTAGGATATCCCAGGACATGGTAAATGTGGCCGAGCAATCACTACTCAACATATATATATTTTAATATAATGGTTTAAAACAAACGAGTCAAGAGGCATTTTACACAATTGGCAAGCAAGAAAAGAACAGATAAAGAAACATGTTTCAAAGAGCTAGTTCTGGAATCTTCAGCCTTGATAGTGTTAACAGTGTAGTGCTGAAATATTACCCCTACTTCTCTAAGAACTTTTCATTCACTGGCCTAAATTATTCAAGCACCTAGTGCCCATGAACTTCTGATGCTTTGCGGGTGGATGTCAATGTTGTGTTTATGGAGCTGTACTCTGGCTCCCAGAGGGCAGGTATGTTGAGTCACAGAGAAAGTACCACTGCATGTAAATCGACAGGAAGCTGCTGCTTTTGTATAAAAAGGAAAGCAACAATAAGCAAAGGCAAGAGAACATTAAGGGACACTCTTTTCATGTAAATATAAAAACAATAAAAAAAAAATAAATCCCATGACTGCAAATCACAACTGTGTGTTTGTAGCTGATTTCATGAAGAACTAGCTCTTTGACAGCAGGAAGTTCTCTGTCTTTAAAACCAGCTCGTAAGCTACATTTTAAAAACAGGTCAAAAGATCAGATATATAATGTAAGGGGAAAAATGATTCAAGTAGAAAGCCATAGGTTCAACCATTTTAGCTCTACTGTGAGAAATTTGAGACAATGTGCCAAAGAGAGAGAGGGGAGGTAAAAGGTGGGAGTTTGATAATATATATATTTAACATCAGAAGCTGCATGCAACGGTCAGGTGTTCAGGAAAGAGCTCTAAGTGCTCTACGCAGAAGTCATCTATCTACACAGTACCCACTGTACTTTCAGAAGCATGCATATGGAAGTTTTAGAAGCTATATTTTATAAGGTGAGGAAAGGGTATCTGTAGTTAGTCCTACTACCGAGCAAACCTACCTGGAATGAAATACTGTTCTTTAGCTAAATAAAAAAAGAGAAAAAATAGAATATGCACCTGAATGTCAGCAAGCAGAGATATGAGTTATATTAGATTAAGAATGGACTAAAGTTACCACAGATAATTAAGTGATAATGTATATTTTCAGCAGGGGCTAAAGTATAATAATCTATAGTGAGTAGTAAACACATCTAGAACCAGGGATGATACCCAGCTTTGTCTGGATATTAACTGTTTAGTATGAATTAATTGCCGAATGAGAGATCGGCCTGGGATAGTTAGGTAGCATACCACGCAAACCCTACAGAATGTATTTTATCATAAGAAAATAGAAAAGATTAAACCAAAGCCCATTGTTTCAATGAAGTAAGCTTTCTATTTAAAATGAATGCAATGCATCTATGGTTAGATTTCTATAAATAAATGTAATATTCCCAACATGTTAAAAGGTGGCCTTTTGGGGGTAAAATGTAGCCTCACAGTCCTATTCAAAATAAGAGAATGCAAAAATGAGGAAACAGTATTCAGTAAGGGATCAGGAGATTTCCCCCCCTACTTCTCAGTCTGAGCAAATCACATAACCAAGTCTCAGTTCATTTCCTGAAGCAATGAAAACATGATTAATTACCTTAAGTTTCTCAATGGAGAATGATATCACAAACATGAGACTTAACAGGCTTAAAAGGCATTGTGAGTTAACTAAAAGGCCCCTGTTACGTTGGCACTCTGGGAATACAGTATGAAGCAACCATGCATCATTTTTTTCTTGGCCAGTAGCCTATTTCTTCTGCTTCATATAGTATAAAAAAATGTTACCCATAGGAGGCCTATATGAATTGTGTTTATGGTTCTCTTTATTTTTGTCTTTAGGTGTAGAAGACAAAGAAATATGGTTGCATAATGGTTGGTAGTTCAGGCAAAGGCCAACCATCTCTAAGCGTCCCATACCCGCTGTTTTTGGTCACACAGGGGAAATGTCACGCAAGGTACGAAATTACCTGAGCAACGGAACTTCTTGCTTTTGATCTGTCCGATTCTTTTGTTTGCCAGACGCCGGGGGCTGGTGCAGCGGGCACCACTGGTCTCGATGGGGTTGGTGTGGAGATAATCAGCCAGCCACTTGAGATGGCAGTCACAAATAAAGGGGTTCTGGGCCAAATGCCTTTCAGGAACACATACGGAACAACTTTTTTATACAGGACTCACAAGGAACTCAGCTCTCAAGTTCAGAGTGAAAACAATGGTCGTCAAATGCGATCTAAAGCGCACATACGTACATGGTCTGAATGGCCCGGAGAGGGGAGAAGGTCCCCTTCGCGATGGTCTGAAGCTTGTTGTCGTATAAGGAGAGAAGGTTCAAGTTGTGCAGATCCTGGAAGGCATCTACCCGAAGGCAGTTGATCTTGTTGGCGTTCAATAACCTGTTTGGTCAAAGAGTTGTAGAATTACAGTGTGGCATCTCCTGACTTGCCTTTGAAACTGTGTCCTTGAGAACACCCAACCGAGAAATACGTTTCTTCTATCCTCAACACTGACAGGTGTACTGTCACAATCCAGGTGTCCCAGGCTGCAGATTTGGGGTTATACCAG
This sequence comes from Sturnira hondurensis, assembly GCF_014824575.4. Taxonomy (NCBI): domain Eukaryota; kingdom Metazoa; phylum Chordata; class Mammalia; order Chiroptera; family Phyllostomidae; genus Sturnira; species Sturnira hondurensis. The sequence continues at coordinate 8,107,353 of NW_028073411.1, forward strand.
ATAAAGCAAGGTGCATGTGGTCTGAGGAATGCCTAAAGCTAGTGGTTTTTATGCATTTATTTAATTAAATAATAAAATTCTCTAGAAGGTGTAGAGGTAGTACAGTAGGCAAGAGTGGGTGAGACCCAGCCTCTGCTGTCAAGGATGAAATAAAAGGGAAGAAATGGGCCATGAAACCTAGTCCCTTGAACTATTCTATGAAAGAGACACGCAGTCTATCCCCAAAGCAGAAGACAGTGCACACCTTCTAAAACATAGACCCATCACATGGCCCCTCTCTCTAAACCCCGCAACAACGTCCCTCCACTTCACTCTGAGCAAAGTCGAAGTCCAATTGATACCAGCCAATACCACCCAGTAAGATATTTAGTGCCCCCTTCTGAACTCTGCAGCCTCTAAGTCCTCTCCTCTGGGCTGTTTCAGCTCCAGCCATAGAGGCCTCCTTGCCAGACTCTCTTCACTGTTTGGAATGTTCTTCCAGATGTCTGCCTGGTTAACTATCTTGCTTCTCTGAGTCTGTTCAGATGTTGCCATTTCAGTTCAGCCTACCCTAACCACTCTCTTCCATCCTGCCAGCCCCTGTTTGCCCCTCCCCAAGCCTTAGCATTCTCAATTCATTTCTGTTGATCTACTTTTTCTACTTCATTAAGTACAACTTTCCATCTCTTAGATGTGAGTTACTTATTTATTCTATTCAAGAGCTGACTGTCATTGCATGTCCCTCTTCCCAAGGGTATAAGCTCCAGACAGCAGGGGTACTTGTCTATGTTGTTCCCTGATGGTTCCCAGGTGCCTAGCATGTACTAGGTGCTCAATAAACAGTTGCTGTTAAACAAAGACAGGATATTCCGTTTGGAAAAGGATATGGTACATTACCATATTAAAGGCCCTCATTTTGCATAATAATTGTATAAATGCCTGTTTAACTTAGTTTAGCACAACAGGCCACGAATTCATTTTTTTCATATATGTGAATCAATATTCTACATTAATATTTTGTGGAACTGTAGGTTGCAGATCCTACACTAGCAAACATCATCCTCATAGGTGACTCAGGATTGTGTCTGAGGTTTATTCCTTTGGACTCACCTTTGGGAATATATGTGCCCTACTGTCCACTTTTCTCAAACCTGCAGCCTATCAAGGCCTCACAGAAAGGCCATTTTTTTCTATAACACGTCTTCTGCCCAACTAAAGTATTCTTCCCCTAGGTTCCAAAGGAAGTTATTCAGTGTTGCTTAGTCTTTTTGAAATCAGTCAACACGGTATTTATTGAATTTATTGCCTTAGCAGTTGTGAGTTGGTGATAATGAGTGTTGGGGGAAACTGAATTCAGTAATTCAGAAAATGCACCTGGCGCAGAGAAGATGCTCAGTAGGTGTCATTATCTTCCTTTCATTTCTCTCGGGTAAAAGCAGAATCGGTCTCTTAGAATTTGAGGCAACTCGAAGGAGCTCAGGGACTGGTATGGGGACTCGGGGAATGAGGAAGCAGCACACCAGGCAGATCCCACATGAAACCCACCTAACTCCATGCTGACCAGAAGCACAGGCTCTTGAGAGGCTTGACAAGCCCCAGGTTCCTGCATCTACCACAAGTGAGTCTGTTCACGCACCAGTAAGACCTCGTCTTGTCGCCGAGTTCATGGAGGCCCAGGTTGCCCAAACAGTTTAGCCCTCTGGGAGCAGGAAATTTTCTTGATATTTTTTTTCCCTATCAACGTGTAGCTCAGTGCTTTGATACTTACGACTTTAACAACTATTTCATAGCTCAAAAAATACATGTGCGCTATGCAGTTTGAGTCTGTATGCCATATTATCCGACACTCTGCTAATGTTTTCCCTTTGACTTCGAGAATCTCTAATCAACATGAGGCATCTCTGTTTCACTTGCTGGCTTTTTCAGGTGTTCCAGGCATGCATGAAGCTATGACTTCTCCGTGGTGGTTTTCTTTGCTGCACTCTTTTCTTTTTATTCCCTTTCAGGAGCCGAAGTGTTGGCCTTCTCTGTGTTCTACACAACACTTTCCTGAAAGCTCAGAGGCCTGGTGTGAGGTTGGCCTGATTAATCCCACTCCTCTACAACACAAGTCCCACGGGCCTCATTCTCCAATTCATCAGCCACCCACAGGAAGGAGTTCGAACAGAGAACATTAAGGACAAGAAAAAGGTGAGGGCTCTGGAGGACAACTGAAGAAGGTTCTTTTCTGAGCATTTTGTACTTTAAATGTGTGTGGTCCAAAAATCAGGTGGAAAAAAGCATTGGACACGAATTTATTTAGTTCCTTTCATTTACCTACGTCTCCCCCTCCCCAATACTACATTCATTCCAGCAGATCTAAGATGCTTAACCAAGTTCTCAGCAAGCTGTAAAGAGACAATCACGTCTCTTCAGCTCAGACAGGCCTGAGCTGAAGATAGGGCTTTAGTATAGTCATAAAACACTAGGCTGAGGGAATGTACAGAGAGGCATTGCACACAAGATCAGAAACGATGATTGCTAACACTATTGCAAGGGTTAAGAGATCATTAGAACCCCAAAGAAAGTCCTTAGGTGACAGAGATGAGCACCTGGCTCAGGGAGGGGAGATGCTGCCTGGTCCACAACTCGCTTCGTTTGTGTGGGTGTGTGTGTAAAAACTGGGCATGATATAAAGTGTGTTCCTAGCCAGCGACAGAAAATTTAAAACATGAATATTAGAATATTCTATGAACACACATTTATCAAATAAGAAAAAATATCTATGTTGGGGAAGTTTGTAGAATTAGGAATAATTTTTTAACCAAATAAATGATATAAACATCCACACCAAGAACAAACGCATATACTTGAAAGAGAAAATAACATTCTAAATTAAAAAATTCTTATGTTAATGATTTTTCTATTAAAACTCTTTTTTCGATTACAGTTTATACTCAATATTATTTTGCATTACTTTCAGGTTTACAGCATAGTTGTTAAAGACAATCATATATTTTATCAAGCAATCCCCTGATATTTCCAGTACCCACCTGGCACAGTACATAGTTATGACAATATTATTGACTATATTCCCTGTGCTGTACTTACATCCCCATGACTATTCTGTAACTACTAGTCTGTACTTCTCAATCCCTTCATCTTTTTCACCCAGTACGACATGCCCCCTCCCCTCTGACATCCATCAGTCTGTTCTCTGTATCTATGAGTCTGTTTTTGTTTTGTTTGTTCATTTATATTATTCTTTGGATTCCATATACAAGTCAAATGAGACATTTAAAATTTTTAAAGCAGGCTGACTATGAACCAGTTGAGAGAAGTAATTACATCACACTTGGCATCCTCAGCAGCTAGGCCAGTACGTGCTGTACATGAGGTATAAGTGTTTGGTGATTTGGACCAAATCTGAAGATCCAACAATCACAGTCTTAATACTAGCATATTTTTCCAATTTCGTTTTCATATAAGCATTCATTAAAACACCTGGGGTCAAGTCTTAGTTGTCTAAATATATATAGTAAATAGTTTTCTTGACACAAAGGAGAAGGAGCTATTGTCTAAGCAGAGTGGTCTTTAACAATATAATCCAGGGATTTGCAGATAAACCTCTCACGGAAGATCAGTCTGAGTGTTGCTGCTGTGTTCTGGCCTCCGGTACACCATCTTTATGTTTGGGGGTGTTATTCCAGAACTGTCACTCTTGTGGCTTCTTTGCACAAAGACAGAGACACATAGCACCATGTCTCTTTCCTTCCCAACTACTGTTAAATCAAAGCAGAGAAGTTTCACAGAGGGCCAGGGTTGTACAAGCTTTAAACAACAGAGTAGACAGGATGCATACATCTATGTCATTGTGGACAGAAAAGTTTGGGGACAACTTCAGAGTGTTGTGCCTTCAAATAAATAACCATCAACAATGTTAGTTCTGCTAGGCTAATCTTTTCCATTTCATTAAACGATGTCATTTTGGGTCGAACTTTTCTGAAGCCTCCATGAAAATATGAGATGGTACAGTGATTAAAATAGAATATTTGGTTCAATAGATCAGAAACAATCAATTACTTACAGTAGCTGTAAGGAAAATAATCCTTCAAATAAACTTTTTGGGAGTTCCGTGATTTTATTTCCATAGAGAACACTGAAAAAGACATAATTTAAAAGATGAGAAAGTCAGACACCAAACCAACATAACAAATTAATCTAACACATGCATATTCAGGTATATTGAAGATTGCTAAGCACTCTACACAGAGCTAAATGCTTATGGTAGAAAGGTTGGAAGACATGAAAAACAAGGAAAAAGCAAGAAAATGAACACAGTTCATAATTCTATTGCCCTCTCATAGAACTGTTCACTGCTAAATTGCCCTATTTTTTAAACATACACACACACACACACACACACACACACACACACAGTTCATTTATAATTACAAGACACTGTATGCAACAAAAGCAAATGCTGAATGTGGAATCCATTGCTCATCAAAGGGATGTGTTTTGGGCTTATCGTGTTGCTTAATAGTGAAAGAAATCCATCTACTCTTTAGCTATACAATGCATATGCTAGAGAAAGGTAAGACCTGTAGACAGTTGTCATTAGTATTAATATAGAAGAGTGTTTTTAATGTAGGTTCCCCACAGAAACATGAACAGAAATGCATCCTCATGGAACCCACTTCTGAGGAGCCACTATGTGGGAAGACCATCACCACTGATCCCCTCAGTACACCTGGTGCCTAGCTCAGGTTTCTGTACACAGGAATGCCCTAATTGGATGGAGAGGGAACACTCCTTGATGAGTGAAATGAAAAATAAGTCACCAGAGGAACCAGTTAAAGCATAAATTAACAAAGAAGGTGAAATAAGGGTATTTCAGCACCAAATGAAGGGTTATGGTTGACTCTTCATGTCAGTTATTAATAAGAGATCTGCCTCTTTTTAGCAACCCCTGCCAAAGTAGGAAACCCCAATTATGGGTAGCAAAAGATAGCAATCATATTTTAAAAGCGCAATTTGGCAATATATATCAAGAATCATAAAAAGGTTATATAAATTTTTACACAGTAGTTTCACTGAGGAGTTTAAAAAATAAATAGAGCTAAACAGTATTGTATGTATAAAATGTTAATCAGGGCTTAATTTATGACAGTGAAAAATGAAAATGTTCAAATCATGTCCTGAAGAATATTTAGTGACATGAAAGTGTTCATGATATAATGTTTAAAAAAGCATAATATCCACATATGAAAATTTATCAATGTGATACACCACATTAACAAAATAAAGGATAAAAACCATATGTTCATATTAATAGATGCAGAAAAAGCAGTTGACTAGGTACAGCATCAATTTATGACTAAACACTCAATAAAACAGGTATAGAATGAAAGTACCTGAATATAATAAAGGTCATATGTGACAAATCAAACCAAAAGAGGCCCCAAATAGCCAAAGCAATCCTAAGAAAAAAGAACAAAGCCAGAGGTATCATACTCCCTGACTTCAAATTATACTACAAAGTAAGAATAATCAAAACAGCATGGTATTGGCAAAAACAACACCTCCCCATAAAAAAAAGGCCAGACACATAGACCAATAGAATAGAATTATATAGAGCTCAGAAAGAAACCCAAATGTACACGGGCAAATAATTTTCAAGGAGCCAAAAAGACCTAATGGAGAAAAGAAAGCCTCTTCAATAAATGATGCTAGAAAAATTGGAAAGCCATATGCAAAGAATGAGACTAAGATGCTATTTGTTACCATACAAAAAGAAATTAACTCAAAATAGATCAAAGACCTAAATATATAATGTGAAAGAATGAATTACATAGAAGAAAACACAGATACTGAACTCATGGACTTGGTGTTAGAGACACTTTTATGAACTTGACCTTAAAGGGAAGGGAAGTAAAAGCAAAAATAAATGAATCAGACTGTATGAAACTTAAAAGTTTCTGCACAAAAAAAAAAGGCAACAAAATAAAAACACAACCAACTGAATGGGAAAAGTTATTTGGACATAAAACCTCTGATAAGGGATTTGAATCCAAAACATACAAAGAACTCATACACCTCAACAACAACAAAACAATCCAATTAAAAATGGCTGACAGTTCTGTCAAGAAGACATATAAATGGCCAGTAGACACATGAAAATATGCTCAACTTTACTAGCTATTAGGGGAATGCAACTCAAAGCTACACTGAGATACCCTCTCACACCTGTTAAAATGATTATTATCAACAAGACAGGTAATAACAAGTGTCAGAGAGGTTGTGGAGAAAAGGGAACCCTCATTCACTGCTGGTGGGAATGTACACTGGTACAGCCACTATGGAAATCAGTGTGGCGGTTCCTCAAAAAATTGAGAATAGAGTTACCATATGATCCAGCAATCCCTTTCCTGGATATCTACTAGAAAAAATTGAAAATATTTATTTGCAAAGATATATGCACTCCTATGTTCATTGCAGCATTATTCACAGTGGCCAAGCCATGGAAACAACTAGAGTGTCCTTTGAGAGATAATCATCTCTCAAAGAAGAGATGGGAAGGATAAAGAGAAGGATAAGAAGGATAAGAGAAGGATAAAGAAGAGGTAGTACTTTTATACAAGGAATACTACTCATCCAAACAAAAAGATGAAATATTGCCATTTGTGAAAACATGGATGGATCTTGAGAACATCATGCTAGGTGAAATAAATCAGAAATTGTCAAGAATCATATGATTCCACTCACAGGTGAGATATAAAACTGAAGGTGACAAATGAACAAACGACAAACAAACAACTCATTGACACATTAACAGTATAGTGGTTATGAGAGGGAAAGAGGTCAGGGAGAGGATAGAGTAAAGAGTAAAGGGGATCAAACACATGGAGATGAAAGGAGATTTGACCTTGGGTGGTGACCACACAATGCAGCATACGGGTGATATATCAAAGAATTGTGCACTTAAATCCTATATTATTTTATTACCAATGTCAACCTGATAAATTAAATAAAAATTTTCAAAGCATAATATAAAAAACTAAATTACAACAGAAGTTTGATTTTGTATGTACATATGTGTTTATGTGTGTGTATACCCCCACTGCTCAAAAGTGGAAAATCTAATGATGGCAAGTGATTTCACATCCAGAGTGTATTTGAATTTGAATATCTCTTTTCTTGTTTTTTTTTTTACATTCTCTCCAATGAACATAGATTACTTTTAAAAAGAAGAATAAGTATTTTCAAAAATAAATAAATAGATGTGATAATACATGAAGAAAAACTGAAATGAGAGTCTAAATAATTAATATGTTTGTCAGGCAGCATTATATGATTTCTGGTTGAAAAGGAGGCAAATAACAATACATGAGAGATAAATAAGAATGAGGGGAAAACTTCCCTTTTAAGATGTCAATGAGAGGTTGGATATATTACAAAATTGAAGAAAATTCTCAAGAAAATAAATAAACCTGAGTGCTACATTGTGTAAACACACTAAATTTGTATAGATTCCTGTGGTACAGGTACATAGCATAACACTGAAATTCATTTCTGTAAAATATAGATTTTTAAAAGGTAAATCAATTACCAAAGAAACAATTTTAAAAATCAAAGAAGGAAAAAGAGAAATCTATGCTGTTGGGGTCAAGAAAGTAAGAGAACTTAGAAAGAATAAAGCAGGAATTAATATGTTCAAGGTCAAAAGTAAGAAAAGAGGAGGCTTCAGGAACAGGAATGAGCTGACCGTGGCATTGGTTCAGGATAGTCGACTCACTGCCATTCAGCAACAGACACTGCACACTCCCTGTGTGCCAGAACATGGCTAAGTTCTACGGTAGATGCCCAACTACACTGAACCCAACTGTTATTTTTTGAATATTTATTATCTGTGTGTGTCTTAGGCACTGATATGAAATATGGCTTCAAAGAGCAATCCAAAAGAACAATATTGAATACTGAAAGAGTTTTATATTTGGACCCCACTGAGAAGTAAAAAGGAAACATAATGCATATAAATAGTGGGAAACCCATATAAGAATTTAGGGGAAAATAATTTGCTAGGTTGTTTATTTGAGACTTTTGCTTCAAAGGTAGGCTCAGCAGGAAAGGAGAACTAGCTAGGAAGTATGTCATATTTGCATTGTGAAACTATTTTTTCTAACAAATCATTGTTTTCCATAAGATCAGGTTTAAAAAATAGATTGCAAATGAGACAATTTGGTACATGGGACAAAAAAGCAGATCACACAAGGATGAAGAAAATCCACCTGTGTAGATGATACTGGGTATATGGATTAAAAATCATGAAAATATTGTAATACAGAAACATTAAATAGGATGGGAATGAGATATCACTAAAAAAAGGTATAGCAATCCCAGTGCTGGGCACCTTTTCCTTACATGCAATAAGATCAACATGATAGTAACGAAGGAGAAGTTAAAGTGTCAAAAATCCAAAGACCAGGAATGTGAAGTGGGGGACAGACATGACTTAAATGCAGCACTCTACACACAGTGATCAATTAAGCTGATGGGGAACTGTTTATAGTCCTTTGGAACAACAGCGAAATCTTAAGGCCACCTTTGTAGCTGTTCCTAGAAGGCGGGCTAGGGGTTCCAACTCTAGGACAGTAGGACACAACCTAGGATAATAGGGTACAGTCACACTGGGGGCCAGGCTTTGAATTCTCCTGCCCTGTGGGAAGCCAGAACTCTTACTAAAGATAAAAACATACAAAATTGAATCCTATTAAGATGTCTATCATATAATAAGTGTTGAGGGCAGGCTTTATCATCTAAATATATGGTAGAGAGCTATACTTATAAATTTAAAATTATGTATACCCCCCCCTCAAAATTATGTATATCTCAGAATTAACAGTTATCAAGTTTAAAGACAGTATTAAATTTAAAGGTTGGTGTATTTTCATGTTCACTGGAAACCAGTAGTAACATGTCAGATACTGAGCAGGAGAGTTAACAAGAGACCAAGAAAAGACTGTAGGAAGTGTAAACACAGCAACCAGAATCAGAATACCACAATCTTTCACTACAGGCCTCTGTGGAATTGGGGAGCTAGTTAGTGAAGAGATGTAAATAGAAAAACTGAACTACAGTCATTTGCAGGGGGGTGCTAATAAAAATGGGAAGAGAGCAAAAATTTATGTTGAGGATTTTAGGGTGTAAGAATTCTCTGCGTTAATTAAAATCCAGAAACATACAAATTGGTTAAGAATCCGTCAAGGCCGTATCTGCTATCTCCCAACTTCTTTTCAGCTTTAACAAAGCCGGCAGGGGAGTAATCTTATCCCCACTTTAGAGACAGGGCAACTGAAAGGCAGGCAACTTAGTAACACTTCTCCAAACTCTTTCCTCTCTTTTGACATTTATTCATTACCTTTCAGGCACAGAGACTTGAAGGACCAGGAGTTGGTATGTTGCTCCGTCCTTTTACGTGGCTGGGAGTGTCGTCTATCTCTACTTTGGATAGCATTATTGTCCAGAGTACACATGGTAGCTTATGGACAGCACAGGCGATTTAACTGAGCCTCACATTACACTGTGTTATTTTGAGTCTGAAAACCCACCTGGAGTACAATACATGACTAGACTTGACATTTTCCACCAAAGGTTGTATCCTTAACCTTGGACTTCCTGTAGTAAAACAAACTAATCAACCCCCAAACAAACAAAGCACACAAAAAACCAACAATGAACTTAAGCAGCTATTGCTGAAGTGATAGTTTTTAATTCTTTCTTCAAAGAAAATTGTATTTTTCAGAGCAAACCAGCCCAGCAACCTGAATACCCGAACCCAGATGTGTGCATCTGTCTCGTTCTCCCACTGGTGCGAGCGAGTGTAAATTTCTACACGAACTCCGAGTGTTTATCTGTCTCTTGCACATGTGTACCCTGGAATGCCCACCGGTACCCATGACTTCTGAAGTTCAGAAGAAATCCACAGTAATTTACATCAATAAGAACCCTCCTCTAAGCATCAAGTCTTCAACAATACGTGCTGGCCTCCACTTTCAAACTTTAAAGTTAAAATCTGAAATAAAGGTTACTTTACTTGCTGGACTTCTGAAAGTTTTTACAAGAAGGAATGAGAGTGTTTATCCATTTATTTTAGAACCACTTTACATAGCTATCTCCCTGAAAATCCTTTGACATTAAAAAGCTGTAAAGCTTTCTTATCTTCATACTGTTGGAGATGAAAGCTGGTTCTTTCTGGGAAGTCTTAAGGGGATAAAGCAGGGAGTTAAGGGGGCCTCTCAGTGGTCGTTTTCCATTGTTCCCTGCAAGATGTCCCCCAGCTTCCTTCTAAAGGGGCTGATATTGTCCCCAGAGATGGTGGCTGGTAGCTTAAGAATTATAAATACAACAGTGACCAGAACATTCCAAAATAAACATTGCTCTTTTATTTCAGAAACAAAAAATGATCCAAAAAGGGAACTCTTGCTCTCTAAACAGCAAAATTATCAAGTATGCCCCTAAAATATATGCCCCTAAAGTGGCTGATTTTAGTGACAGGGAGCATTCCTCAAAGAAACCAATGGAGTTCACTAATGATTATTAATAGCTAACATTATTAGAAACTCATGATACAGAAACTTCAAGAAGAGTATTTTAAAAATCCAAAGGAAAACACGGAGCCACAGTTGGTTGCGCACTGCCCTCCCCCAGTCCCGTGGGGATACTCACAGTGAGTTCAGGGAGCGAAGTCCTTGGAAAGCATCTGGTGCCAGTTCGGAGACCTGATTATTGCTCAGGTCGCTAAGATCAAAAATAGGTTTGGTTAAATGAAACAGAACATCAATGAGATTTAGGAGAAAGCTATTTATTGCCTTCTCAGGTTGGTGTCACACCTGCCAATATATGTAAAATTTGCAACATGAAATACCCGAACTATCCTACATTAAAATAAAATCATTCTTTTAAATCAACTACTGACTCATTTCATAAATTATTAGATGATCTCACCTACAAGGGGAACCTAATCAACAAAGCAAACAAGTGAGCAAAACAGAACTAGAGACATGGAAATAAAGAACAAACTGACAGTAACCAGAGTGGAGGGGGGAGGGGGATAATGGGGGAAAGAAGGGGAGAGGACGAAAAGGAACATGTATAAAGGACCCATGGACCAAGACAATGTTGGGGGTGGGAATGAATGTGGGTGGGTAGGGTGGAGGAAAGTAATAGGGGGAAAATGGAGACAACTGTAATTGAACAACAATAAAACAAAGAAAATAGAACATCTAAGATTTGACTATATACTATATTAAAACACATGCACTCAGACTGGTCTGAATCAATATGTTACACTGCAGAGAACCTTAATATACTGCATAGTTTATCTGTTAATGTTACAATATTATAGAACCAGCAATCAAATAGTTATATTACTTAATATTTAAGCTGTCAAATACCTAAATATTCATACTTAAATGGGTGTCTTTGCAGAGTCATGACCCGTAAAATTTTAAAAATTTACATACATCCCAGAATATTATTCACTCACATTCTTCTGAGCTTTTTATATGGTGAGAAAGCGCCAGGAGGGATGACCTTGATTGAGTTCTGTTCCAGACGTCTGCAATGAAAAAATCCATCTTTTAAATGGAAACATGAGCTCTCAGAGATGTTTAATGCAAGCCCAGGATTCATGTCAAGAAGCAAAGTTGATGCAGTTCATGAGTAATATTTATTTTTCTCAGAAATGACCACTAAAACTAATTGTGCTGTGCTTTAAATGTGGAGCAAGATTGGGAACAAAAGCAAGGCAATTATAAAAACAATTTTAAAAATTCCAGGTTTTAGGCATCACATGTTCATTAAATATGGTCTCACTTATATGTGGACTCTAATGAACACAATAAAGGGACAAAACAAAGTAGGATCAGAGGCATGGAGCAGACTGAGAGATCTCAGAGGGGAAGGGGGGAATGAAGAGATTAACCAAAGAACATACATGCACACATGCACAGCCCATGGACACAGACTGCAATGTGCTGAAAGCGGGGGTGGGGGGTGGAGGGGGTCAAAGCGAGGACATCTGTTAATAGTGTGAACCACTTTGTACAATAGAGAAAGCACCTGTAAGAAACAAATTTTCGGGCACATTTTAATAGTGTCAATTTCAGTTCAGAGGGATGTGCAGTAACACTGAACATATATGTAACATGTTTTAGAGATCATTATAACTCTTCCACAAAGGAATTATTGTTGAATATTAAATCTTATAAACCTTCTATGCCCTCTACAGAAAGTGTATTATAAGTTGCACAAAAAAGAATCATTAAACTCAGACAATTAATTTTGGAGCTTCTTATGAAGCAAAATCTTCAATTCTAAATCCGTGTTACCGGCATTTTCAGTGAGATGTCTGGATCCACTGATTCTCCACGTGCACATTTCACGTGAAACCCACCACAGCAAAGCGCATTCAAGCACAGCTGCAGCATTTCTACGATGCATTACAACCAGAGAGTTGAAAGTAACTCCCATATTTTCTACTCTATGGTTCTGCTCTCAGAGAAGGATAAGTTGGACCCACTTAGTTGTGAAAGAAACAAAGAAATAGATTCCATTGAGTGTCTAGGTAAATATGTTATTCCATCAAGACATGTTGCCTCTCAGCCTCAGGTCTATCCATATAAACATCTAGTAAACATTTCCAAGCCCCTCCCCCTCTTCTCCTCTGCCCTGTATCCCAGAGAGCTCACTTCTGGGAACCAGGAGCCCCCAGCACACTTTCCTACCGGTTTTCATGAAACTCAGCCAATGGGAGGCATTGGTGGGAGACTGCAGGTGGGAAGAGAGGAGAAGACTGGATATTCTCCCCCCGGGGGGAGGTTCTCCGCAATGGCCCCCTCCCTCACTCATTCCAGCTCTGGCTGCAGCCACCTCCTGACTTAGTGTAACCTCACTTTCTGCTTAGGTCATTATAGCCCTAGCCTGGGGGGAGGCACAACTTTCTACCTCTGTGTCACATTCTACCAGTGTTTCATTCATTCCTCATATTAAATCCCTCTACTGAAATACTTGGCCCGAGCCCCACTTTCCTGCCTGGATTTAAAAAAATTATATACATATAAATACACATTATATCTATTTAGGTATTTATGTATGAATAGGAGAATATATATATTATGGATTATGTGTGTCAAATACATTGGTTCATTTTTTATTGAACGTTGGTAATATTTACAATGTTATTGATTAATGACCATCAAATCAAAACAAACAAAATATCTCTGGGAGGTTAAGTCAAATCACTTAAGTATTGGTCTTTTCCAACTCCACGCCCTGGCACAGTACCACATTTTCTTCACAGTCTCAGGGGTTTGCCTCTGACCACCTCATCTCCACACGCAGTGGACTTCCTCAGAGGCCTCTGCTGTGGAACTTCTTGCAATGTTCCTGANTATATTATGGATTATGTGTGTCAAATACATTGGCTCATTTTTTATTGAACGTTGGTAATATTTACAGTGTTATTGATTAATGACCATCAAATCAAAACAAACAAAATATCTCTGGGAGGTTAAGTCAAATCACTTAAGTATTGGTCTTTTCCAACTCCACGCCCTGGCACAGTACCACGTTATCTTCACAGTCTCAGGGGTTCGCCTCTGACCACCTCATCTCCGTACGCAGTGGACTTCCTCAGAGGCCTCTGCTGTGGAACTCCTTGCAATGTTCCTGACAATTCTTCTTTCCTTGATGTGACACTTTATTCCCCTGACTCTCACTCGAGTTTTCTTTTTCTAAATTTATGACTTTGTTTTCTCAACCCCTCAATTGAGCTATCCCTCAAGTTTCTGGCCCTTCCTCTCCTACAAAAAGGTAAAATCCAGTCCTTATTACCTGCACTGTTAAGTCATAATTCTCCTTCTCTAGAAAAAAGAAATGATTTTGTTCACATTAAAGACACATTCAAGTTCACCTACAAACTAGGTCCAAGTTCTGAGTCACTAGCAGATCTGTTTCAACAGTGATGCAGAACTAGGTCATGCAATTGCTTTTCACAAATTTCAGGTCCTTGAAAATAAGAACACCAGAATATATTTTATAAACTACAAACCACACACATCTTAACCAGTATCCTTACTCCTATAAAACAGAGGAAAATTAGTTCAACCAGATTACAAATAAAGAAAGGAAAATAACAGTTTTCAGGTGAAGGTTTAAAAAACCAAATGAAACGTACATTTTTCTCTACTTGCTATCCTCATCTTCTATTTTAATAGCATGGAATCTACTGACTTTTATAGAGTATAAATATGAATCCATTGCTCCATGAAGAATCTAATTTAAGACATTCAGGGTTACAAAAACAGAGAGTGTAACAGGGAAAATATATTGTCATGCTATCCGCCGTAATTAAGAGACTTCCTCATGCTAGTCCTTCATAGAAAGGAGATTCAGTATTTTGAATTTCAGAGTAAAAACAGATTTAGAAAACGGAATAAGGGAGAGAGAAAATTCCATAAGCCACACACTATAAAAAAGCCTTTTTTAAAACATAGAAGCAGCGAGAAACTTACCTTTTTCCTTTTTCTCCACAGAATGTATGCAAACGATACTAAAACATTTCATCACTGAGTATATGTGTGTGTACCAATATCCACCTGTCATCTATCAGTCAATCTACCTATCTATCATCTATCTATCTGTCCACTCGTCCATCCTTCCATGTATATATCCATCCACCCACATATCTATCCATTCATCCATCTGCCTGGTTTACATAAAAGCAATCTGCTGTCACCCCTTCACCAAAACCATAAGGACATTTTAGTTAGATGTCCAATGAAATAAGAAAACGGAGACGGTTTTCTGACTGCTCCGATCCCAAAATTCCAAAGTATGTTTAATCAGAGAAGACCTCTCCTCCTCACTCCCCCACTGTTTTTTCTCTTATTCATTAATTACTGACTTTTAAAAATAAATCAAACATATTTGCATACTTTTAGAGTTCCTAAACAATGAACTGAAACCAATATCGCTTTCTGGAGCCTAGTTCAGATTATAGGAAATAAAAAGTGATCACATCCCATATCAGTAGAATATACAACGCAGTGTAGTTGGGCAATGAAAAGTCCTTCCGACTAGTCCTGAAGCCACTTATAAGATTAAATTATCTTAATGAGACTTTCAGCTCCCTAGTATCCAATTCTCAGGCATTATTTTCAGTGTTTTTCAAATTAAATTATTTTGACAAAATAAAATAACATCTACACACCAAAGCCAAAGCAGCCTTCCCCAAGAGATATTAATATTTTGTATGTTGTGCATACATAAAAACAAAAATGTGTAACTTAGCGATTAAACACTTATATGGAGTTGGAATAAATCCTGGTTTTGCTACTGATTTGTTTTTAGGGCCTTGTAAAGTTACTTTGCTTCTCTGTGTCTCAGTTTCTCTTTCTGAAAAATGAGGAAAATAAAGCCTACTACAAATGTTTTGGTAAAAATTATGAGATATAAAAAAATATATAGTATTTTTGCACAAAAAATGGAAAAGAATAAAAATATGGTTATATGGGTCTATATAATCATACATATAATAGACAGCATTATATAATAAAATGTCTAGTCACACACATACACAATCTGATACAATTTGACCTCCAGTATGAAATAAATATATATGGTTCCAAAATATGTTTTTAAACAAATGAGCAGTGCAGATTGGCATATAACTCAGTAACTACATGGTAAACACATATACACAAACATCATTCACGTGGAGACTGTAAAAAATATATATGGTTGCAATTTCCGTGATCAACATGTTTAAAGTATAGCATGTTATCTCATTTGGAAAGTGTCTTAGAAACTCAAAAAAGTTTTCACAGCACCAGTGAAGTATGAGACTGGACTGACTGTATCTCTAACACACAGCCCAGACGCTGATTATACACGGCAATAAAGCTGACAGTTCTCTGCAATTGCCCTATCTGCACTTACTGTAAATGGCAAAAACAGCTGCCAGGGAGCAGAACAGAGAGCTAACGGAGTGAAGGGGGTGTGTGCAATGACTCAGCTTCTGAATCTGGGACTGCCCAATGGAGTCACACATTCTCGTCCCGGTGAGTGCCAGATCGGCATTTGAAAAGGAGGAAGCAGCAATATTTCTTTGACTTCAGGGACTCTCTTGCCTATTACTTAATAATTCTAACATGAGGACTTTCTATTTCTGGAATGTCACTTCTAACACTAGCAGTAAATGCCACTGAAATCCTTCATATATCTCCACATAAAATGAACCAGAATTCTTTTAGACTAGAATATTATTTCTGTTAAGTAACTGCAATCTCCAGAATGCTGTAAAGTTTAATAAATATTTTCAGCAGCTGAGTGACTATGGGCCTCGAGAGGGACATACTTTGCATATACTAGCATTTTTGCCTGAGGACTGTGCCCATACTAATTACCAGCCATCCATTCCTTGGCGTGACTTATTCCCTGTCCATTTTCTTAATCTCATTTTATACCTTGTGATATCATTCTAAGGTACATTTCCCTGAGTGTAAACACAATTGCTATTTTCATAGTAGCATTAGCTCCTTTTCCATTTGGTCGTTCAGCATTTAGAACAAGACAAAAATAAGTGCATGTTCCTATCAATCTCATATTCCAGGCAGTGACCTTTTGAGTGTTAAGATTTTCATGAATGCATTCACATGGATGCCCAGTCAAATACACAGATACACTCGATACACACAATCACCTGGTTGAGACTGAAAGAGAAATTCAGAGGCATGGGACTCACTCATATCAGAGGGACAGAGGGTAGATACATAATGCCGAATAACACTGTTTCCCCATATACTTTTTCTTTAGCAATCCAGGGAAGAAAAACATCTTTCTGTTGCTGGTTTTTTATTAATAACTAAAACCTTGTGACCACTCACTGTGAGTCAGGCACTAAATAAAGTCCCCCATCGAGTAATAATTTTAGTTTTAAAAACATTATGCAAATTATTTTTACACATCACTTATTTGAACGTATTACTCAATGAGGGGGTAGCAATTTGCATTCTCTCCAGCCCTGCACTGAGTTATTGTCCAAGTTATCCATCATCTTTTCCCTAAAATTAAGATAACAGCATGATCGCTAGTGGAATTTGAACTACATAATTTTTCAGCTTAATCCTTCCAGCTGATTATATAACCATAAATCTATGAATTAATTACTAAAAATGACTCATATAAGAATGAATAATCATTTGACTATGCCCGAGCTGACTTTATGTTTATGTTGAAGTTCACCCAGGCCTTCCTTTACGTCTAATGGTACCCACTTTTTCCTGCAGAAGATTTTAGGAAAATACCACAACAGCACAGGGGGCACTTCTTGAAATCGCCCGCTGTGACTACCGCTGGCTAAGCCCGCCTTCATCATGCCTTGGAGAGACTATTGCTATCACATTCGTCATGATTTCCTTTTCTCCAGGCCCCTGTCTACTCCATGTTCAGTGAATTTTCTATTCTCACTAACACATCAAATCATGCTACTACACTGCCCAAAACTTTTCCTTGCATCCACTTTTATTCTCCGGGATTAGACTTCTGCTTTATGTTTCAGCTCTTGAAAACTAGTAATTTTTCAAAGATATACTCCTCTCACTTCACTGAGATTTTGCATGTGTTCTTCTTCTGTGCCTGAGAAGCACACCCTTCCTTCCTGACTGTTCCTTGATTCTCCCTGGCGAACCAGGGGGCTCCTCCTTCCACCTTCCCTGTGCATATATATCTTATTCCTTATCATTTAGTTTGAAAACATTCTATTTCTGTAAAACTTCCATTCTCTGCAGGGTAAACATTTTGAAGGCTGGAACTGTGTCCTTTCAACTGTAATGTCTGATGCAGAGAAGGCACTCCTGGGGGATGGAGAGAGGTGAAAAAAATATTGAGCATGCAGAATCTAATACAATTAAGAGTTCAACATCCTGGAAGGGGAAAACTCAGAAATAACATTCAGAAAGGGTTAAACATATATGGAAGAGTGTTTGTTTAAACAGAAAAAAATAAAAATAATGCATATTTTAAAAATTATGTTCAGTATCATAAATAGAGGTTATAATTGGATATAGCATGAACCGATATTCTCACTTTTATGTCTTTGTATGTCTGCATGCAAGTGGTCCAGAAGAAACAGAAGGAACAAAAGTGCTCCCAAACCTCAGATCCGGCTCCATCACCCTGGACCTCTTTTCAGCCATTTTTAGTACAGGCAGAGTTAAGAGTAGTTCAGTGAGTTTGCACATTTAAGTGTTTTCTTCCCATTACACCCACTTGAATAGCATGCCTGACAAAAAGTATTCTAACTTCTGAGAATTTGCAGTCCATCATAGAAAACATTGGGACACAGTGTTCTCACAACATTGCCCCAACCCCTCCTCTTCCTGTAATTTCTACTTTCCCCCCACTGTCTTCTCTGAAACAAATCAAAGAGAGATGTGTATGGCTTCCAGCTTCAGAGCCCTGAAAAAAGCAACCAAGAGCGAAGGCAGTAGACGTTACGAGTAACAGAGACATCCTAAACTGTTACAGCTTGTGTTCTTACTAACTAGTCTCCATGATTTATGGAATTTCTCTAGAGTGTTTGACTAGGTGATATGCCACAGGAAATCTATAAGTGGATTGAAGAGAACTAAATGTCCACTTTAGAGCAATCCATCATTGTATTTGAATCTTTATACCTCAAAACACGAGCTAAGAAATTAATTCCAAGGATTTGGTACATAGAGAACCAATTTGCTATTAATGATTTTGTTGCCGTGGGCCCCGTCATGCATGGACTTGCCTCTGGCATTCCACGTGTACAAAAGCAAGGTTTTGACATGCAGAGTTCAAAGCAGCAAAGGACTAGCAACAGCTTCTTTCTGTCAAATTTTACCTTATATTACACATTCTATTCCCATCCCTATCTTCGTTAGTCCAAATTCCTTTGTCATATGAGACAGCCAAAACATATGGCAAAGGTATTTGGACTAAAAAAAGATAGAAAAAAACACAGATATGGTTTTCACTATGAAGAATGGAGGCTTAGAGACTGTCCAGATTGTGTTCCCCAGACCCTCTCTGGCTGTCCCCAGCACTGTCATTCTCCTACCCACACTCTGCTAGGCACGGGGGCAGACATAGTGAGACATGGCCCTGCCCTCCTGAAGCTTGCAGTCTAATAGAAGAGTTTGGTATGTGTTAGAGGTTCTATGCAGACTAAATCCTCGGACATATGAGAACATCTAACAGAGAATAGGAAAGATGGCATCGTGGTAGTTCTAGATACAAAGTAATGGGAAACAGCTCTCAGGTTTGCGAACATGCCTACATCCAATGGCCCCGTCTTTCTCTACACACCTTCTATGTTCCCTTGATATGTAAGTATCTTAAAGTTTCCCATCTGTTTTCCTGACTAATCATGCAGCCTCTTGTGATTTTTTCAATTATTCTCCTTCACTCTGTCCCATTAAGCTAAGCCATGGCTACCTTTCTTGGGCAGCTAGATAAAAGAAGGAACATGAACTTGGGAGTTAAATAAATTTAATATTATGGCCAGTTTAACACTTCACGATTCAAGAATTTTGGTGTTATAAGATTTCTTAACTGTTTTGAGCCTCGTCTTTTTCATTTTTCTAATTTTTTTATTGTTATTCAACTACAGTGGTCCTCATTTTTCTCCAGTGCTCTATCTTGCCTTGCCCAACCCCCTCCCACATTCAGTCCTCCTCCATTGTCCTTGTCCAAGGGTCAAGGGGCATGTGTAAAGAGCCTCATCATTTTTCAAGTGGCAAACTGAGGCTGCCAGCCTTTCAGGCCCCTGAGGTA
Organism: Sturnira hondurensis; assembly: GCF_014824575.4. Lineage (NCBI taxonomy): Eukaryota > Metazoa > Chordata > Mammalia > Chiroptera > Phyllostomidae > Sturnira > Sturnira hondurensis. The sequence goes on from NW_028073411.1 coordinate 8,127,180, forward strand.
AGTGTCTATGGCTTCATTACGGATGAAATGTGACCTTAAAGAAAGATGTCTAAGACATCGGTAAGAAGACTCAATTCTGGATCGTGGTCTAAGGAAGAAGGGGGCCTATTAGATACTGGGTTGGCCAGCCTACGAAAGACAAAAAGGATCTCTCAGACCCATGCAGAGACTGCAGTCTAAGCCAGTATGAGACACATTCCATTCACTACCTTTTGTCTTATGGTTTTATGTTTAAAAAGCACTATTGTCATTTCTACAGAAATGCACACACACGTAATAAGTGCAGTCAGAGTTGAGATTTCCAACCTACAAATGGGAGGACAGGTCTTGGGTCATGGTAAAACCATCTGTGACAAGGCTTCTTGGGGAAAACCACCAACTTTTATGTAACTACACCTCTGCACTGGTCTTCCCAAATACGTCAGCAAAGGTCAACGAGAAGGTCAAATGATACAATGTGTGTATAACATCCAATACTGCAGGTATTGGGTAAGTGTTAGTCTCTTTCTACCCTTTCTTCTCCAATTCTGACTTTGGAAGATCATCTCCCTTCTTCTATATCTTAACAAATAATTATTTAAGCAAAGACCAGAACTGTACAATTACAGATGCAAGCACAAAGCAGAAAAAAATAGGACGAGTCAAGATTGTTTTGGCAATTGATTACTCCAACACAGAGCAGATACATACTTTGTTTTGGTCAGAATTATGAGATAGTTGCAGGAATAAGGCCATACCACACAGTAGGAAGTTAACTCAACATTAATAAAATTAGTATCTGATAATGTCCAATAAAGAAATCCTACTAGTAATTTATGGTAAAATCCAGGTTAAAATCATTTGAAAATTATGAGTTTATAATTTTTAGTTCATCATATATTAAAACGATCTATAAAAATTTTTAGAAGATGTTACATTGCTTTATTTCCACATTTTATGAATTTTATTGGTGTATCTTATTCTGATAAAAAATAAGTGTAATAAAAAATAGATTAGTAAGCTGGCAAATTATGACAATAGAACCAATGGTAATGGGGGTATTTTGTTGGAGTTGAAAATCCATAAGACTTAATATCTGATGCTCCAATGATAAAGCTGGTAATGTAATAATCAGAGAAATAAAATCCACCTAGAGCTAAACATATGTTTTCATCTGAATTTATAAGTTTAATTTATTCTAGCTGTACTGCATATACCACCTCCTCAATATAGGCAAAATCAATGGGACATACTATTTTGTATAACTTTTATGCTACTAAATTCTACCATCATACAGAATCTATAGAGCATGCAAAAGAGAAGAAAGACTCTATTATAAAAAGTAAAATAGACCACATGAGATAAACTACTTTAAATATCTCAGGTTACTTCCAGTCTCTCGGACTACTCACAGTCTGTTTTATTTCAGTACCTCCAAATCTTTCGTTGGCACTTTGGCATTTCAGAAACTTTGCTCACCGCCATCCTCCTTCCCAGTTTTGGTCCTGCCCCTCAGCTTCTTGTATATAACGATATAACCATCATCTCCCAACCCCTCATACTTGAAACTCTGGCATCATCTTTAGTTCATTTTTCTCCATTATTCCCTCATCACATCAAATTGCAAATCCCATTAATTCTGCTTCCACATCATCATCCCGACAGTTACTTATTAGCTCCCGCTTTCCTGACATCTCCTCTCGATCAACGTAATAGCCTCCTAAGAGGCCTCAGGCCTGGTATTCTCTCCTTTTGCCAACCACTGGTATATAGCTGTCACATTAATTATTGAAGGTTATGTTAAAACTCCCATATTCAAATGCAGTCCAAATAAAAACAGGTCCTCATACTATCAATGGCCTTACATGAATTACTTCCAAACACCCTTTCCAATTTTATTTTCCTGCACTCTCTCAGGCTGCAAATACCAAAGTGAGTTTTGTCATGTCCTGTATCACCACCTACTGCCTTTGCTTATGAAGTTTTATTAATGTGGAAAGTCTTTTTCTCATCTCTGCATTTCTATACACTACTTTTTTCCCCAAGGCCTACCTCACAAATTCCCTCCCACCTGAAGGCTTCAATGGTCAAGGTACCCTTTATGGAATGATTTCTATACACTTAGTGCATAAAGCTCAACATGTGTTAAAGACTCCATTTCAGACTAACAATAGCCCTTACTTTCGTTGGTGGAGACAGGCTCATAGAATAGAAGCGACTTGCTCACGGGGGTCTCACAGAGAGTCAGCAGTAGGCAGACCTGTGGTTCTAACCAAAACTCTCTGACTCTCATTAACCACTGTCCCTCGCCCTCCACTCCACCGCATCAGTAATAAATACCTCCGACTTTATTTGTTCATCTCTTACAATGGATTATTACTTTGCACCTCATTTCATAGTTTTTAATTCAAGTGTCAAATGTGCTAGTCACTTGAATAAAGCTCTCTGGAGAATCCATGCTGCCTTTAAATAATGTTTAGTGAGCGCTGGTGCCTGGATGGATGAATACAGCATTCCCCTAGTCTAAAACTTAACATGTCTTCCTACTATCTGGTTGATCACAGAGATAATAGCAAGCCCTTCTAAGATGAAAGCCCCTCAATGCTCTGTGGGTTGAAAATTACACAAAAATGTCCTTTTTGGGGTATCATTTTCCACAATGCCTCAACATGCACCCAGTCCTCCAACTAGGCTCAATGTACAATCTCTACAACTCGATACTCACGGCCACCTCTGCCTTAAGTTCCTGCTCTTTCTCTCTTATCAGCTATCACCCATGACTTCTGAAACCATATATTCTCCTTTCCAGGTTCAGCTAAAATATGCTTACAAAGATCTTCTATGTATGACAGTGTCCCATCAATTAATAATTTGATGAGAATAATATTATTTTGTGCATTTATTATTCCATGTCTGGGTCAGATCTCCATAAATTCTAGAGTCCTGACAGAGGATCCAGTCTAACACAGTGGAGCTCTAAGTACAGTTTTAAGTGTACATTAGATACTTTAAAGGGGATATCAGTGGGTCTTGCAAATTAAGGTTATTCTCATATAAAGTAATTAGAGCGGTTAATTGGCAAGAAAAAAAGAAAAAAGGAAGGAGTCTACTTCTGATAGCAAGCACACAATAGAGTATATTGTTGTATTATAAAATTGTACACTTGAAATTCATATAATTTATTACCAATTTACTCCAATAAATTCAATAAAAACGAGTAATATTTTTAAATAACTTAATTGTTGTGCCTACTATGTAGATTTATCACAAGAAGTTGCTCCTGTTTCATTATTTCAACCAAAAGATGCCCAAAGCTACTTATTTAGATAAAATTTAGAATTAGCTTCTTAAACTATAATACGACCACCTAGGTGGTTAAGAAATGTTTTTTAGTGAATGGCTATCATCAGAGTCAAGGTTTGCCTTCATGCTCACGTCTCTGACGGCAACAGCAGCCCATTTCACGTTTGACAGGACTTCGTTTCATCTGTGGGATGTGCGCTTGACAGGGACAAAAGCGCCCTGCAGCCGCACGCAAGATCCGTGTGAAATGCTTTGTCAAGAGAATTTGACTTTGGGCGGGTTTATCATTGATTCAAATTGGCTGCCATGATCACTAATTTATGTCTATTATTTTCTGACTCATATTATTATCCCTTTTTATACTTTGTGGTGGACTACACAATGGTTGGCACAAACCGGCTAAACTGCATGTTAAAACATGAGCTCTTGCAGAGGCCGAACGAGGTCTGCCCGTCTCGTCTCTGAGATTGCCTCCCCTCCACTCCAGGCGTGAAACGGACTGCAGCAGACCCCCAGGGCCACACGGTCAGACTAAAGGAGCCATTCTTATTTTTCCTAAATAGCCCCATAACCCTTTCCCAAGGGAAGGACAAGTGCTATTTATCCTTAAAATGCATCCCTTTACATTCTACCTGTGTTTAAAAAAGACAAATCCTAGCCAGTTTAACAAGATATTTAATTAAACAGAGTAAGGGTCAATACCATTCTGAAAGGAACATTTGTCTAAGCTAATTGATCCGATTTGCCTTTGATAAACCCAGACTTCCCTAAGGAAAGTCATGATTTGGGCCCCTGAGTAGGTGGCGGGGTAAGAGGAAATTACGGGGCACATACATTTCCGTGATAGTCTCAGGCAGATTCGTGGGAATCTCAGTGAGACCTTTCCCACGACAGTCTACGATATTGTTGCTACAGGTGCAAGCAGCTGGACAGTGCAAAACGCTGCAAGAGGGAGCCATAAATGACTGGTGACCTGAAAAAAACAAAAACACAAACAGCAATTACATTTTTCCTCTTGAACTTCATAATTTTGAAACATGCAAGCTCATCTCAAATAACAAGCAGGTCAACTACAGTACTCTGAACACCGGATAATAAAATGGTCCTCTATTTCTAAAATACATTTTAGGAAGCACACATTTATATTTTAGGGGGCCAACACTTGAAGAAGCAAATCATATTTTTAAAGGGAAGTACAAGTATGATCATTTTTAAGACGTGAAATCGTTGCGAGAAAGGCTAAATTCAGATTTGAAACCAGAATTCTATTGGAAACTATTCTGAGCTCCAGAAAAGCATCAACTTCAGACTAAGCCATGTTTTATTTCAAATGAGCTTAAGTGGAGCTCAGTCTTTATTCAGCCTATACAGCTTAACTTGCTTTATCTCAAAAATAAAAATTTCCCTCTTGGTAGACACTTCCCTCTTGGGGGAAGAGACATTTCTCTCTTGGTAAACTTGGTGGACTGTTGATTTTAAAGAAGTAATCACGGGGCAATAATATGGGGGAAATTAGACCATGCTAAGTTTAATGTCTGCATAGGTACAAAAGTGGCCATTTCCTTTGAAGTTATTACAATAATTTGTAACACACCATTCTGTAATTGTTGGTATGTTTCTGGTTGTGGCTTCCCATACCCTAAAATATTAGCATAAGTCTTCATTTCCTGCAGGTAGATAATTTTATTGCTCGTTATCTGGAAACACAGCTATTTTGAAATGAGATTTTACTGCTCAAAAGACGAAGAGTAGTGTCAGTGGCACTTAGCGAACAGGCACATGCGCACAGGTGGCCCCTGGAGCAGGGGAAGGCCCGCTCTGCAGGGAAGGGGCCTCTCAACAAGCCCTCAGACTGGACAGAAACAGTCTACAAGAGAAACGTGAACTTGCCTTCTGGCTCGTCTAGAAGACAGGAAGGGAAAGTGAAGAGAGAAAAACGTAGTTAGTAACAAATTGTTAGTCATTTCATTATTTAATTGTTTTTTAAAAAAGCAATCGGGCCTATTGAGAACATTCCATGACATTACCAGAAAATTTTGTTTGAGTTATAAAAATGTGGGAAAATACATTAAAAAAGGGACTAAAAGGTGATGGTCACTTAGAATCCTATACTAGCACATCTTCTCACTCCCTGAAGAAATGGTTAACTATTTATAAGGCACTATGTATATTATTAAAGTGTCTTTTACTGTATTTTGGACAGTCACTTCTAAAGCAGAACCAGCCCTATATTTATAAAGGAAATTATATGTTAATATGGATCAAAATAATATTAACATATAATTTTATAAATACAATATACATATCTATCTATCCATGGATTGGCTCAAAGTATTCCATTTTCTCATAACATTATATTTCTCTACAGTTGTTATAAGTAAGGTAAAATGAAGTAAATATGTTTGAAATACTTAGATTGGTGCTTAAGCACATATAAAGAACTAAGTAAATGGTACCTGCTGATATTTTAAACAGCCCGTGTCTTATTTTTGTTTTCAGATTTTTGTTACTAAGGCTAGCCATTTATCTCTTTTAAGTAGAACTGAACCCGTAGTATATATGTATACACAGAAAGCATGCTGTCACTCTACAGCTACAGTGGAGTTACTTTTTGAATTTCCCAGCAGAAATCCAGGATTAATTAATCATATTTCCAGTTGTTAACATAAAAGTAGATATAAATGACTACTTAAAGGGAAAATAAGGAGTAGCAAATAGACCTAAAATCTAGGGATTTCCTATATTTCCCCTTGAGTGAAATCTGAAAAGTGTTTCATCATACCTTGGGCATAAATAATCAGTAATTACCAACCGTGCACAAATGTCTTAGAACATATTATTATCATCACTAAAACAGAGGATTTCCATAGAGTGATTAGTGCACAATTGCACATGTTAGTGAGAAACACTGACACCCTCAAAGCATGCATTTGTCACAGTTTCCTTGAACACAGCATAAAATCAAACAACATAAAGGTCCTCTCCCTTACCACTGCAGACAAATTCTCGTTTCTGAACCTCAGCTACATTATGGCCCCTCAGGTGGGACGGGCCCATGCACTGGGTGTAGAGGCCCACTCGAGGCCTCTGACGCAGCCAGTCGGAGAGCCAGGCCAGGTGGCAGTCACAGTACAGGTTGTTGGAATGTAGGCGACTAAATGAAAGGCAAGAAGTTTAAAGCAAAAAACACACAAAACCCAGAAATAGTTATTTCAAAACTTGGGAAATTCTTTAGCAATAATTAAAAGCTTTATTTCTGAACATAGAATTAGATCAAGCTTAGCAACTTTCAATTGAATTATTTGTCTAAAAATTAAACTGGTGTACAAGCACAGAATCACGTTTCTAGTCTTTTATCTGTGAGCTGAGCAAATTACACAGAACCTGCAACATGGCTGTGAAAATTTTGTGGCTATGTTCATTCAAAAAGGTAAAGAAAAACAAGAAGTTCGAGGCCATTTGCTCTGCAGTCCAGACATACTGACAGCCAGTAGGGGTTGGGGAATGGGAGGTAAAGCATGGAATAGGGCGAGAAGGCCTGTCAATAAAAGTCAGTCATACTCCTGGTTTGAATTATTAGTTAGTCCTCTCAATACGAGTCTCTGTGAAAAATGCTTGCAAAATCTTTTCAGAGAGGGTCACTTTCATTTTTTGCTCAACAAGATAATAATAATTCTAGATAAAACACTTTTCATTCTAATGAACACAATAATTCTAGTAAACCACTTCTTTCAGATCCCTTTTCTGATTTCCTTCTTCTTGTGTAATACCAGAAAAAGGGATCTGCAGCTTCCAGCTCTTGGGGACCTATCCTCAAAGAGTAGAAACTGGAGTTGAAAGACATAAATGGCCAGGAGTGAAGGAACGAAGTGGCCCCCTCTCTGTTGGCAGGAGTCCACCCCAGATCGTGGAACCCATCCAAGAGGCAAATAGCACTCCTCCATTAATAAAACATCAGACAAATGTATCCACTAAATTAGGCAAATGACTTCAAACTGGCTTTTATGTTTTCTCAAACTAAAGAAAAGGACATCCAAGGCTATAAATCAAAGCATCATTCCCAGAATCACCTATGACATTGTAATACCATTTTAGCCCCTTTTAGCTGATGTGCTCAATTCTAACCCAATAACAGTAATGGATATTAAAACAGGGAACTCAGTCCAGAAAGATAATTGTACCATAAAAATGGAATTTTGAAGTAGCAGTGATAATATAGAATAATGAAACAACCAGAGCAAGGGAATTTAAAGTTAGGTGACTCTGTCACATTCTCCTTGGGCTTGTAGCTATGGAACAGTCTTGCATCAAAACTAGGTGGGAAGACACAGAACAAAAAGCTACGTTTTGGGAAAGTTGGGTGACCTCCGGCTCAGTTTGCATGGCAGACAGAGGGGCATCTTCCGAAGCCACAAAGCACATTCCTCGTCATTGTTCTCTAAATATTCCCATCTGAACCGAGCACATTACAGTGATTCAGTTACATGAGCACCAGCGATACCAGAAAACAAAAATGTAAAAACCTGATTAGTAAGAGAAAAGGTGGTGTATTTCTATGAGAGAATAAGGTACACACACTATCAAAAATGTAGATGCTAAATGATTTTACAGTCTTAGTGGCTTTATTTTGCAAAGAATGAAAGCTTGATCAATTTTTTTAAAAAATTAACTACATTTAATGAGAAACCATTTTCATTAAACATAGCTTGAGTGAACTGAGCTCTTAATTTGGTCATATTATCCAATCTGATAGCCCCCAAGAAAACAAAGTTTAGTTATGTCTGCATACTTTTAGAATTCTTTTATTTTATTAAATCATATTCCAAGAAAATTATACTGATGGATTATTGCATACAGAGCTACATGTGAGAAAAAATGACATTAAAATTTGTATTGCCTAATTATTTAATATCCAGCAATTCAACAGATTTTTTGTTAAAAGGAGAAATAATATAATATATCTAGTTATCAGCCATTATGAAATAAGAATATTTTGAAAACCCAACAAATATATGCATCCTACTTAAAAACATACTGTTTCAAGAAGTACAATGCTTTGGCTATATTTCTCAGTATTTCTCACACACTGTATATAATACAGTTTTTTAGGTCAAGCTAATTCTGAAACTGAGTTCAAATGAGATTTATCTCCGGAAATGCTGTAAATAAATATCCCCACACAGGGTTTTAACGATTAATTTTTCTCCATGAGAAAAACATATAGCCATAAAAATAGTTTATTAGAGAGCCATTTTATTCACCTAAAATATTTTAATGTCCATCTGCAACCCTGAAAATGTATTTTTAAATAGAAATGCTGACGCAACCTTAATTATAGAAACACTAGAAGGTGGTGCTGTAATTTTATGTTACAAAGAAGGCTGGAGACCTAGTTTAGCTTTATTAGAGGCACTTGACATACAGTAATAAAATCATAAAGATTTACCATTTATCATTCCTGACAGCCAATCAAGGGGCCTCCCATTTCTTAATGAAATCTGACCTCCACAATGGCTTGGAGTAAACGTCCCTCCCCCGAACTTCCCGGAACCCATAGCACTTAAAAGACAGCTTTCAAGTTTTCAGAATAATTTACTCAAATACCATATTTAGAACGTTAGTAAATCTGGCGTTTCCCTTGTCTACACCATAATGAATTATCTGTCCTTCGCTTACTAAAAATAGTACTTAAGGGGAACGCTTAATTGATTAGATTGACCTTTATAATATATTGTGGCTACTTACAAAGTCCTAAGTTTAGGCATATGGTTGAAACTTGCCACAGAAAGTCTGGTAATGTTGTTATTGTTGAGAGTGCTGTAGAAATAAACAAGATAGTTAAAAATATTAGATATGGAATATATTAACCATTGTATATGTGAATATGAAGAAAGCATCTAGTGATTATGTTTATATAAAACAACTCCCTGGTAGAGATGACTCAGAGAACAAGATGATAAATAAGTTTTATACTTGAATATATCACTACGCAGTCAGTGTTGTCCAATATTTACCACAAATTTATGGCCTTGGTCATAGCATTGTTACTACTTACATGTTGCTTGATGCACCATGAACATGCATGCATGTGTTTAGGATAATGAGCATAAGACAATCACTGTGGAAACAGTAAGTAGCCCCATGTCCATGGAGGGGGTATCATGTGAAATTAGCGTCTGAGTCAATGAACACATTCGAAAGCTCCAACTGAAATCTCATAGCAATAGCACAGCATCGCTTCTCTCAGGTCCGGAGGCAGAGTCCTGCTAATTATTATTTACTGTATATATTAGCCAGTGTTGAAATTCAGTGGTAAAAACAATATCTATATTTGGCGCTTGCCTTGGGTGGGCTTGGAGTAACACTCTGTAGCAGTACATTAAAAGCTTAACATATTCTGAGTGTTTACTTGCAGCCTCATATGCTGCCCCCTTTTCTATGTGGTGCTGATCATGGCTTTGGGAAACTGGAATAAATCTGAGGTGGTCCGTGGGGATGTGCTGTAATTAAGCATGATTCTTGCTTGGTCCAAACTTTTCCTGCTTTTCTCCTAACAAGCATTGTTGTGTTATTACCATTTCTACTGCTACTTCTAATCATTCATTCATCTGATATTTCCTGAATGGCTCTTATTTTTATGGCAACATGAAATATAAAAAATAAATCCAGCATAAAACTTACATGAACATAGCAACCAGTCCAACTGGTGAGATGAATTACTCAAGTTGCAAAAATTTAGAGCTAATGAGAATAAGAAGAGGATTTTTTTTTCCTCCCTTCAGAGACGTCTGGTTGCAACAAGAAAATGCAAAGATCGTCATCCCAAGTTTGTGTGAGTATGGTGTGGAGATGCAACATGGTTCTAGCAGACAGAAGCTACAGCAGGCTGTTGACTAAGCAGCGCGAGTTGCTGAAGGAGGCAGAAAATCCGGGAGCAATAGTTCTGGTGGATACCTTGGGTGTTGGAGAAGCGTCTGAATTAGAAGTCACAAATTCTCTTGCCTATAGCGGCCAGGCAGGGAGCATACATAAGAGGAGCAGGCTGGATATACCAAAATACTGTGGGGAAGAGAGATGGAGAAGAGCAGCAGACAACTGGGAACGAGGACCTGCAAAACTGGCTCTTCTTTCCTGTAGTGTTAAACTCAGTGACAACGGACTATTGCGCTGCTGTCATGGAAGGCTGCCAAACGCTCCGATGTTCTCAAGAGAGGCTAGAGTTGGAAATTTTAAGATCAATCCTCCTACTTTTTAATTTTTAAATACTGGCAACCAACTCCAATATTTCAAAGTCTGTGGGCCAAGTCCATTTGGGCTAAGCAATGGGCATTTGGGAGGCCGCGTTAGGCCAGCTGGTGGCTGCAGTTGTTCAGGGTGGGATGCGGGTGTTCGGGGTCAAGAGACTAACCGACACTTCTTGGTCAAGTGGGGCACTACAGCTGCACGTCTGGAACGCGCGCTGACTTGCCAGTTTTGCAATGTATTGAATGATATAAGAACTAATCCAAGTGATTTGAATGAAGTCGCATGGAAAAAAGGCCCACTTTATGAAGGACCTATAAAGCTCTGAATTGGACGGCTCCTGTTGTCTAAACGCTTGTAGCATTTTCCATGCACACAAGTGAAATGAGATTTTTTTCCAAACGCCATTAAAACATATCCTGATGTTTGCACTAAAAGGTTTCACTTCTCAGAGGGATTTGCTTTCCCGTGACCCCTTTACCCACCCTAAAAATTTATGCTGACTTTATATAGCAAAAATCTTCAGAGGACACAGCATACTAAAATGCGACTTTGAGGATAATATATATTTAAAGTAATTCAATGCAGCAGATACACATTCATTTGGAACCACAATTTCTTCAGATTCCACACAAAAGAGAATATCACTTAATGCCGAAGCTGGTAGCTACCAATCTGAAGTCTTCTTGCAAATGCTAGTTTGCTTAATGCAACTGAAGAAAAAAAAATTACCTTAGTATTTTTTAAAAGTTTTACAGCAGAGACAGTTTTATTTTTCATGGAGGAATAAAGTAATTTAAAAAGATTTATTCAATATAGTAAATCAGATTTTTTCTTTTTTACTGATGCCAACAAAGCAATATTGATACTGACACCTGGAGCAACACATGGAACCAATGAGATCGTTACTTAAAAATTAACAATACATATGTGTTGCTTAAGTATGATGACATGTTCACATTAAGGTCATGAAAAAGTCTATATCTGTGTCCAATGGCAAGATTTTTCTCTTTGTCATGAGAACATGTTCTTGTACAAAGGACATCTTGGTATGTAAATGCAAAACGTTAGCCTTGCTAATTATGTAGGCCCTCTTGGATTTAGATTTTGACTTATTTACTTATTTTATTCCCTTAGTGCCAGGCATAGGATCTGGTCTGATAGTTAATGGATACGATCACCATGTTTCAATTAAATTAAATTGTGTGCATTCTATAGAGAAGAAAAAAATAAACTATTTAAGACTAGTAACTCAGGGATATATTTTATTTCTGGTTGTAGCATCTGAAAAAAACAAAAAGAGAAAACATTGATCTAGACTTAATTTCCAATGTCATTTTTGACATGGTATCTTCATATTTAGAAAAAAAAGAAAAGTTCTAAATCCTACCAACCGGAATTCCCCAACAAGGCCAAAAACATACAAGTGATAAACTGCCTGCTTGCTTTCACCTACCTCAACTTTTCCTTCTGGAACTTTATTTGCTCTGCTCAATACGTCCCCTGATCAAATGAATTTTCATCAATGGCTCTGGATCATTATTTCCAATCTTTTGTTTGGCCTCAGTATATACATACGTTCATAAAGGGTTTATGGAATTAAAATTTAAAAAAATCTAAATCACTGGGATTCTGAAACTTAAGGTAACATGCAAATTAATGTTCCTTCATTATTTCCACACAATGAAATAATGTCATCTAAGAGAGTTATGATTGGCACAATAAGCAAAACAGAGAACTTTGTTTCTAAAACCCTTCAGAAGTTAACTCTATAAACACGCTCCTGACCAAATGTTTATAATAGGTGAATTTCTGATTTGCATAACAAGATATTTGGACTTAATAAATCCCAATGTTTTCAGTACTTCCTCTAATTTTTTCTTAAATTTTTCATCAATTAGTTTCTGTAAAGGTTATATAAATGATAAAGATTTAAAAATTGACATACTTTAAAAGAATATGTGCTTGAATTTATAAACTCTTGATATAAAATACTTAAATTACTTTGAAAGAAACCCATGTTTTCTGATAGCATGTGCTAATTTTACTTGCGCATTTATTTTTAGCAAACTCTGACCATTATGTAACTCTGTGAGACCTACGTATTAGGTACTCAAAAGTTTTTCAACAGTTTTGATTTCGATTCTAATTCCATGGACCTTAAACTGCTTATCACTCTTTGGTGTGTTTATGACAGAAGGTCTTTCTAAAGTCACTTTTTAGATATTTTGCTAATGCAACATACAAGATGAATGAGGTGACTATGGTTTTATGAATTTGCTGCTTCTGAAAGCAATGATATTTGTCTATAACAAAGCAAAGAAATAGTTATTGTATTTTGGGTAAAAGGTTTTTAATGCCTGCACAGTGCTTGGTACATGGCAGGTTTTCCCTGTCAAATACACTCTCTCCATTTCTCCACATATGTAAATATATAAATAAGTTTATTCATATTCTCTCTCTCTATAGAGTACTCCACATATACTCAATACATTAAATATGCATTATTTCATATCAAATATTTGTTTATACTCTTATAACAAAATACTTCATGGAATTTTAATTTATCCAAAATGCTCAGCAAAATTTCCACAAAATGACTGGTCTCATTCCTATTTCTAGTTTGGAACAGTGATTTAGCATCGATTTTTTTGACTCAATCAGCTCCACTGAATTAAATAAGACTCGTGGTGGTATTTTCACATACAGAATTTAGTGGCATGGGCTACGTTCTTGACATCAGACTAGGACCTGGAAATCTTACTTGTATCCTAACTAATCTCACTCTGCATTAGCATCGGTGAGCTTCATACGTTACAACAGGCTCTGGAACACATCTTTAAAAGTGGCCTTAAAACATGTATGATAAGCACTTTGAATGTTTATTCTATATAAAAAGTTAGACCATTGCTAACAGAAGCACAGGGAACTTCTCATGTGGTTAGAGAATAGCATGTATCCTTAAGACAGAGTTTATCTCACTAAACTCATTCTTATGTAAGCCTTTAAAAATAATAACATCACATGACACAGCTAGAGATTCTATTCACTGACTCGCAAAATCAAAATCACATAGAAAATATTGCTAAGACACATCATTCTGCTTGAAACATTAAACTTTTTTTTCAGAATTGCATCTTGTTCCTCAAACTGAATTTATAAAGGAAATGGAAGAGGAGTCTTTTTTTTCCTGGAGGATTTCATGATTCCCGATAACTTTTACCACCTGGACTCAACATTCAAAACTTCTTCACATTTAATTCACTTTTCAATTTCTGAATAGACAGAGTCAAGGATGAATTAGAGCACAGAAAAACATTTTTTGAGGGGGAACAATGTGTAAGTATATTTTAAAAGCTGGAAATGTTACTCTCCAACTGCTGGGAAAAAAATCCAGCAACGTACAGACGGCCTCACTGGCCTTTAGGAACTCTAGTTTTCATTAAAACTATTTGCATCGCAATTAATAATTTAATTTAAATTATGTTACCAAGTCAAAGATCTGTAGAGGTTACTCAGTTGTCTCTAACCCATTTTGTCAGTCACGTCTGCCCGAGAAGGAAAGGGAAAAGATGCCAATACAAACCAAACCCCTGTGGAGTGCTTTACTAAGTCAGTAGTGAGGACTTTCCACGGGCCCGATGGGCGGCTCATTAAAACTAGACCATCGACTTCAAAACGGCCTTACAAAATCGATGTTAAGTTACCTGGTTTAAAATGAGAAAAAGTCCTTCTATTCCATAGCAACTGCAAACTGTATCAACATACCCGCTACTCAGAGGTTTATTTTTTGTTGTTGTGATTTTTCCTATACAACTATATGTTACCCTAATGTTTAGCAGTTCCAGGAATTCTCACAAATTCCGTGAATGAGACTCTTTTAGTATAAGAAGAAACACTTGAAGGACATTATGTGTAAACATTTGAGTGCCCTTCTTAAATAGCCACTGTTATCTAAACCTACAGATACAATACACTAGGTTTAGCACACACATTTGGACTCTTCCTTGTTTTCACCATGAGTTAAGGCATCTCTTCAGGATGCCTTACTGACGCTAGGTTCTCCGCTAGCAGAAAAGCTCCCACATGAGCGTTCCCCAGACACAAAGCTCCGGAGAAGAGTAAGAGAATTAAGAGATACTTACAGCACTTCCAAGTCCCGGAGAGCCCGAAATGCCCCATCTTCTATACAGCTGATGTGGTTGTAATCCAGCTGCCTGAGAAACAGATGAGAAGAATGGATGTAAAGAAAAGCCTTGCGGGGTTACGGGGAAGGAAGTCTCCTGAAGGGTCTGCGGAGCCCTGGCTGCACTAACTGCAATGCTCGCACAAATACACTCATCGGCTTGAGAATGTCACGAGCCGTTCTGGCCTGGGTGCCGCCACTGAAATCTCTTTTTGTTCTGAACTGTCTGTGCAAATAGCAGCCCTTGGAAAGCTCCTGTAAATAATAACTGCACCTTATATTAAATGCCATAGGAATGCAATTTCATTACATCAAGAAAAGCTATCCATTAAGAGCTTTCAGCGTCATCTTGCTGAAACAATTTCATTAAGGTAAAGGACTGTAAATCACTTAATGTCACATGCACCCCCTCAGTGACCTAACAGAATCCATTTATCAGAGAAGCCCAGCTGCATGTTAATTTCACTATCCTTGGCAAGAAAGAGCAAGACTACTTTTAGGTTTTCTTCTTCTAAAAGCAGTTTTCCTTCGAGAACTCCAAATCAAGGAAGAGAAATGAGGTCCCATATATCTCCCTGCTAGTCCCAAACAGGAATACGCTTTTGAAAGTTAGCAGTTCTTCTATGTTCAGCTTCACTATTTCCATAATTTGCACTGCTTATCATTGTTTGAGAATTCTCTGCACTGCAAAAATGGCACACTTTTCACTTAAGGGACTTCCCGAATTATATTCTACTCTCCAGGAAATAAGGCTTTAAAGTATTAGGAAATCAATGAAAATTTTTGCTTTTCTGAGTGATGCTAATTTCAGCCCCAAACACCACAAAGCATATACTACAGCATCATCATTAAAATGATACCTACATCTACTGTAAAAAGTTTCAAAGCTGTATTGGTTCTTTCTAAATAACACAAAATTCAAACAAATAAATCTTCTTTTGTAGTTTAAGTACTCATTTGTTAAAAATTCAAATATTTTACTCTAAAAAAGGCTGCTCTGCACTTGGTTAAGCCTGCTTTTTCTTGCTGCTTGTTTTTGGAATTAAAACTTCCTTAGTTACACTAAGGACTTTGCTTGGTTAAAACAAAGTGCTAAATACTAAAACCCAATCAGTCCTACAAACAGTGTTTAAACCTAGTAGCTTGGTGCTTTGTGATGTTATCACACCAGTAAAGACAAAGTATTTTAATGCTTCACTTGAGGCAGAAGCGGAATGTTTGATGAAATAATCGGACGAGTTGTCAGCTCTACACGAAGATGTACAGGGATAAGACGGAGTTCACGGCACAACTGAATCTTGTCCTTGTTTCCAGTTTGGAATTCACCAAAAGCGTTAATTCATATCTGAGGTCTTTTCTTAAGACAACTGCCTAAACATTCCTGTAGAATAGCTATTTCTCTCATATAACTACTGAGAAAGGGTGCAATGATTTAATCCAGAGGAGCCTCTTTCAATTCCTTAGTTTAGAAACGACTGTACCTAGCAAACGGCTCATGAAATAATACATCTCATTTTGAGGAAGGTCTCTGGTGCACACAGTAATACAGGAGACTCTCTTGATGTCGTGCAAATGTTTCCGTCTGGGACATGCAATATAAAAAAGAGTGAACCTCAGAGATGATGCAATCTTATTGCTTTCATAAACAAAGGTTCTTCCAAAATAATAGCTACCATCCATGCTACTGTAATAGCCTAAAGCATTTCTACTTCTTGGGAAGTTAGGCAGAAGTCTAATTTTATTTTCTAAGAAGATTTTAAAGCCTCATGATATAATACGGCTGCTGCGGTTCCAAGAAAACACTTAACATTCTTGAGCACTTTTGATTTTTACAGATTAAATTCATTTAACAATTAAGTTAATAACCTTTTATTTTAAAGTGCTAAATATATATCTACACTACTATTCTCTAACCTCTTAAACAATTTATCAAAGCCATTTAAATTAGTACAATGGCATGAAGTGTTACCCTTGACACACTACAAAAGAGAAATTGTTTCCAGACAAATTGGCAAAATCTTTTAATGCTATCAAATTTGCCTAATGCAGTCTCCAGGTTAATCTGTAAAAGGGTGAGCTGTATGTTTGCCCATATCTTAATATCCTGAGCTGTCAATGTATAAATCAGTGCTGACACAGCTTCGTCTAAATCACGCACACTACCCACAAAGGGGAGGCCCCAGCATGCCAGAAAGCACTCAAGCAAATCTTGCCCTACAAGAACTGAAAGGCAGATTACCTTCCGTCTCCCCAGAAGTTGAGACATTGCTGAAAACTCTGGTAATTTCACCCCTCGTAACCATTGCTCCTGGTTACACACTTCTGGTTCTTAGCAGAAATTTAAGCCTTTATTGGGGCTAAAACATTAAGACTCCTTGGCTCTCATGAGCCCAGAGTTTCCCTTAAAAGTTTTCTGAATGCCATCGTGTCTCTGTCCACATGTCTTCTAAGAACAAAGTTCTTATGAAAAAGTGGCATAGGAAAGGCCAATCAAAATCAAAACGAACAGTTTTTTCATCAATTGGTGGATTTCATTCTATTCAAAGGAGTGTTTATGGAAAGAACTGTGCCCGCCTTACTACTCATGAGAAAATCTCTCTGCATAAACCTCTATTTGTCTGCATATGGTTCAAGATAAACAATGTCAAAACTATGCAGAAGAGTAATTTATTTCAGGGGTTCTGGACTATTTTTCTGCACCTCGTTTTTCTCACCCTGCTCACTTCCTTCTCTACTACCTCTCAAACGCGGGGCACTTCTGCTTTCTGTAAACAGAAGGGCGTCTGTTTGCAGGCACGCATTTAGAGACAGGCCGCCTTGTTTAGATGAGATTTCCAGTTGTGCCATGAAATTAGTCTGAATTAAAGAATTAGGAGGAGGAACATTGGTTGCTTGGTGTTTGTTTTTTGTCTCTTCTCCCAAAAGTAATGCCACGACACTTCAGCCAGACATGGTGGGAACTCGTTGTCCACGCGGCCCTGGGTGCTCGGGTACAGCTTTTGGGTGCTTTCCTGGCCCAGAGGCCATTTCCCTGGAGGAAGAGAGTTACCACTTCTCTTATTTTGGAGGAAGAAGAAACTGGTATAGACAGTATTATCGGTAGTTTCTTTCAGACCTATAGCTGGCATATTTTAGCACAAACTTTTGTGTCTACCCCATATTTTTCTATTTCCAATCCTCCTCCTTCTATTTAAATTCCTGATGCCCTCTTCATCTGGTCTTTTGCTGTTCTGCTTTGTAAGGATCTTTCAATGCAATTGCTTTACTTTTAATTTCATGATACACAATATTAATAGGATTAGAGAATCTTCAGGATCTCTCTCCGCATTAACCTTCCATAATGCTGTTTTCAGTGATAGCTACTCTTCTGATGCTTTGAAATAACTAGATGACCGTTTTAATTTTTCCTAGTACTGCCAAATTTTGTCTTAGACAACGTGCTGTTTTTATTTAGAGAGGTAACTCTCTGTGCCTCACAAACATACAATTTCTAGAACTGATCTGATTTTCTTTAACACTAAAAATAATTTAGCCTAGTTTCAGATTTTGATAAATTCTAGGTAGGAGAGATAATATGTAATGTTGCTGAATATAAAATTTTAAAATAGGTATATTAAATGACAAAAAGTGAGAATATTGCTAACTTGGCATCTTGGAATATAGTTGGATACATTAGATTTGGTTACTTTTAACTTTTTTCCCCCTGTGGATTTCCTTTTTTAATTTTTCAAAGTTTGAATACCACATGACGTTTGAGTTAGACATATAAAATTCCCCCTCCTAAATTAACCTCAGTCAGTTTTTTCCTTACCCAAAGAAAATTCACATTTTGTTTCAGCATCCAAGCAATATCTTATTACTAATTGATTTATGAAGGAATTAGAACATAATAAACTATTCTTTACTCTGAAACACTATTGAACATAAAAAATTTTAATAATTTCTAAGGTGGGCAGGTACCTTCCATGTCTCAATAAAATTCTTATAATTATGCTCTGGAAAAAAACTGGTTTTCTAGTTTTCTTTAAGCTACGAGAAATATAAGCTTAATATATATTACTGTTGTAAGGTTAAAAAATTCAAAAATTCCAGTGACTTAAAATGCATCGAAGTAATAAAGGACCAATTACTATGAGGGAATACTACAATCCCGCTATATGGAAACAAGGGAGATCAAAGATATAAATTAAATAGGAGAAAAGGAAAAGAATGCTCTTTAAGATATGGGTATGATGTGTTCTATCTTTTCCCTTGCACGAATAAAATTCACATGAATAAGAGTGACTCGCCACACCAATCTTACACAAATAGTGATCACTTAAGCAGTCGCCCAAGATTTAAGTTATAATGAGTAGAAGCATAAGAGTAATACAAACGGAGCCATATCAATAAATACCCTAGACAGAAGCTGCAGTGACCATGTCAATGACCTCGGCATAAAGCTCATCCATGCTAACCTGGATATTAGTGAAGAAAGTAACCAAGATCAGAACGGGTCTGAGAAATATACAATAATTTGCATTATTTGGGAAATTCATCTTTTGCAATCTTTCAAGCAATATTTTATTTTTCTCATAGGAATTCAGCATTTTGGTTCTTATTGAAATAATCTGTGGTATAAAGTTATATACAATGGTTAATTTATTGGGAGGAAGCAAAAGGTACCTTTAGAAGTGATGGCAGCAGAAAATGAATGAAAGACAACTAAGCTGACCTTCATGTACTGGTAACTCTAGGCAAAATAATCAAGGGTGGTAGAAACTGAAACTGACTATAATTGTATATACTTATGATTAATCAGTATTTGGTCCTGTTCGAAATATCCATGGAGACATTTGGTCCAAGCCAAACCATGTGCCTAACCCAGCGATTTTCAATCTTTTTCATCTCATGGCACTCAAACGAATTATGGGCATTAAAATTCTGTGGCACACCCCAAAATACACTTTTTGCCAGTCTGACTATAAAATAGGTATTTTTAAAATTCATTCACACCAGACAGCTATTGTTGTATGGGCTGCTATCATTTTTTTTTATTTGAGAATCTAAGAGAAAAGCTCTTAACTAAATAGGTTTTAAAAATCTCATGCCAGCTTGTTCTCTATTTCAGTGTCTTTGGTTATATTTTGCTTGTTTGCTTGTCTTGTTGATTAGTGACCAGAGGGGAGAGGGGAGGGAATTTGAGGGGAAAAGGGAAAGGGTTTGTAGGAACAGGATAAATCAAGGACATATGGACAAAAACAAGGGCAGGGTGGAAGCAGGAGGGAAGTAGGGAGGGCTGCGAGGTGGGCTGGGATGGGAGTCAAAGGCAGAAAACTGTACTTGAACAACGATTAAAATTTTTTAAAAAATCTCATGGCCCACCTGTTGAAAATCGCTGACCTAGACCCATGTGCTATTACCAGCTAGGCTACAGAGGCAAGAAGGGTTATTATAGCCACAATAAAAGTATTGAACCACTTAAACATGGTAGTGTTTTTAATGTAGTAATTATATAAGGTAAAACTAGAAATACAGTTTATGGGTTATTTGAACCCAGAGACATTTTCTAAGCATGTGCGTTTTGATCAGTCCTGAATATCAAGGACCACTTGGCACAGACCAAATGTTGCCAAAAATGCTCTGGACAGGACCAGATGTACAACAAGGGCATTTACTGAATGTGTAGCAATGGGCAGAGCCTGTATGTATATATGCCATCTCATTAGTCCTCATCACACCTTCATTAAAAGGTAAGTTCTATCATCCTGATTGTATCAATGAGGAAATGAGGCTCACAAATTTCAATAACTTATTCAGAGTAGGTAGTAAATGGTTGGTAAAATCTTGATTCAATTTAAATGTACATATATCTGAATCCCCTACTCAATACACAAACGGCTAGGATAACAGATTCAGGAGCTATTCATTCTGCCAATGGGGGTTTCAATTAAATCTCTGAGGGCCAATTGTTAAGAAAGAAGCCAGTCAATGAAGAATGCTAAAAACATTCAGACGAAAGAGATTACCATTGGCTGGAGTGATCATGGGTGAGGGTAAGAAAAAACCCAGTCCTTAAAAAATTGGTAGAATCCAGAAAGGCAAAAACAAAAACAGTATTCCTTATGGTGGAGAGTAGAAGGGTGAAAGAATGGTTGAAAGGAGAGGCTCTACAACATTCACAGTCAATGTTCTCAGAGAGGCCACGTGGTCTGGAGCAAAAAGGGCTTGTGTGCAGGTTAAGCAGGACAGGGGGCCAAGAAACTGGGGGAAGTCAGAACATTATGACCAGTCAGAGTCGCTCAGGAGACTAGATGCTATGACATTTAATAACAATCACTGCTGTCTCAGGGAAAAGTCAATATTGCTGCAGACCCTGTAGAACTATGACAATATTCTTCAATATTCTTTGCCACAGTACGTATACCAAAGTGTTGTTTTTTTTAACAGAATGATTTTGAATCAGGTAGCAATGGGATAAAAAATAATGCTTTGTTAAGGGGGGGCGGCTAGGCTAGACAGAGGAGGGCAAAGGAGGAAAACCTGGGATGACAGTAATACAGGAAACAAGAACGAAAAATTATCTAATGGGAACATAATTGCAGATCAAAATTCAGTTAGCAGGCAATTGTAATAGAACAGAGGTAGCAGAGTGAGGCATTCAGTGTCAGGGAAGCAAGAGACCTTAAGACCTGTCGTGTCTTGGGGACAACACAGAAGCCACAGCAAAATCATGCCAATTCCTATTTTGTACATATGTGAAGGGGACTCCCAATTAATCAAATGTTCTTGTGTTTTGTTTCATTTTATTCTGATAAGTATTTATGAAGATTGTATCGATTCATTTTTACATGACAGAACACCATCACTGACAAAAACAACTGCTAAGGCACTAAAGCAAAATGCAAACCTGGAGAGGTTACTGGTAGCAAACCTGACCGCTGTTGTTGGGGACTACCACAATTCAGTGCGCTTTTAGGGTGAGTATGAACCAGGCAGATTACAGGACCATGGACAGTTCCCAAGGTACTTTTGGTACCTTCCTGACCTATTTTACATTCAAGGATCAGGACAACCACTGGTTACCTTTTAAGTCCATAGACAGCCTTCTGGATGTTCAGGGGAGTTCTGGTCCTCATGATCTGAGACTCAACTTAATTTACTATCTATCTAGATGAAGAGTCACCTCTACAGGTTTGCTCCGGAGGTTCTACGTCCCAGTGAAGACCTGTGGTACTTAATCCGACACTGAGGACAGCTGGCCCCTTGAGTGAGGAACCAGCCTCACCTTCCGAGTCTCACAGCGTCATCTGACTAAAAACACTCTAGAAAAAGCCAGGGCCACTAAGAGTTACAACTTAAATTCAGTATCAGTGGATTTTATTTTATGGTAAGTATGTAATAAGTTGTAAGTATGACAAGAAATGTTGCGAACTAAACATGAAAACCAGCTGATTACTGTAGACATTTTGCAATTATGACTAAAATTACGTGACAAAGGCAAAGTAAGTCTTGCGTTTGTATAGAAAATGCACAACGACAACATAGAGATGAACTCTCCTGCTGGCTGAATCTACTTATTACCAATAATCATCACAACCCAAACTGGGTGATATGTGTCCTAAAAAGACATAGTCATACACATCTCTTTCTCAAATGACACCATGACTTAGTAAGATAAAGAGAACCAAGCTAGATCCTCTTTAACTTAAGGCTCTGTCTATAAATGGATGTATGTAAAAAAAGGATAAATATAATATTTTCCCTAACGTACTTTTTACCAAGAGGCAGTTTTCTGGAAAGGAATGGTAAGGCTCAGAACAGATGTAGGGTTAACAGGTTTGGGATAATGCAAATAAGTAGAAAGGGTTGTATTTATTTATGAACAATAAAACGTAAAGTTTGACTGGAACATGAAGTACATTTGAGGATGTACTGCAAAATGAAATTAGAAAAAAAGCAAGTGTGATTTATATTATACGGTATATCTAAAATAATGCTGTTGGAATTTAATTATTTTAAGTATCGATCTTGAGCTCAGTAAAAAAGCTAATGGTAAAGCATATTGGAATTTGCTTTTGTGATATGAATAACAACTTGCCCTCTACTTTATTTTTAAGTTCATATATTTCAATATTTTTGTATTTAAATCCTGGGATAACCATGACTCGGTATGGTTTCTCAGAAATACAAGAGAGTTTTGGAGGATTTTTATACTCATTAAGTACACATTTAGAGATTAAGCTCGCAAGCCTCAGCAAAAAAAGGAAGGTTTAATTTGAATATTCTCCTAAATTATTCAATTAAATGGAAATACCTCCTAAATCCTTATTTAAAAAAAAAAAAACACTGGCACAATGTAACATGTCTTTGTTCAGGATTTGGTCAGAAGTCAGAAAAGGCTTTACTGCATCAGTGTTAAATATATAAAATATATGCAAAGTTTATAAAGAAAAGTGGTATAAACATTGATTATTGTTTTGGTGAGGCATCAGTTGGTAATGATATGGTATCAATACTTTAATTTACACTTGATTGGGTAGTTTGAAAACACAGATGCAAATCCTTAGGAAAAGTGCTGCCAGTGAATAGCATAAACACTATAATTTAGTTGATATTTTAATACAATCTTGCTATTCTAGAATCTTACCGTCTAAAATTTCAGGAATAAGAAAGTGGTTTCGATTGCAGCCGGATAAAATTAGGTCACAAAATAAGATATAAAGAATTTTAATCTGGTTAAGAAATTAATAGAGAGGAGAAAATAGTTATGGAAAGTCCACCTTGTAGATGATTAAGAGCAAGATAAATGTCCATCTGTCTAGCACAATTTTTGTGTGCTTTGCCTGAAGGAAGAGGAATAAGATCTGCAAATTTGCAAAATTTACACAGCATCAGTTCCATATTGTCAGGATGCTGCCGTGAGCACATTTAGCCAATCCACATGATTAAACCAAGTCCTTCCAGTGAAAGTCTTTTGATAACTGGAATTTGCTTTGCATAAGGTCTAATGTGGTAAATACAATAAACCTCTTACAGTGCATCAGACTGGCTTTTAGTGCAATACAAAAACATTGTCTTGATGCAACCCGAGCACATAGTCCTTCTGTCTGGGCTTCTTTTTTTGCCTTTTACTCTCCAGAGGGTGGGATCACTGGCCCTTACAGCACCATGTGGGACTGTCCAAACTGTAAATGCATTCACTGGAAGGCAAATAGAACCAAGCACTGTACCTCTCCTTCTCATACCGAACATATTATAGTAATATTAAGTATGCTAATATTTGTGAACTTCTATTGAGTTATTATTTGGTGGCTTGTGGACACCAGTTTAATAATAATATGAATTAAAATTTACCCTCAGATTAAATATATTCTAGCAGATACATTTTTAACTTCCAATGAGAAAACTAAACTTTATATAATGGCCCATAAAATTAGACAGTTTTTAAACAATGTAATTTAATCTATTTTTTTATTTTTTAAGACTTTATTTTTATAGAGAGGGAAGGGAGGAAGAAAGAGAGGCAGTGAAACATCAATGCAAGAGCGAAATACTGATCGGCTCACAACCCAGGCATGTGCCCAGACCAGGAATCAAACCAGCCACCTCTGGGTTTGCAGGGTAATCCCCAACCCATTCAGCCACAACAGTCAGGGCATGAACTATTTTTTAATTACAGAAAAATGCCTTTTCACAGTAAAATTTTTAAAAAAAGTTGTAGCTATGATCCTAATAAATTAAATAAACCTAAAAATGCACTGTAGTATTGTGAAACAATGGCCGTTCCCATTGTTTCACAGAAGGCAGTGAAATAGTGGGAATAAATTCTATCTTCTTTTGGCCTCTTTAATAAATTCTTACTTCCTCAATACAAAGCAACCTGTTAGAAGATTCCTTTCTATTTTCTCCTCGGAACTCTTTCCTACAGAACTCCCTGATAAATTCAAGTGGTCCTTTTTATCTCTTTCTTTCCGCAAGACCAATGCCAATACAGCATTTAATGTCAGGGTCTTGTGTTATTCACTTAGTACTTCCTGATATATTTTCTCTTTCCACTTTGTAGCTCAACGTCCAAATGACCCATAACAGACATGGGTCTTCCTTATCCATTCCTAAATTGCAAATTACTTTACATTCTGCTTTTCTGTCTTCTTACCTTTTCCAAAGCTAATATTCAGCAGTTGGTTAGTGAATCTTTGCAGAATGAAATGCACTCAAATTTCATAGCATTTTACTGTTTGAAATTCTTTATGTATCTTCTTTCCCTAATACTCACAACAAACCCAAGCAATTATTATACTTATTTCCTAAAAGTGAAAACAAAGGCTCAGTGAAGTTTACTGGCTTATCATAGCTACAAATCCAATAAATAGTGAAAGACTCTAAGATTCCAGCCCTCACCTCATCTCACTGTATACATAATAACTGCCTTAAACTTTGGGGATGAAATAATGCATGTGGGGAAAAGATTTTTAAAAATCCTGCTAAGTCAATAATGCATTCCTTTCAGTACACTGGCTGGCATCTCGATTTTTTTTTTAATCTCTGAACTTATAAATCCCATTTTTTAAGGTTAAATGAAGAGAGCATAAGGAAGAATGTCACCAGGACTGGTATCCTGTTCCCAAATGCATACTTAAATTCAGCAGAAGGATTACTTATGGACTTAAATTCCCCGAATATCTTTCCTACCAAGTAAAAGCCACCTGTTTTAAGGATTTAGTGATAATGCTATGGTAAGATTGTAAGTGCATTCCCAAAGGGTGGTCAACTGTAGCCGGTGCTCTCCTTTCACGGCGACAGATCGTCGACTCAAGTAGGATCCTCATATTGTTCTGAACAAATACAGCCTGGAGGGGCAGTTTGGAACACTCTACCTCTCAGAATCTACCTGAAGACTTCCCTAAGCTCTAGCTAAAAAAGATAAAAAGAAGGCGAATAAATTCCTCTGAGTATGTAATCACTCATAATAACCTAGGGCCAGATTTTGATGGCTCTACACAGTCCCATCTAGAAGCCTGTCTTTTCTCTTTACTTGTACCTTTAGAAAGTACAAATTTAAAACAAAACCACTTGTATCGAAAAGAAGACACCAAGGCCCAAACTAGTCGCTTTTGTAAACAGTTGTCCTCTTTGATGAGGGGAAATATCTGTCTCACTTTTGCTACTGAAAAAATAATATTGGCTCCTACCATGGAGAATTCTGAATGTAAGTTAGTTCTTCACAAAGTCTCTGCCCTGTTTATTACTAGGTAAAAATGATCAAATCCTTGATAGTTAATCTCAGCACTAGAGAGCTTTATTCCCCCACACTCCAAACTAATATAAGGATAAGGAAAACAGTTTACATTCTAGCTTTCACAGTCAATCAAAACCTACCCTTTTCAAAGGATAATACTTAGATTTTATAAAAAATATATAATGACAATATTAGTATTGTCACTGAGATTTTAAATCTGATAAGTACTTTCAGAACTACCTCACTGACAATAAATGCTTCTACACAAGATTACAGATTAAAGATTTCTCAAGGAAAAATACAGAAAGTTTTCTTTTTCTTCTTTCTTTTTTTTGAATAATATTGTCCATATATTTTTCATAAATATATGCAGAAAAATAGAAGAAAAATATTCACACAAAAGGAAAGGAATAATTTCTGGCTCTCCCATTGTTGGGATTTAATGAAAATGGTGATCTAAGAGCTATTTTAAAAGACTATGGCTCTAGGCTACAGGTACCTTTAAAGAGAAAATATTATCTACTCTTTCAGGAAAAATAGTTTAGATTCTGCATATCTAATAAACACCAATAACAACTGAAAAGGGAGTTATTGAACTAAGCTGACAGTAAAAGGCAGCAAATACATTGAAACTACCTTTTAATCAAATCAATTCCTTTAACAGGGTTAATCACAAGGTTTGAAGAATGAATTTGATAACAAGTTCAGGTTCAAGACACCTTTTAAATGAGAATCCGGCCAAGACAGCTTGCGAAAACAATGTAGACCTTACTGTTACAGGCTCTCCTAGTCAAGCATAAAGATGCATACGGCTCCTACCACTCTTTATTATACTTTCTTTAATACAAATTCAACTTTAAAATTGGATAGCTTTAAAAAGACAGTATACATTTGAAAAATATACTTACAGATTTTTAATGTCAACCGCTCCACGGAAAGCCTTCCTTGGAATTGCCTGAATTTGGTTTTCACTGAGGTCTCTAAAAATAACAAAAAAGAAGAAGATCAAACTACAAAGTAGTCAAAATTATTTTAGTCAATGTGCTTGAGAAGTGATAGAATACTGTATTTCTAAAAAATACTGAAAAAAATCATAATAAAATCCATAGCACTAGATGTGTTTCCTCACACAAATATTTTCTATTTCCAGTATAAATTAACTAATGATTTCT
This sequence comes from Sturnira hondurensis, assembly GCF_014824575.4. Taxonomy (NCBI): domain Eukaryota; kingdom Metazoa; phylum Chordata; class Mammalia; order Chiroptera; family Phyllostomidae; genus Sturnira; species Sturnira hondurensis. Next base: position 8,154,283 of record NW_028073411.1, read on the forward strand.
TGAAGGACTTTTACAGATCTTTAATTTCATGATAAAGTATAGAATATGGTTCTCCTAAATATATGTTGATTCAATTCTGTACAATAAAATATTTATTTAAAACAAATAGCAAAGTTTTCATAACTGAGTTTTAAGGGGTTCTAAAGTTTTAGTACTGATATTTCTACATCACTGACATAATTTACAAAGTCTACAAGGAAAGCAGTCCACTTTAACATCCTAGAGAAGAGAGGGCAAAAACTGATCAAATGTGGGCAGTGTGATTAAGTTTCCAGAGCACTTGTAAGTAATCTTGAAAATGGAACATGGCAGTACTAAGCCAACAATAAAACCAGCAGTTCCCGTATGAAATATTATCAGCAGGTTGAATTAAAACCTTTAAATAACTCTCTTATAACCATAAACACAGCCTGTCTATATTTGCATTTTAATTTAATTGAGAAATACATTTTAATCAAGGGGGTAAAGCACTCTTTGAGTTGGAATGAGAAGTTAGTAAAAATCACTCATCTCATGAAATGCATCATTATTTTTCCTCCAGAGTTCGCATGCAATTCCATGTGCTCACACCGTATTATTAGCCCTAACAAGTAGGACATACAGGATGAGAAATGCCGCTGAAAACAGAACATGCTCACCTCCTTGTAAGTGGCATGACTACATGGCAGGAAGTTGAAATATCAAACAAATAAATGATTAAAGTAACCAGGATGGTGCTAAAGTTATCATTAGTATTCTAAGGTAACTGATGCTCATGAAGGAAAACAAAGCTACTAACCACAGAGCCATGGCGGATGAAGACAGGGCCATTTTCCAATTATCCAGGCAGCCTGGACGGATTCTCCCCCATCCTCTCCTCTAACGCTTCTTACATCCTGAGCTAGTCATTCACACACTTATGGCCACGCAAGAGGGACCATCGGCAGATAGAAAGATTTATTGTGTGGCCTTGACCTCATTAACATTAAGGTTTAAACAACAAAGATTTGCATTTATATTTCAGTATCCTCAACGTTCAAACAAAAAAAAAGTGTTTGCTAATTGTAAAGAAGTAAATGTTAGTCTATTTAAAGAGTAAAGGTCTTTAGGGGGGGAAAGCAAATACATGTACTATTTCTAACAGTAAATCTTCGATATGTGTGGAGACTTCGATAAGGCGGCCGTCCATTTCCGAAGCACTGCGGCTCCGTTCCTGCTCCCCGTAGTTTCGGTGTGTCCCTAAGAGTAATAAAACTTCATTCCCTTAAAAAGTGCTTATTTTTACAGCTTGCCACTGATTGAGACTGACTTCCTTCCTTTGTTTCAGAACAAAGGCTTAAGAAAATTTAACCATATATATTTAAAAGCCTTGATAGGAGAAACAGGGCGTCACGGAGGCTACCACGCACGAAAGTAGAGAGAGATACTGGAGAAAGAAAAAAAATCACAAAGTAATAAGACAGGAAGAGGGATGAAAGGTTGAATTCAAGCAAATTTGAATCCATAATGCTCCCTGAAAATTAACAGTAGTGTTTACAGTGTTGCATCACTGTTGATTCAATGTTTTCTTATCCCTTAGGGTTTTTTTTGTTTTGTTTTGCTGCTTTTAAGACAATGATGGCTTTAGAGATTGTGTAGGTGAATACAAAGGACAGAGAAGTTTTCTTCAGACCTTGCCTGCTTCCCAGACTCAGCCATCTTTCAATGCAGCCAGCGGGAGTCTCATTCAGCACCTGCAGGCTCTCAGCTCTGCTCAGATTCTAGGCACGCTTTATTCTAGGGTCTGATCTCACACGGCGAGATGGTGTCATGGGAGGAAAGTCAGGGGGACATTTTATGAGGATCACAGAGACATCACTGCGGATCCATGCTCGCAGTCAGAATGCTGCTCCTTCTGAATCTGATTTTAGTCCTTCCGGTCACTGTAGGCAAAATTCTGGGTCATGGAAGAGTTTTATCCTGCTAACACTTAGCAATCTTTTTACAAGAGAGTGAGGAACAGTCCATCTCAGAGGCTCCTTGCTCCCTGAAGGTCAGTGGTTTAAGTGTAGCTGCCCCCTGAATACATTGCTTCCCAGAGGACCATAGGGACTTTGTGCTCCGTGCCCAGCCCACTCCAGCAGATTACTCCCATTGTGGATCCCAGGCCCCGTCAGTTAAGGGGGCCGTGGCTGCCCAGAAGAGGAGGAAGACACTAAACACATTTTCAGCCCATACTAGATTCAACAGTTAATTTCAAGAAACAATATATTATTATTTTTGATCTATAGTTCTTTTAATCTCCATAACCATCTTATAGTTATTATTATCCTGGTTTAAATGAAAGGAAACTAACCTTCAGAGATGTTAGATATTAGTGCTAAACAATGAGACAGATTGCTAAAGTAAATGTATAGAAAATAGAGAAATACTGAGTCCAGATTTGGGGATTTTTAAGGGTGACACCAGGAGTTACTTAATTTCAATATACCCTTCCTGTGGCCTAGAACTCAGAAAGCATTTTTTAACTTATCCTAGCCTCTGATTTCTGTCATTTGCAAAATGATGGGTAACACTGCATGAGAACAATGACTCACGTTTTCTGCGTGTAATGAAGTGGGGATTAGCAGTTATTTTAACGCAACGTATATTCCCTTAATGTCCAATCTATGGAAGGCATTGCTGATGCTGCAAGAATTACTGAGTTGTGTAAGGCCCATTTTCTGTTACCAGAAATTTTCAAATCTAATAAAGCAAATGATGCTAGTAGCCAAATAGAAGGCTAAATGAGAGATTCATCAAATTATTCCCAGTCTAAAAAAGGGAGGAAACTGAATAAGAAGAAAGGTAATATGAATGTGTCTCAATATAAAGATGGAAGGCAGGGTGGAACAGCATTTCTAGCGACATCAATTGCAAAAGAAAGAATACGGAGGTGGAAAAACAGTGTTTTATGGGAGTAGCTCTTGGTCTGCTGGTTCAGGAGGTATAACGTAAGTAGTGGAGTAGTGAGCGATGAGGTCAGCAAGTCAACCGTGTGCTAAGCAGACTTTTTGATACCACTTAAGAAGTGAGTTCTCATATCAGCAAACAATGGCAGGGAGAAAAAGGTAGTCAGCAGGAGTGGGACAGAGGTTCTTCTCTCAACACATTAAACTGGCAATGGATACCTGGGGTCAAAGACTCTACTTCAGAGGACCACATGCAAGACTCCTATGCTAGCTGGAGAAGGGTAGTGAGAATCGCAGACAATATGATAACCATGAACACATTGCTGGTTCACCCTGGGCCACTTAACAGAGGAGCTATCTCTCACTGTATAGATAGAAAAGGTGGAGAAGACTAGAAGTGGTATTAGGGACTCATGAAGAACCAAAACGTAGCAGTGAATTGTGTGTGACTATGGATCAGGCAAGAAAGAGGAGACAGAGGGGGCTTCAAATTTAGATTAGGGGGACTGTAAACAAAACTGGGAAATCAGACGAGCAAGTTGCAGCGTCCATTATGAGTGTGTTGGCCATTTTTCAACCTAGTTAGAGAGCTGTGATATACTCGTATATCACATAGTTTGATGGTAGCACAGAGAATATAGGATAAGTAGAATATGAGTGATACTTGAGAAAGGTGATCTAGGAGATCAGAAATTTAAGAGTCACTGGAGGCTTGATTGATTTGAGCCACTTTCAAAATAGAATGGGATCTTTTCGAACCTTGACCAGAATGACTGGGCTCAATAATTCTCAGCCTCCAGTGTTGGGGAAGGGGCGGGGGGGTAGGTGGCAGAAATCCAACAAGAGAGGCAGCATGCCAGAGGACTTAAGAACATAGACTGCAGCCCTAGACTATCTGAGATTAAATTCTAGCCCTGCCATTTATTAACCATGCAACCTTGGGAGAATTGCTTACCCTTTCTGTGCTTCAGTTCCTTCTGTAAAATGGAACCATAATCATGTCTACCTCATGGGACTGTTAGGTAGATTCAGTGAATTTATACTTTTAAAATTGCTCAGAAAATACCTGGCACATTGTAAGCACTATAGAGGTACTAATTATATGTTACAATTATTCCAGTAGGAAATGCTCTGTACTCCTGAGTATGTCTGCTTTGTTCCTTGAAGATTACAACAGAAAAAGTGAAACTTAACTTATTATAGGAGTGAAGTGTTCCATGAACCAGGTGGAAAGAAAGGAATGAGTCAGAACTACTGAGTTAGTGAGATGGAGTTGCCAAGAAGAGTCTGTAGTTATATCACTAGGCAACAGAGTGAAAAAATGTGTTCCGAAGTACGGAAGTGACTTGACCGGAGTTGATTTTTAGGGACATTAAACTGGAAATTGAATTTCAGAGCAGGTGGAGACAATGAGCAGAGTGGTCCTATTGGGCCATGCTGGGGGAGGAAAATGGGGTCTCCAGTGACCTAGGAAATTTTCCGTAGTGAATGTTAAGTAATGAAGGTGAAAGTTGGGCTCAGGTCCAAATATGAAGTCTTCAATGTAAGTTAAGCCTACTGCCATCCTGGGGAGAGCTTGAAACCACTTAAATTTTTTGAGCAAAGGAATAACAAAATTCAAAAAGTGAAAAGTATTTGGGGAAGACAAGTGCAATAATTAGAAAGCTGGCATTGAAGACTACATTGGTTTGGGGCTATTTTGTACAAAAATATGGGAAGGTATTGAAGGCTCATGGGTTATTAGAATATTGTTAAAACATCCATTCTAGCCAAAGAAATCTACATATTCAGTATAATTACTACCAAAATTCCATGGCATTTTTCATAAAAATAGACCAAACCATTCTAAACCAAAAAATAAAAAACCCTGAATACCCAAAGAAAGTCTGAGAAAGAAGAACAAAGTTGGAGGCATCATGCTCCTTGAATCTAACTATATTACAAAACTATAGTAATCAAACCAGTATGGTGTTGTCATTAAAAGCAGACTCATAAACCAGTGGAACAGAATAGAGTGCCCAGAAATAAACCTGTGCATATATGTCAGTTAATTTAAGACAAAGTTTCCAAAAACATAGTGAAAGAATAGCTCTTCAATAAATGATGTTGGGAAAACTAGACAGCCACATAAAAAAGAATAAAACTGGAGCCTATCTTGCACAATGCACAAAAAATAACTCAACATGGATTAAAGACTTGAACATATGACCTGAAACCACAAAGCTCCTAGAAGAAAATGTAAGGTGTAAGGTCTCTGACATCAGCCTTAGCAACAATTTCTCAATTTCTTGGATTTGGCACCAAAAGCAAAGACTATGAAAGCAAAAAACAGAAAAGTGGACTATATCAAACTTAAAAGGTTCTGTATGGCAAAGCAAACCATCGACAAAATGAAAGCCAATCTACAGAATGAGAAAAAAGATTTGCAAATCATCTATTTGACAAACACTTACTATCAAAAATATATAATGCACGCATGCAATTCAATAGCAAAACTCATTACACAATCTGTTGAAAAATAGGCAGAGAAAGTAAATAAAATGTTTTTCAAAGGAACACAAACGACCAACAGGTGTTAAATATCATTACGCACATCAAGTGTAAACTAAAACAATGAGATATCGCCCACACCTGCTGGAACAGCTACTGTCGAAATGACAAGAAGTAAGAAGTGTTGCTAAGGATGTGAGCAAGCGAACCCTTGTGCACACTTTGTGGGGATGTAATTTGGTGCAGTCATTGTGGAAAACAGCATCTTGAAGAGATACCTGCAAGTCCACAATCACTACAGCATTACTTAGAATGACACAGAAACAGCCTGTTTCCATCAGTGAATGAATGGGTGGTAAAAAACATAGATAAAGAAATATGCAAAATGAGAAAAATACAATGAAATAATCATCAGCTATACAGGGTGAGGCAACAGTGGGTTTACAGTTGTGATACAGGAAACAGAGTTTAATCTTGTATGAGTATGTTTAATTATTCTATTATTTTCCATACAAACTATTGTAAGCCTACTTTTGCTCTACCCTGTATAAAAAGAAGAAATTCTGCCATTAGGGACAATATAGATGGACCCTGAGGGCATCATGCTAAGTGAAAAAAGTCAGAAAGAAAAAGCCAGATACTGTAAGCGGCATGAGCTCATGCACATGTGGGATCTAACATGAACTGGATGCACACGGGTGAGGGTGGAGGTGGGGGGAAACGGTTAGAGATGGCCCAAATATACAAACTTCCGGTTAGCATTAGTAAGTTCTGGGGATGTAACGTACCACATTGTGACTATAGTTAAAGAGACACAGTATTGTGTATTTGAAAATCACACAAGTGCTCACCACAAAAAAAGTGTATCAGTATGTAAGGTAACGGCTGCTAACTAAATTTATTGTGGTCATCATTTTGTAATACATACATATATCAAACCATTATGTTGTACATCTAAAATGAATGCAATTTTAGATGTCAGGAATGTCTTAATAAACCTGGGAAAATATCATGTCTCCCCCCAATTCGATTATTGCAAATACTCAAGCAGAATAATTTGGAATGTACCCCCTAAAGTTAAACTATTAAATACCTTAAATTAGCAAGTGCATTTTCTGAGATAGTAAAAAAACTAAGAAATGATGTCCATTGTGATGCTAACCTTGACAGGAAAGATTTGAATGAGGGTGAACATAAGTAGTTTGAAATAGCAAAGGCTCTTGGAGTTTGTGAATGTGAAAGACCCATGGACATGGATACCAGGGTGGGGCTTGCCTGTGGCAGTGGGAGGTGGGTGGGGCAGGGCAGAGCAAAGGGGGAGGGAATTGGGACAACTGTAAGAGAACAACAATAAAACAATTTAAATTTTTTTAAATAAATAAGTTGGAAAACAACTCATCTCAAAATTTAAAAAAGAAAAAAGACGCAGGCCTCCCACAGCCAGACCTGAGCAGCGGCCCTGGCTGTCATCACCCAGGAAACCCTGCAGTTTCCCATTTCAGATCCTTTCACTTCTACCACCGCCAACCCATTCTCACAATGAATCACGCCCCTTCTCCCCGTTCTCCACTGCCAGGACATCACACTAAACATTCACCACCATTCCTTGGGACTGAGTTTCCCAACTGACCTCTGCCTGGATTCACTGTTTTCTTCCAATGCGTCTTCCTCACTGGCACCGCAGTTCAAAAAAACAATGAAATCACATCAAACTACCTCCTTTGGAAGTCTGGCTCCTCTCCAGTGAAGAGACACCCAGTGCAAACCCTTAGGAGTTTTCATTGGTATCATACATCCCTCTACGCTCCACATCCAACGCAACAGCAAAGCAACTTGGCTCTCTCTTCAAAAGGTATCTGGAATCGGACCTGCCCGCACCTCTGCTCCCCTGACAAGCCACCATGCCCTCTCGTCTGGGTAGTAGGCTGCCTACTAACCCTCTCGGCTTTCCTCTTGCCTGTCTGTAACTACACCTTGCTACGTCCCTTATCAAAACTCTTCACTGATGCCCCATATCACTACAGGGGAAAGCAGAGAGTATCACAGAGGTCGACAGGTCCCCCACATAAACTGGTCAACACACCCTCTTTTACCTCATCTCCCTCTGCTGCGCTTGCCCGCTCTCCTCCAGCCACACCAGCCTCCTCTGACGTTCTTAAAAACTTCATTCTTTTCTCACTTACTGGATATTTTTTGTGCCTGCGTTTCCACATCAGAACTTCATTTATGCACTCTCTGCTCTTAATTCATCTTTTGTAAAATCACCTTTCCAAACCTCTCAGGTTTTGAAAATTCTCTCTTTTTTTGTTTTAAGTACATAGTTTCTATCACCATGAGATGGAGAGTAAAACATTACAACACCCAGAGTAGAACATTACAGACCCAGATTCAACTTCATTTTTCTCCAATTCCCCAGCCAAGCTGGTGCTAGGATCGTTGCAACCTGCGAGCTATGTGATGCTGAGCAAAGGATTTAGCCTTTCCCCCCAACTGCTTCTCTGTAAAATGAAGTGTTATAAATATCTCTTAGGGCCATTTTGCCTGGTCTAAGCAACAATATATTTTTAAAGATTTTATTTATTTAGGTTTTTTTTAGAGAGAAGGTAAAGGAGGGAGAAAGAAAGGGAGAGAAACATCAGTGTGTGGTTGCCTCTCACGTGCCCCCTACTGGGGACCTGGCCTGTAACCCGGGCATGTGCCCTGACTGGGAATTGAACTGGCGACCCTTTGCTTCACAGGCCTCAGCTTGATTCACTCTGAGCTACAGCAGCCAGGGCTAAGCAACAATATTTTTATTAATACAAATCAGTATTTAATTAGATACAATTATTGCATAATTCTAAAATATAATTAGTTTTTACTGGTGAGTACATTTTTTCTTCTTCCATGCTCTTAAAGTGACTTGCACACACAATTATTATAAAACTTCAAACATTTTACTTGCATTCTCAGGGAACTGCCTCTCCTGGTAGGCAACGTAATAAATGAAGGCAGGGATTTTATTCATCTTGTTTTTGTGGAACTCCTGGGATACAACAGGCCATCAGTAAGGGAGGTGGGGAAAGAATAAGGAGTTCCAAAGGAAACACTTGCAGACCATGATGACTTGCTGGAGGTGTACGCGTTAGAGACAGAGATGCCACGTGTAAGCCTGTGCTTGGTGCCCTGCTAAGTAGCAATATCCGATATTATGGACACGACGAGAGGCAACCAGGAGAGAAAACTGAGCTTCTGAGAGGGTGTTAGATGTATTGGCATCAGGGCAACACCGGAGAGGTGAAAGGCAATATTTTGCAAAATGCTGGAGATAAACTAGAGCTCAGTGACGAGATCAGAGAGGGAAATACCAATTCATGTGTTTTTGTGCCACGGTGAGAACTGAACTATGCACTCCATGGAGAAGGGTTCTTTCCAATGGTACATATGACACATTTCAAATGGGTGGGTTATTGTCCCGGGGCTTTGTGTACTCGAAATTTCAATATTTGAAGATGGGAAAATCAGCTGTGTTTCTTTCTCACTCTCTCTGTTATTCTCTCATTAAATGCATTCAAAAGCATTTGTTGACAGCATAACATCAGACACAATCATAGCTTTGTGAGAGTTCTTTCTCCTTCATCAGGCTTTTAATCACCCAGTTGACTGTTGCTTCCTGATAAGTAGGGCTGTCTCTTCCACATACATCTTTCGTTCCCAGGTCTTAATACTATTCTACATAGAGTAGATTCTTTTATCAACCTCTGTTGGACATATGAATGGTGTGCATTCAGAGGTGGTTGGGGCTGATGTTCGACTGAAAACTGTTTTGTCATTGAAGCCTGCAGGAAATTCTGGTACTGTGCTACCAAAGCTGGACCGAACACAGTGGTAATAACAGATATCCATTTTTCTTCTAATCACTAATGTACTTGGAGAACATGGTGCTTTCTTTCTCTTAGTAAAAAATGTTAGTAGAAGTTCTTTACACAACTTACCAGCAATCACAAGACTTTGTAGATATTTAAGTGTGGAAAAACATGCACTTCAGAATGGATGGAATAAGATAACACTCAAAACTAACATATATTGGGCAATTACTTACTGCTAGACAGCACACTTCAATTTACTTGTTTCCATAATCACATCAAGATGTATTTTTTATTCCATTTAAAGATAATGAGCTGAAGTTCACAGAGGTTACGTAATTTCCCTGTAGTCAGTGAGCTAGTATACTAATGTTTCAGGGATTTGAACTTGGCTCTGCTGTCCTCCAAACCTCATACACTGAACCACGGCTGTCTTGCCTCATACAAGGTGTGACTTCTGAAGAAATCTGTCTTTCTGGAGCTGTGGTTTCAAGGTGAGGTTGTAGGTTCACCCATAAGAATCCTCTGAGGAGGTTGTTTAAAACACAGACAGACCTCAGATCTCCTCTCCAGAAACACTAGGGGGAGCCTTTTGGGGAGATGCCCAGCAACCTGTCCCCTAGGTAATTGTGATGTCCATGGCCATTGAACCTCATGTCAGCAGTCCTTCGGAATATATCCCATAAATGGCATTTTCTAGTGTTTGGTTTGGTTTATAAGCATGGCATTCCTTTATGTCCATACAGTTGGAAGTAGTGAGTGACAATAGTAAATAAAAAATGGGAAACACTATTAAAGCCAAGAATATGCATAGTATAAAAGGTGTAGGTGTACATATATGTAGATGTGTGATATAAGAGGCCCATTTTTATTGTGGTAAAATATACACACCACAAAATTGAGCATTTTAACCACTTTGATGAACATACAGTGCACTGATATTGACTGCATTCGCACTGGGCGACCTCCCCCTCCACAGATCTGCAAATCTTTTGAGAGTCCATGTTCAAAACACTTGTTTCATAATGTAATAATCTTACAACTAGGATACTAGTTGATTATAAATAATTCACAATGTAAATAGTTTTTCTTTTTTCTTCTCTTTAGAATAGTATCATAACAATGCTTCACATTCACATCAATCTTTCCAAGTGATGCTTAAGCCACCTTTGGGGTCACTTATCAGTATTTAGTACATTAAGGATGAGGTACTCAATTGGTTAGAGCCATCAGGTTAATGAAAGATCTTAAAAATAGCATCTGGCAACAAATAAAAAAACAACCTCCCTCTTTGCCTTTTAAAGAAAGGCCATTGAGCTAATAACCCACATTTCATGATAACCCATATTTTTTGTCGCCTCTGAGCACAGAGATGAGATAAGAACAGTGGCCTGGAAACACCCCCTGACAGGCATGAGATTTGGAAGGCAGTATATAGGGACCGGCCTGGACTCGGGTTTGGATAAACGACCGTGGCTTCACGCCATAAGCATATGGGACCCAGTGACCTTGGCTAAGTTACTGAGACCTTCGGAATCATGTGTTGCTTTCTCTAACTCTAGCGACACTAGCTGACTTTTCTGTGCCGAGTTTCCCCTGGGGATTGGGGGCCCTGGTGGATTCTGTGTGGACGTGTCATGCACCCTGCCTGGTCTCGGCACACAAAGCCACTAACGCGTGTTACTTTTTAGCACTGCCAGAGTTCAACTGAGTTCAATTCAGGAATTATTTTTTGAGGGCAGTGTGTGCTGAACACACTTCTGTTCTTAGAAATAAATGATGAAAACATTGTGCCTGCACTCAAGGAGTTCAGCTTCAGGAAGGGAAAGCAGGTGAGTGAGGGGGCCCTTCTACTACTGAACGGACGAAAACATCAGCAAGGGAATATACAAAGTGTTTCAAAATACAGAGATCAACTACAAAGGTGTTTCTTGATCATTAGGAAAAAATCCGAACGAAAGACACGTTTCAGTTAAAAAACACATACACATCAGAAGTTGATAAATATAATTAGCAAATGCCATGTATCAATGAATTTTGACTTCTCCCAGAGAGAAATGTTTTTGTGATAGCCTTGAACAGCTTTGCTGACTTACAATTTACATACCAAAATATTACCTATTTTGAACTGTCAAATTTTAGATTGTTAATGGAGTTGTGCAGTCACCATAATCTAACTAGAACATTTCCGTTATTCCCGGAGACTATTCATTCGCGGTCACTCCCCTTTCCCTCCTCCACACTGTAACAGGTGTGCTCACTGCATTTTTTATTGCCAAACGATATTCCATTGTACGGACTGGCCACATTTCGTTCATGCACTCTTTAGTTGCTAGACACAGTCGACTTTGTAAGGCAGTTTCAAAAACCAATTAACTACCTCTGTGGAGACTAGTATATTTAGTACCCTCTTTGGGTCTTTCATGACATTTTTGTACTTGATTTAATATTTCATAATATACCAGAAGTCCAGTTATTAGTCCATGGCCATCATGGAATGGCTACTGCTCTAGACCATCTTGAATCCTTTCGGACACCACACTCATCAAAGATGTCTCTGTTTGGGTTCAACTCCGTATATTGGATTATAATCTTCTTCCCCTACTTTTACCTCTATCAACCCACAACAGCTTTATAATACAAGATACATTCTTTTGGTCATGCTTAGAGACTTTGTACAGATGACAGAAATAGCTCATGATTTGTTTTGAACTTGGGATAAAATCGTTTTACAAAGTGGGAATATATGTATTTCCTATTAATGCTTTCTGTATGCATATATATTCTATATTATATAGAGCTGAATAAATAATAAATAATAAACATTTCTAAGTATGTGCATTGTGATACAGTGAAGGAGAGAGAAAGATGCACACAAACACATACAGAGAGAGATAGAGAAGAAGCTCATTATATGAAAACATAGCTTTATAGAGAGATATTCATTATACAAATAATACCATCTTACCACCTGTAACTTAGGCAGAAAATTGTGAAATAGTATGATCACAGAAAGTTTTTAATTTTGGATTTCAGAAGACCTCACGTATTTTCAATTTAAAACAAACCTATGACTACTAAAATGATAATGATGAGCCTCACCTGAGAAATTTTCTGGAATAATCTCCACTAAAAAAAAGGAGATAGGTTAAAAATAACTGTCAAATATGTTTATCCTAAGCATTCTTTATAGATCCTCATTCAATCCTTCTATTTTTAAAAACGAAAAGGCAACTTTCAAGACGATGCTTTTATTAATTGTCACATCTTTGCCTCTGGCTTGTTCTACAGATTTGTAAAAGGTAAATGTAACCTAACAGCGCTGAAATACTGAGTCAGCTTTTAACCAAAGAGACAATCCTGCAGAACTGCTATTTTATTGCTCACAAAGTATGGTTGCCAGTTGAGTATCCCATTAACCTCAGAGTGCAATGATATCATTTTAATTATATAAATTGAAACAGCAATGTATAATCCCTATATCATGTAAAAATGGATTCACTTTATGTGAAAGTGTCTCAACTATCTTTCTCTATGAAGCAATAAATCTGCTTTAGATGGCGAACCTGCCTGTGCATTTAATTCCTGGTAATTTTATTTTCCTCCATGGTTTAACCTCTCTTAGAGTCTGACCAGGAATATCATAAATCTGTACTTCCATGGACCACTTGGGAAACTACTGAGTAATGATAAACGAGGATTTACCCAGATTTCAACTTAGAAGAGCAAATAAATATAAACGTGTGGGGGGAATAATGATGCCAACCTTGAATCATCACAGATTAAGTTCCTAACTTGTTAAAAAGTATAGTTTAGTGACTGAAATGCTTCTTGTTATAACATACTGTCAGATACTACATTTCACGGAATAGAGTTATTTCCATGTATTCAAGATCCAAAGAGCTGTGTGTGAATTAAAAAAAAAAATGTTTCCCATAAGAGACATGTAGTTGCCTTCATTTAAGAGAAAAACTAGTTTATGTATAGTACAGTCTTGCATGTAAAATTATCTGGTATCGTTAGGGTATCTCAAGGATTACACCACGAGGAACTCATGCAAGCTTGGGGAGAAGATGGCAGGGGCAGAAGGGTTCCCATCAGTGCTTTCTCTCCTAACTTAGAATCCCCTCCAGGGTAGCGATTTCTAAAGGGAGAAGACAGCAAGCCCGACTAGGGAGGGTAAAAAGCAGTGCATTTCAAAATGATTAAATATGACCCACACCAGATGAGAACAATCATGTGTCTTCCTGGGAACAGAGAAGAGTTCAATGAGTGTTTAAGAGGCATGCTACTCAAGTAAGAGGGTCTGGACCCACACATCTTGGCGCTGCCTCTTACTGGCTTTGTTGCTTAAAGCAAGCCATTACCTCTCTCTAAGCCTTCATCCTCTTCATCTCTGCAAAATGGGGTGGGTAGTAAAACCACCTGCCTGAAGAGGTCTCTGCTTTAAAGAGTGGAGCTGAGACCTCTTGGCCTGTAAATGCTTGGCTGAGTGCTCAGCATGGAGGAAGCACAGATAAAGGCTAGACCTGTCACGAGCCACGCGCAATGGTGTGTGTGTGCTTCTGTTCCCTCCTGTGGGTTTCTTGTGGGCTTGGTCTCTGCCTCAGTCATCTGTGAGTTTTATCCTGGAGCTGCCATTTATTAGCTCTATAACCTTGAGTTAGTTTTTTTTTTAACTTCTCTAAGCTTTAACTTCCCAGTCGTTAAGGCTATTATTTTAGAACGTTATATAGGGCTGTTGGAAAGATTATATGGAATACTCAGCACAGGACCTCGCATGTATGAATAAGTGTTCAGTACGTGTTACATGTTATCTTTAATGTAAGACTACATACCAACAAACAGGACTTTGAAAGATGGATTGTAGCATGGGCAAAATTTTAGCACACCAATTACATCTAACAAAATACGATGCGGGATAAAACAGACAAGCCTTTTGCATCGTTAAACATAGTATCTGTGAATTATATTGCTGTCATTATCAATACATACTTAAAAGAACCCCAGTAAGCACTGAGCTATTTGTAGATACATTTTAAATTCAGGAAATTTAAGTTTATCATATACCATTTCTGAATTACAAAGAAGAGTAAGAGGTTCATAACTCGTATCCGGTTATATCATAATGTTCTGAATGTAAAAGCCATCTTATAATTTTTGAAAGGCAATCTTGAGCTAATGTTCCCACTTAATGCATAAACCACCCTTGATTATGCAGCTAGTAGACATTTTCAGGGAACGGAAGCCATATTTTCATGATATCGTGACTTCTAAAGTATAGCTAAAAGAGAATTAACCCTAGATATACAACAAGAGAAGCCACTTCTGGTTCTAAACACAGTGAACTCCCCTGGTGTGGCTTCTACAGAGAAGAGAGCCGGGTTGAGTGTGGGTCTCCAGCCCCTGCCCACCGGCCCTCACAGTCCACTATTTGCTTCCCCATGTCGATGGGGCAGAGAGAAAACCACTACAGTGCAGAGAGAATTCAACAAGATTCAGAAAAGTCAAAGAACCTAGAGCTTTGTTCACGTAAGAAAGGAAGAGGAGGGAAAGAAGAAGAGGGCAGAGAGAAAGAAGAAGTGACAGAGAGGAGGGTGACCAAAAAAAAGACAGAATGAGAACAAAAGGAGGAAATGACAGGAGCTGCCAAGCAACATGAACAAGATGTCAACAACTTGTGCAAAAGAGAGAAGACTCAGCCAAATGGTTAAAACCACGCAGTTTCTGTCTTTCACATACTTATCAGGAATGTGTCTCTTCTCTGAGACATTGTTCTATTGCTTTACACACATCAGACGTTTAATACTCAGAACAGTACGAAATAGATACTCTTTCCAACACCTGGGTGAGGAGATGGAGCCTTAGAAAAGAAAGAGACTTACCCGAGTCCTTATCGGATACTGGGGAAAAAAAGAAGTGAACAGAAAATAGCCCCTGCCCTTGGGAAGCTAAGATAAAAATGTTACAGGCTGGATTTGTTCTGGATTTGGAAAGATGCTAAGAGTCTGCATGAGAGAAAAGTACTGGTGCATCTAATATGCATATTTATACATCAGTCACATCTATCCACTAGGTAAAGTTTTCTTTAGCTTGTGACATAGTTTTTGACATTAGAACACCTCATCAATTCTACTTTGACCATGTCAGCTTATATAATTTCAATGAGACTAAATTTACTTAAAATGCCCAATGCAATTTAAATACTTTGTGTTTTTGCCAGCTGTCAATGGGCATTTTGACCCACCATACTGTACTGAATCTCTTTTCATATCATATATCACAGCATTTGAGTTCAAGTTCATGGAGAACAGCACTCCAGCTTTACTGACTCTTCCATTTGCTTAAAGTCTATTTAGATGCCAGAGTCAACCCAGGCATAATTTTGCTGTGTAAGTCCAGCTGTTGGCCCTGAATCAATTCTGCCCAACAACTGTTCCCAAAAAGCACTTAAATCAATTTGCTACAAAAGTACCAGATAAAATGATATATGCACAAACTATGCTTAGTTGTTATTCATCGAAAATTAACCCCAACAGATTCAGAACTCACATTTCAGTTCTCAGTCACGGAGGACCTTTGTGAGACATATTCATTGATAAAATAATTCCAACACACATATGTCATTTATGTGTGTGGGTAGGAAATTAACTGGCAAAGTATGAATAATTTTCTTTTTACAAGATCTTGGGAAATTTTATACCTCTTAACAAAACTCAATATAGCCTTTCCTTCTAGTATTTTTTTTTAGCATCATTACCAGGGAACACAGGAGCCATCTGCCAAGGAAACAGTGTCTCCACGCAATGAGGTTAAAAAAAAGTCAGTGGATCAAAGTTTGCCTTCATCAGAAAAGTGGGAGGAAGTTTTCCTGTAGGGCACGTGTTTGAAAAAAGGATAGTGTCCCTTCCACCTGCGGTGATTTACGTGTTCTTGGACAGTTGGTCAGGTGATGGAATTAAGTAAAACTTCCTGGCCCCTTCTATGTTGCTAATGGTTGTCATTTCCTCTTTCTGATATTAGAGCAATGGACCATGAGAAATTCAGGTAGAAGAAAATGGAATAGAACTGTAAAAATCTAAAATATGCTTACAATACAAAATTCTAACACAAAATTAATGTGGGAAGCTCCGTTTTTAATGTCCCATTGAAGGAAATGTAGCCTAACACATAGGGTGTCCACCTGACTCAGTCGGTTTGGTGGGATTTCACAGTCATTCTTGCAGCATCACTAGAGAGGAGGAGCAGCATTATTTTGATTTTATGTATGGAGAGACACAAGTCCATCTACTTCTCTCATGCTCTGTTAGAGATCAAAGAAGTATCATGAACACAAGACGAGGAGTCAGTTAGCCAACTCTATTAGGTTAAGTTCCGACTGTACCAGAGGTACGTTTCCCCTCGTCAGGAAACTGAAGTTGATGACGCTGAAAATAACAAAGGGTGCAGGTTCCGCCACTGAGTCTACCCCAGCAGGCTGGCTATGCCAGGTCGTGTTGTCAGGACCACAGGCAAAGGCACTGAGCTGTCATTCTGGAAATAAACCGCAGAATGGGTTCCAGACTGTATTTTAACGGATTTATCAGCAAGGCATACAGGGAATGGCTTCCATCTTCTTTTTTATTATTTAAATACTCTAGCTTTCTCCCTGGCCAATGCGGGTCAGTGGGTTAAGTGTCATCCTGCAAACCATAAGGTCGCCAGTTTGGCTCCTGGTCAGGGCACATGCCTGGGTTGTGCGTAGGGTCCCTGGCTGGGGCTGTGTGAGAGGCAGCCAGCTGATGTTTCTCTCACACACCCGTGTTTCCCTCTCTCCCTCCCTTCTCCTCTCTCTTAAATCAATAAATAAAATATTAAAAAATACTCCATCTTTTGTAATTCTGTTGTTTTCCCTATAATGTTACTAGTTCCTAATGATCTAATTATCGGTCATTTTTAATTTTTTAATAGTCTAGTTAATACTTGTAATGTTGATGTTTTATTTTCTTCTTTTTAAGTGAATCAAAATAAAAAATTTGTTTCCCTCTGTAAATTACAAAACAATGCAATAGAATAAAACATACATTGTCTCTACTTTTAAAAATAATCTGACTGGATGAAAACTCAACAATTCCCCATGGACGGAGTTTCCCAATAAATACTAATAATAGTCAAAAACTAAGCTAAGTTCCCAAATGATCTACCTAGATTCCTTTCAGTCCATGGGCAGACAGCCTACCATGATTTTCACGGTTAACTACTAATAACAATCAGAAGCAATTAAATGTTCAAGAAAAACAATGACTATCCATAATCCAATACACAAAATAAGCCTGAAAACCCTTTCACAAGTGCTTGGAACATCCCTTTGCTGCTATCCCTTATACTTTAGGGAGCTGAAAACACCATGGCCACTGGGTGACATAGAAGTGTAATCTTTTACATAAACAACCAGGACGTTTGATACCATGAAACAAGTACAACTTTGGCACATCAATATCACCGAAAGTTTGGGAAATATTAGGAAATGGTAGATTTAAATCTCTCAGAAAGACAATGGGTGGCAAATATGTAGACACCTATAGCCTGAACCATGGACTTTTTGAGCTCCAAATGTTACGGGAAAAGGCTTGATGAAATCCCAGCCAATGAAATTTCCATATCTTGTTGACCAGTCATTTCTCTTCCTTAGGCTGACTTTTAACACCTTGCTATTGAGGAAGAGCTGTGGATTTCCCTAATACTACTCCCCATTCCCTCTTTTCTCCTCAATTATCCAGTGAGTAAAATGGCCCCCAAACCTCAGTGGTTCTCATTGTATGGCGATGGCAAAGTGACTGCTTCTGAATCAGTTTTCTGCTTCAGTGTGTGTGTGTGTGTGTCTGTGTGTGTGTGAGAGAGAGAGAGAGAGAGAGAAACAGAGAGAAGGGACAGGGAGAGAGGAAGGAAGGGGAGAAAAGGAGCGAGAAGAGGGAGGTTGAGACTGTTTAAGGTTTTTTTTCTTCTTCTTCTAAACACTTGTATCTTTCAGCCTAGCCATGCCTTGGTGAACGGAGATGCCCATCCCTTCTTCTCTGTGCAGAGCCCCTCTCCTGCAGAAAGGGCAGGGCACCTGCCTGTCTGCTCTCACTGACAATTTGCATCCCATTTCCTTCCAGGAAACAGCACATGGCACTCCCCCCTGAAAATTCCTTACCTATTGACTCCATCTCTTCCTCCCCAGATCGGGGAAAGGATACTGAAATTCAAATGAAAGCAGTGTGATCACAAGGTCAACCCTGCAGAGGCATCTGAAACAGGAATATTTTGAAATAAAGCCCCTTTAACTATGATAACTGCTAAGTGACTCATGACGTGCCGCATGGTGATCGCCACAGCCCAGTGAGCCCCTCCAGATCTTTGGTGAGACCCTTGCACTGGCCTGCTCCCTGCTCCCTGCTCCCTCACTCATGCCTCACCACTGGCTCCAGCTCCTCATAGACTGTGCTGCCTTCCTAGCTGACCAACCCAACTAAAAACAAAAACAAAAACAAAAACAAAAAACTATAGGGTTTGAAAACCATTGCCAAAAAACCTAGAGGTTTTTATTAATAGTCCTAGGAATCCAGAATCTTATACATAGTGTGTGGCTTGCAGGGAAGGAGGGTGGATGTTGTCTGTTTGAGGGATGGCGCTCTACAGCCTATCTTTGCCTTCAGCCAGCCAGCCACTCTAAGCAAGTGTTCACCTGGGCAACCGCTGTTTCTGTCCTGCTCACAATCCCAGCGTAGCGTGGACTCCTGGGTCCTACCTCTAAGTGTCCCCCTGCCTTTGTTCCAAGGGAAGCACTCACAAGAAATCAGACCCCAAACCAAAATGTATTTGATATTTTGATCTATGTTATCTCATCCGATACAATAAAAAGGATCTGGGTGTATACTGGAATTTCTGAACATCGTTTACTTTGATGACGTGGTCTATTCATTCTCTGAACATACAGTTAATAATGTGAGTTTAGGTCTTGAGTTTGGGGTTGTAATATTTTACATCTAAAACTGAGTTAACTGTTTGAACAGGTAACCACTGCAGAGCAGCCTTCTTGATGCAGCTGTTTTAATGCACATTTCCTTACACTTGATCTTCATTTCAACTTTACCGCTGTAAAGTGCTTGCCTTTTAAAGCTGCACGATTCAATTCCGATAATAAGGAAAGAGAGATTTGGACAGTTACTCTTGCACACTGAGTTTTGGCTTTTCTTGGCTCCAGACTGCCAGGAAATCCCCAACGCGATCTCAGACACTTTCTGCAAACCTGCCCCATCACCGCTGCATCGCTCTTTCTTCTTTATAACCCGTGTCTTAACAAAGGACCACGTCCTCACTCTCACTGCACGCTGATGGGTGAACATGCTGTCCAGGGCTGATGGGAACCCCAGGACGTCACATGGTGTCGATCCTCGCCTTACTGCAAAGCAGAGACAATCGGGCTACCACAGAAAGCCCGTGGCTCAGCTCCGTCATGAACAATGCCGGCCTCCTCCTTCAATTGCTTGCCTCCAGAGACATACTGCTGTCAGTGGGCAAACCACGGAGAAAATTCCCATCTGACAACTGGCTACGAAGCAGGGTCAGAGGCATTAACCCGCAGTTGAAGAGGCGAGGTTTGCTTAAGTACTTTAAGCACACAGACAGTTGCTGTGCACAGTGACTTGAGCAGCTGGTTCCTGTCCCTGATGGCCAATGAACGAGAGGGGTGCTACGGTAGGGATGACGACTCCCAGACAGGAAGGAAGACGTCTCTATGGCATTTATGAAGCGTCCGCTACAGACCGGGACTTCACGGGCTCCGCCTCATCCTGCCCATTCGACATCCTTAGGGAACTGGAAAGGCAACCAAGGTTACAGGGTCACTTCATTTGTCCAAGCTTGCAAAACTAGCAAGGGGTAGAGCTTGCGCTCAAACCTAATTTCATGGAACTGAAAGGTCTATTCCACTCCAGCAGCGATTCTTATAAATATTTAATGAGAGAAAAGGGCACTGAGATCCCTTGGAAAGGCTTAAAAATCTGTAGACCTGCTTCTGGAAAAAAATATCTATGGACACACCCACAATGTAATATACACATTTTTAGCTGGTGCAGGACATATACACCCTAATGATAATTAACAGTACTATTCCCCTGTAGTTAAGTCTGTTGCTGTTCATGAAATAATGGCAAACACTGAGCCCAGTTATAGGATGAAAACAACGCCTTATAGAAGAAATGACAACGTCTTAAAAAAGAGATGGCATGAGTCCTTGCCAGTCTTCCGATTCTGTGTCCATCCTTCTTAACATGCTCCATAACAGGCATTCCTGCAGTTCTGACTTGCAGAACTGTAGGGAAAAAAATGAAGTGTTTTTTGAAATGTTCTATAAAATACCTTTTAAAAATGGCTCCAAATTAATTGTACAAATACATAGTGAATTCTCTAAAATATGACTTTCAGGTTAAGGAATATCTTCGTTTAAGGTAACACATGCATGGAAAATACAATTTTGGAAAGAGTTGTCTTCAAGCGCATTGAGTTACTGGGGCAGAAACCAATTGATCATTTTAATAGCAGATAATTTAAGTAACAGGGCCAAGTGCAGAGCTTGCTGCGTTAATGGCCAGGAGAAGGCTGAGGAGGATGGAGGCCAGGGTCATGAATGCTAGCAGGCCGGGCCGATCAGAGCTGCCAGCAATCCATGGCAGCACCCCTCTTGAGCCCTTTTTGCTGCACTGGATATAGGGAGCACACTTACTTTGTGGCCAAGTAATGGGGTTAATGCTATTGCAAATATAAAGAAAGTATGAGCGAGAATAGCCAGACAGAATGCAGTTAAATGTCAAAGTATATAATGGAGACACAGGCCTGGGAAGTACGTGCAGAGATGAGTGGCATCACAGAGGGCTTCCTGGAGGAGGTGGACCTGATCATTCAAAAGGTGTTTGAATGCAGTAGAAAGTAAAGACATGAGACTGAAGAACTGGTAAGCTGAGAGACTTTAAAGAACTTTTCTCTTAACAACGGAATGAGAAGACAAGTACTATGCCATTAAAAGACAGCGATAAAAATGACAATGACAATACCAAGTATTTATCACTCTCATACTGTCTTAGGCTATCCACTATTACATCATTGCTAATATTTAAAAATATTAAAAAATACTGTGATGTGGTCAAAATGTTCTCCACTTATAGTTGACAACACTCCCCAAATCACAGTTTCTGCCTGCATTCTAACATAGCTGTGCCTGACTCCCACGTCCAAAGGCACAGAGCGACACCTGCCAGGACAGCCATTGCCACTCTGCAAAACCTGCAGTGAGTAAGGCACCACGCTGATTTTCTTCCTGAAGGAGACCACTGTCAGAGAAAGCAGTAGCATAAACCTTAAATGAGACAATAGCATTACCACTCGTTTATGGTGGTCGGCATTGCCCTGGCAGCCCTCCTTCCCTGGGCCTATCTTGTCCCTTCCCACCCGGTGGTGGTGGTTTACATGGTCCTTCTCTTCGAGTTTCACACCCTGTCCTTGGCCTCCAGAATCCGGAAGAATAGCCTGCCTTCTGACTCATGGAGAAAAGTGGAAGCCTTCTACAAGAACCTGCCTTCTCTCTCCACATTGATAAATGTATCTGTACTCACAGTAACCCTGGTCCGGTGTCACCCCATCTCCGAGGGTAGCGTGCTTGGACGCACGTCACCACAGACCTCGTCCAGCAAGTGCTGAGCTCATCTTCATGTTGCCCTTGCTGATCAAATGGTGCTGTCACCAGCAAACCGAGCCCAGCGCCTGACACTTTGGACATCTTTGTCTTCCCTGAATGTCTGCCTTTGTCTTCTGATTCTCTTCTTGCCACATCGTGTACTCCCTCTCGATCTCACATTTTGTTCCTCTTGTCCAGGAAAACCATTACATAATGATGCTCTGCAGGGGTTATTCAATGATCTTATCAACTTCCAAGGCTTCCGGTACCCTCAACTATTCCATGATGGGCTCTCGAATAGAGACTTGCAGGAGCTAAGGCAGCCCACTGCATAGTAAGTTCTCAGTAAATACTTACTCATGGTGGTTAGTGAAGCCATTTAGGATCTAGCTCCAAATTACACTTTTAGTTTCTTTTTTATCTTTTCTCCTGTTCTCCCCTGCTAGCTGGTGACAATATGTTAGCCCTGTTTCAATAAATGCGTGATGAATGAATGAATGATGCACTCTAGCGCCTTGAGCCAAAAAGCTATCGGTTTGAGTCAAAATGCATTTAAACATTATGAGAAAATGCATCACCTCCATACCTTGTCCCCTGAAGTGCCAATCACTTAAGACTTCAGACTTCAAGGTCCTGTCCCTCAGAAATATTTTAGGCCTTTTCCAAGAAGGCAGCTGCCTCTCATGTGGAAAAAAAAGTTAAATCCTATCTGTTTGTGTCTGTACACAAGGAAATATATGTCAAAATTTCAGTGGTCCTTTTAAGAAGACCAAAGGGAATCCTCTGTGCTCTTCTCAATACTTGATCTTTTAATAAAAGACTGTCTTCTAATCACCGAAGCTGTGTGTGCGCCCAAATAATGTGAGCCATGTAGGCGGAAAATATCACTGCATTTCCTGATACATTGCTATAAAGGACTTGGAGATTTCCCAGGCATGGTATGACCTATGAGAAACAAAATTCTATTCAACTCCAAGATTCATATTCATGTGACTTAGTCTAGTCACTTGTAAACTACTGGAGCAAGAAGAAGTAGCCTTTTTTTTTTTCCCATTTCAATATGTTATTAGCAAAATTCCAACTTTCATTTATTTTCCTTGGCATTCTCTTGAATCTGAAAAGAGCCTGAATTCATAACATACTTAAACACGTCCTAGAAAAATATTAAGTAAACATGCAACTGTAGCCATCATTTCAGTTGAAAGGAAAAGTCCATGGAGTTAGCTGGCAACATAGCAAAGCACCCGAATCTTTCTCCCATACTCTCTGGATGGATCTCACACTGGACATGGAATCTCTACCTCCAGTCTTTGCCCTCTTTAACCCGTCCTCCATCTTTCTTGCCAAGGAACTCTTAAAAATGCAAATGCAGTTGTCTTGTTCCTTGCTGCGGAGATTTCAAAGTCTTCCAGCTGTGACTCTGCTCCTCTCTGTCACACTGTGGCCTCATCCGTATCCATACCCTTCGCGACACTGCGCTCCGTTCTCAGACAAAACTCACCTCCCCCATGTGGCCAAGGGCCGTTGCACACGCCACCCCACTAGCGGATCCTCTGCCCCCGCACATACCCTCTCCACCGACGGGTAACTGAGCTCATGAAGACGCACCTGAACCTCGTTTGTGTTCCCCCTAAACATTTTCCTTCTCTACCACCCCCAACTTTCACATTTGCGTTTTTCTTCCTCTGTTCGTGAATAGCAACTTACCTGGATTGAATCATTTGTGTGGCTGTAATGTTATTATGTGCATTTCTTATTGAAGTGACTTTAAAAACATATGCATTGGGTTTTCTCGTGAGGCTATATTATGCCCAGGACATAATAAGTACAAGCAAAAGTCTTGTTTTGTTTTTCCTAATAAAGTACTTCATGGTTCTCAAAGAGTGAAAAACAAATGGTTAAACAGTAAAGTTTTGGCGGCTATACAGCAGATGGAATATTTGATAATCTACAAGGGGATTATCAAAGCCTTGAATTGTGAGGAGACAGGACACACTTGCTAAGTTTTTCTTTAGCCTGCAAGTTATTCTCCTCTAAGCAACCCTCAAGGGTTATGACATCCTTGTGCAGAGAGATAGGAAGGGAATGGGTTATGCACATGTATGTGTATATTGTGCATTCTTTTAAAGATTCTATTTATTTATTTTTAGAGTGAGGGGAAGGGAGGGACAGATAGAAACATCAATGTGTGGTTGCCTCTCACACACCCCACACTGGGAACCCAGCCGGCAACTTAGGCACATGCCCTGACTGAGGATCGAACTGGCAACCCTTTAGTTCACAGGCCAGCACTCAATCCGCTTGAGACACACCAGTCAAGGCTGTGTATGTGTATTTATGAGAGACAGAGAGACAGACAGAAAGACAGAAAGAGAGAGATTGGATGAGAGACCATGATCCCCTGTTACCAGTACAACTATTACTTTGCAGCAAATACAAATCAGAAGCAAGTTCTTGGTAACATTAACAGTGGATGTCTGAGACAATTTTAAATAAAGGATTGAACAGTCCTTGCCAGAAGTATGAAGACTTGGTGTAAAAAGAAAAGAAAAGAAAAGAAGGAAAAAGATCAACTCAGGAAATGGCCCCCTGTGACTGGGACACAAAACATGTCAGCAGAGAAGACATCAGTGAAGGGGAGAAAATGCAGGTCACAAGGAAGAGAATCTGCACTGGACCAGGCACCGTGTCCCTTGCGTACCAGAGGTGTTTTCCTGTTGTTGTTTGTTTGTTTTTCTACTTACCAGTTCTTGTCTGAGGAGGGATTTAAAGTTCATAATGAGTCACACTGTCTATTATTTCAAAGTTTGCTATTTATACATCTTTTTTTTTCATATGGAAGCTTCAGCCACTTTCAATTACTCCTGTTGTGGCCCTGAGTAAAAATTCTTATTACAGCAAAGTTAGATATCTTAGTCCGGGGTGGGGTGCAATTTTAACCGCAGGGAAAAGCTGTGCTCAGATGTGCAGAGAAGCTAGAAGCCGTCTCCAGGCCGGACTTAGGACTTTCCAACTACTTCACTCATGCATCAGCTAAAAATTACACTCACTCCACTCCCAAATAGTAGAGTGTAACTGAATGCATTTTAGGTTGGGTGTTGAAAACGTGAACGACAACTCAATAACCGCACACACCACACTTTATGAATAAATCCAATCTGGTACAAAGTAATAAGGGCCATGAAAGAATCTTCTAGACTTTAAAATCACAAAGGTTTGGCACCAACCTGAGAAAATGGCAACTTTAGTTTCAACTGTTGAGAGGGCATCACTGAACAGATGAGAGCATTTTAGCAAAGCTCCCGCAGCCCCTGTTTTAACTCTTCGTGTCGTTCTCAACGGCCCCATATTTCAGCGCGTCCTTAGGCTGCAATGCATCAGCTGGAGTTCACAATGCACTCTGCCATTTAAAGACCTGTCGCAGCCAACATCTGGAGGAAGGCTTCAGAAATTGATTTAAAGTCTGCAACATAAGCATAGCCAATCCTAACGGGGCACCAGACTATCTGTCTTCCCTGGGAGACTGACACATGGTTCCCACTTTGCTGGTGATAACGCGTCCTCACCAAGCCCAGATGCGGCTTCAGCTCCAGGGAGAGGCAACCTAGTGATGGATCGGCATGACCCAATCACGCTCTCGTTTGTATTTGGAAACCCCACCGTGTAGCACTGGCTATATATATTTACTTTCCCTACCGCATTTCTTCAACTATATCAAGATGTTCTGCCAGGATGACAAGCATAGGATTGAATTTAATGGCATAGAAAGATACGGAAGACTGCCTCCCAAAGCAAAATTTCATCGTTGGAACTTTTATCTTTTATCAATTAATTGCACTTCTGGCAGCCCTGCCGAAAATTAGATTAAATGGGGAAACTATTTCATTAGAAGGCTTTGGCAAAATAAACCCAATAGATGGGAAGCTCTATATAATTTGAAATGGAAAGTGAGCTGCCTGCTGGGTGCTTTTAAATCATAGGTCTTAATTTTACATCTTTCTCTCACGTTACATAGCGAGTTCCTCAAGAGCGGGGGCTGACTTCTATTTATCTATAGTTCCTGGCAGCATTCACTGCACAGAGTAGGCATTTAATAAATATTAGCAATCCCACACAGGGATTCAGATATTAGTCCGCTGCAAGCTTTGGAATCCGAGTTTGAATCAAAGCCCCTCTACTGATGAAACAATTTGCTGTCGTGGGTTGGACCGTGTCCCCCACAAATTCCCATGTGGAAGTCCTGGCCTCGTGTACCCCAGAATATGAGCTTCCTTGGAGATGGAGTTTTCACAAGTTAAAATGAGGTTATTAGAGAGGGCCCCTACCTAACACGACTGGTGTCATTATAAAGAGGGGAAATTTGGACACCAAGGGAAATACACCCGGGGAGAGTGCAGCATGAAGACAAGGGCAGAGATGGGGGTGGTTCTTCTGGGAGCACAGACCCACCCAGGATGGCCAGAACCAGCAGCTGGGGGGAGAGGCATGGGAGCACTTCTCCTCCCAGCCCTCAGGGGGAACCAACCCTGCTGGCGCCTCGACCTCAGTCTCCCAGCCTCCAGAACCGTGCGACAGTATACAGTACAGCTCTGTTGTCCAAGCCCCTGGCTTGTCATAGTTTGTTGCAACAGTTCTAAAAAAATGAATACGCTGGCTTAGAATAAGTCATTTACCTCTGTGAGTCTTGTGGTAAGATAGAAATAATACCCCAGCATTGTGTCTGGCACACGGTTAGTACTCAACAAACAGTGGCCTTGAGAAAGGCAAAGAAAATAATAATCCATCCAACTAATATGTATTAACCACTGTGTATGCGCAGAGCCTGCTGTACATCTGGGAAACAGCTATTAGTAAGACTTCATCCTCATAGAGCCAACATGCTAGTGAGAGAAGGCAGACGATAGCAAATAGGTAAACATTAGAGTCTTTCAAATAACACAATTTTTTTTGAAAAACTGATTTTAAGCCCTGGCTGGTGTGGCTCAGTGGACTGAGCACTGGCCTGCAAACCAAATTGTCGCTGGTTTGATTCCCAGTCAGGGCACATGCCTGGGTTGTGGGCCAGGTCCCCAGTAGGGGGCACACAAGACACAACCGCACACTGATGTTTCTCTCCCTCTATTTCTCCCTCCCTTCCCTTCTCTCTAAAAAATAAATACATGAAATCTTTCTTACAATTATTGATTTTGGAGAGAGAGAGGAAGGGAGAGAGAGAGAAGGAGAGAGAGAGAAAGAGAGAGAAACATCGATTTGTTGTTCCACTTATTCAGGTATTCACTGGGTGATTCTTGTTTGTTTCCTGACTGGAGATTGAACCTGCAACCCTGGTGTCTTGGGAGAATACTCTAACCAACCGAACCACCTGGCTGGGGCTCAAATGATGGAAATTCCATGGAAATACTTAGAGCAGGGAAGTGGAATATGAAGTAAGAAGCTTAAGGAATAACATTTGATGTAGTCTTGTCTGCATTAAAACAATCTGAACAAAGTTGTAGACTCTATGAAGGAGGTAGCAAGCGACGTGGCTCACTGAGGGAAGAGCATTCTAGGCAGAGAGAAGAGAAAGTGCAAAGACCCCGAGGTAGAAATAATCCTGACACATTGCAGTAATGGCAAGGAAGCAGGGGTTTCTGAGCACAGCCAGCAGGGAGAGAGCTGCAGGAGATGAAGTCCCAGAGAGGCTGCAGGAGTCAAGGTAGGGACTAGCGGACGGAAGACAAGGCCACCAGGCTGCTTGGAGGCCACTGCATGGTGGAGAGTGGCGGAGGGGTTGATGTGGTAGGACATGTTTTAACATGTAGAACAGGATCACCCTGGCTGCTGCCTAGGGAATCACAAGGAAGTAGATAAAGTGGAAGCAGAAAGACCAATTAAGCAGTTGTTCCTGAGGGTGGTACATTACAGACAAATTACAGATCGATTACACAGGCATTCCTTTGGGGGCAGAGAAAAGCTGGCATTTCAACCCCACTGGCGAGCGGGACACCCTTGTGCAAAGAGTGACCTGCCCAACCAAAACATGGCCCTGAGTCACTACTGCTCGCTTTTCCGGAAGTCACCTTAATCCCAAACTGCGTCCTGAAACTAAACCAAGCACTAGGACTGAAGGTACAATGGTCCCCCCCCGCAAAAAGTTGGTGTATTTGGAGAGGGAAGATAACATGCTGTTTCAAGGTGACACTAAGGTGACACGAGAAGAATACACAATGCGTGTAAAAACAAACTCTGGGAGCAGGAAAACACACATCAGGGCTTCTTTGTTTAATTACTATGTCATATTCGACAACATGTCATTCTGGAGTTGAGTTGCCTTCCTCGTGCTTCGGGTCCTTCGGTAAACTAGCCTTCTTCTGCCTCGAGACAGATAGTGACAGTTCCACTTCATGAGGCCAAGGGACAATCTATTGGGCAGAAATGCCTGCTGTCCTTCCACCGGTCTGAAGTCAAAGCTGGCCAAAGCCAGGCCAAAAGCCTCTCACAACTGCTGCTGCTTTGGTATGGCTGGTGGTTGCTGTCAGACTCAGCAGCTAACAAAATCTGTTTGGGTTTTTTTAAACTATTATTTTGGAAGTATCTTTGATTCACAGATAATAATGGCCAAAATGGTAACACTGTCTTTCTAAAAAGATGGGGAAGATATCTCATGGGGCTACAAAATAAAACTTTATTTTTTGGTGATTTTTTTAAAATTCAAATGGTTCTTGGTAAGTGTATTCTACCACAGTGAAAACTGCCCAAAGTAGAACACAAGCACGTCCCTAAGCACTCTGAGAACAGAACACGCCCCTCACATTGCTATTTGGATCTTTTTTTTTTTTTGCAACTAAATTAATGAATCTATTCAAGAAAATCAGATTTTGTAAAGAGTTCTCCTTAGCTGTGTAATTTTTTTCCAGCTTGTAAAACTAAAATGCCTGACAAGAGCCCTTCAGCCTTTCCGAGCCCTTCCCTGTCTGTGAGCTGTGAGAACGACTCGGAAGGCGGCCTGCAGGCACTGGGAGCAGGAGGCTCTGCTCCAGGAGCAGCGCCGCCCTCAGCTCTCAAACTCACTCAGCCGCTTCTCCTCACACCTCTGGTGGCCAGGTCGGCGGGTGGGGGTGGGGGTGGGGGGGCGGAATGAAAGGCAAACACGTCTGGGACAATGAATGAAGGCTCCGCAGTCCTTTCAAAACATTCAAGTCGGCCAGGGTCCGCGCTGAAAGGTCTTACCTCATTTCCCACACATTTTCTGACCTATTTTTGTCTGCTTTCTCTCAGAAGGCTTTCGCTTGCTCTGCTGTCGACTAAGCAGTAAACTAATTATCTTGTTCAAATCCCTTTGTAACGCCCCTAATCCTATTAGTTATAAGAATGTCTGAATACTGATTGCAAAAGCCTTTTTTTTTTTTTAAAGAGAGAGAAAGGTCCAGGGTTTGGTCTTGGAGGAGGGACTCTAGCCAGTTCATTGAGCCGGAGCAAAGGCAATTCTGTTGGATGAAAATCCCAGGCCACCTAGCATACAGGGGAAAAACCCTCTCCTGCATTCATTCATTGTCTCTCTCTTTCTCTGCCTCTGTCTCCCTCTCTCTCCCCCACACAAACAGCGGATTTAGTAATCCTGTGTATCTTTGTGATGCCTTACAAAAGTCAAGTTCTGAACACTCCCCCTCCCAGGGGAGCCCAGTGAACCCGGGCCCCTGCGAGGAGCTCGACTCCACTTTCCTTCTTTTACCAGGAACGTTTTAATGAAGAGGGTGATGCCATTAGTACAAGAAGTCAAAGAAGCCATAGGAAGTAGAGGAAACGAACAAATGTTATGGCAGACCTCTCCCGGGCCGGTGAGCCTTAACTTCTTTTCTTCAAAGGACTGTCACAGGTCTCGTTAAAGGACTCTCTCTCTACCTCGGCAGAAGACGCCGTGGCCATTGCCTCCTGCTGTCTGTGACTGAGGGGACTTTAATCACTTTCTCTTTTTGTTCCCACTGGGGGAGAGGCCGGACCGCGGTGAAAGGCCTGCGGTCAGAGGCGATGCTAAAGAGCATGAAATCTATCTGACTCGCACAAAAGACGCGTTCTGCCCTTCCACTTCCACTTTCGCCGGGCGGGCTGCTCTGTGTTAGAAGAAACAAATATTTGCTTTAAACACTGAAGAAGCACAATGCTACTTCCAGGATTCTGTCTGTCTCCCCAGCCCCCGCTTCTCCACCTACAAAGAATGTCTATGCTCTTGGCATACCAAGCGTCAACTTATTTCACATTCCCAAAATAGGATCTCTCCTCGGCATTACTTTTTTCCCTGTTAGCAGAAGCCATCACTGCTTTAGAAAAAATGATCTTGAAGGGAAGACAATATGTGTTCGAGGAGAGCCCTGCTTTAACACATTTCCGGGGTCTAGGAAAAATGTGACGATCAAGAGAAAAGTACAGAATGCTTAGATAAGGCTGCACGACTGCCAACCTACCATATTTCAAGTACCAAGTGCTTATATTTTGATAGATCACCATCTGCAGTAGCCAACGGAATCTGTGGAAGAGACAGAAGGGTGGGTCTCTCCTGGACAGTCGTTGGCGTATACGAAGGTGTTAACGTGTATCCATGGTGGGTGTATGGATGTCAGGGTGCAGAGGGTGCAGGATGTGGTGGGAGGGAACCACCGCTCCTACCCATGGTCTGCTGCTCTAGGAAAATGAAAGGCCTAAAGAAAGTGTGACATACCTTTCAGCAGCTTTCTACAGATAATTAGGGGTGCTGTGCAAGTTTTATGGTACCTACATATCCTGTTACTCGATGCAGAAAGGATTCTAGGTAGTTCACAGAAATGTGCATGATACAAGCAGATGCATACATAAATAACATACGTACATAAATAGCGGTGAAGGTTAAGTTTAGGGTCCTCCGTTCCCAGAAAACCCTAAGTAAGAGGGTAACTTCCTTCTGTGTCCCTGGCAAAGAAGAAAGAACACCCTGTCTTTGCAGGCACTGAAGGCACTCCAGCCCCCCGGGGAAAACACACGTTTTCCCCGGGGAGCTGCAGCATATCTGCTTGAGGCGTCACGTGATGAGACAGTGGGTAATGTCCTCAAATACAATAGTGTCCCGGCAGCGTCCTGCATTATCCCTCAAGAAAGTCAAGGGTACAACAACTGCTATGCCCTTAGGCTGGGACGCAAACCACGCAATCCAGTGGAAGCATGTAAATCTCCAGCAGCCCAGCTCATGAGATTCTATCTCAATCACAAAACACTGAGTTCGTGTCAATAGGCAGATATGAAAGAAACAAGAAAAAAATGAGTTTTGAGAAAATGTGTACTGATTTTAAAATACTAATTCTCACATTATGCTTCCTCGTTCGCATCGTTGGCGTCTGCGTCATTAGGATAGAACGAACGTTCCGTGTCCATTGTACAAACTCACAAACTTTCCCATTAATTTTAGTTTTGCTTTAGAAGATCTGCATGAAAATGCCATGGGTGATCCCACTTATTAAAACCGCGAAGTGAGGAGGGTGCTCCTGAGCCTGGCACCTCCGGTGAGGGCGACCGCCCGCGGAGGAAAACCCACCCACGCTCTGAGGGCCTGGACGCGGCGCCTTTCCACGCTCCACCGCCGTTCTCACTACCCCCTTCTTCCCTCGCTCATCATCTCTCTGTTTCTCAGGTGCACAAAACCACTTTCTGCCGGGACTTTGCATTTTCCTAGTCTCTTGGTCTCAAATGCTGTGCGATTCTTGATTCCCTCTCTGCATCGATGACTAAGCTCAGGGGTCCCGTCCTCAGAGAGGCCTTCCCTCTTTCCCCTAAAACACCTTTAAAAAAAAAAGATTTTATTTATTTATTTATCTTTAGAGGGGAAGGAGAGGGAGAGAAACATCAATGTATGGTTGCCTTTCGTGCGTCCCCTTGCTGGGAGTTGGCCTGCAGGGAACCAGCCTGCCACCCAGGCGTGTGCCCTGACTGGGAATCAAACCGTGATCTTCTGGTTCACAGGCCCTCGCTCAATCCACTGAGCTACACCAGCCAGGGCCAGAAATACCTTTTCTCTCTTCCTACTCGAGTTCCAACCCAAAAACATCTCTGATTGTCTTTATATCCCTTACTGTTATAGGAAGTGCTCTCACTTATTTTTTAGTTTATTCATTTACTTAATCATTATTACTTCTAGGTTCTCTACCATACATATAAGTGTCATGAAAACAGAGTCATGGGAAGTCAGTGATTTCCCATTTAAAACTGAGACTCAGGAGTGCCCTCTCTAAGCAGAGGCGGGCCAAGGTCCTCAGAAGGCTCGCAGGAGCCAGGGCAGGGACCCAAAGGCCAGTCTAGCCATTACCAGTCAGAACAGACCAAGAAGGTTAAGATGCTGTATTTCCTGCTACGGCCACTTAGGGGCACCCCAAGGCTGAGAAACGGTCCTCAGAGCCCACACTGGGAGAGTCCCGACCTTCAGTGGGAGAACAGCAAACGCTGTATCATAAGCATATTCCTGTGCCCCGGCCGAGTGAATACCAGATCTCCTTAGTGAAAACGACCAAGCTTCCCTCATTCGGTGACAATAACGAGAAAAAAAAAAGCCTCAAAACACATTTCAAAGAAAAGCAAGAAACTGCATGAATCAGGAGAGTATTTTCCTCTATGAAGGCAAGAGGCAGGTATGACAAGAAAAAACAGGAGAGGACACATGTAATGGAGGGGGGCCATCTGGGCCCCGAATGGTGGCTGTTTCCTTTAAATTATCCTGTAGGTCTACGTATAATATTCTCCACACGGGTACATTTTACAAGGTAGTAATTACTTCTGATCACGATTATGTGTCACCATAGACACTTTAAAAATACACACCACAGGGGAATTTGAATGAGTCTTAAAGTACAGAGATAAAAATCACGGCGTGAAGGGCCAAACACAGTTCTGAAGGCTCCTCCCTCTTCCCTGGGAGGCGCTGCACAGGTTCCTTCGTTCTCCAGCCTCCGTTTCTGTTTGGTGTAAGTCGGTATAAAAAGACTGACCTCGCAGGGCTACTGTGTGAACTAGCTGAGCGTGAAGGCGGCCAGCACAGCATGGGTCGCCAGTGGCCTCAGAACGGGTTTCTCTCCCACCCCACTGCCAGCCTCTCTTTAACTCCTCCAGGTCAGTGATGTAGGTCAGAAGGCTTAGCAAGGAAGGGAAACGAGGTTAAAAGTGGGAGAGAACACAGGCTCGAGGGGCGTGATGGCAGATAACATTTTGTACACGGCCGGGGAAAGAAAACAAGGACGAGGAGAGATACAGCAATAACCTGTTGATCAAATCCCATCTAATCATTATTGGTAAATGTGCAGAGGCTACTGTTATCATCTGACATTGCTGTAAGGCTCCCCTTGAAAAGAATGCACACTCACAGGATTCCCTGTGTGGGGGCTTCCCCTTACTTGCTCAAGGTCACCTGAGGCCTGCTATGCTGGGGACAGCAGGACTGAACTGAGATGGCATCAGTCTTGCCAACGCTGAAGCCATGTTTAGAGCATGCACAGTGGGGTCTGGTTGAAGAAGGAAACTATCTAACTCATGCCTGGTAGGGCGGAGAGTTCGAGATAATCTACACACGTGACCTGAACAGACACATCCATAGAGGTGGAGTTCCGCAGGGTGAACACCTTGGGAATTTATCAAGGGTTATCGATTTACCAAGGGTTAACGATGTATCAAGGGTCTCTAGGTGTTTATCGAGAGACTAAGAAGGGTGGGATGCATGACCCTCAAGGGCACAAGAAGTGGGGACCTCAGACTTCTGCTGAGACAGCCGAGCTCCACACACCAAGGTACTGCTCCACGCCACGCTGATCTCCTGACGGCAGCGCTGCCGGAGGCTCTGCCCTGCCGGACTGAGGACTCTGTCTGCCCACTGGCCCCTGAGCTCCTGAGACTGTGCCTTGTAAGACGCTGACGGCTCCCCTGCCCGCTGTGCCATCTCCCAGACCCACAGGCTGAGACTCTGGGACTTGGGTTCATGATCCCCCGATTCTCTTGTGTGATGTTACTGCTGACTCTTTCCATGTGATTATTACTGCTACTAGGTTAGTGTGGATCTGGGTTGGGTTTGCATTATTAAAAGCCGAGTGAACAGCTCAGTCACCTTTGTTGGCTGCCTGCTATTTCTCAGGGCTGGTGTCACCTATGGGCCTGCTGGTCATGCAGGTGGCTCAGCGCTTTTGTTTCTTGAGGCTCAAATCAGACGACCTGAGCGGGGATCCAAGGCTGGCTTGTAGGAAAGACTGTATCGTGAAACACACACTTGGGACACATGCCCTGTTGAGCATCATGTTTAAATCATCTTTACCACCATTGTTAAATACGTGGTCATCGTTTATTCTGCTTCGGTGGCTTGTCAGCCAAGTCTCATTCCCTGCTCTCGAGGTTTTGGCTCTGCTTTCTTAAGTTACGGTTTCAAGGCTCTCTCTTCTTCTCCTCTTCAATGCATTTGCAAAACCTAAAGCTGTACTGTTTATGTGTTCCTTACAATTTTAGTTATCACCAGCATACAAATGGCCCTAGCTGTCAAAATCTGGAGTCTTTGCAGTACCACATAGGACAGTTTCTCCAGGTCATCTCTGATGGAATAACCCACTGCCAAATCAAGGGGAGTACAATTATTTTTGGCCACCCTCCCTTGTAGCCACTGTTGCCCAAAGAATGTGATTCCCAGTCTCCACGTTCGTTCTCTTCCTAGCTTCAACTATGTGTTCACACATGGAGAGCATTCTACAAATCGTCCCCCTACGTTCCCCGTCCTACACAAGGAAGGCTTCAGTCGACGCCCTGCTTGTCCATCAGCAGTCAGGTAGCACCCTCTCCTTCTGGGCTCAGAGTTGCATCATCCAATGTGTGCGCTGGCTGAGCCACAGTCAGCAGGCCCGGGTTCGGTGCCACACAAGTCACTGAGAACCCAATGACGAAGCAGGGCGCATCCTCGCCTTCAGGAAGTTCACGCTCTAGAAGGCAGCGCTGACCCGAAACACTCATTCAGACATTAGTGTGATGGGGAAAGATCGCAGACCTCCAGAGAAGTACCAAAGATGGCATCAACACTGAAACTGAGGGGTCGGGGAAGGTGGAGAAGAGTCCTGAGAGACACATGGCCGTGCAAAGGATGAGGTGGGAGGGCGTGGCAGGTGCAGGAAGCGACACAACGACAACCCATGGAAGCAGCTGGGGCACGCAAATAGTTCAGCGCAGCAGAAAATAAACCCATGCTTGAGTTTCTCCATGCACTACCTAACATTCCAGCCAAAGAGCCACCTTCCAAAATAAAGTATCCATATAAAATCTATAAGAAAGACTCAAAGAATTTCCTAGGAACTTAGAATTGAACTTACTAAAGCTATTTCTATTTGATGAAGGTGGCTTTTTAGTTGATGTCAAACCAATTATAGACAGGGATATGTAGGAAACATCTTTAGAAAATGATCTCTGGTAAGTTTTAATTGTATTTAATAAATATATTTTGTGTTTAAACTGGAATTTTGATTTCTACCATAGATATACATCATGCACATATTTATAGACATTTTTCTGACATTATTTCATGCATATAAATAAAAGCCACCTGACACTTGGGCAGTATATACTAAAAACAAAACAAAACAAAATAGTGAAAGCTAGGAAATATATGGGCTACAGATTTTTTTAAATGGCACTAAAGAAATCTCAAAGCAATAAAAAAACACCTCAAAGAAAACTGAACGAAGCATAACAGTGACAAAATAAAACATTCTTTTCTATAAAAAGAAAGCTATCCATTAAACGCATCAAGTCGGCCCAAATCCATCAAGTCTGAAGCTCAAGTCCAATCTAGAAATAACTAGAGCTAAAACAAAACTTCATGAAACACTTAAAATGAACTTAAAAGTGTTTAAAATGAGTGAAGAGTTCACGGGAAAAAAGCACACACACAACTCCTGGGGCTTAGATGAGCCCCTTTACAGGGTAAACCATGTCTTATTGATCGACTGGGGTAATCTGCAAAAACACGTATGTCAGCCATCAGAGACACGCGGACATGCTTTGTCTGGACTTGCACATCTGACAAGAGTAAAGTCCCATCCACCACCACTTTAACATTTGAGTTCCTCTGGAATTGGGGCAAATGAAAGCTGACGGCCAGAAACATGAGAAGGGCCATGGTGGGCACACAGGGCACAGCGTGGATCTTGTACAACAGGAATGTGCACTCGAGACCTGGGCAGCCCGGTGAGCCCATGTCACCCCAGTACATTTCATGAAAATTTAGAAAAGAAGAAAACAAAGCAGGATGCCACCTGACAATCTCTGAAATCGGAGAGATTGCTTCTGTGACTATTTAGAAAAATATATAAGCCCCCCCCGCCCCCCGCCCAAGAAGGAGGAGATGGCCTAAAGTGAGATGTTTCTTAGTAAAAAGAATTGCACGAAAACAAATGCAACTCCAAAACTGAGTTCTACTATATTGCATTGGACTATTGTAAGTATTCTATTTTATTTTTATTTACTTATTTGTTTTATGTCTAAAGTTTTATTTATTTATTTATTTGTTTTTTTGTGTGTCTAATGTTTTATTTATTTATTTTAAGAGAGGGGAGAAAGGAAGGAGAAAGAGAGGGAAAGAAACATCAATGTGTGGTTTGCCTCTTGCATGCCCCTTACTGTGGACCTGGCCTGCAATGCAGGTATGTTCCCTGACAAGGAATTGAACCGGCCACCCTTTGGTTCACAGGCCCAAGCTCAATCCACTGAGCTACACCAGCCGGGTATCTTAGGTATTTTAATCCACTTAACAAATAATATGACATAAAATTTGACATAGGAATCTGCTATAAAATATAAATGCTGCTATTGAAATTATTTGGATATACTAAGTATTAAAATCTCCTGTGTGAATCTGCAATGATAAAATATACAGATCTTCAAGCAGAACAAAACATGCCTTTAATGATTAAGAACTATGACTTTATAACATAAAATGTAGATATAAATAGTTATTAAACTTTTCAAGCTTTATTTGTGAATAAACAGTCATGACAATATTTGGAAAGAAACACGTAGGTTTAATTTTATTATATAAACTGCTATAACATGGTATTTTTGAAGCTATGATAAATTTTATGGGTCTTTTGAATCTTCTTAACTTTATGACTTATTTTCTCAAATTCTTTTTGCACATTTTTCTCTAATAATATTTTATTGTAGAATTCCATAGATATAAAGGAAAATCTAAATCAGAAGCAAGAGCTCGCAGAGAACAATGAGACTTTGTCATTTTCATGAAGTTAACGTGCTCTGAAATTGATGAGCAGATAAAAGTGTTTTATAGTCAGTTTGATTCAATTTCACGTTCCTGGAAGGTGGCAACAGTGGACAGAAAAGGTGCCAACAAAAACATGTGTCTCGTGCATTTCACTTTTGGGCCAGCTCTGGGTAACTTGACAATGAATGGTTTCATTTATACATTTAATTTACTAATTCTATAAAGCAATGAAAAATACTACCTTTGCCTGAAAGATCAGTCTAAAAAAGTTAAGCAGTAGAGAGAGGACAGATCCAACAGACCCTTTAACCATACAGTGGTATATCGAATCGACCCCATGAGCCAAGATTATATTCCTTTAATAAAGAACATGTAATGGAAAGCTATACCTAAAACTCAAACATGTAAAGGAACCTATAATCATTACTTACTAGGGGTATAAATAAACACAAATTAAGCTTACAACTTTCTTTACTCATAAAACCAATTTTATCACATATCGCGATGACTAAACATTTATATTTACATTGTGTTTATACCTTATAGCTATTTTATTTCATTCATTTATTCAGTAAATAAGTATTTACTGCATGTCCATTAAACACCAATGATAGTACTAAAGGCTTAAGAGAAACGTCCCCTGTGGAATTACAGGCAGCAAGAACCAAATGCAGACCTCCTGTGGTCAATGAGAACTCTATCACTGAACCATTTATAATCAAAAGGGCACTCTTGCCTTGTACCTACAAATGTCACTTGAATTCTAAATAACTACTCTGTATATAAACATATTAACACTGAATTTCTCAAATTCTGAATTAGAACTGCACAGTTATACTTCTGGAACTAGAGAATATCTACTTTAAAGGTTCTTCACTTTGGTAAATACTCAGGAGTCTTACAAAGAGTAGAGAATGAGTATCTGTGATATGTTCACTATGGGTGTTTATTTATAATCGTACCATTGCCCCAAGTTTCTCTTTCTGGTTTTTAAATATCCCCCTTTATCCCAATTAAGCTGTATTTTAGGAAATTTAACAAAATAAAGATCCCACCCAATTTCAACATTTAGCTTTTGGTCTACCTTTGAATTTATTTTGGGTGCACTCCAAAAACCTGATTGTAGAGCAATGCTAATTGTGAGTCACCCCTTCGATGGAACTGGGAAGGGCGTGGGGTAAACCAGATGGCTGAGCAAGAGCAGCGATTAGATAACAGTGTCTTAAAAAGTATAAAGTAACCTGAGGTAGAGGAAAGAGAAATAAGATGAATAGATAAAACACACATTATCTAAAGCATCCCCCTCCAAGTAAATTTAAATATAATTTTTAAAAATTTAACTTAAATTTAATTTTTTAACTTTAATTTTTTCCCAAATGGATAAAAAGAACCCAGAAAGATAATTAAATATTCTACATGCTCACTTCACTCCAACCTCCTATTGCCATCCTCATTTGCCACACCTCTCTTGCTTCCTAGTAATGGGCCTTCTTTCTGTTTCCCCAAAACCCCGTCTTCTTGTTTCAGATGCCTTAGAGGTGAAGTCACCTGTGTGATATCCTGGCCGCATCTCATTAGGGTCCCAGTTCAAACCTCTCCTCCTGTCACAGGCCTTCCCTGACCAGAGCATCGAAGAGAGCCTCTTCCGCCCCCTTCTGGTGACTGACTTTCATTACACAGAAGTCATCTTGTATTTAACTGTTTACATTAGGATGTAAACTTCCTGAGAGCAGGGACCGGTTTGACCTGTCCACCCAGGATCCCTAGTGCTTAGAATAGCGTCCAGCACACAATAAGAGTAAAGAACATGAAGAACCAAACACAGAATATTTCATTAACCTTTATGCATGTCGTTTGCAATAAAAGTTCTTTCACATCTGTATGGACGAGGAGAAATGCAAGAGAAGGTCCAAATTCCCTTACCAACAAGAAAGAATATGTAGAAATCAGTAGTTAGGACTCATCATTTCAAATTTAAAATGCAGGCGAAATCATCATCAATATTTACATTTGACCGAGTAGAGCTTCCTTGGCTCACTGAAGTCTTCCTTACCAAATTTCTTCCAAATGCCCTCAGCATTTCAATTATGTGCTCTCCTAGTGTCAGATTTATAGACGCTAAAACCTCGAAGCTGAGGGTTATATAGCAAAAAAGTGTTGTGCATCAAAATTCAAATAACCCTAGAGTAGCATAAACAATTACATGTAAGGTGGCTGACTGATATTCTTACATATAAAACGGAGCAGATATGTACCCCGGACACGGAAGTTCCCCCAGTAACTTTCACGGGAAATCACACATGTTCACGGGCCCAGACGGGGGACGTGCTGTGCTCGGGTTAGATGTCCAAAGCCTGCTAATTCTCGCCTGGGTTCATTTCTGATCTCGCACTGACCCCGTGACTAAACTTTGTGCAAATGAGAAAATATTTTGATGTTCATTACAACAAATTATGTAATTCACATGGGACACACATCCAGTTGGTGAGAACTTTGTGTGATACAGATACCTTGATGTGTCCATTTAGGCCATCACACTAAAGTGCCAATTCAAAATGTATCAGAAGGCTACTTGGGGGAGCAGAGGGGGTGGAAGGACTGAGTGAACAGGATAAAGGACTCATGGACATGGACAACTGTGCAGCGACTGCTGTGGGGAGGGGGAGTAAGGGGACAAAAATGGTCATGGGAAAATATAATAAAGATAATTTTTTAAAAAATTTCAAAAAATGTATTAGAAGGTATGAAGCAGGATCAGAAGGAAGATAAAAAATGGGCCAAGAAATGACCTTTGAGCCCTAGCCAGGCGGCTTAATTGATTGGAGTGCTGTCCCATGCACCGAAACATCATGGGGTCGATTTCTGGTCAGGGCGCACACATCGATTTTGGGTGCGATCCCTGGTCAAGGCACGGGTGGGAGGCGGCCAGTCGATGCTTCTCTCGCACATTGATGTTGACGTTTCATTCCATCCCCCCCTTCCAATCTCTCTGAATCAATAAACATATCCTCGCGTGAAGATTACAAAATGAAGACATGACCTTTGAAATACAATCGCCTCCTCTGGACAAAGCACAGGGGCAGCTGAACGCACGGTGGCTGCGCTGACATCGTGGTGCACAGTGACACCACGCTGTCACTTGCACCACTCAGCAACAATTCCTGCAGCTCTCTGCAAAGTCCAGGTTGAGTCATCTGACAGACACGAACATGGGACCAAAGCCCAGAAGACAGGCCAAACGATCCTATTGCGTGGCGGCAGGAAGGAGGCGGAGGCGCACAGCCGCATCCCACTGGGGAGTCCGGAACGCTGAGGGGGCCTCCTGGCATCAGCGCGGGACTGGATAAGTTGTGCGTCACGGAATCCCAAGATTCTTATCAGGACCCCCCTCCTCTCGTTACCCTGCAGAAATAAATCCATTGATGACATTTTTCTTGGCCTTTTGGGCGATCTGAAGAAGAGAGAGGTTTCCAATACAACCACCTCCCACTAAATGGGAATGAGACAATTCACAATGCATTTGAATGCATTTATAAAAAATCTGACCCGTGCTTTTTAAAAATCATTAAACGTAAAGCCTTAGAACCATCACATATAAAGCTTTCATCCGAACCCCTCAATACGTGTTGCTCCTTTTAATGTTAACAGGAAATCAACACTGAGGAGGGGACACGTGGTGAAGAGAGGGACAGAGGGACTCACTCATCATGAATCAGCGCTCTTCCCTGCAGGAGAAAAATAAAATGCGTCTATTTTTAAAGGTTACTACAAAATGTTCTACCGGCAAGACTGGGAATTCCAAGTAGCCTGTAATAATCAGACTCAGGTCACTTTCAGACATACTTTGGAGTAGAAGGCTGTGCTTGACTTCCTAGAAGAGGCAAATGACGAATACATATGTGGCATTCATTCGATTCTGCATCGGATTTAGGGGACTGAAGGCTGTTTCTGTTTTAACAGCAGGGCTTAACTAAGAGCTGGCAATGCCGGTCAGCTTTTGTTTTGGTTCCTTCTCTAGGAGGTCTAGATACTAGTTCCAGAGGGCACGAATAGTGTCTTCATCAACCACCATGACAAGGAGATTGAAACAACAGGCTTCCTCTCTCCCCGCTCAGGAGGCCCACGCCCCAACTCGGCTGCCTTCTCACCTCGCCCTCGCACAGGGGGCGGACAATCAGCACGAACTATCTGGAGTCTCTGCTGATCCCATCAGGAGGGCCCCACCCTCCCGAGCTCATCTAAACCTGATTACCCCTGAAGACCCCATCTCCAAATATGGTCATATTTGGGGGTAAGGCTTCAAATTTGCAAGGAAGAGGCACAATTCAGTCCTTAGCAGATGCAGAGAAACTAGATGAAACTCTTATAAAAAACATAAATTTCAGGAGAGGTAGAAATGAGAAAATATAAAACTAAGATAGAGCAAGGACTGTGCAAAACACACCTGTGCCTTTGCTCTCTGCTGTTTAAGAAAAGTCACTGTGAAATGCATGAGCTGACAAGTCAACTTAGTGATTGGATTCTAACTTTGCCAAGTGCCTAATGGCTTCGGACCATCCATAATGTAAGTGAAAAACTCTTAGTAAACATTCTCATTATCTCCAAGAGTCAAAATATATCGATTTCAGATCTGATCTCCGCCAGATCTGATCTTTCTAAGAAAATGAAATTTATCTGATACCTACAGGGTTATGTAAATAACATCAAATGTTTGGGGAGAGGCAATACTGGTGGACATTGCCACATTTTCTATACATTTGTTATATGTGCAACATAACAAACACAGTACTTATTCAGTGATCATTAATGCATAATATCAATAGTTATCAAAATTACTGTGACTAAGCATTTCAAACTGTCTAAAGTGGTCCTTCATTTGTACGTCTGGGTAAGCAGCTGGACAGGAAGAGTGTTTCTCTGTTGTGTGTGGTTTCTGTTTTCATTTTTGTTTTGTTTTGTGTTTGACTCAAATGTCATCTAGCAATATAAATATTTTGTGCCATGAATGAGGGCAAGGTTTCATGTTTTCTTTGATTCGGGGTTGTCATGGGCTCGAGAAGGAAATACATGTGCAAATACTCTAGACACTATCCACACCTAGGGGGTCTCTGTGATTGTTGTATTTATTTACAAATGTAAACCCACGAATTCTGAATACCCTAAAATAGGAAGGATACAAAATGACTCATTGCCAAGGATAAAAATAATATCACAAAAGTGGCCAAAGTCAGCTTTTAAAAAGATAAATGCAGTAGCAATGACTTTCACCTTTTCTGTCCCCATTTAGACACGGCGCACCCCAGTTTCTGCAGCGGGAGCTGGCAGTGATC
Organism: Sturnira hondurensis; assembly: GCF_014824575.4. Lineage (NCBI taxonomy): Eukaryota > Metazoa > Chordata > Mammalia > Chiroptera > Phyllostomidae > Sturnira > Sturnira hondurensis. The sequence continues at coordinate 8,196,789 of NW_028073411.1, forward strand.
TCCCATGTCTCCTCGGGTGGACCCCTTTACCATTTTTGCTCTGGCATGCTGTCCCTTTTTTAACGCTGACACCTGGCACCTCTTCCATCCTTTTCCAACAGCCCCTTCTCAGAAAGACGGAACAAGCTTTCCCCGTGTGCACACAGTGGACAGGGAGTGACCGGGAATTGAGGTCTCCGACCCATAACACCTGCCCTTGAACCAGGACTGACCCCACACCACAGCTCCCAGTCCCTGATCAGAACCTGTCTTGGTCTGACATACAAGGCCCCCGTGCTCGCCTAATGGGACCCAGCCACTGTGATCCTCTTCGAAACTTGACACCTCAGCCTCCGGCTTCCCTGTGCCCGCCCCCTTCAGAAACACTTCCTACGTATTAGTTTCTCAGTCACCAGTGTGTCAGAGTTTGCTTCTGAAGAACCCAATCTGATGTATCCCCTCGACTTTTACATCTCAACACGCGACCCATAAGCTGGTCCTGACATCTGGGCACAGTGACTCTTTCCAACATTGGACCCAACACCAAACTGTCACCTGGTGAGCAGCTCCCTGCTTTGACTGACTTGCTCTTCAACCTCAAGCCCAGCTGCGTTCCTCCCTTTGTGTCTTTGTCCAGAGAGAAGCCTCATCGCTCCTCTGCAGGGCTACATAAAATCTTTATGCTGACGCTTCTTTTAGCCTGAGACCTCACTCACCTTGGTGCCTATTGCTCAATAATGTTTTGAGTCCAGCTTGCAGGTACCTAAACAGCTACAGTGTATTATAAGCAATAATTTGAAATGGCTGCCTACATTTGAATACACGTGAGCTCATTAAACATACCATAATCAATCTCCCATTTTTAACACTTCGATATAAAGATAGTTAATACTACTAGGTAAGTACCATCTTGTCCCACTTTGAAGATGGAAAACTGAGTTTCTGGGAGGTTATGTCAACTGCTTCAGGCCATAGAGGAAACAAGGAGATGAGGCAGGGCCTAGTGCTGTGTCCGGAATCACCGTCCTGAACCTGTTTGGCACAGCAACAACTTCGGCACGTGCTCCCTGAAGCCCAGGAGCATTTCCCCTTTCTCGGTGCGACTTGCCAAAAGGCATTCAAATCGTCGTCCTTAGTAACAGGAGTAAACCATATAAGTAAATAATAACAAATAGTCAATCATTAGCTTGGCAGGTACTGAAATCTGCAGACGTTTATTCGACACCAGTTCTTTCGACTCTGACCACTGCGTGCCCTCTTGTCTCAAAGTCACAGAGGAGCCATCAGAGTACAGTTTCAATGTCATTACCGGCTACCCAGATGGCCTAACAATCATTAGGTAGTGTTCCTAGAGAAAAAATGTGTCCCCAATTTTCCACCAAAATCTTGCACCTAAATCTTTAGGACACAAAATGAGGGAACTGCTTTCGAGTTAGGAGCAAAGTCTGACTGCATTTTAGTTTGAACACTGAGAGCACAGAAAACCAAGTATGACATCTTGCCACTTTGAGAGATTCATAGATTTGGAGGCCTAGAAGCCCACGACTCTAGTCTGGGTAATTCATGTGCATGCAAGCAGGACAAAGCTCCTTCCACCAGAAGGAAGAGAAGTCCACTGTCTACAGAGAAAGACGTTACCTCCAGTGTAGTTGGGGAAATGCGTGACAGTGTGAGGAGCTGGAAATCTTTGTGGACGTTTTCAGCATTTGTAAGAGGAGAGAGAAATCAAATGTGTGTGTCTCTGTGTGTGTGTTCCCATTCTTTATAAAATAATGGTAATAAATTTAAAAATTACAAAAGTCACTAGATGTCAAAAAAATTACACAAACACACCCATCGTGGGAGTTCTTGTCACAGTTATTGGCTTTAACAGCTGACTGTCTTCTGAGATACTGTAACGGTGTTTGTCTTCTAATGCAGCACTGCGGGTGTTACTATATTGCACTATCCACAAATGTTTTGAAGGAGAACTGTTTCATAACCCTTCCTTACCAAGAGGGAGTGACGTTGTGAGTTGCAACAGTGCCATCTACTGGGAAGATCTTGAACTAAGAAGGGAGAGAACACTGTGGAATGCACGTAATGGAAACAAAATAATATTCTATGGTATTCTTTTTATAAAGAAAGCCCACTAATTAGCATTTCTTAGTTAGGGGGGTTCATGGGGATCGTTAGTTTCCTGGGAAGTAAAACCTTACCACCACAGTTCTCTGGTATTTGTCTTCTTGCTTTTAATTTAACATCGTCTGTGTGTGCCGTCCTTTCTTCCTATTTACTTTTTAAATTAATGACTTTTTAGATAACTATTTAATCATTAAAGTGGAAGCATTGTAATTAATCACTGCAGACACATTCCAATATGAGACAACCTAGAGGAGCTGTTCCGAAGGCCAATACCCAGTTACTTCTCCCAGAAACGTGGACCGTATTTAAAACATCCTTGTGTCTTAGTTTGTGAAACGTAAATATCAGGGGTTTTTTCATAATATCGGGGTTGAGCCAGTGAAATCATCCTCAAGTTTTCACTACTGTCTGCCCAAAATCATCTGACATCGTCTATCAACAGGAAACAAAACATTCAACACATCCCTGGGCAGATTGACTTGTCGGCCTTGGCCTTGACTGTTGTTTTGGAATGAGAATTATGGTATTATATTGCATTACCAAATTTTCATCAAAATATGACAGAAAAACGTTTTCTTACATGGACATATTCATAATAGGACAGACAGTAAGTCTTAGTTAACCACGTGTGTTTTGTCTACTTTGTAAATTCACCACCTTCGATTCGGTGTCTCGGTTTCCATCACCCAGAACCTTTCTGGACCACTTTCCCTACTACTGTAACTTCAGAGAATTCAAATACTAACAGCCCAAGGGATGAAACATGCTCTTAAAGGAGATAAAAAGACATTGAAAGAGCTATCTGTATGGCTACATATGTATCGACTTACCCATTCTTATACCACCTCAACAGATACGATCGAACCCCACGGTGTGCACACCGCTGGGCCAAGACAGAGTGTCTCTATCTCCCCACAGGGCACATTCTCGCATAGGGTCCAACACTGCAGACCACTGCGCAGAGAGCTGGCAACCTAACAAGGCGAGGGATAGAGTTACTGTGTCCAGCGTTGGGGGTGGAAGGAAGGCGTGTGCTGCTTAGGACAAGTGGGTTAGAGACCCCCTAGAGGTAATTTTAGTGAACACAGGAGGTAAGAGAAAGAAGGTGCTGTGTGCAGACCTGGGGCACAAGTCCTCAAGATAGAGGGATAAACACATCTGAAGTCTTGAAATAACAGTAAGCTGGGCAGAGAGAAGACAGCTCTCAGATTATTAATAGAGGCGGAGAGCGGTAGGCAATGTGTTAGAAGAAGTGGGAGCCCGTTCTCCAAAAAAGGAGGCCGTAGATAAAAATAGGACGGCTAGCAAGAAACATAGCTGGTAAGTATGAAGGGAAGGAGGGTGGATCAAGCAATGCAATAAACCCCCATATCTATAACTTTTTAAAATCTCCACATCCGCCATCTGTGGTGGACATTACTACTCCAGTTGCAGAGACAAAGTAACAAAAGACAACAGGAAGTAGTTCCCTCCACGTCTCCTGGTTGGTGAGGAGGGAAGCTCAGATTTGAACTCAAGGATCCATTCTGTTTCCAGCTGGCTGATGTAGACATATTCAAACTTGAGCGAAGAAAAGATTCTTTAATAGTTTAAATGATTGGCATGGAGGAATTTCCTGTGGCTGGAAAAACACGGAAGGCGAGTCGGATACACTCACGATCAGGCTTTGCTTGTTTAACTGCACAAGGCAACTTTTCTAAGTAAGTCACATGTGAATTGGATGAGAACAGAATGAAAGACTTGAACAGTAATTGCACTTTTCCTCTTGTTACCGGAACTGCTTATTCTTAAAGTTTTTAATGGTTGTAAAGTTTATGTTCAACTTGATGGAATTGATAGGTTTTTAAAAGCATGCTAGAATAAGCATTATTAAAGCAACGAATACTTTAATATTAATTTTAACTTTACATGTTAAATAAGGGGTGATGTGATTTTTCTTCATTTGTAACTATCTTCAAGGGACTACTTTCCTCAGTATCTCACAATCGTTATATCAGACAAGGTGCCACAGACTGAAACCCACTCCCCCATCCGTATGTCAAAGCCTAATCTACAATGTAACTGTGTCTGGTGACAGGGCCTTTAAGGGGGTAACTGAGGAGGTCATAAGGGTGAGACCCTAATCTATAGGGCTAAATCTCTCTTTCCCTCCCTTCCTCCCTCCCTCATTCCAAGTGTGCACTTGGTCTTAGACTTTCAACCTCCAGAACTGTGAGAAAATAAATGTGGTTGCTTAAGCCACTTTCTCTGCAGTATTTCGTCAGAGCAGCCCTCACAGCCCCACCTACCTTGTATCTCTCAGGTGGACTGGGTCCTCGTGTACTCTTAGATGGAGGCTCACTCACTATTTGCCCAACCATCAACTGGATTCCAGACTCAAAATCTAGGTTTCCATGTTGAGCAAGATAACAATGTCCTCACCCCCAAAGGAATTTATAATACAATAGAACCAGAAGAAGGCAAAAGTCAAATGCAATGTCATGGGGGGGGGGGGGAAAGGTTAATTGAACATAGCATAGGGCCAATGAACTGAAAGAACTGAAATTTTTGCCTCTAGGGGAGGGAGGATGAGGGTGAGCTTTGGGGCAAAGCACCGTTAGTCTGAGATCTGAGCGTATATTGTACAGAAAGGAGCTAGGGACCCACCCACCCACCCTTAGAACAGAAAACCGAATGTCGCAGTGCTGAGATTCAAACAGAGATAGTAACACAAAACGGAGGCCTGAGAGGGGGTTTTGGCCTGAGGTTAAAGTAGGGCACTATGTTCTCCAGGAAGAATACTTTTATTTTTGTCTATTTTTATTATATTACAGCACAATGATTTGTTTTTATCCAACGTCCTTCTCCAATCATCTGGCTGTCAGACTTAGGTGGCATGTGACATGGATATTGTGCCCCCAGCTGACCACGGAGATGGAAAGCTCATCAACAGGGCTCTGGCAAATGAGTAATAAATAATAATAATAATAATAATAATAAGCATATAACCGTCTATGCATCATATGCAACTTTATAATTGACTTACACTTCTCACACAGTGTTTTGATGCAGGTGGAGATAAGGGACAGTCGCTGACCACTGCGGTGTCCTCACTGTCCCCTGCGTTTATTTTATCTCCCTAGAGAGCCCGGTCCCAGCATTTGCCTGAGCAGAGTTTTCTGTTATAAGCACTGCCAATCAAAGCACTTAGTTTCGTTTCTGCTTTGGACCCCAGACAGGCCTTTCACACTGCCGTAGACACGTACTCTGGCGTTTGGCTCTGCCCCCACTAGGCTGATTTTTCATTGGCTACTTAGGAGCTTGAACTCTACAGAGAAATTTTCAGTTTTCCCCAGCTGCTTGCAAGTCTAGAGCACAATCAGAAGTCTGGGAATATGGGGATCTTGTAGCGTGCTGAAATCACTGCCCAGTGAGCTTTGCTCAAATCAACAAGCGAGAGTGGCTGAATGGGGCTTCCGCAATCGGCCTTCTGAAGGCACATTCATGCTCCTACAGCCGAGCGTCCTGATGTTTTGCTGGCTTGTTTGGAACCAAGATGCTGAGATCCCAAAGTCAAGTTCTGTGAGTAGCAATGCTGAATGAGAATAGCGGCAGCAGAGCCAATGAAAGGGAGGTATTATTTGGTCAAAACCAAAAAGAACTAACAAAGACAGACATGTCCAGAACGGAGTTTAGTCCAGTTCGGTTCCTCACAGCTGAGAGGAGGAAGTATTTTGATCCCCATCACATGGATTGGAGACTCGGTGTTGCCAGATCTGAGCACAAACAGCCGTGCATTGTCCCCCATAGTCGCCCCTTCACTTCTTTTCCCTAAAGATAAACTTCTAACCTAAAAGGGAAATTAAAGAAGAGTAGGGACTGGGGAATTAAAGTCCAGTATTGGGAGACAGTCTGAACTTTTAAAAACCATTCTCATCATCAAACAGGCTACTTGCGTTCATGCAATACATTGCAGCCCTTTGAAATCTCCTCCGGGCTGTGGTCCGGTATGTGTGGAGACAGCAGTGTCCTGGGAATGAGAGCAGCGCACCAAATTCTGACTTTCAGAGTAATAACACCTGGCTGATTGGAGAGGCAAGGAGATGTTTCTAGGGATTGTCAAAGCAGTGTCTTCAGGAAGTGGCTTACAGATTCAGTGTTGAATTTTATAGGGAAATTACCTACATGTGTAAAAGTGCACCAGTCAGAAGAATGCAGCTTGTTGGAGTTTAACGAAATGGATACACCATGGAACAACACTAAAATGAAAACAAAACACATCACTACCAGTAACCCCTGCCCCGTGACTGCCCAGTTATCTGTATCCCTGAAGGAAAACACATTCTGAAGGTCATTAGCGTAGATTCATTTGATCTATTTTGGACTTTATGTAAATAAAATTCATAGAAAAGAAATCACACAAGCTAAACTATAGGGCTTAGAAAGCATTTTTTTTTTAAACTGGGTATTTTGTCTCAACATGCAGACCTCATAGAACACTGCAAATTAACCTCCAAATTCTTTAGAAAACACAGTAATGAGTTGGGATAAGTGTCACCTATCTAAATACAGATCCTAAGCTCTTCAGAAACTTTTCTACATTTGCTTACTATTTTATAACTATACAGATATATATTATTTTGTTTAAATGTATAAGACTGACATGGATTTGTAATGATTCTAGGTTTAGGGGGTGACGCTTTCTCTTGTCCATTCATTCATTAATTAATTCATTTATGAATTCTTTATGGAACACATGACTGGCATTAGGTTTTGTGCTAGATTGTCAAGCAATATATATGACTGCTAACACCCACTGAGCAATTCTTACGTGCTAGGCACTCTTCCAAGAGTTCTTCCAAGACCTTCCCTTGTATTAACTCTTACAATCTTTAAGTTAACTATACGAGATTCAGAGAATTAAGGCATTTGTCCAGAGTTACAAAGCTAGGGACAGAGCAGAGGTTTAAACCCAGCCTATCTTTTTCCAGAGTCCAAGTTCATAATCACTAGTCGGCCTCTGTTCTCAAGATAAGTGGCTTATTGAATGGCATTCTAGAAAACATTTGATGTTTAAACTTAGAGGATATTAAACTCACATCCCAGAAAACTCCCTTACTACACTTAAGAATTTTCTAAGATACAGTAGGAACTAGTACTAAATTCTAAAATGATATAAAACAAAGATATTATCCAACTTCATTTATCATCATATTTAAGTCTATTGATCTCTGTGGTTGTCTACCAGTGCTCATAATATTGAAAAACAATGAAGCTGGAATATTTTGAGGTTTTTAGAACTTCAGCAAAAATTGTTCAAGTCAACATTTGGACATGGCTATGGACAAAGCAACTCATCTTTACTGGAGAGAAATTGAAATTTCAATTGTGTATGGTCCAAAGAATTAACCTTCTGAACTTCATACCTGTGGGTGTTTCATTCATTCTTTTTTAAACCAATCAAAACCATTGACTTCTTTTCAACTTCTGCATTGGATGACTAACAATTACCAAAGCTGCAGACAGCCCTGGGGACAGCAAACTCAAGTTTTATATACGCCTTTCACCTGCAAACGGCCCCAACTTGCAGACTTGTGAATCAAATATGAATCTAACACTTTGCCAACAGCACTTATCATCTGTATCAAAAAATACAGCACACTCTTGCCTAATAAAGTCCTTCCTTCTTTGCTAATTAAGATAGTACCAAATAAATAAATAAAGCCACTCATTCAGTCACGAGCACTGAGCGCTCCCAGTGGGCAGTCTTTTCCCAATTCAGTTTCCCCAGTGGGACGAGCAGAGGAAATGAAACAACAAATTGTACTCCTGATGAACTAAGCAGAAGCTGCTATCCTACAGGGAGCCCTGCTAGGTCAATTAGTTCATCATGCTCACAGAACGGCAATCCAGAAACCACTGCCCCAAAACAAAGGTTCAAAAACAGAGACAGTTCAGTGGCCTCTTGTCACAGCGTCTCCAGTGGAAACTCCTGGAAATTGGTGGGTGGATTGCCAATAACATTTTAATGTACGATACTAAGCAAAGGTTCATAGCAAGTCAAAATAGGAACATTATTGCATTATTATGCATCTGGGCTACGATAAGTACCATCTATATGTACTTTTCATTAAATGGCACTTTCTTATATTTCCTGAATCCACTTGAGAAACACTGGATGGAGAGTACGGTTTCTTTTTAATTTTCTAACTGTATCTTATTCAACCCCCAAATATAAAATATAAAACTAGCCTTCGTTTTTTAAATACCCATCCAAGCATATGTTTATTGATGAGAAAGAGAGAGGGCGAGACGTCTGTGTGACAGAGAAACCTTGATCCCTCGCCTCCTGCAGGCGCCCCCACAGGATACTGAGCCCTCCCTTCAGGAACGCGCCATATTTCGTACAGGTTACAAATCGTATTTAATCTCGCCTTCACTCCATCATCAAATTAACAAGCTCATTGGGCAAAACCTTAAACACATCCAAACCTACGGCTGAGCTACCTAGCACGAGAGTGGAGCCTGGCAAGGATGCACGTCACTGCCCACCGCGTTCACGCACCGGTGGGCACTGTGCGCTGGGAAGAGCCAGCTCTGGAGGCGCGCGGACGGGAGTCTAGCAAACAGGGACAGGCGCTTGACGCGGTCGGTGACTGCGGTGACCGCTTTACGCATATCAGTCTAATCAAAAACACCACCACGTGTAAGGTAGGAACTATTACCAACCCCATCCTCTAGAGGCTGTCAGACAGCGAGGGCCAGAGAGCTCAGTGACTTGTCCAGCGTCATTCAGTTCACAAAGGGCAAGGTCAGGATTTAAACCCAAATGTCTGCTTCTGGACTTCAGACTGTGGTGTGGGCACCTTCATTATCATATTAGCCCAATTATACTCTTCCATAGCAGAATGTTTTTCTGAAACCAGGTAGTATAATATTGAAAAGTTATATTATGCCACTTACCATATTTTGCCCTGTATAGTATGCACTTTTTTGCCCAAATTTTTGAGGGAAAAATAAGGATGCACATCATACATGGCTAGTACTAATTCTGTATCTATGTAAGTGTTTTTAATTCTTTTATTTATGCTTATGCATGAAAGTGTAACTCTAGAAAGCAATAACGATAACCATATGCAAAATAATGCCCTGGAATATGATAATTAGTTTGGTTTCTAACTATAAATAAAAAAAATTAAAATTAAAACAAAAGATCATTTTCCTGAAAATTTTGGCCAAAAACGTGGGTATGCCCTATATATGGGGGTGAATTCTACACAGCAAAACATGGTACTCTGTCCTTTTAAAATCCAGCCACAGTATGAAAAGATTAAAGTTTCATTTCCCTATTAGTGAAACACTGGAGATACAGAGAACACATATAATTTTTTACCATGTTGAATATATTTCATTAATTAGCTTAACATTAAGCTGCTTATAATTCTTATGCCACAAAGTACATTTGCATTACCCTAAAATTAATCCTTTGTTTAATGTTCTGTATTTGATTCAGTGATAACCTTGTGTGTTTGCCAATTATAATTTAAAACATAACTAAATCAATTTATAATACCACTAGGATTTTGCATTGTGTGAAGGATGAATATTATTCATTGAAATGTATCCCAGACATTATACAAATTAAAAATTAAATATACCTGGTTGCTGGATTTCTGAAAATCCTAATTGATAATTGATGAAGGAATCACAGAATAGAAGAAAGAAATATATGTAAACAGTAGAACTAAAAGACAGAATACACAAATGAATTCTATGTTATTTATACTAGGCACTGGGAAGCACAAAACAGAGTACTTGGGTAATAAATCAGAGACTGTTCCACGACCCTCAGAGAACCAGTCCCTTGCCGAATTCTAGACGATAAAGATAGCCCAACCTCATGTATTATCCAAGGCATCCCCAAAATTCTGGGTGGAAGGTCGTTTCTCTGGCCTTGATTTTCAGGGCTATTTTCAAACACTAAATGACCTGTCCTCCCTTCCAAACCCCCAGTGGTGGCCTCTTTGGTTCCACTGTGCCCTGCCTCTCAGGTCAGACTGTGCTGGGAGTGCTCCGCTGGAATGACAAAAACCAAATCAAATGCAAAGACCCTTCCATTCATTTGATCTCCCTCCAGAAAAGAAAACAAAGCCAACCACAACCTGATTTTTCTTGAATCATTCTCCTCCTCAGGTTTCCTTTTTTCAGCCTTTCTAGGTCCTCTTCTAGCTCCTCTTTGAGGCAGTGGTCCACCCCACTCCCTAGCGTATCTCACTTACTGTCATGCTAATAACTCTGTGACGTCTCTTTCCACTTAAGAACTTTTACTCTGGAGCTCCGTGATCCCAGGACAAGTGTGTCGGGAACCTGTCTCCATGGGTATCTCACAGACACGTCAAGCAATATGTCACAAACTGGAAGCATCCTTTGCTCTTCTCAATTTTGCTCTTTTTCCTGGTCACCTATGAATAAAGGATTGTACCACTCACATAGTGGTATAGTCATACAAGCCAGGAATTTGGGTTGACCCCTCCCCTGCCTTACTTTCCACATGGTTAGCTGTTGATCACACCTGAAATAATGTTTCCAATTTTGACAACTATGTGTCATTGAAAAAAAATTGAAACTGTAGGTGGGAGGGAGGAGAGTAGGTAATATGGTGTTTTTGTACTTACTGTTCGGTTTTTCTGTATACCTAAAACTAGTCTAAAAAATAAAGTCTGTCCATCAAACAACATTTGGAAGTATACAGAGAAGAGGGCTAATGGGAGGAGACTTAAAACCACGTCCTGTAAAGAAGAGATGCAGGCACTTGAACTCTGCATCCTCACAGAAAAGATCAAGACGAGTCCTGAGAGCTGCCTTATAAAACTGTTGAGTAGAAAGGAAGCCGTGCTCAGCTGACCCCACCGAAGCACAGCAGCGCTGGCGAAGGAGCCACTGTCGAGAAACAGCTTGCAGCTTCTCACAAGAGAACAAATTATTTAGTAAACAAAATCTCTGAGAGACAGTAAGCTACTAAGTCCTTTATTCAACACAACCCTTTGGAGTTCAGAAAGTGCTTTTCGATACCTGTTATTCTATTTAATTACGAGCACAACTCTATTCCTAAGGAGGACAAATAAAATCATCCTCATTTTGTTAATGGAGAATAAAGACGATGAGCCTTAGAGCATTGCAGTGACTGGCCAACGTCAGGCAGGCGATCCCTGCACGTGCCCTGAAATAATTCTTCGTACACACAGAGCAGTGTTTCACCCAGTAGGTTCTCTGTTTCTGGGGTCGCCCACCAGCACACAGCTAGTGTTCAAGTGTGAGGGCTGAAGAAATAAAATAATTGGTTACTTAATGCATAAATCCAGCCAGGATTCAGCATAAAGTTTGAGTTAAGCAAAATTTATTCTTGTTCTCGAGAGCCGCTGTACAACCTTGCACCTGTTATCACCAACACTGTATTGGATACTTGAAACTTTGTTAAGAGAGTAGATCCCATGTTGTGTTCTTCCCATAATAAAATTTAAAAACAAGAACAATAAAACAAGATTAGATTTTAGAAGAAAAAGCTCCTCTTATGAGTACTTCTCCTGCCAACTGTTCACCTTCTCGGTAATAACAAGGTCCGAGTGCAGGACCGTGATGAGGATGACAGGGCACACACACACGTCTGTGGAAAGCACGGCAGGTAAGACTCCTGCCCCACCTGGGAGCCTGTTGAGGGACGCCCCACCCCCACCCCACCGGAAAGCAGGGTGTGTTCAGGAAACAAGCCGTCCAGAGTGAACAAAACACTGGAGCATGAATGAGCTACTGAATTAGCATGTCTTCATTTTTAGGCATTCGTTCCTTGTGCTTTTAAATAAGTAAGTTAACCTTAAAAAATGCTGGGAATGTATCTGACACTATATAAGGCTGACATGATCTTTGTTAAACATATGCAGTCAACATAAAATAAATATTTAATAAATACCCAGTAGATTCAAGTTCAGGAGTCTAGAGCTAGAACAGAGCCATGACCCACTTCTGTTTTTTTTTACTGCAGGCATCATGCCAAAATATTTCAAAGGTGTACAAATAGATGCAAGAATAATAAAACATAGTCTTGGAGGCCTTTTAAATACGTATTAGAGACAGTTTGTTCTTAGTCACATTTCAAAAATATTATTTTACTTATATCAATTAATTATAGTATAATGTTTAATATTTTTAGAAATCAAAACAGTTCTCCTTTAAGCTGTTGCTGAAATTCTAACATCATGTAATAAATTTCTTGGAAAAGTGAAATTTTGTTTGTTTGTTTTTGTTACCTGTTTTCCTAACATTTTCTGTAATTGGGCTTTAATGAAAGTAAAAAGTCAGGGTTTAACTTATGGGATGCCTATTTTCTACAGTTAAAGTTTGGCATATCTGAGAGCAATTAACTGGTTAAAATTTTAAAATCGAATGATCTATGCTGAGAGCTAGCATGGAGCTATTTACAAAGGCAATAAGCATTTTTATTAGCACTGTGGCCAATGATGCTATGATTATTTAAACAGGCCAAGCAAGAGAATGAAACCGTGGTTCACTGACTTACTGTTGCTGAAATGCTCTACAAGGTGAGATGGATCACATCACTTATCTCCTGGGCCCTGATGCCTACAGGACAAAATCCAATCTTTTTTGTTTTATTGTTGTTCATTTACAATCGTCCTCATCTTCCCCCAACGACTCTTCCTGGCGCTACCCACTCCCGACCTCCCAATTCAATTCCTCCCATCCCTCACTCGCCCTGCCCCCTTCCTTTTCCTCAAAGGCATCTTTATCTTCAGCAATGCTGCCCCCTAGAGCCACCTACTAAAACAGCCATCAGAAGTGCGTTGGATTTGCCCAAACAAGTTCTCACCAGCCTCCAAATCACTGTTTGTACTGTTTGTGTCTCCTTACGCCAAAAAAGATCTATTCACCCTTCAAGTCAAGGCTTAGGAATTACATGCTAATTTGTTACCTAGCAAAATACCCACTCATGAATGTTTAATATTTACAGAATATAAACAAGTTACAATTATGTAATTAAAATGGCAACACAATCACGCACTTCCAGTAAATAGTTCTCTATACTCTTTTTTTTTCTATACTCTTTATCTTAGAGTAAAGGGTAGTCAGGACAGTGGACAGGTGGGTATGCAAGTACAAAGCAATATTTCTACCAGAGTTTAGTGCCCTCAGAGTTTACTGTCCAAAAGACCAGCCACTGCCACCCCCAGCAAGGACTGAGATTATCATTTCATGACCAGCTGTGAGCTATCAGGATACACAGAAAGAAATTACTCCGTCCAAGATGACTGCCTCCCCTACTACAGCATTAGACTTCAGTGCTTTATTTACAGAACTCCCAACTGACAAATAATAGAATTGCATAATGAGTACACAAATGCCTTTCCAAGAATAGAACTTGAAAGCTGTTTTCATAAAAACGCCTTCTGGCTGAATTATTGAAACGCAGTGTGCTGACAGTCGGGAGGGACAGTAACACGCATGCGCTGCTGGGAGCTAATGGAGTCAATCTCTGGCAGCAAGAAAAAGTGGAAGCTAAAGTACTTCAGCAAGGTTTGTATGTCTCTCTCCATGTGGCCCTACAGTCTGAAGAATAGCAGGATGCATGTACAGCAGTCATCTCTTTATAAGGGAACACAAGGCTTCCAAGAATTCCCATTTGAACAGACAAGATTAGTAGGCTGCTTGGAGAGGTACAACACCACAGAACACACCTATGGGAGTAAGACCTTCTTATTTTGAAAGAGTGATCCAACAAAGACTCAAAACAGGAATTTCATGGAATTACCAATTGCTTAAAGGGAACTTTTTAATAAAGTTGTATTTCCAAGGAAACACTGAAAAACATCATTTTCAAAAAAAACTATGAAATATTCTCCTGTAGTAGGGTTTATACTATAAAAAATTTTGAGGCTTTATCTTCCCTGGTAGTTAAATGTTTTCAAAAGTTTTCTGTTTCTTTTCCCCAAGAAAACCCTTCACACTTGCCTGACTTTAAGGTGAGGAATGTGCGAACACCACCGGAAGCACTCAAGGATGGCTTCCTTTTTCACACTTCCTACTGCAGTCCCCGAGGCCCTTTCACTGTGCGACTGAGGCCCATGCTAAGGCAAGTGAGAAAGAGTCGCCACAGCAATAACAACATGATACTACCAAGATGGACATCGCTTATGAAGTCGTGCTGTGCACAGGCCGTCTGCATACAGGTCCCAGAACAAAGGAAGTGACAGCTCCTGGCTGTCCTGATAAAGAGTGCTGTCCTCAGTCCTTGTCATCACCAATACAGCGAATGGCAATGCATGTGGCTTGCAGGCAAACTGCTAATCCTGGTCCAGCTTGACAAGCCATGAATTGTCAGTAATGAGCATAAACTCCCAAAGTTAAGAGATGATGACGGCTTCAACCTCTCCCGTAGGAAGCTCTTGCAAGGAGAAAAGTGTGAACAGAGGACCAGCATGGGGAATGCAGGCAAGTTTGAATTGCAATATCTGGCAACCTCATGACTCAAACGGCGTGGTCATCACACCATTAGGGACACATGCACATGTTTCCAGCAATATGGGGTGGAGTCAGGGGAGCCCCCAAACAAGCCAGGGTGACTTATCTAAATTAACCAAGAGGGCGAAGGTATAATTTTAACAAATCAAGGTTTTAAAGATTTGCAAGATTCAAGAGCAAAAGCAACCTATTGGAAAACACCTGCTAATTGAAGGCTATAATGCTAATGCGTTGCTTGCGAGAAACCACAGGACCCATAACTCTGGTCACTGCTTCCCAGGGACTCACCAACTCAGGAGACTCAGAGGACCAGAAGCAAAGAAATCTAGTCAGGCTTTTTTTTAAATTTATTTTTTTATTTAATTCTTATTCAAGTACAGTTTTCTGTTTTATATTCCCTGCCCTGCCCCGCCCAGTGCTCCCCACCTCCCTCCCATTTCCGCCCCCCACCTTAATAATCAGGCTTTTTGATTTGCTCCATAGGCACACAAATGCAAAAAAATCAGAAGAAATTCAAATAGGATGAGCAAGCAAGCATTTGTATGTGTCTCTTAACTATTAGGTATACATAAGCACCGTTGTTGCTGACAACTGGCAGACTGGACTTTCAACTGAAGAACACAGGCTCCCTAGCATCTTCATTGAACCCACTGGTGATTGCTGGTATCCCTTTAACCCTTTAACCCTGCATCCCTGTCTCTGAGTCAGTACCTGTTTCTTCCTCTAGGGGTCAGCACACCAGTGCTGTCCTACCTGTTTTGACCATGATTTTTGAACATGATCTCTGAAAAGGACTAAGTCGTCTTCAAAATAAATAATGGAAAGAAGTAGAGAGATGCCAAGAGGTCTTCACGGAGTCTATATTTGTAAAGAACTACACTAAGAAGCCTCCAGTCAACATGAGTCAGTCTAGGGATGATCAGAACCTGAAATTCAGAGATAACCAAGTCACCAGGTGCTTACCGACATGTTCTATCATCAGTATGATGCAGCTGATCAATCAGAAATCATGTCAAAACATACTTTAACCATGTACTTTAAAGTGTTCAGATTTTCAACAATATGGTTTCAAGGGATGAATTTTGTCATAAAAATTCTACCTCCTGTCTAGTGCATCAGTCATAAAAGCAATTTCTCTGTTGAACAATACAGTCGGTTTCTGTACCAAAAAAAAGGTACCTCTGTGCCAAATATAATCTTCTCCACAGTTACATAAACACTTGCTGCAATGAAATTACTCACAGCTCTCCTGATGGTCTCTGTTCATGTGTATTTCCCCACCTGCTACATCTCCATCTCACCTATTAGCCTACTGGTCAGAGAGCTACTCCAGGCATCGGGGCTACTCCACGCCTCAGGAAGGCCGTGAAGCTGCTGAGATGGGCTCCGTGCACTGTAGCTGGTATGCACTTCAGAAAGCTGCAAGTTCTGTAGTTTAGTTTATGTAGAAAAAAATGTTGCACCAACAACTCTAATAGGTTTTACTAAAAGGCTTTTTGGCCTTTACAACCGAACAGATATTTGCGATAAAGCAACTTGTCTGAATACTCCCCGAGGCATGGGGTATTTTCCATCTGTAAATGGATTATTTATGGGTACTATAAAATTACAATTCTGACAACAAAATTATGTAGGTTTATGAATTCTGGGAATGTGAGGGGCTTTTTTCAATTAACTTGGAAATTAACTTTAAAGCAATCAGGTACTTATTTTAAGAATCTTGTAGTACAAAAGCAAGTAATGGATTTTAGTAATTTTCAATGAAATGAAAACAAAAGCACTGTTTTAAAGTATTTTAGGAATAGTGTCATTAACTTAGTATATTGTAAAAACATAGAATCTTTTTCAAAGTGTTCAACAATTATGTTTGAAAAATAATAAGCTAGTATTTTCAGTTTCCATTATATTTTGTTTTAATACAGTTTAATTTTAAAATGTCAATTAAAGAAGCACAACTTCTGGTGGAAGAATAGAACAAAAACTACACTAGATTTTTCTTTAATGCAGAAGCAGGCCTGCACTGCCATGGTAACTTTGCGATGTATTTTTCAAAAGACTTCAACACAACCTACTTGCATGGTTTTATGAACCTGGTCCATGCTCTGGAATCCTTCTGTCCACAGCTATGAAAATCTATACAACTTGCATCCTAATATGATCTCCATATTATTTTTCCTATATTCCACTGCAAAGCATTAGCCTTGAAAATTCTGTGATAGGATTTGTCACATCCAGGTAACTAGTTTATATTTAAAGATACTTATCGATCCAAGTAAGATCAATAGTGCCGACTGTTCAATGTATTTCAGCTTTCCTCTTCAAAAAATACTTACCTAGAAAATTTTGCATTTCTGTCAGACAGATGTTTTTGTACTTAATTAGAATAGTAAGATTCCATTTTTGAATTTGTCTGGTCTATAAAAATGATCTGTTTCTGGCAGGGAGATGTATTGACGTTATATGGTCACATTTTTTGCCTAATAGGAAAAAATATTATCAAAGAAATTTGGGGGCCCCTGAAGAGTTCTGAATTCTAACTTCTTACAGAGCAAAACTTTATTTATCTGACCATAAAGGCCAGCTGGTGTTCTTAGATGCAAAGAATAGAACTCGGGGTAATTTAAGGGAGGGAAGGGATTCATGGAACAACTGGAGAACTAAGCTTGTAAGCAGGTAAGAGCCAAGGTATTCAAGTTTTATAAAGAACCAGATGTCCATAAATGTTTGGCCAGGAAGCCTCGACTGCTGAACAGTGAGAAGCGGACAAGTTGCAGGCGCCCTGCCTTCCTGCTCTGGCTCCTGGGTGAGGGTATCACCACCACTCTGCTAGAATGAACCCTGACCACTCCTCCTGCGTAACATCTGTTCTGGTTTCAAAAAGCCACAGAGAAATCCAATCCGCATTGAAGTCTTGTGTCTCTTTGTACACCCCAGTGTACACCAGCTGAGGACTCTCTGCTACATGCCGCCTCTACCGCAATGGGGACGTGCACTCTGTCTAGCTGCCGTGTCAGAGAGAAAGAGCTCCTAATACAGCCATCCTCAAGGACGATAACGATATGATGATGCTACTTGTCTGGTTTTTGTTTCACTTTGATGATATAACAATTCCTCTTTAATAATAATTACAATAGCATATTGATAATACCCCATAATAGTCATTAAAATATATTAATGATGATAATCATACCTCCTATGGCAATTTCTGGCTATCCATTACACTCACAGAAATGATCTCATTTGATTATCATAACTTTCAAGCTACGTATTAATAGCTACCCACCACACACACGCACAAACTAAAAATGAGACCAAGAACAGATATTTCAAGTTCAAGCTGCAATGAGCTGAAGTACACCCTTTCAAACCTTCGCTTTGCTCATAGCTACACGATGTTTTTAATGTTGCTCTGGGAATTTCCTTCTCTCTTTTCAATCTGGTTTTTCTGTAAATGACCTAAGTGTATTTTGTTTTATTTTAAATTATATTTTATTGATTATGCTCTTATAGCTGTTCTAGTTTTTCCCCCTTGCCACCTCCTACCTGGCACCCACTTTCTCTCCAGCATCGCCCTCCTTAGTTTATGTCAGTGGGTCATGTGTGTAAGTTCTTTGGCTTCTCCATTTCCTATACTATTCTTAACATCTTCCAGTCTGTTTTGTTCCTACTGATTATGCTTCTTAATCCCTGCACCATTAACCCCATTCTCTCCCTTTTCCGTCCCAGCTGATAACCCGACAATGATGTCCGTACCCATGATTTTGTTCCTGCTTTGGTCGTTTGCGTAGTTTACCTGTTTGTTTTTAGATTCAGTTGTTGATAGTTGTGAATCTTTTTGCCTCTTTTTATGTTTATGGTTTTGATCTTCTTGTTCTTAACTAAGTGCCTTTAACATTTCATGTAATAATGGCTTGGTGATGATGAACTTCTTTAACTTTACATTGTCTGGGAAGCACTTTATCTGCCCTTCAGTTCCAAATGATAGTGTTGCTGGATAGAGAAATCTAAGTTGTAGGTCCTTGCTTTTCATCATTATTAATAGTTCTTCCCAGTCCCTTCTAGCCAACAAAGTTTCTTTTGGGAAATCAGCTGATAATCTTATGGGAACTCCTTTGTAGGTAAGTCTATGCTTTTCTTTTGCTGTTTTTAACGTTCTCTTTTTATCTTTAACCTTTGGCATTTTAATTTTGATGTGTCTTGATGTGGTCCTCTTTGTGTCCATCTTGTTTGGGACTCTCTGTGCTTCCTGGACTTCTATTTCCTTTGCCAGATTGGGGAAGTTTTCTTTCATTATTTTTTCAAATAGGTTTTCAATTTATTACTGGTCTTCTCCTTCTGGCACCCCTATGATTCAGATGTTGGCAGTTTTGGAGATGTCTCAGAGACTTCTTATTCTTTCCTCCTTTTTTATTTTCTTTTTTTGTATTCTTGTTTCTTCATCCTATTCTGGCGAACTGTTTATTTCTTCCTTATGTCCAAATCATTGATCTGAACCCCAGGTTCCTTCTTTTCATTATTGGTTTCCTGTGGATTTTTCTTTATTTTACTTGGTGTATCCTTCATTTCTTCCCTTATGCTTTTACCATCCATATGCAGTGAGTTCTCTGAACATCCTTATCCTCACTGTTTTGAACTCTGCATCTGGTAGGTTGGCTATCTCCACTTCACTTAGCTGGTTTTTTTCTTATCTTTTATTTGGGCCACATTCCTTTGTCTCCTCGTTTTGGCAGCCTCCCTGTGTTTGTTTCTGTGTATTACGTAGAGCTGCTTTTACGCCCTGTCTGGGCATGGCTTATGTAGAAGAGGAACCTGTAAATTGTGTGGGATGGAGCCTTTGGTAATTGCCACGGCAGGGCAACCCACTTCACTGCTTTGTGACTCCGTGTGTGGGGAGGGTTTGGAGATGGGACAATGAGGCCTGGAGATGTGCCCAGCACTTGCCCCATTTCCAGTGACTTCCCCCACTTCCTGTTTGTGGCTGGTGCCCTACTGCTGTTGCCCTGGTGATGAAACCCAGAGTGGGTGAGTTTGCGTATTATACATGGGACATTTAAGTGGCAAAATTCTGGCATTTTCTTCTGCCTCTCCAACTCCCACTGGTTTATACAGCCAGAAGTAATAGGGGTTTATATTCCCAGTGCTGGACCCCTGGGCTCTGCAGTCTGGCCTGGGGCTGAGACTGCTCGTTCCCAAGTTAACCCTCCCAATTTTTATCCACCATATGTGAATGTGGGGCCATCGTTCTGCTGCCGACACCTCTTTGCATCACCACCTCCCTACCCCTCCTACCCGTCTGGGTGAACGTGGGTTCTTTAAATCCTTGGTTGTTGGACTTGCACACTGCTTGATTTTCTGACATTTCTGGGTGTTTTTTGTTTTAATATCTGGTTGTAATTCCTTCTATGGTTGTGCAAGGAGGAAAAACATGTCTACCTACACCTCCATCTTGACCAGAGTCTAAATGTATTTTAAAATTTAGCTCAGAAGTTACTGACTTTCACTGGGTTATTTGTCTTCTTATTTTAGAGTTCTGTGAATTTTTACATATTCTGGATACAAGTTAAGTATCAGATATAAGATTTGCAAATGTACTTTCCTATTCTATGGCAAATATATATTTTCATTCTTTTAACAGTACCACTTAAAGACTAGAAGTTTTAAATGTTAACAAAGTCCATTGTTGCAATTTGGTCTTTTAGGGTTGTGCTTTTGGTATCATATCTGTGAACTTTTTGCATGCAGTCTTTCGTCAATAAATTTGATATTCTATGTGGGCTTTCATAGATGCCCTTTATCAGTCTGAGGAAGTTCCTTTCTCTTCCTAGTTTCATGCAGTTTTCCTTTTTTAAAAATCAGGAAAAGATGTCAGATTTTCTGAAATGCTTTTTCTACATGTACAGAGATGAGCTTTTAGTTTTTTTTATGGTGTGTTACTATGATGAATTAAAGTTTGATTTTTTTGAGTGGGAGTGGCCTAAGATCACACAAGCTTATTATATTACAGCCTGCAAGTCTAGCATCCACTGAACCTCAAGTCTCTCCGGGTGGAAATCACAGTGTTAATAACATATCTGGATTCCATTCGGGAGGCAGTAGGGGAAAATGCACTTTCAGGATTATTTAGGTTGTTGACAGAATTCAGTTACGTGTGCTGCTATAATGAGGTCTCCATTTCCTTGCTGGGTCAGCCGGGTGCCAATCTTGGCTCACGGAGGCCTCTCTCTGGACACTGGACAGATGTGCCTACATCTGGGAACCGGTACCAGCACAGGGATCCCTCCTCCTGTTACCGCATCTCCTCTGCCTCCTCTCACGCTGTGCCTAGTCTATGTTCCTTTTGTACTTTCATTTTCATACTAGTTAATGTACGGCAGAATTTTCTAGAGGTTACATGACACTGTGATCTTTCAACACATGGAGTGTGGAAGCTGATATGAGCATCTAGCTGCCTTCTTTTCGGCCCAAAATCAAGATTTTCACAAATGTAAAACAATGCTACTACATCCAGTGTTTATTTTTAGTGTAGGTACTATAGGCATATAGTATATACATTATTTTAGCATGTATATATAGGGAATCTTTAGTAACTTTAACATGTCATGAGGATATTTTGCTATGTAAAATGATGGGCACCTAGTACAATAAATAGATCTCATATCATAGAAATGTACACTTGAAACCTATATGATCTTATTAGCCAATCTTACCTGAATAAAATTAATAAAAAAATTAAAAATAAATAAATTAAAAGATTGGTGAAAGCAAAGGCTAAAATTTTTGTAACTCAAAAATGACTTAATATACATTTTAAAAATGTCTGCTGTTAGTGCCAAGTAACTGTAGACATCTAGATATAGATACACCATAGGGATAACAATCCTCAAAACTTTTTAAAAGTATAAAGGAGTCCTGAGACCCCCAAAATTAAGAATTTTAGAACCTCTCTAGTGGGTCTCTCAACAACAATAAGATGATCTGGTTCAAAGAACCTGTCACTGCTGCTCACCTCTGATTGGTCAGCAGTGGCCATGGGCCCAGCCAACCAGAGCAGAGCCAGGAGATTCTATCCTGTAAGGTGGAGAGCTGAGAGAACTTTGGTGATCACCACAGAAGGCACATCCTACCCCTCCCCTCCAAAGGTCAGTTTTTTCCACCCAAAGGAAAGTGTACAAGAGGCTGGGAAGCTAAATCTACACAAATGTCCACCACATACTCTGCAGGTTCATCTGAATAAGATTACTATTCAGAAAATGCTACCTTTCAATTCCGCCATTTAGAACAAAGTACTTAAAACTGTTTGCATACAAGAGAAGTAATGATGTCTTCCTACACAGCCTGCTGATCTATTACTTTGGTGCTTGTATGTGATAAATCCCAGATTATTGTCTTCAATATTTGTGTCCCATTTCCAGATGATGCCTGGTATCAATCTATCCCAATATCTATTTAGGGAGAAAGTGGACTGTATGATATGCATAAATAGTTCTCAATAAGTCAGCAGCTGAGACCTCAAGAATGGAGTTTTGATATTATATTTAAAAGTGGAAAAATGAGGTTTTCACCTCATACTTCTGGCTGGCTTTACTGCAGGCTCATTACTATCCATATTTCAGAAAGCTTAATTAAATTTATAGGACTTCAAATACTGTTTAAAGAAGAATATTTTCTGGGAGATTTTTGTTTGAGATGATTTATAATGATACAATGTGTTGATTACAGACACAATCCTTCACAAAAGATATGGGTTTAGTGTAAATAATACTTAAGTCTCAGTAAAGCCATAAACATTGTATCATCAGGGTTAATGAAGGGTACAGCCTGTGAAAAATTATTACTTCCCACTGTTGTCAGCTTTCTTGCCTCCTTTTGATTGGCTAATTTTAGTCAGATCTATGTGGGAAAATAAAAAAATTCAGTTTAGTAAGTTTATTTTTAAGAAGAGTAAACAGCTTTGAGTAAAACCTGAATTACTCTCCTATGAATCAAATGTGCAAGTTGTATACACATAGATTCCTCATACCTATTGTGGCATTTATGTGGGGTGAGGTGAAAATACTTTTTGTACTAATTATTTCCTTTACTTTCTGGATTTTGGCTATGTTATAAAGAGCTCAAATGAAGTGATACCATACATAGTTTCTAGATAAATTAGATTTTACTACATTTAGTAAAATTTGTACTAAAAATATTTGAGATGTTATTCAATTGTGACCAAATAAATCACAGAAGAGCACACAAACTGATATCTAATAATAAGCAAAATTGCAGAAGGAACATAAATAAACTATATGGTTTTATTTCTGCTAAGGAAGCAGCTATGTTAATTTTTTCTTTTGTTCTACAAAAAGAACATTTATTTCACAAGCACAGTGTAATGATAATCACAGAAATTATAATCAGGGATTCTGACTGTTTCCTGAGCAGTTTCTAAGTGCCTGGCATGTGCTGGGGGTTTGCAGACACTTTCTCACAAAATATTTCTTAAAACTCAAGGATAAGTCCTACCATTGCCTTCATTTCACAGATGAGAAAATAATCGAAGCTTAGCAAGTTGAGGTCCAGATCTGACCTGCAAAACCTGTACTAATTAAACCAATGAACTCACTGTACACTCCTCTCTTTTCGTTAACGTGTGCCAGACATTGTGACCTTGGTCACTTCTGATTTGGATCTCAATGATTCATCCATCTCTCTATTCACTTCTTCGTAAATTAATTTAACAAGTACTGCCCGATTACACAGAGCCACTCCCTGGACAAGGAGCTGAGAAGACTCATTTGTAAAAAGAAAAGCTGAAATACATGTTATAGAGATTAGATGAACTAATGTACAGAGGAAGTTTGATAGTTTAAGGGGCCAGTAGGCCAAGCTGCTCCTGATAAAAATCGCCGTGAGTGTGCTTGTTCCACTTGACTTTGTCACAGCCACTGGCTCATGAACTATTTCCCCTAAAATGGCACCTTCCTCTGGGCAATGAAGGGATCTGGCACAAAAACTTTCTTCAGGGAGCCTCCTCTGTCTTAGAGAATGACTCACTCTGGTGATCAAACCTTGTCTCAGGGCCTCGGAATGTGGGATGTCCAATGAGCGAAGCTGAGAAGCTGGGAGGCCAGCAGAGCGGCCGCAAAGACTTGGGAGTTCGGCACTCTGCACCGCGTTCCAGTTTTCAGTGACGCTTATCTGAGACACGTGAACATATGTTCTTGCTCCCATGGCCTTAAGATCTTTCAGGTAATAAGGTCATATATTCTAACTTGCCTTCAGAACTATAAGCCATATCCGTTCTGAAATTTGTCATCACCATTATAAAACAAGTGCCACTGTTTGGCCTGAATTCCTTAAACACTGGAGGGTTGAAACTTCTGGCTAGGATTTACTGAGCTCCTTATGTGGCTCTACTCCAGACTGATCTTTCAAGGGCTGCTTTCTGAAATAATATTAAGCTCTTGTCTTGATTTGCTCTAATCCATTTATCTGCCCCCAACCCTGAGCCAATTACTGAGAAAGATCCTCAGTGACACATCTGTCAGTGGGACTGCAAAGATTTAGCTGAAGATAGATTTTTATATCTTATTTTTAGTCAGCTTTACAGAGGTATAATTAATGGGGAAGAAAATTAACTAATTTTAAGCATGCAACTCAGAATTTTAACAAATGTCTGCAATCATGTAACCACTAAACCTACCACGATACAGAATTACTCTGTCACCCCCAAAATTTCCTCCATGCCCATTTGCTATGAAACTCTCTCCTCAATTTTGAGCCCTGATGACCACCGATCTATTTCTACCACCGCTCCTTTGCCTCTTTTAGGATATCATATAAATGAAATTGCAGTTTGGGGTCTTTTATAACTACTTTCTTTCACTTAATGCTTTTTGAGAATTTTTTAAGGTACCCACCGTGAAATCCTTGTTGGGTAAAGTTATTGTATAAATCTACCACGTTTGTTTAACCACAGTGATAGCTGAACAGCGAGTTCTATTCTGCTATTTGGCTATTATTTAAAAAGCTAATCTGAATATTTGCATATAAACTTTGGTGTGGACAATAATTTCATTTTTCTTAGAAAAACAGCTAAGAATCGTAAGTAATGTGCATATTGTGACCCTGATAAACCCACTAATTAGTTTGAGGAGTTTTATAATGATGTCTCAAGATTTTCTGCCAAAACAATAGTTGGAGAGTTCTGCTCCTTCCTTCCCAAGGCATATGATTGGATTGGGTAGGATAATTTTAAACAAGGTCAGAATGGCGTGGCTGCCTTGCTGTTCAACAGAGAGGGAAGCATTTATCCCATTAGAAGATGTTCGCTGTAGGTTTTACAAAGATGCCCTTGATTAGTTTGCAGAAATCACCTTCTCTTTCTAGATTGTGAAGAGTTTTTTAATCATAAATAAGTGCTGAATGTTGACAAATGTTATTCTCTTCTTAAAGTAGGCTAATATGTTGAATTGCAATGATTGATTTTTTAAATATAAAAGCAACCTTGCATTCACAGGACAAATCCCACTTGGTCATAGTGCATACACCTTTTTTACTTATTGCTACACTAATTCATTCAATTTTTGAACAGGAATTTTGCATCTATGTGCATGAGGTATACTGAATTGTAGTTTTATCTTGTTTTGGAACAAAAATGGTCTGATTTGTTATAGAATGTGTTTGGAAGTGTTCTCTCCTCTTGTATTTTCTGGAAAAGTCTATGTAGATTTTACATTATTTCTTCTATAAAGGTGGGTAGAATTCACCAGTGAAGACATGTGGCCTTGACGTTTTTGTTTGTGTTTTAGCTTGTGGAAAGCTTTGGTCTTCAATTTTTAATTTATTTTTAGAAGAGTTTTAGCTTCACAGAAGAATCGAGCAGAAGGACTGAGCTTTTCTTTCCATGTACCCCTTGCTCTCCCACACGCACAGCCTTCAGACTTGCCAAAAAAACATTTAAAACTACACGACGACTTCACCGGCCTGACACATTGTTTTCCCGGGGCTCTCCATCTCCCTGTTACCTCAAGAGCCCTTTGTGGCCAGGGACTGGTTTGTGCTCCCGATTCCTGCAATGTCTGATGTAGAATGTGGTACCCTGGCTACTGTCCTCAAAGGGAGCGCTGGTGTCTACAGACTCTGAAGCAACCAAGCTTGCAGGGGCGGGGGGGGGGGGGGGGNAAGTGATGATTAGGGGGGGGGACTGTGCGTCAGCATCCGGGAGATCTGGTCTGCCTTGTGTACCTAGGAACCCTCTACAGTGAGGAACAAATGGCCTCCCAAGCAGCTGTTGCATTTTAAGGTGCTCCCATTGTTACAACTTTCCTCTGTGGGAGGGCCTCTAAGTCCAGAGAGGCTGAATAAGGTGTTTGTGATCATCGCCATGTGTAATGGCACCAAAAGCCAAGTGACCTGACTCCAAGTGACATGTGAGCTCTTTATTGCCTTTTTGGGATGGTGTGTTACAACTGCCTGGCAGGGGAGAATAACACTCATGATTATTTGTTCATAATACTAATAATAGCTCTTGCTTAATAGACATAGAAGTAAATGTTTTCATCATTTTTGGCAAGTGCATGTGCATGTGTTTGTTAGAGATTTTTCATTCCATTTAAAACTTAATAGATACATTCACTGAATGTGAATGGATACATTCTTCAGATTTCACCGATATGATATAAAATATTCTTTTACTCAAAATCAACTACATTATAATAAACACTCTTAAAATTGTAAATATGCTTCAGCTCTCTAATTACCAGGAAAAAAGAGAATTGCTAGAAATAATATAGGCAAAGCTGGGTGTATTCATTGTTACAGAATCTGCATATTTTAGTTATTCATCAGTCTTCTTTTGCACATTTTCTATCACCATACACAATAAGACAAACAGAACTTGAATAACAGAACTCATCCACAAACCTGATGATGTTGCTCTTTCTTCAACAGTAATACAGTGAATAGATGTGCGTCCTCTTATTAATCCACTTAAAGTATGAACTAGCACATAAGCAGCACAAACATGGGCCAGTTTCCCGAGATAAGTTTTAGAAATCTCCCTGTGACTAATGGTTTAATATCCACTTACACACAGACACACAAACACTGTAACAGTGTTTCTCCAGGTCTCATCGCTCCATTCTCCCTAACTAGAATGTCAATGAAGTTGTAACAAAAAAAAGAAATGGCAATAGAACCAAAGGCTCGGTCTAAAATTTGACAACATATTGATGTCTAACACGTTAACAAAGTTCAGCTCTGCAGCTTATTGACACGCGTGGTTTCTCCAGTTGGCCGAAAAGTGATCAATTTCCTGAGTAAATATAAATTCTGAGATTATATGATCACAGCTAAGGAAAAACACAATAATTTCTTCAAGGTGTTACTACATGAAAATTCAGTAACAACTGAGGGTATGGTTCCTATTTGTTGTCTATACAAAGAAGAGGAAAAGAGGGGATGAAGAAGCAAGGGACAAAAAGAAGAAGGGGAAATGGAAAACAAGTTAATGAGGGAAGAGGAGAGAAGAGAGAGGTGGAATGACTAACAAGGGCGGGGGGCGGGGGGAGTGGGAGGAGAGCCACAGGAACGGGCTAAGAGATTTCAATTAGCAAAAGACCCACTTTATCTGCTAAAGGGTCAGCAGGAAACTATTGATTCTTAGGCCATTGAAAGGACTGAACTGCATAAGAAGAGGCTAGTCCAATACCAAAGAACAGAGAAACAGCCATCTAAAGGGGAAGTCCAAAAACAGGGCCCTTAGGGGACAAGCGAAAGCAGTCAAGTGCAAGTTGAATTCACTGATTCAGTGAGCACACTTTCCCTGCACACAAACATAAACAGGTTAGGAAAATTTGAAGTAGCCAAAGGTAATGGAGTTCCTACAAGGCAGGGGCACCATCCGTGCCACTGAAGTCCTGTTAACCTCAAGGCGCTCAGAGGCCCGCAGGGCAGGGAGTGGGGGCTTGGAGGGCAATGATGAGGCAGCTGGCCACTCCCCTTCAACTGTGCGGCCTGATTTCTCCTTTCTGAGTGGGTTGGTTGGAAGTGCTGACCTCTAAGTTCCCTTGAAGCCCAGAACTACGTAACTAAGGCAAGCCAAAGTAGAAATTTATCTGCAACTTGAAAAGTGAATACATTAATTAGCACATAGTAAAAACATTGACTTTGGCATTTTTCATACAACTATCAAAATTAAGTCAAAATAGACCATTTTACAGTGCTGAGCACTGATTGTTACCTTCCAAAGGAGCAGCTGTTTCCTCTCAAACATCCTCGCTCTCCCCACCTACCTTGCCCCAACACGTACTTATTCTGCAATGAAAAATGAGCATTTCCAACTGGGCATTTGGATGAGCCGAATCGTGTGCCCCGCTTTGTTCATGCTGAAATTCTACCCTCAGCACTTCACAATGTGACCTTATTTTGAATTAAGGTTGTTGCAGATCTAATGAGTTAAGACGAGGTCAGTAGGGTAGGCCCTAACCAGTATGACTTTTACAAGAAAGGGACACTGGGACACAGAG
The DNA here is from genome assembly GCF_014824575.4 of Sturnira hondurensis. Classification (NCBI taxonomy): domain Eukaryota; kingdom Metazoa; phylum Chordata; class Mammalia; order Chiroptera; family Phyllostomidae; genus Sturnira; species Sturnira hondurensis. The sequence goes on from NW_028073411.1 coordinate 8,224,913, forward strand.
ACACACACAGAGGGAAGATAAAGGAGGAGATTCAGGGAGAAGATGGCCAGCTCCCGGCTCAGGAGACAGGTCGGCAGCAGATCTTTTTTTCCCCAATCCTCAGAGGGACTGATCCTGCAGACAACTGGATTTTGGACTTCAAGCCTCCAGAACTGCAAGGCAGTAAATGTCTGTTGTTTAAACCACGCCAGCAAACTAGTGGAAGCACTTCTCCGCACCTGCAGCCTGTCCCCTAAGCACTGTACCTTCGCTATGTAGGTGTTATTTTAAAACCCACTTTTATGGGCCTGGGGAAGCTGAGACACAGAAAATCGATGCTAAGAACTCGCATTTCCTAAGTGGCAGAGCCGAGATTTAAACCGAGACGGTTCAGAGTGTGTGAGTTTAACTGCTAGACACAGTGCCTCTCCTAGATAAGAGCACTTCCTAGGAGAGGGGACTTCACCTGGTTTTGCTAATATTTCTATCTTCCATTCTTTGCTTGCTGTTCATCTTGCCCACATCCTCTTGTGCCATGGGTTCCATTTACCCCCGGCTTCTGTTAGAGCCTTTTCTGAAATGGGCCGTGCCTCTTCCGTGTGTCCCTCCAGGGCAGCACTGTACTTGCATGGCACCGCAGTTACATTTCCACTGGCTGTTTCTCCCAGCAGTTTCTGAGCTCCTGGAAGAACTGGCATGGGGTCGCCTAGGTCAATTTTACACATGTGGCTCCTGGGAGCAAGACTAGCACAGGAAAAGAATTCAAAATATATTTGTCACATGAGTAAATTAATTCTGGAGGACATTCTGGAGGAATTCACTGTACTAGATACATACATTATTCATTGTATTAACTACATATACGCACCAGCTACGCTAAAGAACAGACAAAATTTAGAAGGGCTGACATCGAGACTTCAATACTGGGTATCATTAAACATATATGAAAGGAAAACACAGTGTCTTTCAAACCGTTCTTCAAAGAAAGTGGAATAGACTAGTTATGAGGCATTGCATATATTCATTTGTTAGGCATTTTAAGCATTGGTGTTTATGTTCTCTATAATTGGAACATGAAACACAGAGCAGCCGATCCAACAGGAGCCATCAGAAGAGTTAAACTCAGTGGCAAAGAGTGGTTTTCCTGAGTGTGATGACGGAGGCCGAATAGTGGATGTTTTTCTTCCAGCAAGGAACCGTTGGTTCTCTCTTTCAGAAAGCTGCCCAATTCATTTTGATTATAAAATTCTCTAGCAACTTCAAAATGCCACGGGGAGAGAGGTCAAAGGCATGTGTTAGCTGAAACGAGTGACTCGAGCTTAGGAATGCTGCTTCACATATAAATATAGTGACAGTTGGCATCTGACACCTACTATTGACAGGAAACTGAGGAAGCAATGGGAAGATGATATTCTGTACGCAAACGCACAATGACAATACATCCATGTCTGATGGTTCCTTTAAAGGCAAAGTCTCCTCTCCATTAGGTCTACAAAATAAGGTGTTTGTCCCACTGTAGACACATTTAAAACAAAAGAGTGTTTCATAATAAAGGAGATACCATCTAAGAGATCTTTTAAAACAGTAGTGATAAATACCCCCCAACGTCTCTATGCCCACCTTCAACTGCTGCTGTTATGATGCTCGAAGATGTGAGTGTGCTCCATCTTGTCCGTGGTCTCTGGTGTTTGTAGAAGTAAAGTGTAAAATTAAGATAAAGCGAGTAAATACACCAACAAGGGTCATCTCACCCCAAAGAAGCAAAATATACATTCTTTTCAAATGCACATTGATCATAAACATTTACAAAGTAAGGATTTTTTTCCCAGTGTAAAGTAAAAATTTAGCAGAATCCATGCTATAGAATAGAGTAAAATATAAAAGGTACCAAAGACATTTGCATTTGTAAATAACATAAAGTGAACTTTGGAAGTAAAAGAATTAACAAATAAATATAAAGATATTTTTCATACTTTAATGATAATATAAAATCATGACTTCTTTAAAAGTCAAAAGAATGGTTATATTAAACTGCATTTCACCTTTGTGTTCTTTTTCTACTTCAATCTTTATAAAATGTAATGAGGCCCAAAAAGAATGTCCAATAATCGTGGCCATATATAAAGTCACTAACTCTGAAAGCAGATAAATCTGAATTTGAGGACAAAATCAGCCCTTTAGGCACCATTTCACATCAAGAAAATCCCTCTCAAGCCCTGGCTGGTGTAGCTCAGTGGATTTAGCACGGGCCTGAGAACCACAAGATCTCGGTTTGATTCCCAGTCAGGGCACATGCCTGGGTTGCAGGCCAGTTCCCAGCAGGGGACATATGAGAGGCAACTATACATTGACATTTCTCTCCCTCTCTCCTTCCCTTCCCCTCTAAAGATAAATAAATAAAAATTTAAAAAAAGAAAATTCCTCTCAAATTATTTTTTCCTCATCTGTAGAACAATATCAAAAATCACACCATCCCCAGGGCTGTTTTGTTTGTTTGTTTGTTTTTAAGATTTTTATTTATTTATCTTTAGAGGGGAAGGGAAGGAGAGAGGGAGAGAAATATCAATGTATGGTTGCCTCTCATTATGTCCCCCACTGGGAACTGGCCTGCAACCCAGGCATGTGCCTTGACTGGGAATCGAACCGCGATCACCTGGTTTGCAGGCCCGCACTCAATCCACTGAGCCACACCAGCCAGGGCCCAGGACTGATTTGAGGACTGAATGACATCAGGCTTCCGAAGTCCCTGGCACAGTGTGTGATACACACAAAGGATGGCAGAAAGCATGACTCTAAGAGTGGCTGAGGAATGACAGCCGGGGCCCTCTCATCACTCGAAGGAACGAGTGATGAGAACATTGGTGATGAACTGGGATTTGCTGAAAATGTACTGCCCAGAATAGTCACTAATGAAACCTGAAAAGTGGTTAGGCATGTTCATGGAGTTCTTCCTTATATTTAAAATTAGTAAGTGTGCCATCATTGGGCAAAATAAGAAATCCTTAAGAACACAGTGTTTTTGGCTGAATCCATATATATGTATATATAATGCATATAGAAAAAGGTCACCAAACATTCACTGCTCACTCAGTGGATAAAAAGTAATTTGCCACGCATATCCTTCTGGTCAGGTTCAATTAAGGGGTCTGCTGTCTCCAGTGAAAGGCAAGGACATACACAATTCTGCTCGGTGTGAGAGAGCTGATTGCAGTGTGCATGGAAGTGTAGCCTCAGAGATCCTGTAGGGGGTGGGGGGCAGCTAATGGAATTCCCCTGGAGGCTGATGAAGAAAGAGAAGAGGTGCCCCGATGACACTTACATGTGGATTTTAAAACATTCCTTCCCCAGTACAGTTACAGAAACCTATGTTGGGAAAAATACTCTGCTGTTTTGTCTTTAAAAATATACAAATGTGTGTGAATGTGAATGAACCTGAATGTGTATGGGAGCATCTCTGAGTTTGGGATTTGGGGGTCCAAATCCCAAAGCGATGCTTATAGTCACCGTCACACAGCTACTCACCAAGGCCGTGAGTCCAGGAAATGAAGGCTGATTCAAGGTGAAAGATAATCAATTGGCTTTTACACCTTCCAGGTTGGAGATGCCCATGGCATGTCTAAATGAAAATGTCTGAGCAAGTTCAAGATTCCAATCTTGGAGCCACCGTCACACTAGAAGCTAGAGATGAAATTCTCAACTAAGCGGCTGGTGGTGCTGGGTCCAGGTGTGCACCCCACCAGGAGGGTGAGGATGGCTAGCTCAGAGATGCACCCTGAAGAGGAAATCAACTGAAGTAGTTAATTTTCAGGACAGCAGTTTTGAGTCTACTCAGCTTGTTTGCAGAAAGATAAAGGTGTTGTCTTGAAAGTGCTCTTTCACACATCAAGAATGAAACATGGCTAATGTACGTCATTGTGGCGAGTATATGTTTTGTGATACAGTCCCTCCTATAATCCAGCCTTAGGTCCCCTCCTAGGTCAACTGATTTGAGCCTTAAGAACTGAAGACACCGAGCTGCCTGTGTGACCCCCAGTTCTACAGGTGACACCAGCATAGAGAGATAGCAGGAAGACAACAGAGGTGACTATGCTGTTCACTCAGCTTGTGTTGATGCAGATTCACTCCAATCCACACTAACCTAGTAACAATACTAATCAGATAGAAACAATAAGCAATAACATCGCATGAGAAAATTGGGGGATAACAAGCCTGAGTCCCAGAGTCTCAGTCTGAAGGTCTGGGAGACAGCATGGTGGGCAAGGGAGTCGTCAGTGTCTTGCAAAGGAGAATCTCTGGATCCAGGTGGCAGCAGGGCAGACCACGTCCTCAGCCCAGCAGGGCAGAGCCTCCAGCCACATGTCTGTCAGGTCAGGGGGCGTGGAGCAGCATCTTGGTGTGTGGAGTTCAGCTGTCTCAGCCGTGGTCTGAACCTCCCACTTACACCCTTGAGGGTCGTGTACTCCACCCTTCTGGGTCTCTAGATAAATGTCTTGAGTCCCCTGATAAGTCAACAGGAATTCCTGGTGGGCTCATCCTGGGATACTCTACCTCTATAGCAGTATATTTCAGGTCATGTGTGCAGATATCATGAACACTCCACCCAGCCAGGCATGACTTTGGTAGTTTTCTTTTTGAACCAAAGCGTCATGGCTGGCTGACAACCACATTGGTTGATGTGAGTGACTCCAGTTTGTTTTATGTACCTTATACTCTCTTGACTGGGCCAACACCAGGCTGTTGGTCCTGCTCTCCACAGTTGTCATGTCTGAGACCCAGGTATGATGAAAGGCAGTGGTGTTCCAGACTTTGGGGGCGCCACAATCTCCCAGAGGACTTGGCCGTACACAGCTCAGGAGGCCCTCCTCCAGATGTTTGATTCCATGGTCTACAGCGGGCCCCAGAATTTTCATTTCTGGTAAGTTCTCACATGCCATGGCATTGCAGCACAGGAAACACAATGCGAATTACTCATGTAAGAAAAGTTCTCCCAGATACAAAGTAGAAAGCTTTTCCCGGAAAGAACAGGCTCACTAGGTTTGGAATGATACATGCATCTCTAAGAAAACAGCAAAAACCTTCAGCCAGGTAGGTGGAAACTTAAAATACAGCCACACATGATACTCCCAGACATGATGAGCAATAAGGACAGGCTGATGTTAACCTGGTGCTTTGCTTCCTTTTTACAAAAGGAATGAAGCAGAAGAACAGAGAAGTTTCTAGACAGATGCTGTGGAGCAGACCTGTTATTCCTGAGTTCCCTGGAAAAAAATGGAACACATGAAGAAGAAGGGCAGGCAAAGAGTGGTCAACCCAAAGGCTCTAGCGATCAGGACTCTGCAAACTTTGTCTGTAACGTGCCAGTCGATAAATATTTAGGTTTTGCGGGCCATGCAGTCTATCACAACTGCTCACCTCTGTTGTCGTAGCGTTAGAACTGATGGCTGTGGCCGGACTTGGCCCATCGCGGCTGGATTTTGTTTCCACGCCACACTTGCCAACTCCTACTCTAAACCACAGGGATCTCAGAAACCAGAAGCCAAACCTCCATCTCTCACAGCCTGTAAAAAGAATTGCTGTCTCCAAATGGCCAGGCCTTGGTGGACAGGGACACAAGGTGTTTGGGGACAATACAAGGTATGGTTGCCAGACAATACCAGATGATCCCAGAGGAAATCAATGAGACAAAGACAGCACACAGACCAGATGCACCCCCTTCTCTTTTTAGGGGACAAGGGAATTTAACCCTGCTCCCAACGTCACCTTTGGAAGGAAAGAAAAAAGAGGGTGGAGTCATTGAGAGAAGACACCTTCCTGACATGAAGTAGGAACTGAAAATGAACTAATTTGAGAGAGACCAAAATAAATCCAGAGTGGCTGAAATAATTTATTCAGTGGAGTAATTTTCTTTCTCTATCACTGTGGGCAGGGTCCAATCTCTGGGAAATAAAATAGAATCTTATTTTTGTACGTCTGAGTGTGATGTATAAATACCCACCCCATTATGAGATAAAAAGAAAACATTTCTATCACCCTACGAGTTCACAGGGGCCCTCCAAAAACTGGAGTCAGGAAATAAAGCACTTCCTTAGAGCACATGGTGTCTAAAGAAGGGGCTTCCTGAATTCCTCATATTCACTGCTCTCTGTAATTTTATCATGAGCCTTCTTTACTTCGTAAAACCCCCACCACTAGACCAACAGACTCAGTGATAGGAATTCCTTAAAAGCAGTGTGCCAGATCCCAGCGACGGCCCTGTGCACAGAGTAGGTGCTCAGATGTGACACTGAATTCATCAGCCCTGGTTTTCACTGGACTAAAACTAATGCCATTGCCATGAGTCCTCCTCATTAACTCTGATGGCACCTACTTTGAGCACTGCAGTGTAGAGAGATCATTGTAATTGACCTGAAATGCATAGAACAATGTTCAGTTACCTTCTTAACAAAAGGTCCAAAGCCTTTTTCCTGAGGGATATTGAGAACCTTAATCTGAGTCAGGCTGGTAGATGACTAGTCTTAGAAATTCCTTTGCATCTTCTCACCCAGCCCACTCGCTGCCCACTTCTCCTTTTCTATGCCATTGCACTATTTAAAAAATTTGAAAACTAACGATACAGAGCTGGATTACAAAGTGATTTCAGTTTAGCTAAGGAGCCGCATGAAAAGTTCTTCAGCCTCGCAGAGCCTGTTTGGGGAATGATGCAAAGCATGGCAACAGAATCTGTCCAGTAAGCCTTCTGCTCTACACAGCCCTCGGGTTTTCAAGAAGGGCAGGAAGAGAGAAAGTGTGAAAGAGGATAGCGCCATCTGTCTTCCTTCACAAACCATCAACCCTCAATGGGAAACTGAGAGGACCGCTGCCACTAGGCAGGCCCACTGAGAGAACCTCCAAGCCTTATTACCCCAGGAAGAATGAGCTGAATGGATCCAGCCAGAGGAGCTTCACCCGAGAGAATCCACCTGCTTTCTGTCGAGATAATGACTTTGCGCAGTGGTGACAAAGAGGCAACCATGCTTAAGGTCCAGCCTGTCCTCATCCCAAATACCGATGGCGAAGATAAGGAGGCAATGACAATGAACATACCAGAAGTTGTTAATGAACGGAGCCGTTCAAAGCAAAAGGAAAAACTTCAGGAGAAATAAACGCTACAATCGTTTACCTCCGAATGTTTCTGAATCGGCCAAGAGGACAACAGAAAAACGAGAGGTACAGATATGAACTTATTTTATTTGGAGTTATATGCTTATGTTCAGAGTGTTTGCCAAGAGATCTAAAAATGGATCCAGTACTTCTTTCATTGGTTTAAAATAAATACCGGAATTCATTTTTGTCAGCTTCTTATTTCCATACACTAAAGTCGAACACAACACTATACAGTTTTCTAAGAAGCTTTGAGACAAACAGCTCCCTGAATATACCTTGCTTGGAAATACACACTGCCTGCCATTTTCTCTGTCAGATTAACATTTTTATTAAGTATAGAGGAAAACATCTCAATTAGGGTCACTAAACACACACACACGCACCCCTTCCAATGTGTGCCTTGGAGTAGTGTAGGCAGTTGATAAATAGAAAGAGCAACATAGTTAAGGTGACATTTTTGGATGTGATTTTGGGCCACATTTGTTATTCTATTGTCCTCCCCAGTGGTTTGTGAAAGAGTGGGATGTGGCCAGCCAAGGCTAGCCATCGTCCTTCCAGCAATATTTGATCAAATGCATTGGAAGCAAGGGCGGGTGGGGGGCTTCATAATTCTTCCACAGTGACAAAGCAGGGAAGTTAGGAGCTGTACTTGTCTACCTTTTACACAGGGTTAAGGACCTATTTTACAAAGGAGCAGAACAGAGGAAAAGAGAATAAAGAAGGGGAGAAAGGGAAGAGGGAGAAGATGAATAGGGGAGGAGAGAGGGAGACGGAGCAGGATGGATGAGACTGAGAATGAGAGCAGACATAAGGGCTAAAAATGGATACATCATTTCAGCCCGTGGTTCCAGACGCACCCACAGCCAGCCAACCCCTCGGCTCCTGTGTTAAATGAGCCAATGACTTATGGAATAAATTAGCTAAAATTATTTTTGACACTTGCAACTGAAAGAGTCCTAATGCATATAGTCTTCGATCTCCAGATTAAGACACAGTTGCCCATAACCCACTGGAGTTATTTTGCCTTTTATTATGAAGGTTAAAAAGGAATAGTCCATAGGGAAATAGAAAGGGCAGCTGTGCAGTCAGAACTGGAGACAACGGAAAGCTTCTACACAACATGGGGATGAAAGTCCCAGGAGAGATGACAGAAAGAGCACTCCAAGTGGTGGGATGAAGTCAGTGAAAGGCAGTGTGTCAGGCGCTGCCTTTTCAGGGACAGTCCTCACTCGCATTTCCTTCTCCTTAGCCATTTTCAAGTAGCGGGTGCCATGAAAGAGCTCTGCGTAATGAAATGTGAGCAAAAGACCGTTGGGTCGGCCTTCTGAGGGGGCTTCTACTTCACTGAAAACACACACACACAAGATGCAAAAGCTGGCATAGCCCTTTATGTTGCTCTTTTCCACTTTACCTTTTTCCTTGCCTGGAATATGGATGAAAAGTTGGGAATGCAACAGCCACATTGTGAACATGAGGTGATAATCATAAGGCCAAAAGCCAGCATACTAAATATGGTGCAGCAGACAGGTAGAAAGAGCCTAGGGCCCTGAAGTCATTGGTGAGGAGTTAGACTAACTGTGAACTGCCTACCTACTTCTACACTTTTCATATATATATATATGAAAACTTATATATATATGTTTGTTTAAGATTCAGCAAATTGTTCTGTTACATAAATCATTTCTAACTGATACAGGGATGTAAGACATTACAGAGTGTATACGAAAAAAGTAGAGCTAATATCCAGCAGCTAAACACTCATTAGGTGTACAAACGCCCATTATGAGTAGTTGGTATCTATGCTGACCCTGTTGTTAAATAACTTGAGAATCACCACTCAGAATAACAAAAGATTTAGTCAAATAAAAGGCATGAAGCCCTGAGAATTAAAGCTGGAAAGAGACTGGGAATAAATTGTGGTGGACCCGAAATACCACCCAAAGATGTGTAACTCCACTTAGTAGAGAACATATAAAATTTCTCCCTCTGTGTAGGTGAAACACGCCATACTGATAAGTTAATTTTGTGCAATAGTGAGAACAGCTCTCAGAAATTCTCTTACATGAACACGTAAGCCAGGAGGAATTTCACCATGTACTGCATTTAACAGCTTGATTTTCTGACCTCCTGGTGCCTCAATTCATCCTTGAAAGTTTATTTTAAAAATTAACGTAAGAGTATTGGAGTTATAAAATTCATAGACTGGAATTAGTTATTATATCATTGAAAACACCTGGCTTCCCACAGCAGCTATTTACTGGCACTGGCTAATTTACATATGTTGTGTGAGAGAAAATGAAGTTCGAGCTTTTTCTCAAAATCACCTTCAGAACAGAAAAATGTCTTATATAAAACAATTTTAAATATAATTATACAAAATGGTAGTTAATATAGCAAGCATAAAAATGTTGCAACTAGGGAAAAATGGAAACCAGAAACCAAACTATTATAAGATGGTTACAACTGGGTTTTTAGGTTCTACGACTTAATTTGACTTAAGAATTTTTAGATTTTGTTATTTTTAATTGCCTGCTAAAATGATACACTGGGCAGTTAAGTATTTTTCCCCACCTTTGCAGTGGAGAGCTACTAAGCAAATAGTCCAGCTATCTTAAAATGCAGACCCTTTATTTTTCAATTATTTGAGCCATAATTAAAAATAAATGCTTACCCATAGTTGCCTAAGTGCAGTCTGACAGGATGCAGGAAGTTGGCTCACTCCACTCACAAACAGTCCACAGGGCACAAAGCCCACCTCCCTGTATTTCTCAGAGTGTAAAGTCTGCTTTTCAGAGTCAATCATTTGCATACAGGCTGACAGGCATAATACCCCGATGGACGACAGCAAATACCAACTTTCCCTTCCTTGTTTCTTTCGAGTTGAAAAATCAATTGAAGATGGCCTTTCTGATCTGATTGTTTTGTTTTTTACACATACATAGGAAAATAACTTTCCCTATTGCTAACTTAAAATAGAACTTTAGAGACACCACTTCAAAAGACATTTGCAATTCTTCAAGCAAAAACAGCTTTTCTTCCACCTTCCACAATTCACAGCAATCTCTTTCAAGATGGGACAATTTCCAGTTCTTTATTCTATCATGATCTTTTATAATTTGTTGTAGGAAAGTAGATGCTGCCTAGTTTGTCCATTGCATATTATGTTTAAATATCCTCTTTCTGGATCCTTATAGATCTGAACTAATAGCCTTATTCATAAACTTGAGTCGTAAAGTTTTTAAGTCTGTGCAGCAAGTTTGTCTGTTCCTCCCTCCCTCCCTTCCTTTCTCCCTTTGATGGGGGTAGTTTTTCAGGAAGATCTTTCATTTTATTGACTGCAGTTCATTTTAGTATTTTTATTGTATCATGAACTTTCCTCCACTTTCCAGAAGTGGAGGAAATTCTTTCCAGAATTCTTTCCAGAATTCCGATTAGGAGTACATAGCTGTGTTATAAGAATTGACCCGAACTGAAAGCCCAGTGGAAAACAGGTGGTCCTACCTGGACATATTACCACAGGGCAGAAGTGAAACTACAGGACAGAAACCGCAGTAGGCAAATGGAGATGCAAATTGTCTCTGAGTTATTATTCTTATCTGCAAACGACAATTATGGTAAGGAAGACACACTACTATCATTTAAATTATCACTGAAGATTAATAAAGTGTGCCTTTCTTTTGTGTTGTTTTCACAGTAGCAAGGCACTTAATTGCATTTTTATTTTTGTCACCTAAAGATCATACATATGTTTCAAATTAAGCAAATTACATAAATGTTAAATATTTGCGTGCTCTTATTTCAATGTCATGACCATTTAGTCTATATTTATTTTATCATGAGGTTCACTGTAAAGTACCAATTTAGCAACATAGTTTTAATCAGAGATCTGAAGCACAATTTAGTTCTGGGTTTATTTTTGTTGTATTGCTTTTATTATCATGGTTTAATAAAACATAAGTGCTGTTATTGTTTCAGTATTTGAAGGTGTACATTAACCTACAGACAGGGTCCCAATGTGATTTATAAACATTAAAATCCCTCTTTGAAATATTTGTATTCCTCCTGAAAAGTAAATTTTAAAGAAAACACTTTAATTTTAAGAAAAGTAAACTATAATATTTAAGTTCTATAACAGAAGTGTGGTCACAATAAATTTATAAAAAATAAATAGGAAATCTAAACCTTCAGGATTAAATTTAAAAAACAAATTCACGTATATGTATTTTACATACAGTTTAAATACTTAAAACCTCTATTTTTAAAGAAAATATACCCATGGCTGACATATGAAGAAAGGCAAAGTTTACCAAAAAAAATACAAAAAACTAAAACATAGCATTCTCAGAACATAAAAATTAATTTAACTGAAATATACATAGCCCACATCACAGTTTTGACAATTTGAAATTTGGCTTAGAAAATTAAACCATGAAAAACAAGCTTTCCCATTTTGAAAATTCTCAGATTCCAGTAAAAGGACTCAGAGTCCTCCAGTTTACAAGTACTCATCCACTTACATTCTTTCTAGGTATCACTCAGTGTTTTTGACGGTATCTCCCTGCCCTCATCCACCCTCCACTCCCCAGCTCCAAAAGATTTAAGGGAGGTGAACAGAACTGGCTCTAATGAGGTGGTTTAAAATTTCGAGAGGCAGCAGTGTGTCCTGCGTCCTGGCCCACTAACCTTGCAGAGGGCAGTTTCAGGATCTCTCACTACCTCAGGAAAGATGTCGCCCCGTGTGGGGGAGAAGGCAGGAAGGGAGGGAGAGGGAAAGCATATGCTGATTAGGCTGTCCCTTGGAAAGTACTTTTTCATCAGGTGAAACCAACCATTTACTCAATATTTTTTTCGTAATGTAGTGTAGCTGAATTGAACAAGAAAAGACCAGAAAAAAAGGCGGGGGTGGGGTGGGGTGGTGGTGGTGGTGGTAATATCACACAAGGTGTATTCTTAGTCAAGACTGAAAATCACTTTAAAGCTTCGGAATATGTTTATTTAACAATGTTTAGAGATCTCCAACATATCTTACTCAAAACTATGTTTCTGTTGTAGAACCTTTAAAAGTATTATCTATTGTAAAATTTCAGTATTGCATTTTAATGCGATGTACACATAACCAGGAAAGACTGATGCTGTTAATGCACTGGTACGTAGTCACTAACATTTCTACAAATCTGGATTTTATAATCCTGCTGACATTAATGGAGTGGTTTCCACATGCTTTAGAGAGACCCTGAAATCTAAAATGTTAATGTCTTCTTCTCTAATTTGAGCTTTATTTTTAAAATACTAAACACTTTACATGTTTCAGGGTAGAAAACACAGTTAACTGGATTTTTTTTACTTTTCAGAAACAGTTGTGACGGGGTTTCCCATTTGAACAATGATGTCACCACCTCATGCTGATTCAGGCTGATCAGCTGGGAGCTGGGAGCTCCTGCTCAGATCATGACACTTCAGCCCATTAGGCCCAATGTCCACAAAGACTTTACCCTTCCGGGCTTGAAATGCATGAAAAATTAAAAGTGGAGATAATTCTTTGTGCTGCACAGGAAAGTGCACTGGCCATTCCCACAGCCCAGGTCTATGTAATGGCACGGAACTGGACACAAGAAGGATCTCTCCCAATGAAGAGAGAGCATCTTTTATTCTAATAATAAGGATAGCATCATATAAGTAATAGTTCCCCCAAATACTTAATATAGACTTTTTAAAATTGCTGTTTAAGTACGGTTTTCTGTTTTTCACTCCCATCCCAGCCCACCCCACCAGCCCTCCCCACCCCCCTCCAACTTCCAACCCCCCACCCCCTGTTGTTGTCCACGTGTCCTTTATACTTGTTCCTGTAAACCCTTCCCCCTTTCCCCTGAAATTCCCTCCCCTCTCCCCTCTGGTCACCAGCATCATGTTCTCCATAGATTTAGTTTTATTAAAGCATAATTATGTTTACATTCAGTCTCTGTGGTTTTTGAAATTAAAAAAACATCTCTTTAGATCTTTCTTTTTAAGGAATGCAATGGCTGACACCCACAGTGCTTGGTATATATTGAGAGTCCAGTGCATATCTGTGGATTAGTTAGTTGATTTTTGGTAGGTTGGTTGGTTGCATGGTTGGTTGCATGGATGGGTATATAGATTCATGAATGGAAAAATTAATGAATGGATGAATGGATAGATGAACAATGAATGGATAATAGATGAAAGAACGAAAGGGAGGGAGGAAGGAAGAAAGGGCTTTACTAATGAAACCTAATATATAAAACAGATACACCCCAGAGTGAATCTGGATAAAGAGAATATGATATTCTCCAAGAAATTTATAGGGATACTTGAGGCATAGTTTGAAAATCACTTAACTAAGAAGCTTTTATATTAATAAATCTACTAAAGGTAAAATAAATAATAATCTGAAAAATTAAGAGTAGCCTCTTAAGGTAACTGAAATGTCAAATATTGAATATGTTGATTATCATTTGTTAATCAGCTCTGACCAACAATTATTGAGATCTTTGGTTGATACAAAATGAGAATGAATTCATTTTTACATAATAAGTGATAGCTGTTGAATGTTGGCCAAGTTCCTTAAACATTTTATTCCTCAGTTTCTCTGTTTATAAAATAGGGATGTAAAAATTACAGGTGATGGCACTGGCTGGTGTAGCTCAGTGGATTGAGTGCAGGCCTGAGAACCAGACGATCACGGTTCGGTTCCCAGTCAGGGCACATGCCTGGGTTGCGGGTCAGTTCCCAGCAGAGGACGCATGAGAGGCAACTGCACATTGATATTTCTCTCCCTCTCTTCTTCCCTTCCCCTCTAAAAATAAATCAATAAAATCTAAAAAAAATCACAGGTGACGTAAAAATTAGAGTTCCTACATGCAATTGTGTTAGAACAGTAACCAGCAACTAGTAAGCAGTCATTTAAAAAAAAACAAGACAGCATCTCTTGCCACAGTGATGGCTTCTAAGTGCATGGTATGCATCATACACCGTTCTTAGTAAATGATACTAACAACTCTGCCATCCATTCTACAAATCCTGGCATTAACTGATCACATAAACTTTTATTTACACAATTTTTATAACAATTTTGTCGAATTTCTACTTCTCTGAGGCACTAAGTTTCAATGCACTGAACAAAGAAAATTCATTTTCTAAGTACATTATAATTTACAAAGTCTTTTCACACTGAGAGCTTCACTCTGGGTAGAAAAAAAACTATTTTACAAAGTAAAAATACAATCATTATCCTTATTTTATGACAGAGGTCCCTGGGGTCCTGAGTGTTTGAACAACCTACCCAAGGTCACTGAACTTCAGAATTTAGGGACTTACTTTCATTGAAGGTGTATTAACAACTTCTGTTATGCCATTCAAGTATTCCTTTTTTCTCTCTTCCTTCCTTTCCTTCTTGCCCTTCTTTCTGCTTTGTCCTTTTTTAAATAAATAGCTTGTCAAAAGGAAAGCTTCACATCTGTAATTTAGGTTCCTGAGACTCCCTTCATAGTGAAGCCTTCCTGCATCTGTCTGGGATGAAACGGGGTGGCGAAACCATTTGGAAATTCCGAGGGGAAGACTAAGCCCAAATGTGAACTGCCTTCCCTCCCCCCCTGCCAGACGCATCTGAAACACTCACTGACAGACAATGCACCCTCTCTTCAGCTCTTTACAGAGGAGGAATAAAACTAAAAGACAGTTATTTAATATTAGTTGATTTTTTAAAGCAGGAGGACTGAAAGGAAAAGAGTATACAGTTTTGAATCTCTGTGTATCCTTCAGTGAAAGTTGATGAAAGTGAGGATAGGGGAGGGCAGAGGGCTGTCTGTCTGTCAGAAGACCTGAGGCAGAAGGAAAGATGCAACCCCCTCCTTCCTCATTTTCACACCTAATACCACACCTCTTCCCACCACAGCGCTGCTCATTGAACGCTCTTTCCTCTCACCCATTACCTCGTCTCCACAGCCTCTCTAAGGCCCAGTTCCATGCTTGAGAAGAGCCATCTCCTTCCACGTGTTCATTGCTAAGCCAATCCACCATGAGGAACCTACTTCTCGCTTCAAATCTTCACATTCTATTAAAGGGGAGGACAGGTAACGGCCAGGAAGGTCACAGCTAACATTGTCCTTACTGCCTTCACAAATGCCTCACTCACCGAAGAAAGAAGATGAGCACTTTTTGCAGTGACCACTGGCTTCCTAAGGTGATGGTGATGGTGATGATGGAGAAACACGTATGACGTTTAATGCTAGTAAGCCCTTGCTCATGTCCTCATTATATAAAAGCCAATGACCTTGGCAATTCATCAAAAAGTTACATGTAGAATTGCCATAGGATTGGATCATTCCACTCCTAAGTATGTATCTCAAAGAATTAAAACAAGAAGCTGAAGATGTTTGTCAAATACAGTAAGTGACACTAATTCAAGACTTCTCAGGACCTCTTCTTTGGTCTCATTCACAGGCTTGTTCCAGCCCTGCACATCCCTTGCCTAGAGACATGCTCCTGAGACTAAGGACACAGTAACCTCACTGATATCACTGACTCTTCCCCCTCTGCCTCCTCCTGTCCTCTTCATTATCACAAATGCAGTCCTTCCAACATACGAATCTGAACATGTTGCCTATAGTTGATAAGTGTTTTCTTGACCTTCTATTTAGCTAACAGGGTGGCATGGAAATCCCTCAGAATGCGACAAAAGGCCCTTCATGATACTCGACCCTTCACCTCACCAGAAACTCCCCTGAATCAGTGAAGCACAAACTTTGTTAAACGGGCGGAGCTTCTCACTGGCCCTCCTGTGCTTCTGCACCAGCCTGAATCCATCTCCTTCTTCCCATACCAGGCGAATACATCCTCCCACACCCTACTCAACTGTCACCCCGCATCACACTGTCCCCGCTCCCCCAGCACATCACACCTCCCCTTCACGTACCCCAGGGAACTGTGAACACTTCCTGTAGTAATGGTTGTCATGGGTAGGCCCACCATCGGGCACAAACCCTATCTTATCTTTCCATCTCTTACTGCGGGCTTGGCACCTAGTGGTCCTCAACGATCAAGAGTATTTTCCTAGTTTCTATGGAAATAGCAGAATACCTACTGATGCTTATTTATGGAGAGCTCAAAACATGTGGTCCCATTTTACAGAAACTGTAATTGTGCTCTTAGTAGTTGCGGTTGTTGCTTTGCACACGGTGAATCTATTCTTTAGCACACGATTGATCTGAACCACCTAAATCCCTGGCAATGAGGATTATCTATCCTTGTGGTGATGGCTTCATAGACCATCAGAGATACCCTCACCGCTGCCCGTATTAATGAGAAACTTGGAGAGGCAGTGGAGAGCTGCAAGCTCTGGAATGAGAAATGACTGGGCACCGTCTAAGTTTAATCAACCTCAGTAAGCACAAGTTCTTCAATTTGTAAAATGGGAACAATGCTACTTAAGGCATAGGGTTGTTTTTAGGACTGAGTGAGGCCAAACACGTAAAGCACCTTGGAGACAGACTGTCTCGCACAGAGTAAGCACTTGAACTCTTTCATTTTTCCTCGATAATTATTTCAAAATCAACACATGATGCTTATTTTGATACTCTACCTGCCTTACCAATTTAAATTCACATGAAAATCAGACTCCCACCCTGATGACATGAAAACACCAGATTGCCATTCGCTCCAGTTGCCTGCAGCCCACAAGTCACTGTTCCGCATAAAAGACACGGTGGATGCATGTGAAACAGGCAGCAGTATGCCTTGGCTTTGCTCCCAAAGGAGCAAAGGGTCTTACCCTATATAGGGTCTTACCCTATATAGTAAGACCAGCCCCATCTCTTGATGGTATTGGAGACTCAACTCAACTCAAAAGAAAAATTCATCAGCAACTGACAGAAAGATCCAAATATCTATCCCAAGGCACACTGAGGCTCAAGAGAATATAGGAAAATATATCCAGTTTTCTTGACCAATGATTTAAATTTTTCATTTCACAAATAGCATAATGAATACATTGAAATCAGTAACCAACCATGGGACATATAGGTGCTTAAAACTAAAAATTAACATTACGCATAAGCTTAAAATGTACTTCTGCAGCAAGAAGAATCCATGTGTCAGAAGTAATTATTTAAATGAAGAAGTTAGGAAATGAAGTATTTTGATAAATTTAAATAAACATGATATAAGTTTCAATATATAATAATCAATTTAATCAATGTGCTCTACCAATAGTTGTCAAAGGGTATGTTGTTGGCAATATTAATATTATACAGTTAAAATTACAGACTGTCAGAGTTTAAAAGTAAATTGCAAGTCTTAGGAGATCAAAAGCTAACTACTTTCAAATTTAGGGGAGTCATAGCTATTGATCCCGTGTCTGTCAAACAATGGGGAGCACATCTTTCCTTTCTTGTCCTATGCAACAAACATGTCATTTCTGACTACTGACAACAAAAGAAAAAGATTAAAGCTACCCAGTGTTACTTCTAAAAAAGAATTTTATTTAAAGCTAGAAATGGTATACAGGCATTATGCAGTGGCATATATTTAATTCACAGGTGTTGGTATAATATTCCTATTTTTGTGCCTCAGAGGTATCTATCTGGAGTAATTGTAGGAAAAAATCATATCAAAATATTTATCATTCTGATTTTGCTGTTAAAGTGATTTAAAAGAGAAAGTGACTTGATAGCAAAGCTGAGTAAGAACAGTAGAATCAATATAACACCAACTTTATATTCCATAAATCCCTCAAGATTGACTCAAAGTTAACCAAAGGGGAAAAAAAGTACATAATGATCACATTCTATTCTTATTTTGGCCTAATAATGGTTCTTATTTTGAAATGTAGTAAGTGCATTAATATTCCAAATCCAGGTATCTGACCTTCACCTTTCTGAATTTAAAGGGGTATGAGAATATGGTGCAACTTTAATGGGAACAGAACCAAATTTCCACACCGAGAGACTGGGGTAAATGATCATTTTAAGTCTTTCCAAATAATATTACACATGAAAAAATGTTGTTTTAACAAAGTGTTGTACCAAGTTCACTTGAGAAGAAAATTCTCAATTTGTCTTACCTTGTAACAACAATTTTATAATTTTTGACACTTCTCATTTTGCTTTAACATGCACGCCCCATAGACCGGGAAGCGATTTTTCTATTTTCTCCATTTACAAGATCATTAGTTTACTAAGGAGACTTTGAAAAGAAACACCAGTGGCTGGATTTCCTGAGTCCTTAAGCCCTGGACTGGGAGGTATGGGAAGTGGCTAGAAAACGGGGCACGGGAGAAGGAGCGTTTCCAGGCAACCTCGCACAGTAGAGCAGCCAGGAGCGAGGGAAACAATGGCAATACTGGCAGGGATCCATGAAAGGGGAGTCTGCGGAAACACACTGTGTGTGTTTCCCCTTGCTTTAAAACACACGGTTTAAATACGAACTAGAGAAAATAATAAAGAGAGAAATACTGGAGAAACCAGTCTAGAGAAAATCAGTTTATTCTCCATGCTCTTTTCATGGTTTTGAAAGCAATGGACACTATTTCTGGAGTAAACCTAGCTGTGTGAATGAACATTCACCTCTCTCTTAGTTGTCAATCCACAGTGTAAACACAGCGTGTTAGGCTCCATTTTGCGATGCGCCAAGACGCGACTAGGCGATCTCATCTTGTTCCACTGGTAATCTCAACTGTAGTTTGCAATGGAAACACAATTACCACTGGTGATAAGGAAATGATATATTCTGGGGCAACTGGCTGGGACTGAGGGGGAGGGCCAGAGTGGAAGAAGGTCACACAGAGCCTTTCTCTGCTCATTTGTAGAGAATCATCTGTCTTGGAAAGCCAAGTACCCAGAGTCCAAGTTTTCACTGTATCTTCTTACGCTAGCTTTTGCTCTAACGTCAATTATTTATGCTTCGTTTAGTGAGCTCAAGGTGCCTGAATGGCACTTCAAAATGAAATGTCCACTAAAAACAGACTGAATAATAAAAAGATCCATATAGCTTTCTAATCATTTAGCTGGCTTCCTATTTAACAATAGTATTTACAGGGCTGCTTGAGCTGCGTATTTTAAACATAAATAGAGTTCTTATAAAACCTCACTATGGTCAGTGTAATGTATACATTGGGTTTATAAATTAAATGATACTGGAAGACTAAGATAATAATAGCAGTAATAATAAACTATCATCTCTTTCATTTTTTAGAAAAAATTGAATTTGATAACAGATATACAAAAGATAATTTCTGATAATCATTCACTCTTGCCTTTTTACAGGTGAAAGTCAGCCTGAAAAAACCACCTAGAGCAGTAGAAACAATGTAAAGGTTAGACTTCATTAAAAAAGCACAGATGATACAATCTTCTTAGAGTTAATATGTATTAGATTATATTTATGTTTTAATTCAAAGGTTTCATATTTTATATGTGCTTTACACATGGCTCACCCGAATTTGCTGTGAAGAGTACATTTACACTATGGAATGCTATGCAGCAGAAAGAAGAAACTCTTACCTTTCACAACAGCATGAATGGAACTAGAGAGCATTATACTAAGTGAAATAAGCCAGGCAGTGAAAGACAAATACCATATGATCTCACCTATAAGTGGAACCTAATGAACAAAACAAACAAGTGCGCAAAATAGAACCAGAGACATGTAAACAAGGAACAGACTGAGAGTGAACAGAGGGGAGGGGGCAGGGTGATAAGGATGGAAAGAAGGGGAAGGGACCAGTCAAGGAACATGTATGAACGAACGACCATGGACATGGACAACAGGGTGGGGACTGAGAGCGGGGGATAGGCTGGGTGAAGGAGAGCAAGGGGTCAAAAATTGGGATAACTGTACTAGGACAAAAAAGAACTACAATATGTTCTTAGGAAAATACTTTTTAAAAAATATATCATCTGTTATGAACACACATCCTGCAACCAAAATCAACAGCAGTATATTTTTTGAACAGAATTCTACAAAAGGAAATGTAAGTAGTAATTAAAGACATCACATTTTTGTCATTAAATTAAATAAAACTGGCTTTCTGTCAAGCTCTAATAAATTTAGAAAACCCTCAAAGGTACTAAATACCCTCATTCAATGGCTTTGCAGTAAAAGAAATCTAGAGGCAGGGTCAATCTACAGGCCAGGGTCAAGGGTTTATCCGTTTAACAGCAGAGTAGGTGTTAAGCAGTATAGCTTAATATTCATTCGGCTGGAAGAAATGCTTTACACATCGAAGCTACATGCAACGTTGGTAATTACATACCTGTTGCTATGGTAATTTTGGAAGCTGCAGTAGATATAATTAAAATTCTAAACCAATAAAATCACATTACCAAAATTTGATAACTTGGATCAATTCAAAAATTTGGAAAAACTCTTTCCAATTATTTTAAACTATATTCGACAAATTGAGGAAAAGTAAAAAAGCAAGAACATCTAAGATGCTATTCTTTCTTGCCCTTGCTACATTCTTTCCCTCCTCTGTCCCTTTCTCTAACACACATATACACACACCCCTGTGTGCAGGTTTTCCTCCTTTGAAATTCTGACAGTAATTATATTAATTCTGTTATCATATTTCAGCAGACGGTGACAATATATAATTAGATTTGGTTGGCTTTGCTCACTGAGATCCATTTCTGTAGTTTCCTCTACCATTTAACCATTTAGATTGTTTGCAAACCCTACTTAATAAAGAGTAAAGACATTTAGAGCCTGCTGTGCTCATTCATGCAAACATATTGGTAGTTTTTTTTTAAAGTCATACAATCTATCTCTGTGAGCCCTTCCAAGAACATGCTATGAAGAAAAGGTTTATATATTTTTGTTTAAAACAGTCATCAAAACTTTGGAACATTTTTAGTGCCCTTACAAATGTGCACAGTGCCTGCACCGTGAGATGAGAACTTTGTGCCCGTGGCCATCCAATCAGGTTGGGACCTAGATTGGGACTGTCAGGCTGTGTCAGGGCTGTGTGGTGAGTGCACACCAGAGTGCCTTTAATCCTCCCAGGCTTTCTCAAATGTCACAGCCATCTGGAGGCAAAGGAGATTCCCCGCTGGGCTCCACTGACCACAAATTACTTTCTAAAGAAAAAGACAACAATAGAAAGCAGTTAATAAATATTTGATTTTCTTTTCCAGAGAGGGAAGGTAAAAACTACCTTGCCATCTCAATTTAGCGTTAAATGCCTTTTTTATAATACACATAAATGAGAAAATAATACCTGCCTGGCATTTCATTTGAGATCAAATGAAAAAAAAAATCATGACAAAATTAAAGAAAAACATGAGAAGATATCTGAGTAACTGCTAACATTGTACTCGCTTTTCTTTGCCGTTTGCTCTGGTTTTAGAATAACTAACAATTTTCTTCTCTGCAAGGAGCATGATTATTTTTAAGTTATGAAAAGTACACATTAGTCTCTGGTCCCGCCCACTTCCAAAGCAGAATGTGCATTGTTACCAGAATCTTAGTAACTCGAGTTTAGAATAATGTTACTGCAACATTATTTCAGCATCCCCACCACAAGTTCCAAAAAGGAGTCTGCTTCCAGCGTCCTTGTTTAAGGATGTAACTGTAACCCTCTTCTCTAAGGGAAGTCACTTCCTTGTCTGACACGTAAGAGACCAGGGAACCAGCTGCATGTCTCTTCTACGGGGCCCTGCCACTGCATCCAGGGTCCCCGCCTTCTGATAGCCTGGCCTGTGCTCTCCAAGTGCAAGAAAAGCTGTCCATATATGGCTTTAAAATAGTTTGTGTGCAGTGTAGTAAATGATACCTGGGACTGCTCTAAGCAAAAAAAAATGCAGCTTTTTAAAAATTACTAGATGTGCTGAATTCTTTGCATTGGATCCTACCTTTGTGGTTATGCAAATGTAAAGGCCTTTCTATCACGTGTCTGGATATAGTAAAAAAAAAGTTCTATTATGTCACAAAGAACCTTTATACTATTGCCACTATACTTGCTTTGTTGAAGGATGCCTTTTGGAGTATATCTTTACATTTGGAATACAATAATTCACTTATGCATTGATATTACAATTTCACCACGCTTTAAAGTAAGGTGTTTTTTTTTTCTTATAAAGTTAAAAGCTTAACTTTCATGAAAGCCTAACCTTTTTCCTTTGCCACATGTTAATTATGTCAGAAAGCATGTATTTCTACACTTGCTACCAATGCACCCTAACTCCGAATCAACACAATCCTGTTTTTGCCCTAGTACAGCACCTCTCGTCAACAAGCAAGAGCACCTAGAGCACAGGAGGCAAACACAAGGCCCGCGGGCCGAATCTGGGCCCACACCTGTTTATCCGGCCTGGCACCCTGTTTCTATCCGGCCTGGCACCCTGTTTCTCCCCGACAGCAGCGCCCAACTCCTTGCCCCCAGTTAAGGAGTAGTTCCATTTACACAGTCCTAAAGTGACATTTGGCCCTTTGAAGGCAACTGCGAGGCTGATGTGGCCTCTGGTGACAATGAGTCAGAAGCCTCGAGAACAAAGGCTCCGAGGGCTCGCTGACACCTGTTCCTGATGCGCAGCCAAATTGGATCTCCAGATTCTGCAACGGCGTATTTAGCACACACAATTTTTCTGTTTTATTGTATATCTGTTGACTCAATCAAATATTTTTAAAAGGCAAAAGAGTCAAAGGCTGCCATGAAATGAATATGCTGTGCCATGAAATGAATATGCTGACCTCACTAGTAAATGTGAGGTCCAAGTTAACAGGCCTTTTCCAACAGCCAAAAGTAACATAGCCATTGGACACATTTTAATGTCCCAAATCTCTAAGCTTGGTGATTAACATTGAACATGCATTAACAAACTGCTCTACTTTTGAGCTTCTATGAACCTGAGTGAAAAAAACTTAACCCCTAATAATAAACACAGGAGAAATGATAATAAGATGTCATTTAGAAGATGGGCATTGCATTTTTTGAACTATAGCTGTCATATCAAGTAAAACATGATTGTGAGGGGGTGGGAGGGTGGGTGGACATAGAAGAGGGTACTTGGAGGATAAGTGGTAATGGAAAAATGAAAGTAAATCATATAAAATAATCTCAAAAAATAAAAAAAGCTGAGGGGTGGCCTCAGTTCCGCACAACCTGCAGGAGTGAGCAGTAGTATCAGGGAATGAGCTGCAGGGTGGTTTAAGTTGAGTAAGTGCCCGAGCAAGTACCGCCCTGATGCCCTGTGCAGTTGTTCAGTTCATCACTGGAATACTAAGAGAAGAACGGCTATGGGAAGGAAAAACCGCATACCTAGAGGGGTACGGCACTGCCGTTTCCCCAGCATACACTGAGAGCTTATTCAACAAGCAACAGATGCAATGCTATTCTTGTTCTATAAAATAAATTCAAACGTCTTCACGATGAAAAACACAAATGGAGCCCAGGAAGGTGACTGTCACATGCCAATCACGAGAAAATGCTGAGACAGGAACTAAGAAAAGCTCTTCCGAGCCCCCATCAGGGGGACAGGAACGGCATTATCATTTATGGAATCCTGTTGACACTGGTGATCGCAAACAAACTCAGCTGTCCAGGCGGGAGCATTTTTCGGCACCTCGTTACGGCACCATTGTTTACGTGACATGGGAAGTACTTAGAGATGCTCATTACTAACACATGTCCTAAAAATATCCCAACGTCAAAACTACATGTCATAGCCAAGCACTGGGTGTGTCACTTAAGAAACAAATTACATCAAACCTCAAAAATAAACATGTACAATGATCTTCTGCTTTAAAGTCTACTATATACATTTGTCAATGTTGTGCTAATATTCTCAAATATTTCCTTTGCAGTATTAAGAGATACTAAAAGAAGAATCTAATAGAAAAAATAAGCCACCTAAAATTATGCTGCTTTTATATAGAAAGTAGGAATTACTTGGGTATTCAAAGAGAAAAAACACAGCATTTCTTTGCATACTGAATAATTGTTAGTGCCTTTCACTTTTTAATGAGAAAAATTATAATTAACAGTAGTATAGCTAACGTATTCAACACAGTCCGTCTTCTGGACTATAGGCAGAGATCGTAATAGGTAATTCTAACTATCAGTAAAAGTGAAAGTTCCATGAGATGGTGAGCTGTTATGAAATGAACTGTTGTGATGCAATGATGGTATAATGGTGGTCCATTATATCTCGTACATTAACTAGGGAGATATTAATATTATTGAGTCTAGTAACATGAAAGTTGCACATGTTTCGGGAAATCTGCTGGTGCCAGCCCACAGTTAAGTTATTTTAAAAATCAGCTCGGAGGATATTCATGCTACATCATTTAAAACAACAAACAAGGAAACAAAAAGCATAATCGATGACAAAATACTCTATCCACTACTTTAAGAGAAAAACGTCACTTCAAGATCAAAACCTTGCTCTGCTCAGTTCTTACTGATTAAGCTTTGTCATGCATGGTTAAGATTAAAGGAACAAAGACTAAAATTTCAGGCTTACAACCTAAATTAAAAATACATGGTGGCCACCTCTCATTTATTTATGCCAATAAGTGATCGATTCGAAGTTCAGAAGACAAAATCAATCTCCTTTTTGTAGTTTTTTTTTTTGAAATACAATTGAAAACATAAAATGCAAACACTGAGATGAGCCACTCCAGGAGGATACCAGTTAGACTGGTACAGAACTCGTAAGATCACAGAGTGAAACGATGTCCTGTAAAGCTGGGTGGTGGCCAAGGGGATGTACGCCATTCTTCTCTTGAGAAGGGAAAGACCTGCACCACCCTAGAGGTCTTTGGGCCAAGACACAGAAGGAGGAGGACCTCCACACTGAGACGACCTACCAGCCCAGACTTCTTACCTAAACTCCACCCTCAGAACCAACATCTGATTCTCCATTTCTACATAGATGTCTAATAGGAAGTTCAAATGCAATAATTCTAAGACCGTGATTCTCAAACTGCGCACCAAGGCAACCTAGGAAAGTCACAGGGGTTCTCGTGATATTTTAGCATTTCTAGGGAAACCCAGTCATACTGACAATCTATTGGAGACCACACAGCAATTTGCTGGAGATATATGGTGCTCATAGTAGGTCTCTTTTGATAATATCCAAGAAATATGGTGCTCATCGTAGGTCTCTTTTGAGAATATCATACCTTTGTAAAGCTGGGATTTAGGGATTGTTGTTAGAAAAAAAGAGAAATTACTGAGGAAAAAATCCAATAGGTGGACATATCTCTTTAGGGGGTAAGATGTTATTTTTCTTTCAATCTATATGTATTGTTTATTAAACAGCTACTTAATGGTTAGGACATGCATCGTATTAAGTTGCTTGTACTTAACCACTTAATAAGCAGAACTATATATAGTAAATTGTTAGAATATAAATCCTTATTAAATTGTTGGACCAATCAACCAAATAAACTAACTGTTGGGTATTTCTTTTGGACTAGGGCACCATGAACAAATTCCTAAGAAATCGAGAACATTCGTAAACTTCTGGTATGCATCCAATCACTGTATACAGCAGAAATCTAATCAGCACCCTGATTTCCCCCCTGGGAATGGCATACTTTCCCCATTATCAGTCCAAGCCCTTCAGATGAAGTTGGCTCTACTTCTGATCCCAGGAATGGACTAACTCAGGGCCAAGCAAGTACATCACAGGCCTATTGCCACAGCCCCTTGATCAGAAACAGACATGACTTCTTTGGAGCCAAGGCAATGTTAATGAGACTTTCCACTTGGACTGTTAGGCAAGAGGCAAGTAATTTATTTCTACTAAACTTGAACCTTGGAAGATAAGCTACCAGAGAGCAAAAAGCGAGAAAGTGAAACCAACAAGAAAGTTCAAAGCTGGAGAGGGAGTCAAACCAACTTTCAATGACAGAGTCAAAGTACCTATATTCCAGGCACCTGCCTCTTCCATACTACATGCCAATACCTATTTTTCCGGTACCCAGAGAGTGGATATCATTCAGACCTGTCTGCCCACAATATTGTCCAGGAACTGGAAGCTTTGGCATCATCTGGAAGCTTGTAAGAAATGCAGAATCTTGGGGTCTACTGTATCAGACTCTGCATTTTAACCGGTGATTTGGACACATATTGAAGTTTGCAAGGTTCTGAATTACAAAAAAAAATTACTAAATATTCTTTCATCAATCAATTTATGTTTTAAGCCATCATTGGCCCATTTTTGTTCAGGACCTCAATTTTCTTGGTTTATATAACCATCATCTATAAAGTAACTTGTATGTGCTCAAATCCAATGTTCACATTGTAACTAATGGTTTGGGGTCTTTTTTACCCCCAAACATAAATCTGTTCATAAAATGCTATTGCTTAATATCCTTCAATGGCTCTTCAGTGGCTGAGAGAATAATGTCGATATTCATTAACGTAGCATGTAAAGACCCCATAGCTGAATGCCTGACTCCACAGGTTCATTTCTTTTCACTCCATCCTTCTCTTGTTGCATCTGCCATCCCACAAAATGTATAGTTTTCATTTACCATACTCTATCTCACCTCTATATGCCCTTCTTCCACTTTTGAAGTCCTCCATTCCCCTCCAATTTGCTCATTCAACTCTCTCACATTCTATTCCAGTTTCTGACTTGTCCTAACAGAATGAGAGTCTAGCAAAATAGGAAATAGCACTAGCTTCTGAGCTAAGCCTGATGTTTCTTATATACGTAGTCTATCAAAGTCTAAGAATTCCTGACATATTGCTATACAAATTTGAATAAATTGATGGGCATTTCACATTTCAACTGTAGTGAAGAACTTTTATGCCTGGACCCGAGTGCCCACTACAAATGCAATATTCCAAAGTAAGGCAAAGAATCCAGTTTTCTATAAAGGACACATGGAAAAAACCAAGGGGGTGTGGAATCAGGGGAGGGAGATGAGGATGGCTCGGGTGGCGGGGGATTGGTGGGGGATAAATGCAGACAACTGTCCTTGAACAACAATAATAATAAAAATAAAAGAATGCAGCCTTCCTACATATGCAATAATTGTAAGAAGTAGCTGAAATAGGATATGGTATTACGAAAAATGTACTTGGACTCTTAGGTTGGATGGATGCGAAGCCTGCCTCCTCTGCCTAATAAATAAGGGGCCTCTGGATGTATCTCTAGCGATCCTTAAGATGTGAATAACACCTTGTCTCTCCATACACGCCATGCCCCTTCTCTTTCATTTCCACCCCCCTATTTGGCTACTATCCAAAACCACTAATTTTTAAACCTTTCCCCTAAAGGAGAATTAATATTTCCTAATTATGTGTTTGTTGCAATACAGTGGATTGAGAGCTTTTCATATCTCAGTAAGTTTGAATTATAGCAGTGACTCATAACCAGAGGTGATTTTGTTCCGCCAGAGGATATTTGGCAATGTCTGGAAACATTTTTGATTGTCAGAATTGGGGAATGCTGGCAAGGGATGCTGCTAAACATTTAATAAACAGAAATTTTTGTCCAAAATATCAATAGTGCTGAAGTCAACAAACCCTGGGTTACAGGGCAAACGCAGAGGTCTGTCCGGAGACTTCTTGCTCTAGGTGTTCCTGTCCAGGAAGCTGGATGCACGAAGCTAGGGGAAACAGGATTGAACAGTCACATAGGAAAGAGAGTCTGTTATGATGAGGAAAGGGCCAAAGGCCCTTAAAGCACCCACTGGGACCAGAGGAAAAAGATCCAATTGTTCAACAGGGTGCTGGCTTTGGACACTCATGGACACACAGCCTTGGGGAAAAATCTGGTGTCATACCTGGGGCACAGAGCCAAAGAGCTACAGGCTTTTATGGTGATTGGGGGAAATGCCTCAGTACTGACCACGACACACTAAAGACAGCAGGCCTGCCATTATTTTCTGGGTACTACCTGATATCCCCAGTTCTTATAGGACCCTGGAGGACACCATTGCAACTGATACTTAACTTCCCAACTGCCTTGTAGGATGTGGGATTAAAATCTAATTTCTTTTGCTCAAAAGATGGTGATATATCTTACAAAAATAAGTGAAATACTATCTGCATCCGTTATGCATTCTAGAAGCAGTAACTATTAGTGGTTGCCACCAACACAATCCCTCCCCAAATGAGTCTTTGTGTATTTATAGAGCATCTATTATATTCTTGGCAAGGTATGCATGACAGGAAGTAAAATTAACCATGGTTCCTTGCCTTTCAGAAATATATAATATACAAAGAAACGAGCTATAAGAAGGAAAAGAACTCCAGGAAGCCAGGGTTTATCAGTAGTAGCACCTCTTGACCCGCTGAGGTTAAGCAGGTTTAGTATAATGAAAGGTTCTTATATTTGACTACATGGAGATCAAGGGTGATCATTCAGGAAACAATTCACAACAGCTAATGGAGTAAAAATCCCTGGGGTGTCAAGAAGGGAGATGGGCAAAGGGTGCAAACCAGGCGTGAGAAGTTTGGCAGTAAAAGGGAAATTAAAAGAAAATGTTGACTCCATATCCACTCTCCCTGCCTCAGTCAGCAGCAACAAATGGCTGGCGATTCTAAAACTTTAAAGCCTCATATGACCAGGCAACCTCAAAATTTTAGCTAGTAGTGTTCCAGGGAAGAAGTGGAGGAAGAAGAAATAGCACCAAATATTGAAGACAACCATGAAAAGGTAGATACCCCCTAGGAAAATGTCTCAAAGCATTCCTCCTGGATTGCTCTAATCAGAATGAATGCTCTCTCCCACCAATTCCTATACAGCAGGTTCTATTTTCTCATGTTAGCAATTCATCACCACCACCTTGACCACCGGCGTGTCTCTGTGTGTTTGTCTACTCTGGTCTGCTAGACTGTATGTCATGATGCCAAAAAGACCCCATGTGGGGTCTTTTTCTATCTTGTGGTTTTGATACTATTTCAAAAAATATACTTTTCATGGACTGGGTCCTAAACAAACAAACAAACAAACAGACTACTGAATGAACGTCAATGCCAAATTGTATAAAAAGTTTGATGGTTCTAAGGACCAAAGCCATGACCAGAAATGGAACGTTGATGGGTTTCCCAATAAAAACATTTAGACTAGTCATCACTAACCTGTCTACCTACAGCTGTGCTCTAGGTCACACCAGCACCTGCAACGGCAAGTACAGCCTGTGGGTGCTCCGTGCTGGTTTGCCGAACGAATGACTGAATAAAAACATGGCTCAGTTCAAACGACCATGAGACACCTATTTTAAAAGGTTAAAAAAGGAAACATAGATAAATCAATGTTTTTATTTTAAGTAGCACATTCAAATTTAGGTTTTTATATGAGAATGATTAGGATTGTGCTCAATATTCTAGCCTCGGTAAAACTTGATTATGAAATACAGCTCAGATTTACGTATAGCATGAGTCAAACTCCATACTTACCCCTTCCAAAATCTAAAGGTACGTGGAAAATCTATGAAGTGAAAGGAACTTGGTACAACCCTGTTAACAGATGTGATGAGTCTTGATTATTCCCGATACCAGGAAAGAAATAACCATATTATAATTCTTCATTTTGTCATGTTATCATTATCAACTATGAAATACTTAAAATTTACCTACACTTTCACTATTTGTATTATGTTTCCACTAATCAGAAAAAGGTGCTTGTGCAATCTACATTATTACATACATTTTGGCACACAGTATTAAGCAGATGTTCTTATAATTTAAAGGCCCAGTGGGATGAAAACTTAAGGGAAAAATGATAATTTCCTAGAAATGGGATTAATCATTAGTAATCATAAACTGTACACATTTCTAAAAATCATGTCCCCATCTGCCTATTTAAAGAAATCTAGCAACTTTATTTAACGCACTGAACACTAAATATGTTCTATTGCCTTTCTAACCTATTATCATTACTAATTAATTTATCTTTGATTATGACTTCTAGAAGCAAGAATAAATTCTTTGAAAAAATCCCCTGGAAAAAATGTAACTTTATACAGAAAAATTATAAGAGCCTGTTTGACAAATAAACAGAATCGAAAAATCAATGCATTTAAAGACACTAATTAGATATAAAAGGCACAAGTTATGGGATCTAACAAACACCAAAAGAAGCTACAACTATTTAAAATATTTAGTATGGGCATACAATATAAGTAATTAGTAGTAACTGATCTGTAAAAATGTATATTTTCTTTTGATACACTGTTAATTATGCACTGGAGTGAAACCTTGGTTGACAAGCTCACAGAATTTTAGGAGGGCCGGATGCTGACTGTGAGGAGGAGGCCTGACCACTCCCCACTGCGGTGATTACTTCTCCCATCCATGGACCCATCTCCACAGGGTTCCACCAGGTTAACCTGCAGGCAGACATGTCCCCTCACTCCTGGTTCGTGTTGAATGAGGGATGGCAAATGCCTCGAGGACATTTTCTTTCACTCTCTTTGAAAACAAGTGGGTTACAACAATGTGTTAATGAGACACCAAAAGGTCCAGCAAACAAAGCAATGGGTGGAGCTGCGTAAGCAGCTTACGCAACTAGGTTATGGTCTCTTAGAGGGAAAAGAAGGTGTTGAGGTCCAAGCACTGACTCTGTACCATGTCTCACCCAACTCTTCCTTACCCAGCAGAGGACACATTCTCCACGGCTATCGGAGGGGAAGGCCACTGCTCTACTTTCTCTCTGCCAAACTCTACGCCGAGCAGGAGGACAATGCCTTCCTTGTGCTTTATTTCAATACTCTACAGACACATCTGCAGAGGCAAGACCTTCACCATCTGGGGTACTACTAGTGACCCCTTCTTCATGTCCCTACACAGGCTGTTGTCCTTGTCTACCCCCAGCCATCTGGATTGCAACCTCCCTCTGTCCTTGAAGTATTTCTTACCTCACCTTCTCAGTGGGGTCTACCCGGCTACTCCATTTGAAATTGAAACCAACCATCCCAAGCCTGCTTACCTTTTCCATCATTTTTGCCTAAGAAACTTACAATGTTCTAATATATTATAATTTACTTATTATATGTGTCATTGTTTACTGTCATTTCTGGCAATAAACTCAGCTCCATGAAACTGGACATCCTTGGTTGTTTGGTTCATTATTATATCCTCAGCACCCCAAAGAGAAGCAGCACCAGATTTTCAATATCTCGTGAACAAGACAGAGTCAGCCTCTAGATTGAACAGAGATGATGAAACATGAATCAATAACTATAACTCACAACTGAATGTGTCATGGGATTGCTTTGGTTTTGTGGTTTTGGTTTCCTCCTCTCCTCCCCACATTGGAGGAATATGAAAAAAATGGGTAGAAAGGGGAAAACTAAGTCTGGGTGAGAGGGAGAGAGGAAGAGGGGCAGAGAGAGAATAAAGGAGAAAACAAGGTTTCAGAAAAGGTATTCAGAATACAGGTAGAGGGGATTAGCAAGGACCTATGAACACACTACTAAGACTTAAGGATAATTACAATGATCTCAGATTCATCTGACTGTGTTGGGCAACTCTGGAACCCTGGAAAGATGTATATTGGGGCTCTAGAAAAATATCAAGGCCCTAGAAAGCCATAATGATGATACACACATAGTAAGAACCACAAAGGTATTTCTGCAATTCAGATTTTTTTTTTACACCAATTCCCAAGTTTTTGAATGACTCGGAGTCATTAGCATAAAAATGTAAGACCCTGGCAGGGTATACCCGCTATTTCAGGGTAGCGACCTGCCTAGTTTCTCAACAGGAGGTTCAAGTCTTCTCGCTGCCTCCAGAACAATCCATGCCCCAGCTTCGTCCAGGCTCTCAGGAGATCTAAAAGGGAACTGTCATTTCAAGTTTGTCACTGTAAGCTTGCACTCGCCACCCCCTCCCTAAAGGGCCGTTTACCCCACATACCAATTCATTTGCTAGGCCTCCTTTTAAAAACTCTCTCTGAGCAGCCTACCCAAGTAGAATAAAAAATATCCCATTTTTCTCCTAACATCTTTTTTTATATGCCCGTGCTGCTATTAAATTTGGAGCTGCCGGAGAGCCAAGTGCGTCCAGTTGGTGTTCACACCCCTGACACTAAGTTTCTTTCTGGCATACAATGGCTTTTAACAGATATTTCTTAAACAAGTGAGTGAGTAGTCTCTTAAGAAATTGTAAAATCCTAACCTGCCTTTTAGAACCCTCCCCTCCCTTTTCTACCCCCCAATTAAATCTGGTTCAGTTGCATTATCCTGTGTAAGAGCTGGTTAGTATCGTTCAATACTGGACACACATGAGGTCCATACGGAATACATAATGCATGTCATTTTGCCAAAATATTCAGCGAGCCGCACAGTCCATTTATTGATCAAGGGAAAAATAGATGGTTGGTATTTGTCCTCATAAATAGGGACTGTATTATCTTCAATAATGCATTCCACTCTTTTTAAGTGGAAGAAGTTCAGACAGGGGGCTCGTGAGCCTACTTTTCTTGACAGTATGTAGCCATTCTCCCAAAAGAAGTTTCACTGAGCCTGTCAGGAAATAACGTGGATTTGTCTCAATACACGCAGGGCTCACATCTGTGACTTACCCAGAGGCTCCGTGGGACTAGAGATATGAATCGCACCCCTGTATACTCTCCGTATTTCTGGCTAAATGGGTTGCTGGGAATAGCCTGCCCCAAAGCTGACATCAAGGGATCATGTTCTGAAAATTTTTAAGGACAGAATGCAGCACCAGCTTAATTCACCCTGATGTTATGGAAGCCATTTTTTGCCATCAGGAAGGGGGTCACTGTGACCAACAATGTACTGTCCTGCAGGCTGGAGAGCACGGTCCCCCTTCAGCAACCTGCAATTTAAAAATACTTTCTGCTGTAATTTTAACACAAGGGAAGAAAATGCCTTCTGAGCAACCCTGTCAAGCCGGGACAATGTGAATGAGAAAAATAAATAAATTTCTGAGAGACTGCAAATAAATCATTTAAATACACATACCTACAAAAAGCCCTGACTTGTGAGTAATATCCTTGAAAAATTACCTAATAATTTATCCAAAATGAGCATCTCCATTTAAATGAGTGACATCTGGCAGGTTTTCTCGCTTTTCCCTTGGATTTACAGCTACTAATTTATTCAGCAGGTTTCCAGTAATGGCTCTGAACGTAGGGTTTTTGATCTATAAAAAAATTGGCATATGTGGTGGCATCATTTTTTTAAGTAAAAATCAACTTGTACCCGTGCAATTTGTTTGATGCTTTTTAACCCAGGAGAAGCAAAGTGGGAAAGGTCAAAGATGGATCAGCTGAGAAAAGAACGGGGAAGCCACTTGCTACCTCTGGAGTTCAGCCTTTTTGCTTCTTCCCAGCTCAGGTAGGTATGCATTACCCTGAAAATATTTAGTGAATTTATATCTGGTGTGATTTGTCTACAGATATCATTATTATCCATGAGCACAAACTGTAGAGAGACAACTGCATTCCGTGTCTAGTTATCAAAGCTTCATTCCTGACTCTACAACCAACTTCCCAGTGAATCTAGTGACTACGCCTTAAACTCTGCTAGCTAACCTGCCGTTTGTTAAAAAGCAATAATGATAACTATACTCCCTATTGCAGTACTTTATTGAAAGGATTCTAATTTTAAAAAAAACTTTGAATACTCTTAGACATAGGGAAGCAATTAGACCCCTGAAAAAACGCATGCAGATTTCTCAGCCATTTAATCAGAGGCTGACCTCAAACAAAAATTTATAAGGTACTAACCATGCTAAGAAGAAAACAATTGGGAAGCCCTACCTACACGGTATCGATGCGTTTGAATTGAAGATGCCGTGAATGGTGACCAAATGGCCCTAGTGAGGATGGAAAGAGGGGTTAGCAGTTCCAAGTTAATGGGAGGCAGGCAGCCTCTTTTCACACTTTGAGCACGTGAAAACCATCCCTTATTGGTGTTTACGGCTCATGTATATAGGTCCACATCTTCACATCGTAAAGGAGAAACCAATTCCAGCTCATTAGAAGAGAAACGTGTGGATTAGAGAGGCAACACCAAAAAAGCATCATACTGATGAATGTGCTGGAGCCATGTGCAGACTCTGGTGTGCGTACATGTCACAAAGGGATGAGGAGTTACACACAGTCACCCTACACACCCTGGAGGTAACCCGGATGTCTGACATGGTTCTCTCTATCTTAGACGCACCCCCACAGAGAACACACGTTGGTTAGCAAAACTCATTTTCTCGCTTCTTCCACGTCAGTTATGAGGAGCATGCTGTCCCAGAGCAAAACAGTGCTGGTCCTGCCTTGATGGATCGGAGATAAGAAATTAAGCGAGCCCTACAATAAGGCCTTGGCATTTTCTGTTCTCAAATACACCGTTCCTGACGTTCACATACTTTCTCATCTCAAATATCACTTCTTCGGAGGGCTGGCTCCTGTCTACCCCACCTAAAACAACATCCGCCATCATTCTTGTCTTCTTCTCTGTTTTCATATTCTTCATAGCACTTACCACTCAGTGGCGTTGTACTATGTTTTTTAGTTTTCACAGGCTGAGTATCGCACATGATAGCAGGGAGTTGTCTGTTTGGTACAGGCTGCTGCTGATGTGCCTAGCATGTTGGTCCTTCACACATAATGGGGGATGGATCAATACCGGGATTCATGAATGAATGCCTGAATTATAATCAAGGACAACAAAGTTCCTCAAGGTTATAAGCACAACCTAACATAAAGGTCACAGCATGGCACAGTCCACAGTGAATCGGTGACTGGAGGGTGTTTAGTTGACAAACGATCTGATAATAAAAGTGAGATCAGTGAATTGGGAGAGGAAGGAAACTAGCAGCTCTTGGGACGGCAAAAAAAATGTTTTTAGATGGTCCGCAAATCAGGAGAGCACAGTACGTGAAGATGAGGGGTGACAGCCTTCTCCCCACCAACTCAGAAACATGCACCAACGGTGCATGTTCACACTCCTGTTTTGTGGAACACACTGCTCCTGGATCCACTCTTTTCCCCACCTCTGTGGGGTTCCTCTAGTTTTTCTCTCTCTAAATGTAAATAGTCCCTGAAATGTACTAGCCTTAAGCTAATCCTCATTGATCATTTCACCAAAACTCCTACTAAAATTAACAGCTTGATAGTACTATTTCCTCTCTATATGTACACTATATAACTTCCTGAGTTCTTTCATTCTTTTATCAAACCAATCACAATGAACTTGGAAAAAAACAGCTGAGTAATATTTCAAAAACTACAACTCATGAGGTCAATGGGCTCCAAACTTTGGAGGTACCTATTTCTTACAATCTATTAAGTAACATTCTATAGTACAATAAATGCAAAAAGGAAAAAAGACTCATGGACATGGACAACAGTGTGGTGATTGCTGGGGGGAGAGGGTATAAGAGAACTAAATAGTAATGGAAAAAATACAATAAAGATTACACACAAAAATAAAAGGTAAAAAATAAAGTACAATAAATGCAACTGACAAAATATTTTTAAATTATCCATAATCAAGTTCTCTTCTGAGTCTATTCTTCATAATGTTTTCTCATGAATGCTCACTACCTATACACATGAAATAGAAACGACACAATACTGTGTACTGGACCTGTGTTTTTTCCAAACAAATTAACAAAAGAACTCTCTGTGGCTCAAAACTTGAAACAAATACTGAATAGTCAATGTCTTGCCAACTTCACTTGGCCAAAGCATCTTTCCTCTTTGTCCAAGACAGCAACACAGGAGTACAGAGTAACATCTGTCCGTGAACATATTTTGAGAACAGGCTTCACTCTTGGTTCAGATTCACTCAGAACAAAGTAAATTTCTCGGCTGCTGCAATGTGACTGGCAAAGCAGACAACATAGTCTTCCAAAGTCAATCAGTTCTCAACGAAAAAAAAAGGAGGTGAAAAGTATGTAATCACACTATGATTTAAGAATGAGTGCTTAAAGAATGATTCAGGGGCATATCCTGGATTAGAAGTAAGAAACTGAATTTTATCTTCAGGTTCACTCCCCCCAAAGAAACCCATTGTTCAAAAACAGTACGTGCTGACAACTGCAAAGTGAGCGCTTTCCCGACTTCTCTGCTCAAGAGATAAAACATAAAAGGTGTCTCCGTCAACAACTAATACATTGAAAGTTTCTTTTTTCCCAGCAGGATTTAATAGCATACCATAAAGTATAGCGATTTTCATTTTAAATTAGTAGGAATAAAAATATTCTGTAAATACTTCATTTTGAATAAAATGATAATTTATAAAAAGTCATTATTCATTTTGTAACTGAAAACTGGTAGATACCCTAAAATAGACATTTTCAAAAAATTAAAAGCTGTTATATTTTAAGAAATATTTCTTTCCAGAATTGACGAATAGATGGAGGCAAAAAGTGATGGCCAGGAACACAGGGCTGTGGAGATTGGAAGCCAACTACTAATGGGCACCGAGTTTCCTTCGGGGAATGATGATGAAGCTCTAAAACCAGATCACGGTGTTGAATGCCCAAATCTACGCACATGTTAAACACTCACTTACACACTCAAAAATTGCATTGTTATAGTCTGTAACTTATACCTCAACCGAGGTCTTGAAGAAGCCTAGTGCCAAAGATAGATACAAAAGAATTAATGAGAAAGTGAATGTAAAGTCCCCATCACACAGCGACAAGCACAGCATTCAAGCCCTGTGAGCTATAACTACCTGCAATTGCCATTTGAAAACAGAAGTGTATTTATCATAATTGATACATAATTTATAACACAATATAAAACATTTGATTTCTCTTTTTCGAAATGAATGCAATATGCTTACCCACTGCTTGACTAATTTACTCTTGCAAATCCCTAGTACTGCTTTTATGAATAAATACCACTTCATAACAATAGCTATAAAGTGTACTTAAATACCACTTCATAACAATAGCTATAAAGTGTACTTCATTCACTTTACACCTAGATAGTCTTATCTTTTGTTATAATTTATTTTTGTCTCTAAGTAGTATTGTTTGTTTCCTGTGTCATCATACATCCCTTTGTCTATAATGTTGTTTCTTATGTGAATGTAAAGTGATCCATATGGAATTTTAATGAAAGTCACACATCAATAAACACACCTGGTGTCAAAGACACTGAGTAACAACTAAACACCCACTGCCTTTAATAGTGCTGTTGGCGCGCGCACACACACACACACACACACACACACACACACACACAAATTAGAACACGATGTCATACGTACATCCTCCAAAACAACTGAATTTTCTTACGTATGAGTTTCATAGTCTACGGCAAGTTTTGTTTGTTTACTTGCATTTGCTGACTTTCTTACAGGCTTACTCTGAAGATAGCTGCAATTGGAGGTCAAATTTTAACATATACTTGGGGACCAGTCCTGGCTCTGCAACTTTGCAAACTTACCTACACTGTATGACCCCTATTTCCTGTCAAGAACTAAACTGTGTGGTTTGCAACATTCTTTTAATTCCATAGGCCACGATCTAATATCTCAACCTGTGAGTCTGTAAGTACACATTAATCCTCAATACTGTACAGGTTCCTCCCACCTTGTCCTTTTTCTGCAGAACTGGGGACAGAAGGAGGTAGCCTTCCCAAATCAAACGAAGCCCCCAAACCAAGTGTGGGAAATTATGGTTACTGAGTATAGGCTACCAAACATTAGTAACTCTCTCAGGGGATTGTATAATTATTATGTATGTAACACTTCATGCTTTCCAAATGCTTTAAAGCTATTAATTAGTTTTTCCTTTCGAACATGCTGTGAATCAGCAAGTTACTACGCTCCCTGACTTCCAGGATAGGAGGCAAATGAAAAGAATAACTGCTTTGTCAAAATCCCAAACCACTGCTGTGTTACCAAACAGGAATAATTCATGATAGTGCTACTCTAACATCAACCACATCATTAGCACCATGTATATTATCTTTATTCATACTTCGCACAATTACATTTAAGATTCAGTGGCATTCGGAGACCTCAAACCAACATCAGGTTCTTTAAGGAGAGGAAATTGGTAAACACATCTGATTTGGATGTGCTGTCTCCTGGAATATTGATTTATTCTAAACTAGTTGAAAAGAAAAATCTATACACTGGTTGATGAAGAAGAAAAAAAAATAGACTGATCATTTAGCTAGATTTTCACAGCCAATACTGCCTACATTGTAGTCAGAGGGGAGGAAAATGAGAGAGTTTGTGGTGAGCTGCTGATGGTGTAAGTTTTAAACAAGAAAACAAAACAAAAACCTAAGTTGTAAAAGACGCAAAGAAGACAATAAACATGGAAAGAATCAGAACAGATGCAGAACTTGACCAAACCATAGAGAAGGTGGGCAGGCCAAGGAAGCCTGTCCCTCTGCAAGGCAGTCACGGTCAGTTCTCGGGATGGTTGGGGTGCAATTAAAAACTGGCATCGTCTGCCAGTGGAATTCCTTGTGACCCTGAGCACACTATTCGCCGCAAATAACTAACACTTGTCTGGTCACCTTCCCTGCCCATGAAAACCAGAAGGATTCACAGTCTGACTTTGAGGCGTCTGAGTGAAATTCATTTCTCAGTCCCAATATACACCTAATTGGTCTATTTAGATCAAATCTATTCTCGTGGTTTTCCTCACATGCTAGAAATAAGTTCTGGTACCATGCATCCTCCACATAATGCCACCTCCTCTGTGAAGCCTTCCAGGCATTGTAAGCTGCCCTTTCTTCTATACTATAAACACACTTAGCAAATATTCCCATTAAAGCAAGTCTCTTTATTGAATTATAATGCCATATAATTATTCTATCATTATAAAGCACTGTAATTATTGTATCGTGATTGCATATCAAAAATTTTTATTATATGAGTTACAATAATTCTTTTAATAACTAAATAATAAAGCTTATTTCCACGTCAGTCCTATAGTGGACTGGATACTCTTGAATAAATCACCCATGTCTTTTCATCCTTGTATGTCCTTTCCTAACATCATGACTATTTTATTATCTGAAGCACAATTAACACTTAATAATATTGAAGGAAGGAAGGAAGGAAGGAAGGAAGGAAGGAAGGAAGGAAGGATATCTCCAGCCTGAATCTCCTGCCTGAATGCGAAGCTATTTTCTGTTCACTGGATGTGTCCGGGTACCATCTGGGACTGGGCATGTGCTATTCCTCATATTCTGTCCTATTCTCCAGCTTCCATACTGAGGTTAATAACATCATCATGGATCAATTTCTCCCTGTGTCTGTATCTTCCCCATGTCTGTCTTTCTCTTCTCCCTTCCACCAACCCACACAGTGTTATTTCTGGAACACCATTTTTGGCACAAGGCCCAGCTCAGAGTCATTTATCCAGTAAAGCATCACTAGTATGAATTCTAACACAGTCCAGTTTTTGGTTGCCTTTCCTGTTGAATTGTGAACTCCTTTCTCCTAGAGTCCTTACTTCCCCCTTTGTTTTGAATCTACAGTGTCCAGTAAAGTGCCTAGTACATAACTGAAATCTAATAACCATTTCTTAGATTTTAATTAAAATTTGACATATCCAAATCCAGTTTTCCTAATGACTTATGTACTTATTCCTCCTATTTATTGTGGCAAAAAAAATGTCAATTAGACCTAAAGTTAAAAAATAGACAAGCTGCAAACAGAAAATGCAGTGTATGAACTAACTTATTTGAACTTATAGCAAATTTTAGGAGTTTGGTATTTTTACACATTTTTTAAATTTTACTTATTTATTTTTTTAAAGAGAGGGGAAGGGAAGGAGAAAGAGAAGGAGAGAAACACCAATGTGTGGATGCCCCCCACATTCCCCCAACTGGGGACCTGGCCCACAACCCAGGCATGTGCCCTGACTGGGAATTGAACCGGTGAACCATTGGTTTGCAGGCCTGCACTCAATACACCGAGCTACACCTAAAACCCAGGGTTTTTTACGCATTTTTAAACTAAAAAACTAATTATTTGCTTTATATATATATGTGTGTGTGTGTGTGTGTGTGTGTGTGTGTGTGTGTGTGTGTATTCACTGTTCCTCTTTGCCTAAGGGGCTTTTTTCTGCTTGTAGTGAAAAAGAAATATATCATCTAAAAATTCACAGAAGAGAGCTCACATTCAAATGTTAGAAAAATATGTTTTATGTGCCATTCATCAAATTACTACACTTGTCCGGATAGTTTCTCATCCACAAAAAAAGTTTTTGGACTCTCAGTGCTGTTTGAAATGTATTAGTTGAATCGTGCATTTCCATTTAAACCATTCAAAGAACTACAATAGACAAGGCAACCTGCCACCACCTTTCCTCTTGTCCCTGGACATCTCTGGGACAGTTCTCAGGAACCCTTAGGCTCCCCGGAACACACTTTGGTGACCACTGCACTCTGGAGAATCCCGATGGCTCTCAAACTCTGTAACTCTGATGTACAAGATGCCGTAAAAGCTATATGCCTCTTGTTCCACGCAGCCTTGGAGACTTTTTGTAAAATTATTACGTGGCCATAAGATTAAAATCTAAAGGTCCGGCCCTGGTCACATGGGCTCAGTTGATTAGAATGTTGGTCCATGCACCAAAAGGTTGCTGGTTCAATTCCCGGCCACAGCACATGCCTAGGCTGCAGGTTTGATCCTCAGCTGTGGTGCGCATGGGAGACAACTGATTGATGTTTCTCTCTCCCCACCCCCCTCAAAATCAATGGAAATGTCCTTGGAAGAGGATTAAAAAATATGTAAATACATAAAATAAAATAAAAAATTAAAACTCCAAATTTGTACACATACATGAAACAGGCAACATGGGAACTGCTTTGACAGAAATTGGAGTGCCATCATTCAAACAAAATAGATGATGCAAGGGTGGGGACAGTGGGGACAAGTGCTTTACAGTTTCATAGAAGTTTAAGTCAATAGATTCATAATAATTATAAATTATACTTGTGACATTCACTGCTTAAATTTGAATTGCACTAAGTTCTTAAAAATTGTATCACTCAGCAGAATAAGAGTGAGTTTTGCTATTATTTGCAATGAAATAAAACAAACTGCTTTTCATTTTAAAGCATTTTAGTAATAGCCTTTGCCTATAAATAATTAACTCCCTAATTCCTAATAATGGTTGCCAATTCATTAAAAGAAAGAAGCAAAACAATTATTCAATGTAATATCCAATATTTAAGGTACTAAGTAAGAGCAATATAACTTCATGTATTCATTTTTTAAATATGTTTTTTCAGAACTTTTGTTTATTTATTTATAGGCTTTTGCTCAACCTAGCTATCAATATTATATAACCTAACTCACTTATACTGAATTCTGAGGTTTCATTTTATAACCAAACTAAATTAGTTTCCTGGAAAATAAATAGAAGTTCGAGGGGAAAAACGTATCATTCCCAATTAGGCGGACCTGTCTGCTGGTCTATGTTTTATGTCATAATACAACAATATAATCTGGCAAATGTTGCTGTTAGGAACTAGCTTCATTAGAAAAGGCAGGGAAAAGCTGTAGCACTGCATGTCCTCAGCCTATACTTGATAATTAAAGCCATATGCCTCCATCAATCTGGAAAGCATATGAATAATAGGAGGAAAAACAAAGAAACTAGCTTAGAAACCTGTTTGAAAGGGTTGAATGCATTAACATTAGCAAAAATTGTGCTGCACCTCTCTCTAAATTTAAACTTTCTGAAAACATTTCTCATGTGAACTCCTAATAAAATGTTTGTTAAAACAAACATAATATTCCATGTTTTAATCCGAGAATCTATAAGGCGACATCATTTAATGAGCATTCTGTAGTCTCACAGATTGTTGAATTGTGTGGTTTGGAGATAATATAAAAAAGAAAAGAAGACACAGTCTGAGAAACACTTAGCAAATTTTCTAATTGGAGAGACAGAACTCACTCTCCTGCTTCAAAGAAAGGCTTCAGAATGCTTTCAACATGTCACACAAATATGGGCAAATTAACAGAGTAAAAACTGAGTAGATAATTCCAAGGAGACTGGGAATAAGAGTCACTTAGAGTTCATTAAGTCTTACCAAAAGAGGTTAAACCTAAGCCAGCTTTTGAAAAACAAGACAGAAGTAAAATGGTTGAAAGGGGGTGGGGAAGCATGGACATGCAAAAACACAGAGAAAGAAAAAGCTCCAAGATGGAAATAAGCAAGATGGGTAGCTGTGCTTCTTGAGATACAGAAATTCACACCAAGGTTCATATAGTTAAAAAGTTAGGGCCTGTGACAGAATTCAGGAGACGAGACGTAAGTGTTTGTAAAACTACCCAAAGGGTCACAATGTATTTGGGGGAGGGGGCAAAGAGAGAGAACTATTTTGATGGGACGAAAATTAGTAACAAAACAAGAAACACTAGTGCCTTAGTAGAGCTGTTTGATGGTAAAAATTATTCTAAAAGCACATTTAGATAGATATCCATTAACTTGCAGATCGAGTCATCCTTCACGTGAAGTTACAACTGTAAATGTCCGAATATACAGTTTACTTTTCATGCTGTTTATACTGTGGCTACTTCTAAAACAGATTTTTGAAGGACACAGAGTAAAATCCTAAAAGAACATTAACATAGGAAATGAGGGTGAGCAAGAAGACAGCAGAACACTTATCTAAGAAAAGACACTGTCGTTTAATGCAAAACTGAGAATGAATTTCTGGTAGTCAGAGCCCCAGCTAAGACGGATTCCTTCATTCCTTTACTTATTCCATCATGAAGGAAATGCTTATGGACTGCACAGCACACATAAAATTATAATCAAATAGAAGGAAAAAGGCTTTGTTCATAGACAGCTAATTCCCTTCCAGTTTTGAAGTCAGATTTGTCGTTTTGATACTTAAATCAAAGATAGCAATCGGCATAAGGAAGTAATGCTACCCTTTGTGTCAAAGTTACAAAAACTGCAAGTGTCTCGTTTGGGACTATTTCTTAAAATAATGAAGTTCCGTGAAGAATATTTATAAATATTATGTAAAGGAGATGCTTTCAAATAAATAATACAGGTATGCTCCATTTTACTAATCTGATGTAAGAATTAATAAACATTAAGTAATGTTATTTATAGCAAAATTACAAAAACTGCAACTGTTCTACTTAGAGTTTATAATAAACCTTGATCAAGCTGAGGATGGAATGTCTGGTTAAGCTGATACAAAGGCAAATAATGTATGTAAGCTCCATTTTAGTAACCTGATGTCATAATTTGGAAGAATGAACGGTGTAGCAGATACTTTGCAGGATATTTGCTTAATCTAAATTAGAATTTTCTTTTCTTTTTTTCTATCCATTTTTC
Source organism: Sturnira hondurensis (assembly GCF_014824575.4). NCBI lineage: Eukaryota > Metazoa > Chordata > Mammalia > Chiroptera > Phyllostomidae > Sturnira > Sturnira hondurensis. The sequence continues at coordinate 8,268,264 of NW_028073411.1, forward strand.
TCCTTTAATCCACCCACCTTACCCCTACATTGTCTAATATATAGGAGTGGGAATGTATTTCATGACTATATGCCATTGGCCACAGTTAATTTAACTGTGTCCCAGTTAATTGGGTATCAGACTAAAATCAGACAAAATCTAAAGTTGTTCTGTAAAAGATGCTTTTGTTGGTTGGTTGGTTGGTTGGTTTAACCAGAGCATTGTTGCATTGTTCTGAAATACTCTCATTGAGTTTAGGTTGTTCCACTGAACGGGAGTGAGATGAACTTGAGAGCAGTTAGGAAGCCATCTTCTAGAACCGCCTCTCTGTGCACTTAGTGAAAGAAGGAGAAAGACAGGGTAGGGAAGGAGCAGAGAAGTGGAGGAAGTAGGAGTGAAAAAGAGGTTGTGAAGGGGAGGAAGAGACAAAGGGGAAAAAGAAAAGAGAAGAGGAGAGGGAAGGAGTGGGAGGGAGGGAGAGAGGTTGAGAGGTAGCTGCCTGGCTTCCAGGGGCTTTTCCTTTTTCTTCATTCCTCTGCAGGCTTATTGAGGACTTGCATTTTTTCCCGTTTGTTTACACCATTGCACCACCCCATTGTTTTAAAAGAGCTTCAGAAAGGAATATCCCCATAATGACTACCTCTGCTTTACCACCCATGGACGCAGAGCAAGAGGTATGCAGTCTTGTTGGGGTGAGCAGCGTGCCACCAAGATAGCCCTCCGCCTCCCTGAAATCGCCCCAGTGCAGTGGGAACTTGGAAATAGCAAAACCAGCACTGTCGTGCCTCATCCACGAACCCAAGGATTCTACTCCAGAGGTCACAAACGCCACATGATTTGGTCTTCAGACTGGTTTGCTCGTGACGCAGCGACTGGCCAACCTCAGGTACTACTTAGCAAGCTCCATTCCACGACCCTTATGGTCTTGGCTTGCTTTTCATGCCCCTCCCCCCACAACCACTCACCAGCTCATTATTTCTTCCCCTCTGTAAGTACTTAAGTACTTCTGCCTTGCAAATTTTTAGTTGACATTAATCAAGCGTTTTCCAAGCTGCCTTAAATACTGTGTTATGCACTGAGAAATTAAAAATATTGTTTTAGGCATAAAGTAAGTTACTAATACAAATTGAACATGTTATATGCAATATACCATACAAAACGCACGGGAAGAATTAAATAGGAAACATCAACTGCACACTACCTTATGGAAATTCTTCAAGTGACATAGTAACCTAATTTAGCCTATAAAAGTTTCTGTCTAGCTGTTGCTCCTACGTAAGTTTGACTCTGCCTAAGCATGATTTTTTCTATACCTAATAACATCTACAGCTAACTGAAGTGAAATGGAATAGTTCTTTTTCAATAGAATATTAAGGGCATGTTCCATTTTGACCAAATTCTCTTACTGCATATATATACTGAATTCTTTCCCTCCTCTGGTGCTTCTGAGAAAAACTCAGAAAAAAAAAACCCTAAAATTTAGACTGACATCTATGTGCATGTTCCACAATTTTTAAAAAGTCTTTGAATTTTATTCATATAAATAAAACTCTCAATTTCTATTAATTTTAAATAAAAATATGTGTACATATAAGCAGTTATTGTGATAGTTGTTTCCAATCCTTTAAATGTTAATGTCTTCACACAAGATAGAATTCATTCTCTCTCTTCTCCATCTATATTACTGTCTTCAACTACTTTTGATTGAAAAGTCTAGGTTACTCTTGCCTGGAAAGCAAGACATCAAAATCTTGAGATGGATAAATACTCTGGAAATCCAACGTCAACACACATCATTTGGTTGAAATCTTCTACAGAGTAAATTAAATTGTTAGTATAGTTGCCCGTGTAGAAGATTCCTGCTCTAATCTCCACAGCCTTTCCACTCTCACAAAGAGAATAGCACTTCTAAACACAAAAGTTATTCATCTTATCTGCAAAATGGAGATAATAAAAGTACTTACTTACATCCCAGGATTTTTATGAGGCTCTAATGACACGTTTCTATGAAAGTACTTTGCAAATTCTGAAGCATCTTTAAAATGGTACTTATTCCCCTAATGCAGTGCCATAATAGCTCCTTCTTGCAAACACGGTGTCCCTGATAGCTGTGGTTAGGAGGCAATGCCATATTGACAGGGGGTAATAAAGAATCCAGAGTGTTCAATACCATTAGTCTGTGCCGTCCTGCAAATTCATCATCAAAGACTATAAAAAAGCTCTGTGCTAGACACCAAGGGAATGGAAATAGGGCTGTGGCATTGACTTTCTTTTACTAGAGACTTTTTTTTGGCAGAAGACAAAAAATATAATGACTAAGGAGAATAATGCATGATCATTCTTAAAGAAATAGCATTATTATTAAATAAACACTATTGGATATTATTTCAGAGGAGTTTCATGGAAGTGAGGCATAAACTAGACTACAAAGAAATGGTTGGATTTCCTCAAAGCAGAAAGAAAGATAGACGACATGAGAGGCACAGAGGACCCCGAAATACACAAAGGGCTATGTGGTGATGGAGAGGTTCTGGGGAGAAAGGAAGGCAGGAAACCTAGGCCTGGAATCCGGCTGCTCTGTCCCAAGAAGGCTGCTCCTCTGTTCTTCACGCCTGTGACTCTCGTCTCCAAGAATCCACTCCAGTGAATGGGCAGCAAAATGCCAGACAATAATTCCCGTGCGTCTTATCGATAAGGTCTCATCGGGCATCCTAACTGGGCCCTAGAGTCAGGGAATGGTTGCTCTGTGTTAGGTCTGTTGGTCCCGGGGTCAGAAGCTAGTCACTCTGAGCAAGTGCTCTGAATGGGTGGTCAAGGGGTTTGGGCTTCATGGTGTTTTATTTCTACAAAGATTAGAAATGATGTGGTCCGGCAGGAACTTCCGGATAGGAGCAGAGGCAAGAAGTAGTATGGGCCAGGTGCAGAGAAAGCAAGGGAAGTGGCAGATCTCAAGGACGACGTGTAAGAAAAATGAGCAGAATTTTGGCAATTAACTGACTGTGAAATGATTCAATGGTTTGTAGCCTGGGCTTCCAAGGAGAATTTCCAAGGAGAAATAGAAAACCACAAAAAGAAGCTAGTTTGGCAGAAAGGTGATGAGTTCAGCTTTCAGATGGTGAGCGGAGTTGTTTCAAACCCAGAGAGATGGGTGGGTCTAGCAAATGGTCCTGGATAAAAGGCCTGGGACTTGCGCTATCGGTTGGAGAGGAAAATACAGATCTGTAAGATCTGTACAGTGTGTACATAAAGGTAATATTTGGCACCTAAGGCTACATGTAAGTGAATAAAGAAAAGAGTGAAAGGAAACACCAAATAAGAGGAAAATCCTTCCATTAACTTACAAAGGCAGCAACGAGGAAAAGAAACCGGGAGGGTAAGGGAAGGTGAGCGATTAAAGAGGCCATCAGATGTGGCAATCACATGACATGCGCACTTTGGGAATCACAACCTGAGCCAAAAGGCAGGGAGCAGAGTGAACGTGTGATGAGTGAATGGAAGGCAAATAGATCAAGGGAACCTTGAGGACAAAAGGAAGAGAGTACGAGAAAAGGGGGGAAAGCTGAGGAGGCGTAAAGACTGGAGGAGCCACTGACAGGTTTATCTGGAGTGTAAGGTGTAATTACTGATTTTGAATGTTATAGAAACTCTGTGTTCTGAAACTGGAGGGGGAAAAAAAGGTTAGAGGAAAAGAGAACAAACATTCCAAGAAGTTAGATCAGATGCTCTAGTAGGAAGTGAGACCTTCCCCGAGAGTAAGAAGTCCAGGTTTAAATGGAAAGGCCTCAGGGGCTGGCTGGGCCCGGAGGCAGCTCAGGGCAGGAGGGGCCGTGATGGGAAGGAACGGAAGCCTAAGGGACACAAAAAGGGGGTGTTTGGGCACGAGGAAGGGGCAGGGTAGATGGAGTAGTCAAAAGGGGGGACCGTCTCCCCATGTTCTAAGCTTTACAGCTTTACATTTGGTTTGCTGAAAGATCAAAATGATAATTGCTTATAAAAGTGCTGAAATATCAATATTTTGTATTTGTAATGAAAAGACTAAGTGCATATATGCAACTAAGCATGAATATCTCATACATATAAGACCAAGTCTGCATATGTGTATATGTGTGTGTGTATACAGGATCTGGCACAAATAACACCCCTTATTTATTACAAAATCACAAGCATGTCATTCTGTAACATAACAATATCCCAGCATGTTACCGAACAAGGGTCCGAGGGGGAGGCGATACTTGGCCCACCGAGGGATGCCAAAAACTGCTACAGAAAACAGGGGCCCCTCCCAAGGACGATACACTAATATCTATAGGGCTCTTCTGTCCGCCGCCAATTGGAAAGACATCTCTCAATGCCAGAGATTTGTGAAAAGGAAACAAAATGTTTATTTAATGCTATTCAGGCCTAATGCCTTCCTTAAAATATTAAAGTCTTTAAGGGTATACACCTACACACACACACAC